>NC_071670.1:19680000-20880000 GCF_028554725.1 Zeugodacus cucurbitae
TCTTACACGCATGTTATATATGTATGTATGTAGTTTGTTGATAATACTTTGTTTGGCAGTTATCACCAAAGACATACTTATCAACTGATTGCGCTTGCTTTTGCACGATGCCTTGACAGGAAGCGATAACTCGTAATCTCGGTCAATGTCAACTTGGCGAAAAATTTGTACTTCCACTGATTAGATATTCATGGCCTACTTAGCGTCAATCAAACAGTGATAGTGTGTTTAACAACTACCGAAAACACTTTCAGCAACAGCTTGTTTCGCCTTCAGTGTTTTTTGTTGAGGCACTTAATTAAAAAGTGTTGACATCAAAGTATCTATGAGCGCTATAAAACATTTGGGCTCACACGATAAATATTGTTATTACTGAGATTTTAAACAGAAGAGATAGAGTTTATATTTTTTTTTTTGTTATAAATAGTTGGTCAAATGATAATCACCGGTTACAAACCAAAGACTTTAACTTATTTAAGATTGCAACAGAAAAACAGAAATTTATTAATTATCAGATAGTTATATTCAAATAATATTCTATAATATTTTATTATAATTGCCAGTTTACAAGCACAACTTTGCGAGCACGGACATACTTTTTCCAAAACCATTTCATTTTTTCTGCTCAATACCCAAACTCTGTGGAGTCCATAAATTTCATGCATTCTCGTGTATGTGTATATAAATTTGGTCCAGCTTTTGGACTAGCCATTAAGATACATCTTATTGATAATGTTCATCATAGTCTTTCCTAAGTGTCCCTCAAATCATATTATTATATGATCCTGAAAAGATTTGAAATCATCAGATTTTATTAATATGTTCCATTTTTACGTTTAGTTAATCATATAAAGTAATGAGGGATGTGAGGATTTCTGGTCCGATTTCAGCTATTTTCGCCATTCATTTATCATATCACTAATCGCATATATGACATATAGATAAATATATAGTAGAAAGCTTATAGGAAGTTGGAATATACTTCTATTAGGTATTTGGAAGTGTTTAACCCATTTTTGGCACAGAGCCCATTATTATATGGTAAATGTTCCCTCTGAATTTCATTAGAATATCTGAGAAATTTACCGATAGTTTCGGTAAAAAATCATCTATTGGTACTGAGGTCCTCATGTTCGTTATATGGAACCTTGAAATGGTGTAGTCTAATTTCTACAAGTTTTAGAGAATATATACATTTACAGGGGGATGTATGTAGACATTTGTTAGCCACTGTATAACTCGATATCAAGTAGTTATGTTATATGTGTTACAAACAACTGTAAACAAAACTATTATACTTTCTGTGCGACATGTTGCAAGAGTATAATAAAATTGTATACATATACATACATATGTATAGGGTGATTTTTTAAGAGCTTGATAACTTTTAAAAAAAAAAACGCATAAAATTTGCAAAATCTCATCGGTTCTTTATTTGAAACGTTAGATTGGTTCATGACATTTACTTTTTGAAGATAATTTCATTTAAATGTTGACCGCGGCTGCGTCTTAGGTGGTCCATTCGGAAAGTCCAATTTTGGGCAACTTTTTCGAGCATTTCGGCCGGAATAGCCCGAATTTCTTCGGAAATGTTGTCTTCCAAAGCTGGAATAGTTGCTGGCTTATTTCTGTAGACTTTAGACTTGACGTAGCCCCACAAAAAATAGTCTAAAGGCGTTAAATCGCATGATCTTGGTGGCCAACTTACGGGTCCATTTCTTGAGATGAATTGTTCTCCGAAGTTTTCCCTCAAAATGGCCATAGAATCGCGAGCTGTGTGGCATGTAGCGCCATCTTGTTGAAACCACATGTCAACCAAGTTCAGTTCTTCCATTTTTGGCAACAAAAAGTTTGTTAGCATCGAACGATAGCGATCGCCATTCACCGTAACGTTGCGTCCAACAGCATCTTTGAAAAAATACGGTCCAATGATTCCACCAGCGTACAAACCACACCAAACAGTGCATTTTTCGGGATGCATGGGCAGTTCTTGAACGGCTTCTGGTTGCTCTTCACCCCAAATGCGGCAATTTTGCTTATTTACGTAGCCATTCAACCAGAAATGAGCCTCATCGCTGAACAAAATTTGTCGATAAAAAAGCGGATTTCACATTTCGAACCGAACACTGATTTTGGTAATAAAATTCAATGATTTGCAAGCGTTGCTCGTTAGTAAGTCTATTCATGATGAAATGTCAAAGCATACTGAGCATCTTCCTCTTTGACACCATGTCTGAAATCCCACGTGATCTGTCAAATACTAATGCATGAAAATCCTAACCTCAAAAAAATCACCCGTTACATGTATATGTATATGTAAATATTAATGTATTTACGCACCCAAAGCAAATTGCTTGAGTAACCAAATGTACATAGAATTGGTGGATCTACCACTTAAGTGGTTACAGTGGTTAAAGCAGCGAAGTGCTTCAGTTTTAATGCATTTTTTATTATTTTATAAATTAACTAATAAAATAGGTTTATTTACTTTGTGTACTGCTGCAGCGAAGCGTAAAACTTTTGAAGAATACAACAAGTAAGAGAGGCAAGAAGAGAAGAGAAAATGTTGAACTAAAAAAATTATTAAACAACATTTTGCCAGAGTATAAAAAGATTATGTTACAATAACAGCCGGTTTCACGAAACAAATTTAAGTGAAAAATAATTAATTTCAGTTTCACCATTTGACTTAATTTTTATTTAAATGGTCATGCTTTGCCATTTAAATATTATTTAAATACTGTCATATGTAACCATGGTTACGCTTTTCTATCAGCTGAATTCCCATTTGTTTACCATTTTGACAAAGAAATACAATTTATTTGTTTACATAAATCAGCTGTTATTCGTATTAACATCCCTGATTTTTAATTTTTTGGATGTCAAAGTCAATAATGATGAAACGCAGGAAACTTAAGTGCAAAGTTAAATAAAAATTAAAATTAAAATTAAATGGAACTTAATTTTGAATTAAAAAATTTCGTGAAACCGGCTGTAAATGAATTAAAATTATTTAAAAATTAATTTTAAATTTGAAATTAAATTAATTATAAATAAGTAAAGTATAGAAAATAGCATATTGGTCACGATCGCAGCTATATTATGTGCTCCAAAACAATTTTACGAACATTAAAATACAGTGGTACGTATGGTACATACATACAACATAAATAGATACAAAAGTGACGTATGTATAACCTGTGAAACCGCAAAATGTAACAACAACAATGCCGTAAGGAAATAAAATGCAAGTTAAGTGAGCGATGATCGCCAATCAGAAGAGAAAAACTAAGAGAGTTGACTGAAGAGCAGCGAAGTGAGCGACGAATTTTGCAATTTGTTTGGCCCATTAAGTAACAGTCCTACGTGCTCAACGCCTGCAATCAGATGATCAATCATTTCTTACGTGTTCACAAAAAGTACAAAATACCGTTTTGAAATAAGACGTCACAATGCATTATTAGAAAATCTAACCAATTTCGGTGCATATGAGCCGAGTTGCACGCTGCACAGCGGAATTATGCTATGCTCAGCGCATTTGGCTCGCTTTTAAGTTCATGGGCATTTCTCACACCACACAGCTCACAGCTGGCTAAACTGCATATTTACATACAAACATACACGCATGTATGTGTTATTGTTGTTATATTTTGTGTATTTTGTTTATGCTTCTCTCATTCTCTTCTCTTGTATTGGCTTTTAGCGCTGAATCGTCACATAAAAATAGCCGCACAGCACAGCTAGAAGCACGTCATCGGCAGCAATTATAGCAAAGAGCAATAACAAAATAAAAAATGTTATACAACAACAATAAACATGGAAACGATACGATAAAGAAGTCAAAGCAGCATGAGCTACAATATAATTACACGCGCCAGCGAGGGCAACGATAATTACATACAAACACACATACGAGTGAATACATACATACATGGGAACTTCAGATGATTGTTTGATAAAAATTTAAACAAATTAGTTGCATTGCGTACTAGTAAAGGAAAATGCATATATAAATGTATTTTTGTATGTGTTTAAGCGTATTTATACAAAACCATATTTGGACACTTAGATCCCTTAAATACATATTTCCTAACTTATGACATCACTTATACTCACACCCTCTAGACTAAGTGTAGCCTCAGTACATATCTTGAGTTCGATAATTTTATTTAAGTTTGTTTATCTCGAAACTAGATGGATAGCTGAATGCACTGAAACCTTTGAACCGGATAACCTAAAAAGAGATCAAGAGAGTCTTTATGATTTCCTTTTGAACCCATAAAAACCCATAATTTTGTTTCTTCATTTTCTTCTAATCGAGAAGTAAATGTATCTACTATATCAAACCCAGAACGGTAAGTTTTCTCCCTACTAAATACTCTTTATATGACACCACAACATTTAGTGCCTTATGGAGCTAGCAGCCTTACTTGATCTCTAGGATTGTGGTTTATGCATCTAAATATTTTCAGGTGTACACTACCAGAAATATATTTCTATTATGATGACGGTAATTCTTTAATGCTGTTATACCTTATTCGATTCATGGCGATTGCTTTAATTGATAGATCTTGCCGCATACTTGAGATATTGAACTAACTAATATTAAGTAAATTGAAGTGATGAAAATAAAAAAATTAGTGGAGAGGAAGTAAAAAAAAAGGAATAAAAAAGGCACACCATGAAATATACACATTTCTATGTTCAAAATATTGTCCATATGGTTAAGTTAATTCTAAAATATATATTTTCACACAAAAGTGATTCACTTTCAAAAAATCACCAATACCAATTTAACATTTCGAGCAGTTTTATATGTGGGCAGGTATGAGATACATACAAAGCACGCAGATAAGTCATCTAGTCATAAGATTTACCTACAGGTTGCCAAAGAATTCGAAAATCCTCAACAGATTAAACGTCATGCATACATACATATTCACATGTGGATATAAATATACATACATACATATGTGTACGTACATATTTATCCACTATTTCTTTTTCGTTCGCCAATAAATACAAACGAAAATAAAATAATATTTGCTTTCGAAAAGTTTGCAGTGAAACATTTCAAAGTAATCGTTCTAGTCACTTAATCAGTGTGTATTATGCGCACGTCATCATCAGCAAGAACAACAATAACAAAATCGATAACATAATATGTAGACTTTCAGTCGCTGATTGCCGCTATTAATATAAATAGTTGCTGTCTTTTACGGTTTAATATGAGCACTTGCTCACTGCTGTTATGCTCGATTTTTGCTGTGCTCTTGAAACAATTGCAGCAGCTGTCAGAAACAGTTACGGCAAGCAGATACGTATTTATGTACAATATGTATGTATGTATATGTATAAAGAAAGTCATTGTCAACTCAAACCAAAGAAATGCATGACTGTGTATGCTGAAAAGTCAAAGCAATGCCTTGTTTTTGTTGTTGTTGCTTACAGATAGATGAACAGCAGAAACAGCGTAAAAATGTGAAGAAAAATTTTAAGTATCGTTCTCTCTTTGTCCCCACAGCGTTTATTCACATTCAATTAATTTACAAACATTTCCGATATTACATATTTTTTGAGGTCGTCTAACCCGCAAGAAGCTACAAGTATCTTACAGATGCAAATAACAGTGCGATAACGGCGTACCTCAAGCCAAAAGAGCTATGTAAGTTGCAGAGAGAAATATATGTATACATATAGTAAATACAAACATCGTATGAAAACAAGAGCGTTTCGGCGCTGGGCAGAGAACGCAAATGTGAGGGAGAGTGAGTGTGTGTGAAAGCGTGCTGTCGCCAGAGCGCAGCGAACTGCAGCCGAAAGACAAGAAACGGTGTTTGCTGCTAAAAGCAAACCAAAAATCAAACAAAAAAATTTGCAACAAAAACAATAACAATAGCAACATTGAGAACAACTACAACTAAAACAACAACTGCTGCCAAATGTATAAACAAGCCAAAGCGATACGCTAATAATAACGAATTGACCAGAAGCGAGCCATGCCGGACATGCTTCAAACAAGTATGCATTTGAGTGTGTGTGTGTATGTAGGTGTGTGCGAAGACAACAAATAATACGCACGACAAGCCCAAAAAGCGAGGCAAAAATAAGAAACCATAAAAGATAAAAATAAAAGCCGCAAATAAATGTGGAGTATTTCAAATCTGTTTATACACTTCGAAGTGGAATGTGCACAAATTCACAATTTAGACACTCACACACACACGCGCGTATTTTCATTTGTATAAATGTATGTATGTATTATTATTCACAGCACTCGCCTAAACTATTCTGCGTTTACGAGTAAATACCCAGTAGTTCGGTACCATCGGAGAAGAGCTAACGATATAACTAATTCCGAATCATTAGCACCGGTCCCAGCCCGATTACATGCAATGTTATTTGACTAACGATTTTTACATTGCAATGTCCTACGAGAGTAATCGAGCGGTGCGACTCTGCATTACCAGTCACTGGTGAAAGGACTAGTTCCAAAATCGTTAATGAATCGCTAGTACAGAATCACTAGCGTTTTCGTTAATTCAAAATGGCTAGTGATTTGACTAATTTGATCACGCTAGAGGTTTCATTAATTCAAAATCACTAGCGATTCTACTGGTCCGCTTGTGGTTCTACGCCTGAGAAAAACTTTTGAAAACAACACTTTTACAAAAAATAAAACAAATGTTTACGAAATATATTTATTTAATTCTTTTATAGATATTCTTATATTCTATCTCCTCCCTTTTTCGTCCTTAAAAATTATCTTATATTATATTATTCTTATATACTAATTATTTATTTTCTTTATTAATATTACTTTTTATTATTAGTTATTTTAAATTATTTTTATTTATTATTGCAAAATACATACATATGTATGCAAAATAAAAAATATTATTAGTTTTTAGTATAATAATGTTAAATTGATGTACTTATAATAATATGTTTTCAATTATATTAAGTATATACCTGATCTATGGGTTGATAATCCCGCGATGGTTCTATGGTTGTATAGATGGGTGATCTGCGTTGATTTTTTTGTTGTTTGTGATGATCCCTCGTTGGCGCCTCCGTCCGTTGTTTTTTTTTCCTTCTTCTTTTGTTGCGTTCTTAATCTTATTGTATTTTTTTCACTTATTAAATTAATTTTCACTTTTTTGCACATTACTTTTTCACTATATGTAAAAATATTCTATAATTTTCCGTACGCATCTTCCTCTTAGTCGGAAAAATGTGAAATGACGCGTCAAATTTTTGGAAAAAAATTGTGTGACCAAAGAGACTAGAGAGAGAGAGCGCGAAATGAAAAAAACAACTCAGAGTAGTGTTTTTAGAGGTGGATTTTGCCAATTCATTTTTCGAGTAATGCCTCGTTGCATTACAAATCATTAGCGAAAAGACTAATTACTAGTAATGCATGAAATCGCTAGTAGGTTTAGCGCTCTAGTAATCGCTTGACACCAGCTGAACTACTGGGTATGTACATATACATACATATGTATATTTTGATTGCCTTTAAAAGGTGTTCAATAATGTTTACTTGCATGTTGTTATTCGAACAATATTCGTCGCAAACCGTTATGCACTTGAGTTCGCTGATAACACGAAGAACTAAAATTATTTACACATGTCAGCGTGTTTACCAGATAAGCTGAAGTGCCTAATCGTCTGTTGGGTCTATTATAAGAACTCTTATAAGGTGTGTTGATTTGTTTCTGATATGTTACACAAGAGAAGTAATACTTTTTAAATTGGAAGTAAATGTAATGCAAACAACATCCTGAGATCCAAAGAGTGCGTGTCTTTACACTAGAAACAAATCTCTCACGATAACTTGAGTAAAAATTAAGATATCTTAATGAAACTTGGAACACATGTTCCTTGGCACCCTGAGGAGGTTGCTTTCGTAAATGGGCAAATTCGGTCCACTGCCACGCCCACAAAATAGCGGAAATCGAAAACCTATACAGTGTCATAACTAAGCCATAAATAAAGTTATGAAAATTGGAACATAGAATCCCATTAGGGAGGGGCGCATTCGGAGGTAATTTTTTTTTGGAGGTGGGCGTGGTCCCGCCCTCAAATTGGTTTTTTGTACATATCTCGGAAACCAATAGAGCTATATAAACCAAACTTTCTGCAGTCGTTTTGTTTAGCCACTTCTTAGAACAGTCCAAAAATGAAAGAAGAGATCGGATAATAACCATGCCCACCTCCCATACAAAGGTTAGGTTGAAAATTACTAAAAGTGGGTTAACTCACTAACGAAAAACGGCAGAAACACTAAATTTCACATAAGAAATGGCAGATGGAAGCGGCATTCAGATTTTTTTACAAAATGGATAATGGGCATGGCGTCTCCTACTTATGGGTCAAAAACCATATCTCAGGAACTACACTAAATTTCACATAAGAAATGGCAGATGGAAGCTGCATTCAGATTTTTTTACAAAATGGATAATGGGCATGGCGTCTCCCACTTATGGGTCAAAAAAGAAATATCTCAGGAACTACTCGACCGATTTCAATGAAACTTGGTTTGTAATAGTTTTCTTACATCTCAATGACATGTTGTGAAAATAGGCCAAATCAGTTCACAACCACGCCTACTTTCTATATACCAGAACTTTGAAGACGATCTGAATCGTTTACATTACAATATATAAAATATGCACTAGTGAAGATATCAGTGCAGAACTTTGCACAATTACTATGTTTATAGTGTGGCCCCATTCTAAAAATCGCCGAAATCGGACCATAGGCTTTTAAGGCCCATATATCATACACGAGGACCTCGGTGCTTCTAGTCTAATATTATGGTTGCCAACTTTCAATGGACTTTATACAATATATATGACGAATATGTTGGTCAAATTGTGTATTATATAATATAAATAAAGTAAAATAAATAAATTGCGAGAGTATAAAATGTTCGGTTACACCCGAACTTAGCCCTTCCTTACTTGTTCAATCTGAAAACAGAAAACCTGGGGAATTTACATATAAGAACTCTTTCAACACCGAAAATTTACAAAACGTTGATTACTTAGACGCTGTTAGTTGTAAAATATCTTCAAGAAAATGTTCACGAGATGCGTTTTCTTGTGGCTACCGCTTATCAAGACAAACATGTTATACATAACCCGTATAACCTGCGGCTAGGGGAGTAATTTTCTTCAAATTATTTTATCTACTAATTTTATCTCTGTAGATGTTCATCGCAAATGAAATATGTTACCTTAAGAGGTCATCCCACGTGACGGCCTTTTTTAGCGATTTTTTAGATTTTTTCTACGGCCATAGATAGAGCTTTAAGTTTATTATCATTTGTATGTATGTGATTGGCGTTGCAACCGTTTAGCCGGTTATAGCCGAATCGATGATAGTGCGCCACTTCTCTCCATTCTCCATCCTTCGCAATTCGGCGCCAGTTGGTGATCCCAAGTATAACCAGGTCGCTTTCCACCTGGTCCCTCCACCGGAGTGGATGCCTTCCCCTTTCTCGGCTTCCTCCGGCGGGTACTGCATCGAACACTTTCAGGGCTGAAGTGTTTTCGTCCTTTCGGACAACATAACCTAGCCAGCGTAGCCAATGTTTTTTTATTCGCTGAACTATGTCAATGTCGTCGAACAACTCGTACAGCTCATCGTTCCATCGTCTGTGGTATTCGCCGTTGCCAATGTTCTGAGGATCTTGCGCAAAATTTTCCTCTCGAAAACTCCCAGTGTCGTCTCATCTGATGTTGACATGGTCCAAGCTTCTGCACCATAAAGCAGGACGGGAATGATAAGCGACTTGTAGAGTTTGATTTTGGTTCGTCGAGAGAGGACTTTACTGTTCAATTGCCTACTCAGTCCAAAGTAGCACTTGTTGGCAAGAGGGATTCTGCGCTGGATTCCCAGGCTGACATTGTTATTACTGTTAATGCTGGTTCCCAGATAGACGAAATTATCTACTACTTCAAAGTTATGACCGTCAACAGTGACGTGTGAGCCAAGACGCGAGTGCGCTGACTGTTTGTTTGATGACAGGAGATATTTCGTCTTGTCCTCATTCACATACAGGTCCATTCGCTTCGCTTCCTTATCCAGGCGGGGAAAAAGCAGAACTAACGGCGCGGTTGTTGCTTCCGAAGATATCGATATCATCAGCGAACGCCTCATGAGGCTTTCGTCGATTTTTCATTGGTACTTTGTTTTTATGTGGTGGGTCCAAAACCCTGCGCACAACCGCAGAAGCGGGCTTCGCCTTCTCACTTTAGCTCGCCTTCCAACGGATGTCTGTTGGATACCCAGAGGATACTTGGTCTAAAACCGGAAGTCATGAGCTGCTTGAACCATGTGGAGAATGATCGTTTCTGGCCACTCCCAAGTGAATGACAATCAAAAACTTTCTTCACTTACGTGAACTTCTACACATGATTCCATCCTCTCTTATTTATTAACATATATTTCGACAGTATACATATAAATTATAAGCTAACAAGTAAGGAAAGGCTAAGTTCGGGTGCAACCGAATATTTTATACTCTCGCAATTTTTATAAAAAATATATTTAGATAACACACAAATACCCATAAATTTGTCATAAAGTTTAATAGAATAACGAAAATCAGCATATATAGTATATATGCAGAATAAAGCCCACCGTATTTAAAAAAAAAACTATAATTAAGTATATGGGAGTTAGGAGATGATATTTTTGGAAAACCTATAATTAGGTATATGGGGACTAGGAGATGATACGACCCCGTTTAAATAATTTTTGGAACAGAGACACATTATTAGAAGAAAACAATTTCCTCTGAATTACATTAAATTATCTCAGAGATTTGCCCATATTTTCGTTAAAATTTACCCTTAGGCGATGAGTTCAACATGTTCGATATCTGGGGCTTTGAAAAGTCATAGTCCGTTTTCGACAATTTTTTCACAAGTGAAGCTAGAGATGATATGCACTATTTGTGTAAAGTTTTATTCCGCTGTCTTGGTTCCTTAAGTATACATTATAAGGTGAAGGAATCAGATGGAATTCAAAATTGGGTTACATGGGAAGTAGTCGTGATTGTGAACTGATTTCGCCCATTTTCCAAGGTGTCAAGAAAATATTATATGCCGAATTTCATTGAAATCTGTCGAGTAGTTCCTGAGATATGGTTTTTGACCCATAAGTGGGCTATGCCACGCCCATTTTCCATTTTGTAAAAAAATCTGACTGCAGCCTCCTTCTGCTATTATTTCTGTGAAATTTAGTGTGCCTGACGTTTTTCGTTAGTCAGTTAACCCACTTTTAGTAATTTTCAACCTAACCTTTGTATGGGAGGTGGGCGATGTTATTATCCGATTTCAACTATTTTCATAGTGTGTGGTGGGATACGTAGGAGAACCGACTGCAGAAAGTTTGGTTTATATAGCTTTATTGGCTTGCGAGATATATACAAATAATCGATTTGGGGCGGGGCCACGCCCACTTCCCTTTAAAAAATTACATCCAAATATGCCCCTTCCTAGTGCGATCCTTTATTCCAAATTTTACTTCTGTAACTTTATTTATGGCTTAGTTATGACACTTTAAAGGTTTTTGGGTTTCGCAATTTTGTGGGTGTGGCAATGGTCCGATTTTGCCCATTTTCGAAAGCCTTCTCTGGGTGCCAAGGAATACGTGTTCTAGATATCTTAATTTTTACTCAAGTTATCCGTTGCACGGACGGAGGGACAGACAGACATGCGCATTTCAACTCGTCTCGTCATCCTAATCATTTTGATATATTTAACCCTATATCTAACTCGTTTAGTTTTATGACTTACAAACAACCGTTATGTGAACAAAACTGTAATACTCTCTTAGCAATTTTTGTGCGAGAGTATAAAAATATTCTGTAGAACATGAGTTACAGCGCTCTGAACACCCCGCCTCGAAAAAATGGGCTCGCACTTCCTCCACGATGCCGGCTGATTGGCTTACGGGAAACAAAAATATGTAAGCATAAATGCATGGAATGCGCTACGACCGAAGGAATATACCAAAAATTGGACTTTTGGTAGACTTTTGAAAAAAAATTGAGAATTCTGAGTTTTTTCAGTTTTTTGTCAAATTGTTTATACCAATTTTGCTGAATCAAGTCATTCAAGTCATTCGTTCAAACCGTTTTGGAGATACGACGGAGGAAATTTTGAAAAGCAAAGTATTCTAGACATGTAAAGAAAGCAATTTATGCAAAAAAGTAATATTAGCTGTATTAAATTCACCAAGCTTTGAAGAGTAGAGAATCGAACAAACTATACCAAATGTTGCAATAGAAAGCATATGCGTTTTAATAAATAATATATTCTCTAGTATCGTATCAGATTCAGTCCGATGCTTTGTAGTTGCTTTTCATTGTCCATTTTTTACCAGAGAGCAGCGCGCAACAAGATAAGCGAGCAGAGAAATGACGAAATGAAGGCGAATTGAAAGAATTTACACGAAAGGTTACCCTACAAGAGTTAACTAAAATTAAATATTTAAAAAAATTGCTAGTAAATTGATGTTTTTCCTAATCGTAATAAGTTACGAATGTAGTAATAAGGAATTAGACCTTTAGCGGTCTATTACTTTATTAATATACATATGCATCTATAATGTGATTATTTTCGATGTTTTCAGTGTATTGGGATGAATAAGTTTGACAAAATTTTCAAATTCAGTGAGCCAGTCTGACAATCCAAGAATGATAGAAGACAAGATTAAGACAGGCTGAGCGTTCACGACCAACGAATGGGAATAGGCAACAGAAGAATTGTCAAATGGAAAACGGAAATGTGAAACATAGTGAACCAAATTGAATAATGTGCAGATAAAATATCACAATGAACGTAATTCTTAAAATCTTCATTTATAAAATGATCTAATATAATCATGCATATTTATAATTAAAATTATATGTTTTGTTACAAAAAGTTCGCCATTTTGCCAACTTTTTTGTTGGTTGGAAAAGTGAGAAAAAAATCTTTATAGACGACTTTTTTGTACTATTGTTGTTTAATTCCGCGATTGCGGACTTCTTTTTCAAATTAATACATTTTTCACTTAAAATTTTAAATAATAATTAAGCACAAGCCTTGACTTCAGCTCTTTGTTTTGGTTTTATTGTTTTGTACCACCGTGCAATTTTGTTTTGCTCGCGTGTTCGTGGTCGTGAAACTTGTCACTCAACAGGAACTCAAAACTCAAAATAACTAACTGTAAACGCCTGTCGTAATCTTGTCTTCTATCATTCTTGCTGACAATCGAAGACTTAACTGTCGTAGAAAAAAAACTTAACATCGCTGAAGTTAATTGTAGTTGTTTATATTAAAATTCAAAGTATTCCCTATAAAATTTAAGAAACTCTTAAGGCATTTCAATTTGAATTTGGTTGCATCGGTATTAATTCTCATTCAGTGTCTCCATTTTAAAACAAACTCTTATGATTCTGACACAATTTTGTTAATTTTTGGAGTTTAGTACATTTTATCGCCTGCATTTACATATTAATAAAAAATCATAAATAAAAAAATAAGTAAAGTGAATTAAAATTACATTAAATAATTAATACTTTAATGACTACGTACAAATTCATATGCATATTATAATAATTTGGCTACCGCCTGTTTAACAAGCTATCAAACCACCAATTAAGGAAAACAAACTTTCTGCATGCGCTCCGCTTGTTTGTACAATGTACATAAATAATTTGTTAACTTTTCTTAAATTTTATCTCTCTCCCCATCCTCTCTCACACTCTCTCAATTTGATGCGTCGTTTGCTGACTAAAGCCCGTTCTCAATTTCATTTCCGCCCGCCGTTCGGTGGACGCTGTCCAGTGTTTGGGTAATTGTTGTTATGGCATTTCGTTGTTGTCTACATTATGTTAATTTATTTTTTTTTTTTTGTATTTACGGTTTGAAAATATTTTGCACTTTTTGACCGAAATTTAAGTTCATGGACATTGTAGCGAAGCGTTTTTTTCGGTTGAAGGTTGCTTTGTTGGTGTTGCTATTATTGAAAAAATGTGCATTAAAGTAAATAAGCCAAACAAAACACAGCGAACGTCTATACCGCTCATATGCTACACACACATTAATAAGTATATAGAAAAATGGCCATACAATACATATGTATATATATCTCTGTAGTTATGTATTTTTTATTAACTCTTCCAATGCTTCTGCTGCCACAGCGTTAATTGAACCGCGTAACTGCCGTGCAATTGTTGATGTTGTTGTATGGTTGGCGATGCGATTGAAATTTTGGCATCGACAAATTATTCATAACCACACGATTGGATCTTCATACTATGCATTCACAGAAGCATTCAATCCTAAATACATACATATGTATATATTAATTATGTATATATAATGTATGTATAAATTAATTATTGCACATATGTACATACATTTTTAATTATTTATTACTTTTGCTTTTGTTATGTTTTGGCACCGTACCGTTTTTGTGCGTTTAGTTTGGCAGCAAAATAAAATCTAAAAAATTATTTATAAAATTACGAAAACATAAGTTAAAATCCTCGCTGTACTTTGATTGTTGTCTCTTTTTTGTCGTGTTGTTGTTTCTGTTTTTTTTGCCGCCGGTTGATCTTGAGCGTTTATTTACCTCAGTACTTAAATTTTTTGTTGTTGCCGTTTCATTATTCACACTATAGCTTTGTTTTTGTTTTACCATCGCTTTGCATTCATTTATTCACCAATACATTTGTATGTTTTTGTTTTTATTTCCGATTTTAACTGACTATTTTCAACTTTAGAACTGAGAGGTTAAGTTTTTGTTGAAGACTTGTTTATTATTTGGTTGCGAACCTATAATATTATAGTAGAATCTTATATTCTGAAGTGGAGATTGACTAAAGTGACTAGATTTATGTCGTTCTTTTTAGTAATTTTAGCTAGATTAAGCATATTAATTGTTTTTGTTCAATTTTAATAGTAGTATCACATCACCAAGCGCGTTAAGAGCATCTGCAGTAAGTGGTTTCAAATCTTATATTTTATCCAACAGTTATTCTAAACTACTAAACTAAGTGGCAAAGATTGAATACTTTTAAATTTTCACTGAATACACAAGATATTATATCAGCCAAGATGTTTATTTATTTACATATATATGTATGTATGTATATGTATATTATTAATTTATTTATTGCCAAGAGCGCGACGCGTGATTGGTAGTGTGAGATTAACTCTTCGCTATAAAATACAGTCTAACAAAAATCACATTTAATGGTACTCGTAAATTTTATTTTAAATACCTTGATCCCCGCTTAAGTGCCCCCCGTTTAAATGTCTTTCCCGCTTAAGTGACCATATTTTGCGGTATCGTTGTTTTTTCTCTAAATTTACATATAAAATTCACCGCATAAGAGCGTCCGCTTAAGTGCCTTTCCCGATTAAATGCCTGTAATATTTAAGCCACAAAACAACATTGTTTGCAATTTTCCCCTTAAGTGCCTTTTAATATTTTTGACTTTAAATGCGTTGAGTATTGTCAAAAGGAAAACATATACATTGTTATTAATAAGAAATAAATGTGACTTTCATTCTTAAAGAAAAAATATTAGATCAAAGTATTTGAGAAAAAGCTTGGTAAGTACCTAGAGGCACTTAAGCGGGTTTCCTTTAAGTGCCTCAAAAGTATTGCATGTTAAGAAAGGGCACTTAAGCGGGGATTACTGTATTCCATCGGGAATACAAAAATGCGTCTATTCCCATTTGGACTACTACATATTATTTCTTGTAATAATATACTATATTTTATGAAAGAATGAAACAGCCTTTTTTTCTAAAAAAGTGTATATTTCTTCCTCGGAACCACCATCAACTAGAGGTACTTTCAAACTACGTTTTCATTCAATGAATTATAACGCTATGTTAGTAAATATCGCAAAAGTGGCATAGTCCTTGGTCGAATTAATCCTCGAATCCGTTTCGACTACGTTGAACTAACAGTCGAATAGAAGGATACAAATAAACGTTTACTTCTTTTTCGCATTGGCCCAAGTTACCCAAGAGCCTTACAAATGAGAAGCATTATTACTTGGCAGGTTTTTAAAAATCCTTTTCCAATTCCAATTAAAATTTATACACAATTTTAAAATCAAATTGTGATCTATAGTTTTATATCTTTATCAAGCCTTTTATATGTTAAATTGGAAAAATATGCTCCAGAATGGTTTAACCCATTACATAGTACTATATTACTATCATTATTACGCTGACTAGCTTTGATTTCATTGATTATCTGTTGGGAAATATTCAGAATCGATGGTAAAAAGAATGTCCAACAAGTTTTGATTCATTCACGTTTTAAAAATCTTCGGTATGAATCGCGATTCTAGAGTGTCTTGTGAATATATATATATATATATTTGGCGTAGGAACCGCTTTAAGCGATTATAGCCGAATCCATCAGAGCGCGCCACTCATTCCTCTTGTTTGCTTTTTGGCGCCAACTGGAAACACCAAGTGAAGCCAGGTCACTTTGCACTTGGTCTTTCCACCGGAATGGAGGTCGTCCTCTTCCGCGGCTTCCTTCAGCGGGAATAAAATACAAAAAACCGTCATAAACCCTATGCTGTGGTTGCTTGATGTAGGAACTCGAAAAAAAGGTTCCTGGCTACGGTTAATTATCAATACATAGCCTTATGCTGCTGAAAACGGTATAACTGAACCACATTTAAGAGGCTATACCAGTGTAACCCATGAAAAATTAGGATATTTTCGTAAATTTTTTTTTAAGAAAGTACTCGATCGAATGTTTAGAAGTTTTTTGAACATAATAAGGTATATTTTCAGCTATATTAAAAAATTTTTTTTTACAAAAATATTGAAAAATAATGGAGTTATGTGCAGTCTTGGGAGGTACCAAAAAAAAAGTTCCCCAACTGCTGACATGATTCCGGCGGAATGAGTAGCTAAAACAAAAAAATTCCAAAAGGGTATTAAAGTTGAAGATATTTCCTATACAATGACCTACAAGTTTTTGAAAAAATAACTAAATTAACTAAAAATTAACAAAATGGCGTAGTTCATAAATTTTTTTTTTTAGTTAAAAAAAATGTTTTTTAATGCCAAATTAACAAGTTTTAACAAATCAAAAAGATCGTAGGTCATTGTACAGTAAATATATTCAAGAATATTCAGTTTATATCTGAAGTGGATCGGTCAATTTCTCGATGAGTTATGATGTCAGCAGTTTTGCGAAATGTCGTTTCGAGTAAAACGCGTTTAAAGTTTCGACTATTGCGGCTTATGCCTGCGAGCGGTCGCTCTTTAGAACGCTGCCATTCAATAACTATTCAAGATACAATCTTACCGATACCATTTTCACTGGATATTTTTGAAAGTATAAACTATCGAATAAGTAAAAAATAAAAAAATCCAGTATAGCCCCTGAACCATCCGTCGAATTTAACGTAAATTTTTAGTTTCTTAATTCCCAGCCAGCCCAGTATATATGCAGTATATATCCTTGCCATAGAAGATACCATATTGTATATATGTTCAGCGCATTATCTTCATTTATGAATTTATAGTCTTTCGTAGTTTTTGGAGGTGAAAACTCGCAAATAAATGATCCAGAGATACCTAAAGTATTATCGCGTTTCCTTTTAAGCCCTTTACTTTAACATTTAAGCGGATATACATTTAGGACCATCTCTTATGCCTACGGCAGAGATCCCGTATGATAGAGTTGTAGTCATTGTTTATGAAGTTACTCTCTATATGGAGGTCGAGAATGAAGAAGACAATAGACTATGCTCCCATAGACTATCTATTACAATATATAAGTCCAAACTGCCCAGCAGTTAAATTTTCTCAGTTAAATTTCAAATCTAGCTAAATCTTTGAGAAGATTGAGTCTTGAATATTTATTAGCCAAATGTCAGCGATAAAATATGGTTGCATGAAATTCTTTAAATACTGATGTACACACACGGCTGATGTATATACCAAGTATGTATAAAATTACGATGTAGTAACAGTTGTTTAATTACATTGGACCTTCGTTACAAATATTTGTAATATTTTCGGAAATTATAGAGGTTGAAGCACGTTCCGAGATCGTCTGCTGCGAAGGTGTCAACCAACATAATTAATCAGCCGAAATGACCTCCGTGTGTGTTTGTACCCGTGAATGGATATTTATTCAACTGTTTCGAACGCTGTAAAAGCCAATTTCGTTGAATGCCATTACATTTATTTACTTGTATACTCATATATTTCAAATGCATATGTATATGCTATAATAACTCTGAAGCAAGTTGCCGAATACCTTTGAACTTCAAATGTGCAACTCGCCGCGATGCCTTTTGTTTTTGCATATTTATTTCACTTTGTTCATTCAGTTTTTGTAGTTGTTTGCTTTAACGAAATCTTCGATTGCTTTGCTTGTTATTTTCTGTTTTCTACGCTTATTGTTGATAAGCTGTCGCGGGCGTTTCTGCTGTTGTTCCGCTTCAGTTGGTGTTTGTTGCCTTTTATATGCTTCTTCACAGGTAGAAATCGACTCAAACAATATGCGATCATTTTTGTATTTTATAAATGTACGAGTAAGTATGTGTAGCTAGCTTGTATCTGCTTCAAACTCACATTGTGCTCGCTACGTGCATGTGAACATTTGTATGTATGGATGTATTTGCTTACATAAATATTGCAAGTTTTAAATGCAAAACAATAAATATAAATCACTGCACTTTTGTTGTTTATATCCAGACGCACACACACATACATACATACAAACAGCCATGCATATTTATGAAAATATGTCTGCTCTGAGCCTATGGTTTCGATTACATTGTCATTATTGCAAATGAAATATTTAATGATTGACGCTTATCGCGACTTACGGCCAACGAAGCGAAAATGACATGCAATTCTCAAGCAGCGCACACACATACACGCATATCAACTAAAGCAAATGCCAGCGCACACTTAAATTTTATAATTACATACATACATAAATACGATAACAACAAATATACTCAAACGCATATATCTACATACAAATGAAGGTAGTTGGAAAAAAATAACATTTCTGCTTCTACTTCTGCCGCTTCGTCCAACAGAGCAGACCCCAAATGAGCATAAAAAATCCACTTTTTTCGTCTTCTTCCACTTCATTCAACACTTTTGTAAACGCTCACACCTTCCGCAGTGTTTGTGTTTGTGTGCCTGACTATCGAAGGAAAGATAATAATGAATTCGGCTGATCATCAGATTATTTACTAAATAGTATTGAGCTTAAATGTTCACGTTATCAGGTCATAAAAATTGAATAGTAATAGCCCAGCAAATCATTGATAATTACCGGATCAAAAGGAATTATAAAAACTAATTTTGGTTGTTGTTTTGTCTATATTTGTAAAGTCTATTTAGTTGTAGTTGATTTATGATGACGGAATTAATTAAATAAAAGTAATTTAATAAAGGATTTGAAAAGGGCGGGCTTTATAACGAAGCAACAACAATTCGTTATCATAGTTGATTTTCTATCTTAATTTGTCAGTTGATATTTTTAGTTTTTTTTGGTTGACTTTTGGGTTAGGTTCCACCCCTTTTGTCACAAAGGATGCTAGAATTAGAGAATACGACAATAAGAAAGTTCGAAAATAAGAAAGTTCCTACATGTTTTTCTTTAAATAATGTACCTTAATAGCTCAAAGCATCTCTTCTAAAGGGTAATCCATTTCGAGGTTCCTTACATTCAAAGAAAAAACACATCTTTTATTATTATATTTTAAAGATTATCTCTTTCAAATGTTGGCTGCGGCTACGTCTTAGTGGTCCATTTTTCGTTTAGTCCAATTTTCGATGACTCATTCGATCATTTCGACTGTTAACTGGTGAATGATACATGATATTTGCTCCAAGGCCTGAACCGAAGCGGGATCGTCCGCATAGACTTTAGACTTTCGAAAAGTCTAACGGTGTGATACGGTGGCCAAAGGAAGAGTTCTCTCAATAAATCCACTGATTGAAGCGATGTGAGGGAAGTGGCGCCGACTTGTTGAAAACAAATGTCGCCGAGTTCACGAGCTCCAATTTCAGACATCAAATAACGGTTATAATTACGCGATAAGGCTCGCCATTGACGGTTACGTTCTCCCTGGCATCATCTTTGAAGAAATGTGGACCTCAGCTACGCTGCTATATTTTCTTCACTACGTGATGGACGTGGTCTTTTCTATTGAAAGTTATAAAATAATGAATGCTGGGTATCAAGATGTACCGCGCATTACGCTACAATTCGTAATTGGTTTGACCCCGTCTAAAAAAACGTTTTCCTGGGATCTCCCATTAGATTCTTACTACTTACCACTATAAAACCTTTTAGTTCGTTTAGGCTTGAACTTTACTGCTAATTGAAAGCTTGTTTTTATTGCATTATAGGAAAAGTTTCTTAGTCCCCCTTGACTGGTTAACAAATTCTTGAGAAGTCTATTTATTCCAACAGGTACGTTATTTTATCTAAAATAACTTCCGTTTCCCTCCCAATAGCTCGAAGCTATAAATAAAATCACCGGTACATCCCTATGAAGTACAGCATAAGTCCCTATCGCCTAAAATATACTCTATAAGCCGACATGATATCAAGTAAGAGCTTATAAGCAACATTTTTGGACAAAAATATTTTTCCAAAAAAATATATATTTTTTTAGAATATTCCAGGATTTTAGTAATAATTTAATGTAGGAACTATCATGTGTGACATCTACACAAAGTACATCTACACATAAGTATGTAAATTAGCATTCATACATAACACATGTCCAGATGTAAAGGGTGATTTTTTTGAGGTTAGGATTTTCATGCATTAGTATTTGACAGATCACGTGGGATTTCAGACATGGTGTCAAAGAGAAAGATGCTCAGTATGCTTTGACATTTCATCATGAATAGACTTACTAACGAGCAACGCTTGCAAATCATTGAATTTTATTACCAAAATCAGTGTTCGGTTCGAAATTTTTTATCGACAAATTTTGTTCAGCGATGAGGCTCATTTCTGGTTGAATGGCTACGTAAATAAGCAAAATTGCCGCATTTGGGGTGAAGAGCAACCAGAAGCCGTTCACGAACTGCCCATGCATCCCGAAAAATGCACTGTTTGGTGTGGTTTGTACGCTGGTGGAATCATTGGACCGTATTTTTTCAAAGATGCTGTTGGACGCAACGTTACGGTGAATGGCGATCGCTATCGTTCGATGCTAACAAACTTTTTGTTGCCAAAAATGGAAGAACTGAACTTGGTTGACATGTGGTTTCAACAAGATGGCGCTACATGCCACACAGCTCGCGATTCTATGGCCATTTTGAGGGAAAACTTCGGAGAACAATTCATCTCAAGAAATGGACCCGTAAGTTGGCCACCAAGATCATGCGATTTAACGCCTTTAGACTATTTTTTGTGGGGCTACGTCAAGTCTAAAGTCTACAGAAATAATGATCTACTACGAAATGCTCGAAAAAGTTGCCCAAAATTGGACTTTCCGAATGGACCACCTAAGACGCAGCCGCGGTCAACATTTAAATGAAATTATCTTCAAAAAGTAAATGTCATGAACCAATCTAACGTTTCAAATAAAGAACCGATGAGATTTTGCGTTTTTTTTTTAAAAAAAGTTATCAAGCTCTTAAAAAATCACCCTTTATAACTATGTAGCTATGCAGTTAAGGGACGCCTATCATTTCCTCACTTAACGCTTCATTAGCTCACAAACATAACCTCTATACTTACTCCCTAACTAAATTATCGTTTGAATGCGTACCCTATGAAAGCATAAACGCATACATTATACATACGTATGTACATATGTGTGTATGTATTATAAGTGTGTAAGTATGTTTGGATCATTTAACAGCGAGCAAGTGTGGCCTTCAAACCACAAGCATAACAACCAAATGTGAATTCTATAATTTATGCATGATAAAGTGAAACCGCAAAACTTGTAGCACGATAGTTAATACAGGCATACACCGACATACTATATATATGTATGTATGTGTGTATTGATTTACGTCTATGCGCTTAAGCGAGTTGGTATGTGTGTATCTGATACTGGATAATTCGTAATTCGAAGCAAAAAAGTGAAGTTGGCAGCAGTGAAAAATAAATTGATATCAAATGTCTGCTTTACATATGTACAAATGTATGTAAGTACATATATAATTATGTATTTATCTGTTACTGCATACAAGTGCATAAAAAATGAAAATACCACACCATGATTGCCAAAAGCAACAACAACGGCAGCTACTTGTGGCGTCGAAATGAAACTATTTCTTATTCGCTTTTGGTGGTGTATTTCTACGCTGCCAACACAAAACAAGAAACACTGAAACTCTCGCTTGTGGCTGAAGAAGTTACGCATGGCTTAATTGAATTGTAACACAAATAACGGCAACTATGTACCTCGATACATGCGTACATACATATGTAATATATAACAAGTAATAAAAATCTATTTCAACACTCGTGCCAACAACTCATACCACGATTATTTTCCATTTTGTAGCGTATCTCACGGTTTACGCACTTCTTTCGTTTTCGCTTTTGAGTTGCTCTTCGCACAACCCCTCTTCTTAAACGCCACGCCTAAATCGCCGCTTCGCCATAACAATAAACGTTTTGGCGTCATTTGTCGTCTTTGTACCTAAAACGTGTTTACAGCTTGTGCTCGTTTCTACCGATTTCCAGACGCCAACAACAAAAAAACAATCATGACACAAAGGTGACTACAAACTGACAATTGTAGTGAACGATAACAGTAATAATGGAAGTGAAATAAATGTAGATAAAATTGAATATTATATCCGGCCACCGGCGTCAGGCGGCTACTTAAGCAACAAAACAAAAGTAGTGATCTATTAATAACTTATTTATGTGGGTAAGTAAGTGTCGGCTTGTTGGGTCAATGCAATCGCAGTTATGCGTTCGCTTTTGCATATTTCGTAGATACGAAATTATATATGTGTGAGTGCTTTATAAGCATTACTTACTTAACATAATGTGGATATCCTCTGCTGCTTGTGGCCACTTTATCGCTATCGAAACGAAGGCAAAGACTGTATTTATCAAAATCTGTATTGCATTGATCCGTGCACGCTCACGTCAAAAACCTATATATGTAAGTATGAGCAATAATAATGTAATGCGAATCGATTGATTTTAAAATTATGAGCTCATCAAAACTCGCTCACAAAGCTTGATCAGAAATATATTTGTATTCTTACTACAAATTGTATTCCTTTATTATCGCATACAATTTGATTCGTAACTATTATTTTCTTGGACAGCTGAAAGTGCCGGTCCCTTGCGATGACACAAGAATCCTAAAAATGTATTACAAAGCATATCACAAATTTTATGAAGTGGCTAATGTCTATTCCGGCAATTTCGAATGCTGCGCCAAGAGTATAGTTACCGAGATGTTCCAACCTCAGTCATGTGAACGTTGGACAGTGTAGAAGGAAATGACTTGATGTTTCCACCTTGCCTTCCTTTATACAGCTATGGCAGTTTGCCCCGACTCTTTCCCAGCATGGTTAAATAGGACAACGGGTGACCTTTCTTGCAAGCTCATCCGCTCTATAGTTCGTAACGTTTCCGCTGTGATCCGGCGCCCAAAAGAGTCCGATAGTGAAATAGCTTGACGCTATCGATAACGACCTAAGACACTCTTAACTAGCTTTGAGAGCACATTCAACGTGCTCCGGGCCATAATTGCCGCTCTGCTATCGCAGCGGATACTCATCTCATATTGGGCGCCACGGCACTATGGTCGATATTTTCAGACATAAAGTAGAAGTGGAAGAGATCTCAAAATGTCTCAGCTTGGAACCAAAAAACAGAAATTGCGCTGTTGTTCAACTGAAGTTGAAAAAAATATTTGTCTTGGATATTCCATATTTTATATATATCTTATTTTTAATATTTATTTATTATATTATATTATCTCTCGCTATAATTGCTTGTTTGAATCACACACGTTTTTTATGACTCTGCACTTCTTTAATAAGCAATACTTCAAGCACTTCAAACCTTTTCAAAGAGATACATATGTATCTATACCAAGACAAAATATTACAAAATTTTACACCCTGCTAAACTTATTTCAAACGAAAGCAATAACGGCAAATAATGCATTCATATGTAGTAATCTACTTGTTACATAGAACAATCGACGCAATAACTAACTGTAATATCATTTATTGATTCTTTTATCTTGAAGTAATACATGAAAATAATTATTGAAATATTAGCTAATTAAAGGAAACATAAGCATAACAAATAAAAGATAAAAATGTGCAAACGAATTGTCGGTATAAAAACGACAAATTGTTCAAAAATGTGTCACTGTTTCAGGCTTGTTTCCGCCCGAACTTCTGAGACTATCCCTACATGCTTTATTATTACATTTGTGGTCTGTTAAAACATAACAGAATTATGTTAAAAGTGTCCCGTCGGCAATTGTCTCCCTTCCCCAGGATGTTCTTTGCTATACAAAACTAATTACTAATAAATGAATGTTGGGACCGAATTCTTTGGTTCATCTTGAGACAATAGTTATTCTACATACTATTTTATACGGAATGTATATATGTTTGTATGTATTTTTTGCGCTTTGTGTCACGCTCTCTGTGCCCATATACGACGATATACTATTTGTTTATGTGAAAGTAATTTTTTATACTTTTCGCACCTGTACGCTTTGGTTTCGGCGTTTCGGCGTCATGGTCGTTCAACTGCACTGTGAATACATATGTATGCTGGCATTTTTCTGCTTGCTTCGCTAGGTAATTACTAATGACCTTCAGCAGTTTTGTTGTGTGTGAAGTGCGTAGAGAAGCGTGAATTTAGGTTAAAAGCGGCTTCCTAATATTGGTCTATCAACAAGCGTCAATAACTGAACTACAAAAGCATGAATACATATACATTGATATGTATGTTTGTATATATTACATGTCTTGCCTTTGCGCGTTACTTGACAGAGGTGTGGAATGACGACAAATTAAGCGGAAAACCCAAAGGCTAGAATAATGAAATAAAGCGCAACATAAAAAAACCGAAGCAGAAAACAATAACAAAGAGAGAAAAATTATGGCGAAACATTACCATAACTAGCAATTGCATACAAATACACAAAATTATATGTATGTACACCGATAAACTTGCGAAACTCTGAGGTACAAAGCAACGCTATAATGTGCGGGCTGTGAGCGCTTCAGGTGAGTCACAACGCGCCGAGGTGAGGTTGCTGGGGAATGGATTCGTTCCGCTGCTTACCGTTTGCTTGACACGTGCGGTTAGTGTCGTTTCACTTTTCAATGACAGTTAATTGACATTATTATGCTTCTGCAATGTATCTTAGTGTACGTCTTTCGGCAGAAAAATATTTAGTAGAAAAAGCCGCTTGTTAATTTCCAAACGTCACCTTATTAGAAGTGACGAAAGATTGGTTTATATAGCTTTAGTAGTTTACAAGATACATATATACAAAAAACCTATTTGGGGGAGGGGCCATGCCCACTTTCAAAAAATTTACATCCAATTATGGCCCTCTCTAGTGTGATCCCTTGTACCAAATACTAATTTCATAACTTTATTTATAGTTTTCGGTTTTCGCCATACTGGGCGTGTGGCAATGATCCGATTTCGCCCATTTTCAATAGCAACCCTCCCTAGGTCCCAAGGGACATGTGTACCAAGTTTCGTCAAGTTATCTTAATTTTTGATATGAAATTCATCGATAAAAATGCCGATTACTGAATTCGAAAATAGTAACGTTAGGGTTGTCAATGTTCAAGCATTTTGTCGAGTATTCCAAATTTCCTTTAAGAAACTGAGAATATTTCTTGAAAATACTTCTTCTGAAAATCTATTTGCAGGTGGTTTTAAGTTTGTATGCTCTTCGAATATTTATGAGAAGGCACCATAGCTAAATGTAGGCGCTTAGCGATATAAATTGCGTTGTTATAAATACGAATTTATTATTATTAAGTTCACATACTACATAAAATCACTTCTTGCTGCTTCCATGAAAAGTTTAAGTATAAAGACCTATATCTCTATATACATACCGACAGACAAAGATATAAGAAGTATATATGTACATACGTTTCTACCAAATATAATAAAAATCCATATTTGAAAGAAAATATATGAATACAAGCTCCCTAATAAACCTTCCTATATTAACATTTGTATGTACCGTTGGTGCGCTCCACAAACTTAAGTATTTAATAAATTTCAATAATTTTGTGGCTATGAATAAGCGCCAAACACCTAACGGAGACATGTTACCTATTAACTTTCAGGCAAACAGATAGAAAGAGAGAGATGCACACATGTGATATACTACATATGTACATATGTATATCGAATTTGAATATACATACATACATTTGTATTATCTACTTCCTTTGCAAGCGGGAAATTTTCGAAGCGACGCTTCGCTCGCCACCAACTCCAGCAAAAATTTACTGCTCTAACCTGAGCCACAAAGTAATGACTTCGAGTTGTTGCCTTTGCCTCGTTGCCGTGTTGCAAATAAAGACAAATGTGTGCATTGCCAACGTCAAGTTAGCTCCTACTATGCCACTTCGCTTAGCTGCCAGGATCGACAAGACTAGTAAGCAACGCAACAATGCCATTGCCGACACCGTCCACCGACCACCGGCGCTGTTGCCGCCAACGGCTCGACCTCATTTAGCTCTTTCAAAACTTCCAGACAACATGCTATGCTGTGAAAATTCATTTCAAGTGAGTATAACAACAATAATAACTGGCAAAAGCATTAGCAGCGCTGCGTAAATATTTGTGCACTTGTTGGGGTGTGTGTGCGCGTGTTTGTGTCTGTTCGCTGGTAGATTGGAAGCAGCAACTCGGAACAATCCATAAAATTTACAACGACAGCAGTTACAGACGACAGGCATTTGTTATTGTTGTTGTTATCATTTCTGTCTTTCAGCTGTTGGTGCTTTTTGTTTTGCCTCTTCGCCTGTTGCCAGCAAAACGTAATAAAAACATTTGGTATACGAACGCGAACATCCGTGTCGTTGAAGGAGCAAGGAATTAATAAAAAATGTCGCGAGACGCTAAGGCTGTGTCGTGGACTGTTGCTATTTGTAACTGATTACGTAAGGAGTCAGAACCCTTAGCGATTAACACTGGAAACACTCTTGAAATCACTGATATCTTAGATTCAAACAATTCATGTGGTACAGCAAGTGGATTCTCTTTGATCTGGTTTGTTTGAATTCCGAACCATACGGCCCTACAAATCTGCTAACTTTATTGATTGCAGTAGATTTCTAATCCACCGAACATCGGAGAAATATAATCTGCTTGAAAAAAGGAAATCTTGTTCCGCTTCGGCGACGTATAACCAATTGCTCTGGGAATGAAGATCTAAGGTTAGGTTAGGTCAGGTCAAGGGGTAGATCTCCACGATTGCAGAGAATCTCACTAAGATAACTTCAACTGTCTTTTGTGGCACCCAAATACTTATAATGGATCAAAAGTTCCTTACGTTTCGACAAAGCGCTTGGACTCTATTATGTAGTTCTTACTTCAGCTTATGAAGATCTAAGAGCTCCCACATATCGCAGAACAGATTTTTATTGTAGCACATCAGTTAAGCTTCCAATGCTTTGTTGCAAAAAGTCAAAAAGTCATTGATATCAACAGAGAAATACGGACCTAACTTAGTGACAGATCTTCTTAAACCCAAAACAGGATAAAAGGTTAAAAGAAAGCTTAGTGAGACAGATCTTCTTAAACCCAAAACAGGATAAAAGGCATTTGGAAACAGATATCCAAGAGTCGCTATATATGGAGGATGTTATCAGTTAAGCTTCCAAGGCACTTCGCTGAATCTTCGATTAACGTATTAAAGTATCTTCCATTCTTATCATCAAGCTTAGAGTTACTCTTACTATTTGATTCGTATATAGGAAAGCTACTTCGACTTTGCTAAGAACTTTAGAAAAGGTTTTTTTAAGCGACAATTCTTTATATTCTTCATTTTGAGAACTTGGATATGTTAAAAGGTTTCAATATTTAGGATATTTGACGACTGTCGATTATTTGTTGGAATTATTGGGAGAACACTTCAGATAGAATAATTTCACGTGTTGGGCCGAGTGATATGACACCATAAGACTTTTCTTGTTTCAATTTAAGCAAGATTTGGAGAAAAATATCACGCGAGTATTTCGCCAGTTACAAGTCGAAATGCTCGAACGAGTCATCGAAAATTGGACTCAACGGCTGGAGCATCTGAGACGTAGCCACGGCCAACATTTGAAAGAGATAATCTTTAAAAAATAAATGCCAAACACTGTTCTTTCGAATGATAATAAAGTAACTAACTTTGAATTTTCTGTGTTTTTTTTTTAAGTAGGGAACCTCGAAATGGATCACCCTTTAGTATAAGTGTTTACTTAATACCCTGAAAATTTTTGTATGTTTAATGGATAGAGATATGTGTACTCGATAGAAAAATTATAACTCCCTATAGAATTTTCCACACCACTTGATATATAAACCAGGACCTTACCGAATCTCAGAAACCAATTCAAAAAGAGGATGTTTTTTGAAAATATACCTTGTAAAAACTTGTATTATAAAGGATGTTCCGTAACAATTAATTCAATATTTTAAAAGTATTTGGCTGACCTGCTAAAAAAGGAGCCTTACTTACAAGAAAAAAAACGTAACCACTTCACTTCTGGTATTTTTTAAACACATTCATATCAAAATTTATTTATTTTTTCAAACCTACATATTTATTATTCTTAATGTGTGCATAAATAATCGATAAAACAGCGAAATAATCGTAATGTCAGCATGCCATTGAACAACGAAAAGAAGTAGGCAGAAGAAATACAAAAAATAAAACACACAGCAACAACAACGACTGCGACAACTAGTCGAAAGTCTTTCAAGTGCTTGCAACAGCTTATTTTTTAGGCCAACACAGACTGCTCTAATTCCTTGCTCATTCCTGTTAACTACACTTTTCACTGCTATTGCTTCCGGTTCCATCGACTCCAACGACCCACCAGCCACATTAGTGCCTGCCGCCTTACGCCGCTCAAACGTCTGCTGTGTATGCTTAACCCCGTTCTACGCTTTGTCAGTTTGCTGGTGACATGCCAGCCTTTGGAAGGGTGCTTCTATTGCCGCCACCGCCACAGCCATTTCTTCAAGGATAGCAACCCTTGCTTGAAAGCAAGCTCGGTGGACTTGCAACCTACACTACGTCTGACTGCCATAGTTTGAACCAGTTTTGTTGTTGTTCTGTGTATGTTTGAATAGTTTGTCTGCATTGCAAAAGTGCAATATTCTTGGAGCCTGCAGTAAAAGTTGGCGTTTCGCTTGCTTTCAGCTGCTCACACTAGTTGCTATTAAATGTGTGAATCTATGCATTTGGTTCATGTATATGCATTAGTATATATGTATGTATATACTCTTTTATATGTAGGTACCTTACGTTTAACGCTCGCATAAGCATCTGAAAATCTTCCTTGCTACAGCAAGCCCCTTCTCTATATTTTCTTCAGCACTGCGACCTGCTTGGCGCAAACTAACATCCTTCTCCATTTCACTTCACACAATTTTAAATATATACCATATACATATATGTATATGTATGTATATATATGATATTTGGTTGTAGGTGTAGTTGTGTGCATTAGAGAATCGGTTGCCTGCCTCGAGACTATCAATTTTTCATGAATTTCCTATGCATTTCGTTGTTTTTCCTCGTGTGTTTTTCATTGTTATTGTTGTAATGCCTTTGATGCTGCCAGTGTCAGCTCAGAATTCCACTTACAGTTTTATTAAGTTGACAAAATGTGATTTGCTGTGTCAGTTGTTGAACATCATCAATTGCATTGGCATCAAAATTCGAGTATATGTATGAGTGCTTAAAAAACATTTACAAAACATATAAATATAGATACACATATGTATACAATATATGTGAAATATATATGTATGTATGGTTCCAGCAATAAAAATTCTAGATGTGAATTATATGAATAAAAAACGACAATATGTCACTTATGTACACACAAACAGAATCATATATACATATATATACGTATATAGGTATATACACATATATATGTTATATAAGATATAAATATGCATGTAGGAATGCCTACAGCTTACCTCAAAAATTTCCATCGTTACTTAGAAACCTCACATCGCGCTTCCAGATAACATTGCGTCGATATGAGTCACCTTGTTGGCATGTCGGAGTGCATCGAGTCCATAGCGGTTCATGTTGGAAGCAAACACTTCTCGCGCAGATCAATCACATTTCGTCACGCTACAAACGAAATAAGCAACAATGAGGCAAGATAAAAGCAACATGTAGATACATACATATGTATGTCTGTATATTTATGGATAATGTGCATTCACTGGTCTTTTCTGATGTGTGTGTGTCGAATGATAAATCTGTAGATAAGAAAATTAACGCCAGTAAAAATAACCAGTTTGGGTCACATAAATAAAAGCAAGCGGCTACAAATTGTTTAAGGCGAAGATGTGCTCAAACAATTAAAAGAAAATGCAACTTGTGTGTGTATAAATATTTGTGGCAGTTAAAAGTGGCAATAAAGTGATTTAATATACTTGCTCATACTATATATAAATATAAAAACATACATATGTATATAAAAATATTCTGTCGTTGAACTGCAGTTAAAGTTGCGCTCATACCAAAACACCTACACACAAATTTACTTCCTAATATACATACATATGCACAAATTTATATACATAGTACACATATTTTTATATGTTTTGTACACAAATTAAATTTATATAAGTTTGGTTAACAGTTAGCCATAATTTGATTTACAAAAATTAAATATAACGTTCACAGTAATTGAGTACGTGACTTCCAGTCAATCAGTTCTGAGTTCTACTATCGACTGCGTATAGCAATTTGCATTGTTGTACATATTGAATAGCTTTGTTCGAAGAATGTAACACCGAATGTAACATCAAAAAGAGGAAAGACTGCGACAGAAATTGCCAATGTCTATAGGCAGCACCAATTTTTTACTACCTTTATTATCAACTTAAACTGATTAGGTAGGAATCGACGAACAACGTCGAACTCACATCCTACTGTCTGTTAATTTGAAAAGTTATTACATAAAATGAGAACCAGTGATTGCTTGGGTCGGCATTAGCGTCATGGCCTTCATCCTAACTCTAAAACGATAAAATTTTGCAACGACAGAGGTTCAAATAAATAATGACAAATTGCAATTGAATTGATTTTTGACGACTTACAGCAAAAATTAGTTACTAGGTACAGGAGTAGGTATGATTCTCAAACAGTTGAATAATTCTCGAGAAATCTTGAACCCGAATTTGAAAACACAGTTTTGAGAAAAAAGTGTTCAAAGTTTTGAGTGACTATCTAGTTACCATGGAGCGACTTTTTCAACTGTATCTCCAAGACTATTACTCGGATCGATAATATTAAGATATGTTTTATAGTTTAATAATACATTCTACATACATACATATGTATATTTGAAGATTCTTTCTCGCAAAATTGAATAAATCGCTTAAGTTCCTTAAATGCAATTCAAAAATTATTATTACAAATTAATGTCTTTGTATTTACTGATGTTTTTGTATTTCATGGGAATCGATGATTTCTTACATTTTAACAGTGCTCAGCCACCGCTTGGAAATAAAAATTGATCGTGGAACAGCTGGTCGTAAACATTTTTTATGTGCGAGGAGGTCAACGACATGACATGTGTCAAACATACCTATGTATATCAATTTCTCTGTATACATAGTGTTTATATACATTAATAGAACTTAAAGCACATTTTTGACAACATCACGCGGAGATATTTCACGAAACTGACGTGAGTTTCACTTTAATGTGTTGATCTCTAATTATTGGTTGAACTCTACAAAACTCCCCCACTTAATTTGTTTTCATGCCCACTTTTACACAAATCCGCTGCGAGATTTTTAAGCTAACTCGACGCACAAGACGAAAATTAAACACCACTTGCTGACGCTCCCCATTTTACACCCTCAATTTAAGTAGATTTCAAGCGAGAGACACTCGCATTTATTTATTTTCCAACCCATCGCAAGTGTGTGCGTGTGTGCATGCGTAAACACCTCAAATATTCATCTGAAACCGAAATTGAAATGAACTCAATTCCGCATAAAAGGCACAGCAGCAACAGTAACAACAACAATAATACAATTAAATACAACAAAACAATGGGATATAAGTACAAAAGTCACATGCAACTTGCCTTGCCAGGCGACAGCAATAACATGCAGCAAAGGCAGTCAAATTGCGCTGAGCGCCGAGTGAGTTGAACAGTAGAAGAGACATACGTACGAGGGCAGGCCAACAAACAGGCAACAGGAGGCAGTTACAGCAGGCAGCAGCCACAAGCCAACCAGCCAACGGCAGGCTGTAGCTCCTGTATTGCGCTTCACCAGTGGCAGCAGACAGCTGCAGCTGCTTCGTCAACCATTATCAGCCCCAGCTTGTTGTACGCTTGCCCCACAGTCACAGACGCGTACGTGCCACATACAAAAGTCTGCGTGGACAGCGTTGCAACGCAGCAGCACATGTGACTGCAAATGCTCACATGTTTGTATGTATGTTTGTAGGTGCAATGTTGCAGCGACGTACAAATATTTTACTTTGTGTTGCCGCCCAACCCGTAGCCCGTTGCTGCCGCTGCTGCAGCAAACACTCTTTCAACACTCGGCGCTGCTTTGTGGCATTCTACCGGGCACTTATGCAGCCGTGGCAGCAACACATTTCAACACTTCGAGCGCCACAAGAAGCCCCCCAGCAAGACGAGCGCTTATGGCAATAAACAAAAACAAAAATAAGAAATGGCGTGCCGTGGTGAGGTGAGGTGGCCGGCCGCTTGGCTCCTTGGTTGCAACAGTATTGAGATTTAGACGTGGAACAGCCGAAGCGTGGTGAGATGAGGTGAGCTGCATTGGGTTGCGACTCTAAATTGGAGTGGCAGTGTTGTGCTGGCAGCAGCAACGCAACTTGCCACAAAATGTTTACCTTCAAAGTATGCGCAGGCCACATATGTATGTACATATATAGGGTTGTATGCAGCATCAATTCATATGTAGGTAATAGTTTACTGTGGACAAACATTGAAAAAGTCATACACTTCTTCTTTACATAAACACATGCATTTACTTATCTGCTTACATACACAGAACTGCCACACATTCATGCCACACAATGCCACCAGCCAGCAGGAAACTTACTCTTGCTAGGGCATCTTCTTATACACACCTTTGATGAGCGCTGCCGCTTACCCTCGAGCAAACACTCATGTATACACACACACAATATATTCACGTACTTACATATGTAGCTGCTTAACGGTTGTAGTTTTCGTATTCGGTCTTCGGCAGCTCCGTTGTCTACTTGCTGCCCATCTGTTTTGCTGCAATTCGGTCGGAGAAGCTGTTAAATGCATTTGTAAGCCTTTATATATGTAACCATAAATCCATGCTACCCTATGCTATGAGCTGATCTATGTTGTGTTGTTGCTAAGTATGCGCTGCTCGCAGTTGCATTTGCGGCTACTTCAGTTTCTTCTGTCGCTTCTGTTGTTGCTAAGGTAAAATGACACCTGACTGCTGCAACAGTTTCGAGTCGGCCTCGCTACTGTCGTCACCGCTAATGTGATGCGGCAAAGCGTTTTTGAACTGATGAATATGTCAACAATATGTAATTGCTAGCAACTTATGCGCCGTGTGTTCCAAGTCCCCCAGTTCTAATTGCCATTCATATTGTGTTAGCATTTTACAGGCTGTACATTCCAGCTATAAACAAAGTGTAAATTCCTGAAAGCATTGGAAGCATGAAAAGCTAACAGGAATATTCCATATGACAGTAAATTTGCCGCGATCAGAAGTGACAGATTAGCTACTCACGTTTTATGTGTGCTCTTTGCTTATGTGGGTTAAATGAGGGTGACCGCTAAAGAGCGGATGGAGAGAGATAATACAATATTTCGTGTGAACGATTTTGTTCTGTAGCCAAAAGCGATAAACGGAAATAGGCAGTTATAATTGCTGATCTTGCCCGTTTAAAAAATAAGGAAAAGGGTACATAAAATCCCACTGATAATGTAGGTAAAGACATCTACGGAAGTCCTTTAATGGCATTGAGTTCTTCCTTCCTGGTCACTGGGATCACCAAGTTTTCAGCCAATGGATTGGACTTGACTTAAGAGAAGGTGACTTCGAGTCCCTAGTTTATGGAGTTTATGGATAACGTGGATATGGTTAACTTCTGCTGAATTGTTTCAAATATTCCTTCTGATATGAAAGGTACTGTTTTGTATTAGAACTAACGAGTGATCTGAGAAATGAAAGCTAAAGTCTTGTTGGTCAAATACATAATTAATCAACGCATTATTTTTGCGTCAAGGTTCAAAGTGGATCAATGAAAGAAATATGGAAATACATGCGACCAATATATCTTTGAGGAGATAAAAAACCCTTTAAAAATTGCTAAATGTGCACTTATCGAAAATAGCACAGAGAAATTTACGTTCCAATGGTGGATCAAAATGCAAAGCGGGGCTAACGATCAGGGATATGTGTCAAGCTTCGTCTTTTTAGTCGAGAAGTTTGGATCAGCAGAAGCCGCTAATATTCTAGTGGATAATCGAGAAGCAGTAAAACCAGTCTGTGTTAACCAGACGAGTCACTGTCGAAGGTTATGTTTAGTGGCAAACTCAGTAATGTCTTGAAGGTATAAAAATTAAAAGAAAATGTTGGTTGACACCATAGCAGCCAGCCGGGAACATAGTTCTTATAACATCATCAGATCATTGAGTTACTTTAAATTGGTTGAAACAATAGATATGAAAAGTAATCTCACGGTTTAGACAGCCATCAATGCACGCCTTGCCGCCAAATTGAGAAACTTCGAACCCCAGAAGAGCATGTAGCATGCCATGTACTGACGATCATGGAACATTAGAATCTTGACAAATGTTCAACCTTCCGGCGCTTGAGATCTTCCACGTATCCAAATACAATATAATCCATATTATCGATAAACAATATTTTAATTTTTTTTTTTCAATATTTGTTTATTTATTGAATCTGCTCTTTGAAGCCTAACAATAATTTATAAAATCTTAATTCTAATTAAAACTAAACAAGCTCAACCAGGTGATTGAGTTGTTTTGGTGAAACGTTGCTCTTCAGTGTGCTGGCATATCTCTTATTTTTAGACGTGATTGATTACAAGAATGTACTAAAGCATTAGCCAATGGGTTTGGGTGATCTCGGAGTTTGGATAAATATTTGTTTTTAAATTTTAATACGATTGTATTATGTAATCGAGTTTAAGATAGTACGATATATAAAACACGAGCTATAACGATAATAAATATCTAATTATATAATATGATTTAAAATTGGTTGAAAATAACTTGAGGCTGATCCCATTTTTGCTTTGCGGTCAAGGCCCTGATGCGATTCAATTGTAACACCCAATGCTAATAATTTTCATTGCTTCTGATATTTGAGTTGGGATTTGGACTCTAAGAACAGAGTTATTCTTATAAAGACCTAAGTACGACCACTGATGGCCAGATATTCTTGTGAACTCTCGTTTCAAGCAAACAATAGCTGTCATCGATTGGCTAACTGCTATAGACAAGCCAATCGAACAAACTTTCCTAATTTCCACACAAACTGGCAGCACTGAAATCGAATTGTATATACTTGGTCGCACTGAACTCTTCAACCACCGTCTATGTCTAACGTTTTCTACAACAAATTTAATTTTTATTAAAGTTTTTTATTCAATAAATTCAATACAAAAATACTGACGATTTATCTTCGCCTGCCCTTTTCAATTTCAAATTTGTGTATAACAATTTTTATTATTTTGACAGTAATAGTCCTTTGAGGCGTTCAGAATAGTAAAATGGTTCTAAAATGTGTAAAACAAAACTTGGTAGCACTCAGCAAGCGACGATTGCAATTTTAATGAGGTATTCGCATACTCTCCAGCACGAATTCAACTAGATATCTTTGTTGTTGCTTTCACATGTAAAATTTTTGACAGGCGAGCAGCGCCCAAAGATAGCGAGCAGAGAAGTGACCAATCGATGGCAGCTAATATTTACTATTATAGTATAGTAAGAGAGAGTATAGTAAGTGACTTGATTTCGACCTCTTAAGGGAACATTAGGATTTGAAAAAATTAGAGCATCTTAACTGCAAGAGCGATTCCTTTATTTTGTTCAGTTGGAATATTTACCAAATTGATTATGTTCTGTTTCTGCAAAAATCATTTGGTTGTGATGCAGAATCCTCAAAAACAACATAAAGCCGTGCAAATTGGTAACTAGTAATTTCTGATGATTTTTTGGAGACTTTTGAGTTCTTGATGGTGCCGTGGAATTATCAACTCAAAAACTACTATTTTTATAAATAGTATGTACATTCTTCTTCACCGCTAAACAATTGCTATTAGTATAGCCATATTAGTATAGTACAAAGCTATTCAATTAAAATGTCATAATATTTTTCCGCCTAAATTACAATGTGATAATCATATACATGTCTACTATTTATACTACGTGCCACCTTCAACACCACAATGCCACACTATATTCAAATAATTGTAAATACATACATTCATATATAAATATGTACAAACACACAAATCCAATGCCACTGATGCCATCTAGTATTGTTGTCTTGTTTACATCCACATTGCTGCGGCCATATTTCAGTTAAATTGTAGGTATGCCGCACGACAGATTGTGTTTGGCGGTGCTCGTTTGTAAGTATGTACATATTTATGTATGTGTAGTATGCTTTAGCATAGCATATATTTTTAACATTTACACAAGTGAGCGGCGCATAACATTGGCGCACTCACTTCACCCATTCAAACAATATACTATACATACATATGTTACGTTATGGATAGGTGCGTGCAGCATTATATAAGCTTGTGTGCGCCAATGAAAGGCATAGCTATGTTATGCTATGTATGCGGGCGGCAAGTTCGCGGGGGGCAACGAACCAACTATTAGATAAACATGCACATATGTATATCTGCGTGTATGAGTTTTGTATACCATTGTTGTTGTTGTCTGTCATTTTATTACTGCCAAAGTGCATCTCTCTGTCTGCATTGATGCCTCCCTTGTTGCGCTCATCTGCATCTGTTGCAGTCATCAAAGTTTTTGTTTAAATAAATATAAATTTATAGGAAATAATTTTCACAGTTTGTATTCACAATTTGTGTCGAAAAGTTCACGCAATTGTTGTATGTGTGTTAGTAATTGTGCTCTGATTTGAAATATTAATGTTTACCCTATGTGCAACTGCAACAACTTATAGCTGTGGCTGCAATAATAACAACCACGGCACGCAATGAAACAACTTTTTAATGACATTTCTATTATCCAACCGTTGTATTTGAAGCATTGCTATAAGCGCTTACATACACCCAGACACATATCTACAAACATTCACACTCACACACATACATACATATGTATACGAGTATTTCAGCTGTGCCGACGCGCTGAAGTGTCGCTTCAACCATCGCAAGGGTGTTTAATTTTTTCTTTCTCCCCTCTTTGCCGTTGCTGTTGTTGTTGTGCATGCTTTCCAAAGCATTTGTCACATTTCGCTGTCGTCGTTTGTTGTTTTTACTGTTGTCAATGTTTTTTCTTTCAATCCTACGGCTGTGGCAAAAAACGTGAAATTCTACATTCATTTTCTCCTAGAGCTGCTGCTATTTTTCTTATCGCATTTTAATGCCCATTTCTCAATTTGTTCGTCGAAATTCTCGGTATATTTTCAGATCTCGGCAATGTTCTGCTAAACAAACACGAATTTTTAAAGCAGTCAATATGAATACATACAGACACACAGTGCATTTCTTCGGCAGCTAATTCTTTCCACAACAACAAAAAATTCTTTTTTCCCTGCCATCATTCACATTTCTTTACTTTATTGTATTTCCTTGCCTTCATGCCTCATTGCGCGATTTGTCATACAGCCTCATTACTTGTGACATAGTCTCTCTACTATTTTACTTTCCATTCAATTTTGTGTTTTTTTTATTTTCTTTTTTGAAATCGCCTTTTTCTCCGTTCTCTTTAGTTCTGCCTGTAATTATGCGACGAATTTGATTTTGAATATAGTGTTGGCAGTCAATGCCAAAAACTGCAGCATTTTCTATTTTTCCCCTGGGTATAGTCAGCTGTTATACCCAGTGACATTTCGAGATTACTCACCTCGTATGATTCAAGAAAATAAACTCCGCGGATAAGACTATGCCGGTAATATAAGAGATAATAAACTCTTATTAATAGAGCTATTCTAAAGCTAAAACTTACAGAGTGGTCGAGAGTGTGTTTGTCTTCAAGTAAGAATGTAATTAGTCATTTACCAGTTCCAAGATAGAATAATGATTAAAAATTTATAAATAATTGCCACTTTTAAGTGCTTCTTACATATATGCATATCTATAAGTATGTGAGCATAACTCAAACTCCCTTCGTCCGTCTTCCCACTCAAAGATAGATTCGGTAAGGAAGTTACTCCATATTCATATAAGTTAAAGAACGAAATATTAAATAAAGCAAGCTTTGCAATTTATTTCGTAAAAGAATAAAACAAATAACGAAATGCAAGTTCTGCAGTTAATATTTCGAAATAACCTAAAATGCAAGCCCAGCCAAACAAAACTAGCACGGAAATACGCGCACCGAATTGATCAGCAGCGTCAGCTAAATCGAACGTTTATATAGGGCTAGGTTTAATATAATTAAATAGTCATAATTTAGTAGTAGTAACGAATAGTCTTAATTTAGTTGTAGTTATGAATAGTCAGTGGTAATGATCATAAAAATAAATTGAAGATTAAAAACATTTTCGTGTTATTATTTTTTATTTTATTCTTTTAAATAAGAATAAAATTTAACTGGCGCCCGAGCAGGGCAGGTGTAACGATACGGCAAAACGTTCAGTAAGTTCGCGGCTTGCAATAACATTTGCAGCAACCGGTCAAATCGCGAAGTGTAGAAAAACGCACCAATTCGCGGAAAATAAACGTCGTTTAATATTATGATCATCGGTGGTATCGAAGTCTTGTAGGCAAGGCCGCAGGACACCCCTAGGAAGGTACGCATCGCAGGAGCCTCAGTAGTAACAGAAAAGTTACAAAAAGGATAAAATCCGGATCGTCGAGGGAAGGAGCCACAACATTAACCATAGTATTGTAAGATTAATTAAATTTATCACTAAAAATCATTATTATTATAAAAAAAAAATTTGAAATTATCATTATTGCTTATTATTAAAATCAATTGGATTGGAAATTAATATAAAGAAAAAGAATCAAATATTACAATTTTTGTAAACAGCCAGACACTGGTTATAATTAAACTCAAAATTGCATGATTTCAACAAAAATTACGGCATTATTTATGAAATATTTTTTAACTCTGAAACGAAATTAAATTAATAATTGCGTGATTATTTTATGGCCAATCCAAACAATTTAATCAGGCCTTCAAGACTTAGCGCATCCACAACACAAAACAGAATTATGGTCGAAAACGTTGACCGAGCTGCACTTGCAGCCACGATTAGTGAAATTATAGCGCAACAACTGCCAGGATTATTAAGGCGACAGAATTCACCGGAAGAATTCGCCAATGTAGCCGATCAGGTGATCGCTCCAGAACATACCAGGAATTTAGGTGACTTAGATAGGGTACCAGACATAGTAAAAACAATACATGAGTTTTCAGGTGATCCATCCGAATTCAGTTCTTGGAAAAAGGGTGTTGATCGTATCCTAGAAGCATATAGTGCTTATCAAGGTACGCCAAAATACTATGGTATTTTGCATACCATACGAAATAAAATAAAAGGACATGCCGATATGGCATTAGAATCTTATAATACCCCACTTAATTGGTTAGCCATTTCCAAATGCCTAACATTACATTATGCGGACAAACGTGACATAAATACTTTAGAATACCAAATGACTATGTTAGTCCAAACCTATAATCAATCAGTAGAAGAATACTATCAGACAGTCTATAAGCACTTATCCCTAATTTTGAAAAAAATTGGTTGTATGGGATTAGGTAGAGAAGCAGAACAATTAATGACGAAAATGTACAGAGATAAAACTCTAGATACCTTTGTACGAGGGTTGCGAGGTGACTTACCGCGCCTATTAGGAATTAAAGAACCAGTAGATTTACCTTCAGCATTACATTTGTGTTTGAAATTAGAAAACCAAAGTTTTCGTGCAAACCACGCAGCCAACAAAGGTGAAACAAGTAACTTCAGAAATCAGAACCCATACCTGCTGCACGCAACATTCAATTTATAAATCGACAACAATCAGTCCCATCAAGTCCCTACCAATACCAGCAATATGGACAGCAACCTCCAGTCCCACCAAGACTTTACCAATACCAACAATATGGACAACAACCTCCAGTCCCACCAAGACTTTATCAATACCAACAATATGGACAACAACCACCAATCGCACAGCCAAGACAGAACTTTAACAATTTCCAACCTACTGCCGCACCTCGACAATCATTCTCAAATAGACAATTCCAGGCCCCACCTAGGCCTACGGCACAAAAACCATTGCCTCGTCCAGAACCTATGGACGTGGACCCCAGTATACAAACGAAAATGGTCAATTACATGAACCGACCTCGCTTTGAAGTTGGCAAAAGACCATCAGATCAAATATCAGAAGTACACAAACGTCAGAGGAACTTCAACATACAAACTTCTAATAAAGAAGAGGAAATACAATCCTCTGAAACGTATGCTATAACGACAGATTACGAAAATTTGAACGTGTACATAGACCGAGTAGACGAAATCGACAAAAACACTTATGAATTATACGATGATTGCTCAATAAATTTCCTAAAAGATTACGATCAAGAAGTACTTGATAAATCGGGAAAAGAGAACGTTGTAGATGATACAATCTCAAAAGTAATAACTGAACAAATTCATTCTATCATTTCCACACAGCCCAACGCTGAAATTTCTAATCATGGTTTATTACCTAACATTATAACTCCAATTCCAGAATACCCCGGTCATATACTGCATATTGACATCTACTCAACAGAACGACATCTTGTACTAACGGCAATAGATAAATTTTCCAAACTAGCTCAAGCTCGAATTATTGAATCAAAAGCTACAGAAGATGTTAGAACCCCTTTGCTCGATATTATATTTTACTTCGGAGTCCCTAAGCATATTGTTTTGGACAATGAAAACTCTTTCAATTCGGAGTCTATTAAATTCATGTTAGAAGAACTAGGCATAGAAATTCATACTACTCCACCATACAAAAAAACCGTTAACGGACAAATAGAACGATTTCATTCGACATTATCAGAAATAATGAGATGTCTTAAAAAAGAATCCACTCATCGAGATTTCAAAGAACTTTTAGACAGGGCAATATACGAATACAATTACTCATTTCATTCAGTTACGAAGAAACGACCATTAGAGGTATTTTACGGGAAGAAAGTAACAACAGATCCAGATCAATATGAAAAGACTCGACAGGATAACATTAACATATTAAGGACAAAAAGAGACATAGACCTCTTAAACCATATCAAAAATCGAAAGAAAGTAATTAATTATCAACCAGGATAGAAAGGAAGTGGTCAAGGAAAACAAAAACATCTATATTTAAACAGAATCAGGAAAAACAGTCCATAAAAGCCTTATCAAAATTTAGCATTTACAGACTATTAGTATGAAATATGACTGGCAATACAGGCATCTCAATGGGCACGGTTAAATATTAAAAACTCAATTTTATTGAATGAGGACGAGTTAATTGAAATAGGGCACATTTTCAAAAAGAGCAACTTGGAAAACCTTTCGATAGAAGAAATCATGGAGTTTTCCGATGTTTCAATTCTACACAATAAAACTATGCTTTTATATATTGTTAAAATCCCAAATATAGAAGAAACAGATTATCAGAATATACTTGTAAAACCAATAATAAAAAATAATTCAATTATACATTTAAACACAAATGAAATATTCGCTAATAAAAATTTTATATATATATATATATATTTGGCGTAGGAACCGCTTTAAGCGATTATAGCCGAATCCACCAGAGCGCGCCACTCATTCCTCCTTTTTGCTTTTTGGCGCCAACTGGAAACACCAAGTGAAGCCAGGTCACTTTGCACTTGGTCTTTCCACCGGAGTGGAGGTCGTCCTCTTCCGCGGCTTCCTCCAGCGGGTACTGCATCGAATACTTTCAGAGCTGGAGTGTTTTCTTCCATCCGTACAACATGACCTAGCCAGCGTAGCCGCTGTCTTTTTATTCGCTGAACTATGTCAATGTCGTCGTATAAATCGTACAGCTCATCGTTCCATCGTCTGCGGTATTCGCCGTTGCCAATGTTTAGAGGACCATAAATCTTGCGCAAAACCTTTCTCTCGAAAACCCCAAGAGTCGTCTCATCGGATGTTGTGATCGTCCACGCTTCAGCGCCATACATCAGGACGGGAATAATGAGCGACTTATAGAGTTTCAATTGCCTACTCAGTCCAAAGTAGCACCTGTTGGCAAGAGTGATTCTGCGTTGGATTTCAAGGCTGACATTGTTGGTGTTGTTAATGCTGGTTCCCAGATAAACGAAATTATCTACAACTTCAAAGTTATGACTGTCAACAGTGACGTGGGAGCCAAGACGCGAGTGCGCCGACTGTTTGTTTGATGACAGGAGATATTTCGTCTTGTAAATTTTAAATTTTATATATAGCGTTCTAAAAAATTGTAAAACTGTAGGAAATATAAATATTTGCGATAAAAACAATATTGTTAATATAAGCAATACAGATTGTGTTCCTAAGTTAATTAAAGGAGAAAAAGCGATGTGTAGATTTAGCAATGCTGACCACGTAGCAGAGGTGGAAGAAATCGACGACGGTACCATTCTATTAAACAACTACAATGGCAACATAACCTGGAATGGCACAGATTTGCATTTAGATGGCACCTACATAATACAAATATCAGATGATTCAGTGCTAATCAACAACAAGCGGTTCAGCAACCTGGAATCCACGATTATGAAACCAGGAATTCCTCTCATACAGTTAACACCTGATGAAACTGAACGATTGAGGATTTTATCCCTAGAAGCTCTAGAAGTATTGCATTTAAACAACACAGGACAATTGCAACATATTAAACTACACACACTCTATGATCAACAGTATTACCCTGGTAACGCTTTTTGTCATTGCTCTGACTCTCGTCTTGGGATTGCGCAAATACAGTCAACGGCAGAAGAGTATAACATTGCAGCTAGGGCCTACACCGGTCACAGAAACAAAAGTATCAGAAATCACCGCCCCACCAAACTGCAATTAATCAACAATTGAGATACAAAATAACCTACCCCGATTCAATAACATTCCATATTTCTAGAAATTGCTTGAGGACAAGCATAAATTCAAGGGGGAAGAGTTAAAGAACGAAATATTAAATAAAGCAAGCTTTGCAATTTATTTCGTAAAAGAATAAAACAAATAACGAAATGCAAGTTCTGCAGTTAATATCTCGAAATAACCTAAAATGCAAGCCCAGCCAAACAAAACTAGCACGGAAACACGCGCACCGAATTGATCAGCAGCGTCAGCTAAATCGAACGTTTATATAGGGCTAGGTTTAATATAATTAAATAGTCATAATTTAGTAGTAGTAACGAATAGTCTTAATTTAGTTGTAGTTATGAATAGTCAGTGGTAATGATCATAAAAATAAATTGAAGATTAAAAACATTTTCGTGTTATTATTTTTTATTTTATTCTTTTAAATAAGAATAAAATTTAACTGGCGCCCGAGCAGGGCAGGTGTAACGATACGGCAAAACGTTCAGTAAGTTCGCGGCTTGCAATAACATTTGCAGCAACCGGTCAAATCGCGAAGTGTAGAAAAACGCACCAATTCGCGGAAAATAAACGTCGTTTAATACTATGATCATCGGTGGTATCGAAGTCTTGTAGGCAAGGCCGCAGGACACCCCTAGGAAGGTACGCATCGCAGGAGCCTCAGTAGTAACAGAAAAGTTACAAAAAGGATAAAATCCGGATCGTCGAGGGAAGGAGCCACAACATTAACCATAGTATTGTAAGATTAATTAAATTTATCACTAAAAATCATTATTATTATAAAAAAAAAATTTGAAATTATCATTATTGCTTATTATTAAAATCAATTGGATTGGAAATTAATATAAAGAAAAAGAATCAAATATTACAATTTTTGTAAACAGCCAGACACTGGTTATAATTAAACTCAAAATTGCATGATTTCAACAAAAATTACGGCATTATTTATGAAATATTTTTTAACTCTGAAACGAAATTAAATTAATAATTGCGTGATTATTTTATGGCCAATCCAAACAATTTAATCAGGCCTTCAAGACTTAGCGCATCCACAACACAAAACAGAATTATGGTCGAAAACGTTGACCGAGCTGCACTTGCAGCCACGATTAGTGAAATTATAGCGCAACAACTGCCAGGATTATTAAGGCGACAGAATTCACCGGAAGAATTCGCCAATGTAGCCGATCAGGTGATCGCTCCAGAACATACCAGGAATTTAGGTGACTTAGATAGGGTACCAGACATAGTAAAAACAATACATGAGTTTTCAGGTGATCCATCCGAATTCAGTTCTTGGAAAAAGGGTGTTGATCGTATCCTAGAAGCATATAGTGCTTATCAAGGTACGCCAAAATACTATGGTATTTTGCATACCATACGAAATAAAATAAAAGGACATGCCGATATGGCATTAGAATCTTATAATACCCCACTTAATTGGTTAGCCATTTCCAAATGATTAACATTACATTATGCGGACAAACGTGACATAAATACTTTAGAATACCAAATGACTATGTTAGTCCAAACCTATAATCAATCAGTAGAAGAATACTATCAGACAGTCTATAAGCACTTATCCCTAATTTTGAAAAAAATTGGTTGTATGGGATTAGGTAGAGAAGCAGAACAATTAATGACGAAAATGTACAGAGATAAAGCTCTAGATACCTTTGTACGAGGGTTGCGAGGTGACTTACCGCGCCTATTAGGAATTAAAGAACCAGTAGATTTACCTTCAGCATTACATTTGTGTTTGAAATTAGAAAACCAAAGTTTTCGTGCAAACCACGCAGCCAACAAAGGTGAAACAAGTAACTTCAGAAATCAGAACCCATACCTGCTGCACGCAACATTCAATTTATAAATCGACAACAATCAGTCCCATCAAGTCCCTACCAATACCAGCAATATGGACAGCAACCTCCAGTCCCACCAAGACTTTACCAATACCAACAATATGGACAACAACCTCCAGTCCCACCAAGACTTTATCAATACCAACAATATGGACAACAACCACCAATCGCACAGCCAAGACAGAACTTTAACAATTTCCAACCTACTGCCGCACCTCGACAATCATTCTCAAATAGACAATTCCAGGCCCCACCTAGGCCTACCGCACAAAAACCATTGCCTCGTCCAGAACCTATGGACGTGGACCCCAGTATACAAACGAAAATGGTCAATTACATGAACCGACCTCGCTTTGAAGTTGGCAAAAGACCATCAGATCAAATATCAGAAGTACACAAACGTCAGAGGAACTTCAACATACAAACTTCTAATAAAGAAGAGGAAATACAATCCTCTGAAACGTATGCTATAACGACAGATTACGAAAATTTGAACGTGTACATAGACCGAGTAGACGAAATCGACAAAAACACTTATGAATTATACGATGATTGCTCAATAAATTTCCTAAAAGATTACGATCAAGAAGTACTTGATAAATCGGGAAAAGAGAACGTTGTAGATGATACAATCTCAAAAGTAACAACTGAACAAATTCATTCTATCATTTCCACACAGCCCAACGCTGAAATTTCTAATCATGGTTTATTACCTAACATTATAACTCCAATTCCAGAATACCCCGGTCATATACTGCATATTGACATCTACTCAACAGAACGACATCTTGTACTAACGGCAATAGATAAATTTTCCAAACTAGCTCAAGCTCGAATTATTGAATCAAAAGCTACAGAAGATGTTAGAACCCCTTTGCTCGATATTATATTTTACTTCGGAGTCCCTAAGCATATTGTTTTGGACAATGAAAACTCTTTCAATTCGGAGTCTATTAAATTCATGTTAGAAGAACTAGGCATAGAAATTCATACTACTCCACCATACAAAAAAACCGTTAACGGACAAATAGAACGATTTCATTCGACATTATCAGAAATAATGAGATGTCTTAAAAAAGAATCCACTCATCGAGATTTCAAAGAACTTTTAGACAGGGCAATATACGAATACAATTACTCATTTCATTCAGTTACGAAGAAACGACCATTAGAGGTATTTTACGGGAAGAAAGTAACAACAGATCCAGATCAATATGAAAAGACTCGACAGGATAACATCAACATATTAAGGACAAAAAGAGACATAGACCTCTTAAACCATATCAAAAATCGAAAGAAAGTAATTAATTATCAACCAGGATAGAAAGGAAGTGGTCAAGGAAAACAAAAACATCTATATTTAAACAGAATCAGGAAAAACAGTCCAAAAAAGCCTTATCAAAATTTAGCATTTACAGACTATTAGTATGAAATATGACTGGCAATACAGGCATCTCAATGGGCACGGTTAAATATTAAAAACTCAATTTTATTGAATGAAGACGAGTTAATTGAAATAGGGCACATTTTCAAAAATAGCAACTTGGAAAACCTTTCGATAGAAGAAATCATGGAGTTTTCCTATGTTTCAATTCTACACAATAAAACTATGCTTTTATATATTGTTAAAATCCCAAATATAGAAGAAACAGATTATCAGAATATACTTGTAAAACCAATAATAAAAAATAATTCAATTATACATTTAAACACAAATGAAATATTCGCTAATAAAAATTTTATATATATATATATATATATTTGGCGTAGGAACCGCTTTAAGCGATTATAGCCGAATCCACCAGAGCGCGCCACTCATTCCTCCTTTTTGCTTTTTGGCGCCAACTGGAAACACCAAGTGAAGCCAGGTCACTTTGCACTTGGTCTTTCCACCGGAGTGGAGGTCGTCCTCTTCCGCGGCTTCCTCCAGCGGGTACTGCATCGAATACTTTCAGAGCTGGAGTGTTTTCTTCCATCCGTACAACATGACCTAGCCAGCGTAGCCGCTGTCTTTTTATTCGCTGAACTATGTCAATGTCGTCGTATAAATCGTACAGCTCATCGTTCCATCGTCTGCGGTATTCGCCGTTGCCAATGTTTAGAGGACCATAAATCTTGCGCAAAACCTTTCTCTCGAAAACCCCAAGAGTCGTCTCTATTTTGCATACCATACGAAATAAAATAAAAGGACATGCCGATATGGCATTAGAATCTTATAATACCCCACTTAATTGGTTAGCCATTTCCAAATGCCTAACATTACATTATGCGGACAAACGTGACATAAATACTTTAGAATACCAAATGACTATGTTAGTCCAAACCTATAATCAATCAGAAGAAGAATACTATCAGACAGTCTATAAGCACTTATCCCTAATTTTGAAAAAAATTGGTTGTATGGGATTAGGTAGAGAAGCAGAACAATTAATGACGAAAATGTACAGAGATAAAGCTCTAGATACCTTTGTACGAGGGTTGCGAGGTGACTTACCGCGCCTATTAGGAATTAAAGAACCAGTAGATTTACCTTCAGCATTACATTTGTGTTTGAAATTAGAAAACCAAAGTTTTCGTGCAAACCACGCAGCCAACAAAGGTGAAACAAGTAACTTCAGAAATCAGAACCCATACCTGCTGCACGCAACATTCAATTTATAAATCGACAACAATCAGTCCCATCAAGTCCCTACCAATACCAGCAATATGGACAGCAACCTCCAGTCCCACCAAGACTTTACCAATACCAACAATATGGACAACAACCTCCAGTCCCACCAAGACTTTATCAATACCAACAATATGGACAACAACCACCAATCGCACAGCCAAGACAGAACTTTAACAATTTCCAACCTACTGCCGCACCTCGACAATCATTCTCAAATAGACAATTCCAGGCCCCACCTAGGCCTACGGCACAAAAACCATTGCCTCGTCCAGAACCTATGGACGTGGACCCCAGTATACAAACGAAAATGGTCAATTACATGAACCGACCTCGCTTTGAAGTTGGCAAAAGACCATCAGATCAAATATCAGAAGTACACCTCAATGGCACGGTTAAATATTAAAAACTCAATTTTATTGAATGAAGACGAGTTAATTGAAATAGGGCACATTTTCAAAAATAGCAACTTGGAAAACCTTTCGATAGAAGAAATCATGGAGTTTTCCTATGTTTCAATTCTACACAATAAAACTATGCTTTTATATATTGTTAAAATCCCAAATATAGAAGAAACAGATTATCAGAATATACTTGTAAAACCAATAATAAAAAATAATTCAATTATACATTTAAACACAAATGAAATATTCGCTAATAAAAATTTTATATATATATATATATATTTGGCGTAGGAACCGCTTTAAGCGATTATAGCCGAATCCACCAGAGCGCGCCACTCATTCCTCCTTTTTGCTTTTTGGCGCCAACTGGAAACACCAAGTGAAGCCAGGTCACTTTGCACTTGGTCTTTCCACCGGAGTGGAGGTCGTCCTCTTCCGCGGCTTCCTCCAGCGGGTACTGCATCGAATACTTTCAGAGCTGGAGTGTTTTCTTCCATCCGTACAACATGACCTAGCCAGCGTAGCCGCTGTCTTTTTATTCGCTGAACTATGTCAATGTCGTCGTATAAATCGTACAGCTCATCGTTCCATCGTCTGCGGTATTCGCCGTTGCCAATGTTTAGAGGACCATAAATCTTGCGCAAAACCTTTCTCTCGAAAACCCCAAGAGTCGTCTCATCGGATGTTGTGATCGTCCACGCTTCAGCGCCATACATCAGGACGGGAATAATGAGCGACTTATAGAGTTTGATTTTGGTTCGTCGAGAGAGGACTTTACTTTTCAATTGCCTACTCAGTCCAAAGTAGCACCTGTTGGCAAGAGTGATTCTGCGTTGGATTTCAAGGCTGACATTGTTGGTGTTGTTAATGCTGGTTCCCAGATAAACGAAATTATCTACAACTTCAAAGTTATGACTGTCAACAGTGACGTGGGAGCCAAGACGCGAGTGCGCCGACTGTTTGTTTGATGACAGGAGATATTTCGTCTTGTAAATTTTAAATTTTATATATAGCGTTCTAAAAAATTGTAAAACTGTAGGAAATATAAATATTTGCGATAAAAACAATATTGTTAATATAAGCAATACAGATTGTGTTCCTAAGTTAATTAAAGGAGAAAAAGCGATGTGTAGATTTAGCAATGCTGACCACGTAGCAGAGGTGGAAGAAATCGACGACGGTACCATTCTATTAAACAACTACAATGGCAACATAACCTGGAATGGCACAGATTTGCATTTAGATGGCACCTACATAATACAAATATCAGATGATTCAGTGCTAATCAACAACAAGCGGTTCAGCAACCTGGAATCCACGATTATGAAACCAGGAATTCCTCTCATACAGTTAACACCTGATGAAACTGAACGATTGAGGATTTTATCCCTAGAAGCTCTAGAAGTATTGCATTTAAACAACACAGGACAATTGCATCATATTAAACTACACACACTCTATGATCAACAGTATTACCCTGGTAACGCTTTTTGTCATTGCTCTGACTCTCGTCTTGGGATTGCGCAAATACAGTCAACGGCAGAAGAGTATAACATTGCAGCTAGGGCCTACACCGGTCACAGAAACAAAAGTATCAGAAATCACCGCCCCACCAAACTGCAATTAATCAATAATTGAGATACAAAATAACCTACCCCAATTCAATAACATTCCATATTTCTAGAAATTGCTTGAGGACAAGCATAAATTCAAGGGGGAAGAGTTAAAGAACGAAATATTAAATAAAGCAAGCTTTGCAATTTATTTCGTAAAAGAATAAAACAAATAACGAAATGCAAGTTCTGCAGTTAATATCTCGAAATAACCTAAAATGCAAGCCCAGCCAAACAAAACTAGCACGGAAACACGCGCACCGAATTGATCAGCAGCGTCAGCTAAATCGAACGTTTATATAGGGCTAGGTTTAATATAATTAAATAGTCATAATTTAGTAGTAGTAACGAATAGTCTTCATTTAGTTGTAGTTATGAATAGTCAGTGGTAATGATCATAAAAATAAATTGAAGATTAAAAACACCCATTATCGTGTTATAATTTTTTAATTATTCTTTTAAATAAGAATAAAATTTAACTTATATGTACATACATATATGCTTGCATATATCTTTATGTCTGTAAGCACGATGGCATATGGTAGGTACCTTGGGTATAATCTGACTGCGAACCATCTCAGGAGTTGGAAGATACTCGCGATTCGCTCGCGGATATTCAAGCTTAAACACGTGTTAGCGAGCAATATCGGTAAATCAAGCCACACACATGCATATGCGCGGTATATAAATAAAGTTGGGAGTGTAATTATGTACATACCCACGTATGTCCGTTGATTTCTTCGTGCATTCTAGCATGTGAACATCTATCAAACAGTGATGAAGTGGGTCTCCCTTTACATTCTTGTATGAAATATGTTTGTATAGAGCTCAGGTATGTAATAAATTGTTGTTGGGAGACAAATATCTGTATTGCAGCAACATTTTCAAATCCACGTACATATGTATATACTAACATACAGTATACGACAAAATTATGTATACCCTATGAATGTAAACACCAAAATGATTATATCTTTTAAGCTGTGAAATTTATCGCTTTGATTGTTTTTCTATTTTGCTTATGTGTATATTGCATTACAAAAATTAAATTTACATATTGTACATTTGAACTATTTATTGCAAAACTCACAATCATCTGAAAAAGGCAAATATTAACAACGACAAAAGTATGGATACCCTCATGTATTATAAGTATAGCTTATAAATAGAGCTTCAATATCTCATTTATTGGGATGACATGAATATCGGTCGAGCTTATCATTCCAAAATTTCAATAAATGCTTAATAAGATTTAAGTCAGATGTTTGGGCGGGCCATAGTAGGATCTCTGTCGATTTTTGATCGAAAAATTCATACTAATCCAACTTGTATGTTTGGGCTCATTATCCTGCTGATATATAAAGTATCTTCCAAGTCCATTTCTTGTGCTTAGGGCTCTAAATTTGTACTCAGCATCACTCCGTAATACTCTCCCATCCTTTGCCTTCGATTAATACCGGATTTAATAGACCATTGATTTAAATAGCAAATATTGCCACGGTTTACATACGTTTGTTGTGTGTAAATCTTAAAAAAGTCTTATTTCTGCAAGCAAAACAAAGCTAACGGTAAATATCATATCATTATTATTTGGTGTATAGTATAGTATCTACCAATAGTATGTGCAATTTATTTTGCTGAACTCTTGGAAGAAACATTCAAATAATAGTAAAAAATGTGGTGGGGTATCCATAATTTGCCAGATACTGTATATTATACATATGTATAAGTAGATATTTTCATACATATCTACATTCATTCGTTCTAAGCTGGCTGTAAAAATGAAACTAAACTATGAGACAAACATGCATACTTGTACACATGTCTGTATTAAGGTTTGTGCCAATATAAATTTCAACACCTATGTGTGTGCCTAAGTACATACCTACATACGAATGTATGAGGACTGTAAGGAAGCTATAGACTTGCCAGCGGATTTATAGAAAATATTTGAATTGAAAAATTTTGTAATTTTGGCAGTGTCAACAAGGCAGTAACAAGGCAAGCACATGTAAGTATGTTTATATGTGTGTGTATGTTAGTGTATATTTTACCAGCTAAATCTAATTCTCCAACTATGCAGGTCCATCTTTTAGTAAGACGTTTTATTCACTAACCCTTGCAAGAAAAGATCATACTCAAGATGAAAGTGTAAGCGAGAACAGATATACTTCAAAAATAAGATAACGGTGTTTGACTTTGTGAATTCAACAACACTTAAGAAGCCACAGGAAAATTAAATATTTTTGAAGCATTTTTCTTTTTTTTTACATAAAAAAGTTTGATCACATTTCAATAGCCAATATTTTTTGTGCTAATTGCATTTTTAATGGCTACATACTGAAATCTTGTCTGTCTTGTCGACAGTTCGTTAAGCGACATGTCCTTTCCGAGCTGCATATTGACGATCTCTCACAGTTTCATGTTCAAAAACACTCAGTATTAAACTACGAATAGTTTTGTAGATAAAATCTGGACCACTTGTACGATGAAGAACTGATATTCCTAAACACATTACTAACCAAATAAATTATAGATATTGTCAAAGTTATTCATTGAATGGAAATAAAAAATACTGCAGCCTATATGTATGTGGATATAATACTCTCCCATAATAATACCTGAAGTGAAAATGCAGTTACGTACATAAATAATATCTACAACAACAAATTAAATGGTCAATAGGATAGAAAAAAATTATTCGAGAGTTTATATTGGCCTAATGCGCCTAAGGTAGTTAAGTATCACACTTACTTAATTCTAATAAAGATAATGTATATGTATGTAAAGATTCCAGATTATTATAACATCTAATCTTTTGGTTCCATAAATTGATTAATATCTTTAACATATTTTGTTATAATAGTTTTCGGTATATTCCGAAACTCTACATATCTTTGCATTTGGCATTTTAAGAGAAGCTTGAGAGCGAGTGGATTTTTAGTACGATGAGTTTCGTTATAAAAATTAATGAATGTATAGTCTTAGTCTATGAATTTAGTTTACGTAATATGAACGGACCTGGAATGGAGTTTTAACAGGCCGATGACTACATATGAGCCCGAGGGTATTACAGAATTTTTTGGGGAACGACAACTAAAAGTGAAGATATATATCGATTGCAAATAGCTCCAAATAGAAAGAGGAACAACTGGCAACAACAAACACCTGCAATAAAAAATAAGCCAAACTCCAATACTTCACATTCGCAAATATATTTGTATACCCTGTATGTATACAATATATTCCATAAGTATGAACTACGTACTACTTATACATACATTATACTCGCATATATGCCAAAGAAAATGGGGAAAAATATGTCTAAATGAACTGACTGACTCGGTTTGTACTCAAATATGAAAACTTTTTACGGCAAAACCAAACTTTTTGTTTCCCATAGGAATTCAAAAAGTTACTCCTTCGATTTTAGTCAAAGCGATATTAGAGTATTTTCAAGTTCGCTTCGAGAGTTTTACTGCTGATCTGTTGCTAATTTGTATGTCAAGTTGGTAATGATTTAATTTTCTAGGCGCTTAGATTTTTTGTGGCAATTTACTACATGACATTGAGAAACTTTGTGAGTTTTTTTATGAAGAAGCAGTTAGAAATATGTCAATAGGTATGTACGTATAGAGGAGTGGCGAGAATCACTAACTTGTGGAGAATACAATAAAAAATTATCATCTTTTAGGTTCAACATCATGGTAAAAATGTCTACTAAGCAATCAAACAAATTAAACGTATGCTCAAAAGTTTTCTGGTCCAATGGAAAATCTATTTATTGACATTTCGGAACCTCGATTGAATATCTGTTAATTATATTTAACTTAACGGAAAGAAACATACCTATGTATATCAACTCTGACTTTAGAGAAAAGTTAATACATGTACTCTAGATCAAAGTCAAATCAAGCAAGAGAGATAAAAATAAAGAATGCTACTTATACAGCTACGGTGCGTTTAATCTTAACAAATTTCTTCATAAATTATTAAGAAGTAAAATCTCTTGACAGTGCTATTCACGATTAAAATTTTTTGTATTGCGAAAATTTAATTCATGGCAATGGAAGATATTTTATTTTTGTTATAATTGATAATTTAAAAAGTTTACGCGACGCTAGTAATCCATTTTCATGTATTATTATTTTTTTTTTTCATTTTAACCGTATTAATAATTTGAACCGAAATATCATTATTTTGTTCATCAGAAATTATAAATTAAAAAAATATCTATATTATTTTGTCAAGTGCACCGAATAGGGATGATAATATATCTGATACATGGATATATTTATATTGGTCCAAACATGCTTATTTTTCAATGCCAGAATTTAATGAATTTGGATGACGAATCAGAGTTATCAGAGATTACATTTTTAATAGGGTCTCCTTTGAGTCCAAAAAGGCATAGAAATAAAATAAGGCTTGCAAGGTACAGGTCAACTTTAAACAATAAGCCGGTTACAACAAATTATCGAAAAATTTGTACAAATATTATTTATCGACAACAGCGACACCTACGAAGTCCAAATGACTTTTTTATATAATTTTAAATAAAGATAATATGATTCGTGAAGAAAAATATTTTACGTGAATACCTTTCATCTCTTAACTTCATTAACCAAGCTTATTTCATCAGTCATGCAATATTATAGAACAACCCTTTTTTATATGTATACATAAATAAAGGGTGATTTTTTAAGAGCTTGATAACTTTTTAAAAAAAAAAAACGCATAAAATTTGCTTTTTACATTTACTTTTTGAAGATAATTTCATTTAAATGTTGACCGCGGCTGCGTCTTAGGTGGTCCATTCGGAAAGTCCAATTTTGGGCAACTTTTTCGAGCATTTCGGCCGGAATAGCCCGAATTTCTTCGGAAATGTTGTCTTCCAAAGCTGGAATAGTTGCTGGCTTATTTCTGTAGACTTTAGACTTGACGTAGCCCCACAAAAAATAGTCTAAAGGCGTTAAATCGCATGATCTTGGTGGCCAACTTACGGGTCCATTTCTTGAGATGAATTGTTCTCCGAAGTTTTCCCTCAAAATGGCCATAGAATCGCGAGCTGTGTGGCATGTAGCGCCATCTTGTTGAAACCACATGTCAACCAAGTTCAGTTCTTCCATTTTTGGCAACAAAAAGTTTGTTAGCATCGAACGATAGCGATCGCCATTCACCGTAACGTTGCGTCCAACAGCATCTTTGAAAAAATACGGTCCAATGATTCCACCAGCGTACAAACCACACCAAACAGTGCATTTTTCGGGATGCATGGGCAGTTCTTGAACGGCTTCTGGTTGCTCTTCACCCCAAATGCGGCAATTTTGCTTATTTACGTAGCCATTCAACCAGAAATGAGCCTCATCGCTGAACAATAATCGCTTGTCGATAAACACATTTCGAACCGAACACTGATTTTGGTAATAAAATTCAATGATTTGCAAGCGTTGCTCGTTAGTAAGTCTATTCATGATGAAATGTCAAAGCATACTGAGCATCTTTCTCTTTGACACCATGTCTGAAATCCCACGTGATCTGTCAAATACTAATGCATGAAAATCCTAACCTCAAAAAAATCACCCGTTACATACATATATGTATGTTTCAATATAAATATCTAGATATACATTTTAACTGGTTTATTATTCCACGCGTTCGGTCACTAATTGGCTTTGGTTTATCTCCAACTATTGCATAAATTAGAAACATTTTTCGAATCAGCACAAAGCTTCTTGTAAACTACTATGTGAATGATAACTCCAGTAACAAATAGACTTAGCCGCCAGCAATTGAGTACTTACTTACATAACTGTTACTTAATGGCCCGAAGTCTATTTAATTAGTGTGGCAAATATCGTTGTTTACAAACACATTCAAACATATACATAAATGCATTTGAGTATATTGTGCAAATGTATTTACGCTGAGTTTTCTTCATAGAGAAAAACTTCTCCGCCGGAGTACGCCAGATTTTATTTTTTTTGTGATTTCTTCAAATCTCTTTATCTGTATATGTACTTATTACATACAAACTTAAGTGAGCGAAACAATTTTATGCCAATCAACGAAAGCCAAACACTTCGCAATCGTTTGTTTGCCGTTATAGGTCGCTTATTTGCGTTGGACAGCACGCTTACAGGTTAACAGTACACATGCATGTTTGTATGTACAGCATGAGTGGAATTATCATTACTTACAAATACGATTATTTATTGTTATTTTATTTTTAAATTTATTTGCGAAGATATCTTTGTACATACATAAATTAAAATGTGAATATAGCAAACACGTGTACCTCTAGATCTACATGTGTCATTACTTTTTTAAGCATAAAATATTATTAAAAGTGTCGTATGTTTATATGTACATATGTATTTATGTGACAAGCGATAAGAAATTAAAAAATATATATGTACACATAATTAAATTTCGTTTAACTGTAATTTAGAGAATCTACAGAGTTTCGTTCACGAAGAGCTTTTTTTTGTACGAATTTACATAGATTTCTCTACACTTGCATAGGCAAAACAGTTCATTGCACCATTTTATTATTGTTTTTATAATAATAATGCATTACCAATATCAAAGCCCATATACTCGTAATCACCTAAATCTGTTTAGCAAAAAGAGAACAAATACAAATCCATAAGGAGAATAACAGCCCTGACACGAAGTAGCTATCACATAATCTTAAGCAGTTTATTGACCGACCTTTACCTAGGTTTTTTTCAGGGGCATATTGAAGTACATATGAAGTGGGTATGTGAATAAACAATAAAAGGTAAACGGCAATAGCCTCCACATTGCCGCTGCGATAAAGTTTATCATAGGAATTTTGTCACTGCGAGCGCTCGTTCTACACGGCGATAAATGTATGGTGAAAGATACATTTATTTAAAATAATTTTAAGATAATGTTTAGATAAGAGTTATGTGTAACTTTGGTAGCATTTGAGAGAAATATGAATTAAATCCTACACTCTCGAGGTTTTGGGTTTCGTTTAACTGTCTGAAAGATCATAGGAACTCAATACGTAAAGCGGTTTCAGAGAAACAGATCGGAGAGATAGTTGTGAAATCTACGTTCGCAAATGCACCTCAGGCAACGGGAACTCGTGTCGAAGCTAACTGTCTTCCTAAGGAAAGCTCCATTCGAAATAGTTTATCACATTATGCTAAAACAGACCGGCATGTTTTGCAAACAATAAACCTTCAAGGTAGTCGAATAGTGTCTTCTACATATTTTTGACAATAATAGTACCAGAATTTACTAAAAAGCTATGACATAATTATTTTATACTTATATTAAATACCTTTATGTGAGTAAATTTGTGTATAAAGCTACAGAGCTCAGATATAAACAAATGAAATTCTCTCTCTTCGAATTAATTTTTAATAACGTATTATTGTAATTTCGCAACTACTGGCAGTAACCGTTATTTACAACTACTTCCACTTCGAATACCGTTAAAATGCAATTGTAATAAATTATTAAAGAAATGAATACTTAAGCGAATGACAGGGATTAACAACAACGTACAAATTGTGTGAATGGAGAAGATGAGAATGAAAGAAAATAAAATAAGTAAACTTAAACAAACGCCAGTTAAAAGAGTGTCAAAAATATTCAACATAGTTAGAAGTCAACAGCGAAGGCGAGCAAGCACACAATCAGCTGCCAACGAAATGGAGTGAGAGCTTGAAGACGCGCGTGTGTGAAGCATATACATACATACATTTATATGTGTGTACGCGTAAACTTTAAAGTGTAGTCAAACATGCGTAAGCGTAAAATCACATAAATACAAACACACACATACTTGTAGCGCTTCACGTAAGCGAGCGTCTGCAGCACAATAAACACAGCTGAAGCAGGGGAAACTCTGTTAATATATTTATGTATATGCATGTAGTTTGTTTATGGTACGCAGCCGCCGACACTTTGCTTGCGTTACACCACACACACACGCCAACAAAGCAACAACAAACGCGTGTGGCGAGTGGCGAGCATCATCATTTGCTTTGTAGCCCATTCACAACAATTTATTAGGTTTGCTACCCTCTTGCGCCCATTGCATGGACGGCGGCATTTAAATGTGTATGTTTGTATGTATCTGCTTTTATCTTCGTGCTTAACGTTTCCTCAACAAATGATTTTCCGTTTCTATTTCATTATAATGTGATTGAAAATTAGACATTCAAATCGAATCTTAAATACAATTTACCCTGGCTCTTTTTTTATACGTTCGCTATGCGCTTATCTTTGCTAGAAATAAATTTAGATAAGAATCTGGAGCGCTCAAATTGAATACAGGATGTTATAAATTTACTGGTACCGGACCAGAGAGACATGGTTGGCAAAGGATGAAGAAATATGCTCTACTATAGATGTTGGAAAATTCACTTTAAAGTAATTTGTGTTTTAAATTTATTGATGCTCCTTCTTCTTGATTGCGGTCGTCTAAAATATTTTGACGCCGAAGATCATAACGCGGCTCTAATTTCTTTTGCTGCAAATTGTTGTCTATTGTAAATTGCGAGTCAAGGCAAGCTTTTCTCTACTTGGCCTTTCCGACCTAGATATACATTCCACGCGACGATCGATGTAGAGGTTGAAGTTTTCAACGGTGATACCAAAGTTTCTTTCCTCGCATACTCTGGCAAATTGCGTTCTAAGAGACACATTAACATTCTTCCATTCAAAGGGCAGTGGGCTGAGCATTCACAGAGAATGTGGTGAATTTTTTCTTTATTCCCTGTTAGTTCGCAGCTTCAGCATATGTTATTGTAGGGCATACCCATTTTCGACGCATGTTCTCCAAATGGCCAATCCCCTGTTATGGTAGCAGTTAGTCTGAAGATACTGTTCCTTGACTTATTTAATAAGTCGTTAGTCCTTTTCATGTCGTATTTTGGCCATGTCTGTTTGGTTATTTTACATTTTGTTGTATTTTTCTAGCTGTTATTTGCTAATTGTTGAAATTATATAGTGAGCTCTCTCCTGATCGATTCTAACGGGCTTGGTACGACATCCTTTTTTCCCGTCAGTTATCCCGACATATTCCTCTATGTCTTTCCCCGACATATTGGGAATCCTCTTTTCATTGTCCTGCCAAACGCCTCTCTACAATAATAACGTTATATTTTTTTAAACGAATATTAATGAAAACCGCTTATAACGAACACGCAGAATTGTTACATTAAGTACGGAAAATGAAAATCGAGGTTTTGTAGGTACTCGGTTTAACGTAGAAAGAGTTAAAAATCAAATAAAATCATGGTAAACACAGAAATAAAAATATTACTTGAAGATTTTCGAAAGAAATCTGCAAATTGAAAAAATTAGTACAAGAAAAATATTTAATTTGATAGAAAAGCGTAAAATTATTGATCAGCACCAAAAGAACTATAAGTGTCGGAATTGTGTAAAAAAATTAATCAAATGTCCGCAGTTTCGACTATATTAAAAAATAAGATAAACCTTTCATAAGATAAGTATGAACAGTTGCTACAAAAAGCAAACGGGCTAAGCGCCAGAGGCTAAGAGCAGCAAATAAGAACGATGTCAATTTCTCAAACCTTATTGTTTTGATTGGTTTCAGCAAGGAGCCATCAAATATAATCTTAATATTCCAACGAAGCGAACGGCGATTAATCAATTATTACTAATGAAAAAATATTTTGATCTCGTATAACGCGAATTTGCTTTACTTCTTTTAAAGCAACATTTGAGTTATGATTATTCTTTTTTTAAGAAATCATTTTATAAAACAATTTATTAAACTGAAATTTACGGATATTTAACTAATTTTTATTGAAAAACATACCTCGAGTACTCGAATTAACGAAAAATATTACTCTTGGTATTAAAAACTTACAGCCATCAACAATTAGGGTAGTTTAGGATTAGGTCGATTTTCATAATAACCAGTTAAAAAAAATAAATCTCTGTTAAGGAATAAGTCGCAATCGAAATTGATGTTATTGTCATAGCGGACCAACTTGTCTAAAATCCTGCAATAAGTCCTGTCCTATAACAAAATCCTGGAATATATGACTGAAGTTTCGTGAGACTGCGCTTGAACGACATTTGATATGATATAACCGTCTATTCTGTCTGTGTTATAATAGTGGGAGCAAGAAACACCTTCAGTTAATTAATAATTTTTACGTAACAAAATGCTTATAAAATGTTGAGTCGTTTTTAATCTTTCCAGTCTAAAATTTCGTAATTCTTTGGAAAAGCTAAGAACAGAGAAACAAAGTCATCCATTTCGGTACTAATGAGGTAATTGATATCACAAAGGTTTTCGGTATATGCCTTAGGCAGATCAAACTCACCAAGTCGAAAAAAATCGGCAAATTCTGGTTTTAAATTACACTACACATAAATACATACACTCATTCACACATACATACATACACAAATACATTCTCACATTTGAACATAAAAGCGACAGCGCTGCAGCCATATATAAACGGCACACTGCTGAGTTAAGGTGTCGAAGAATAGTGCGAATGGCGTATAATGTGTAAATAAGCAACCGAGCAAAACAACAGCTGACTGGTGTAACGGCAAACGACGCTGAACGAACCGAACGAAAATGTCCAATAACGTGTGAGTTTTTTTCATTTGCCGGACGGAGCATAATTAGCACTCAATACTGCTTTATATTTACGTGATTAATGCAATTGTTGTTGGTTCTGCACATTGACACCGTAAATACCACACGCGCTACTGATTATCACACACCGAGATACGCAAATTTAGTACTAACGTGAAGAACATATATGGATATACGTGCATTTGTGGGTATTGAGCGACAAACTGAGTCATATATTTAATTCGATAATGTCTCGTGAAACACATTTTTAAGGGAGCTGTAAAATAAATCAAAGCTCTTTCTCAGCACTTCAGGAAGTCAACACGTGCGACAGTTACAAGCCTGTTCTGAGTAGATACTCGAGAAAACAAAACTGGTTACCAGTGGTTACCAGGTTTGAATTCCAGACCACGTTAGATAGCTCTGTTGATATTGATCGTTATATGTATGCCACAAATATTCATTCGATTCCTCTCTTTAAGTTTTGTTCGAATAATCGGATAATGTCTCTTATGGATGTGTCTTTCTTTCGAAAGCAGGGTCAACTAGTAGGAATACACGTTATCGCCTGAATAAAAGCACACTCTCTGGATAAACTATTATATATTGCTAAAATAACAATAAAGGTGCATATGTGTTGTATGTTTTAGAGAGTTGGCACACACACATACATAGATATGTACCATTTAATGTGATCACAGTCAAAATAATCGAAAATGATTTCAGAATAATCTAGGGAGTACGTTACTCCCTATAACCGGCTAAACGGTTGCAACGCCATAAATCGAACTTTTCGAAAAGGGGAAATTTATGTGTTAAGGAAAATTTCTATAACTGGAAGTCTCTCTAAATCGAAGTTTTTTTGTGGATTATGGTGATTCGTGTTAGAGAATTCGTCTTCTCTTCTTCGAAGCTATCGTTGTTTTGGGACAGTATGACATATTAATATACCACATTGTGAAATGGACTACAATTATGGGATCTCTGGAATATCATCGTATAAAAATGCGTTATACAGTTGATCTCCTAACAGTAAATTACTCGTGTAAAAAAAAACCGTGCAAAAAAAATCAAATTTTTATATAAAACTCACTATTGGGACCAATTTAAGAAAAAAATCGTGCAAAAAATAGAAAACGTGTAAAAAAGATCTAATTTTACATGAAAATCTACCTATTCGTACAGAGAATTTACACTGTTGTTGTTGTTGTTTTAGACTTTTCTGGTATTATATGTATGTACATATTACTGTTAGAAGGAACAAACAACTATTCTGGGAATTGTAAAAAAATAATAATTTTCAAAGCTCCGTCATTAATCGCTGTGTCTTCTTTTTTCTTACTTCTTCATATAGCTTCATTTATTTGTTTACGTATTGAAATTGTTGCAAACTTTTCACTAGCTTTCGAATCTATAATTTGTATTTTTTAGTTTAAACCTAATTTAGAATTTATTAAATTCTATTAACGGAATTGGATTTGTGACGTATTGACGGATGGAATTTTGATTTTATTGCAAAAAAGCATACAATTAAAATAAAAAATCCGTGTAAAAAAAATAAAACCGTGTAAAAATGGTAACTGGGAAGTGTTCAAAAACACCGTGTAAAAAAAAAACCGTGCAAAAAAAAAACCGTGTAAAAAGGAGATCAACTGTATATACGTATATTTTCCCTGAATTCTATCTACCATTAATCATCTATAGGAAAACTTTAACGTTTAACTTCTCAAACGATCATACAGTTGAGCTACAATATAGGGAGCGCAGGGAGAGTGTATATATGTAAGCATTCAGCAAGTGAGCATATTAATACTCGAAAGAAAGCATAAAAATACATTCAAACAAATTTATATAAACATACATACAAATATGTTCGCTTATTTTTCGACAACAAAATGATTACGAGTAGCCAGTTAAGAGCAAAAAAGGTGGTCTGGGAAACAAAATACTGCACGTACATACGAATGAGTGTTCTTTATAGCCGCTGAGACGATTGCTACTGAGTGACTGACTGACGGGTTTCATTGGCACTGTGTGACGCTCACACACAACCATACTAATGCTGGCATAAGAACATACACACATACATGCATGATTTACTTGCGCTCTTCCACACACCGCTAAAAGGATATGAAATTATGGAGATTGTGATAAATGTTGCCACCTGAGGGATTTGCCATCGCTTAAAAGATTCTTCAGTTTCGCATTCTTGCTCTTGCATATTGTTTTTGTTGTCTTTATAGTTGTGTTACAACCCCGTAAACGTTTGTTGGCTTGTTGTTGTTGCTTCATCATATTTAACATGTTTGATTGGCTTCTCTTCTATATGTGCTTGCTTCGCTCTGTCAATCGCATCGCACTTTGTTGAGATTTGACTTTTTTCTTGTTATTGTTATTTTCGTTCTTCATTGATTTCGTTGTTGTTGCGAGAAGAAACTGTTATTGTGACATTGCTGCTGCAGGGGTGCATTGGAAATTATTTGTGAATGGTTTTTGATTACATAATCCCTTATTCACTTACGCGTAATTAACTGTAATTTTATGTGAACACATTCTGATTACACAGCATGGAGATTGGGTGTGCTGTGACTGATTGTGGTTTTGAATATGATTACATACTATGTATGTATTTACATATGATTATGTGGGATTACTTTTCGCGATATTTTTTCGTTTGAAGTCCGGAACCAAGTCTATCTCGCCAATACTTACATATGTATTCTTCGATAGTTTATGATCAACTGTCGGATTTGAAAACCTCTTCTTTATACTACACACATAGATTTACTGATGTGGTGTGGATTATTATCACTAAGCATTTAAAGTTTTCTGTTTCATTGAACATTCGTTCACATTTTTGCTTCTAAGTGTTTCTATTTATGTAGGTACGTAGCTTATATTGTGATTGTTGTTATTGTAGCAGCATAAAAGTATTTTCAAATTGTTGGTGTCTGATGTTGTTATATTGACAGTTTTTGGAAACAGTTTCAACTAAACAAGCTCGATTGTCATGAGAAGTCGCCTCCAAATCTCCTCCTTAACGCTTGAGTCTTCTCTTTTAATAAAATTGTTTGAAAATAATGCTAAAATGGCCACTTTCACTTCAAAGCAGTATATACATATTTATAATATAACTGTATGAGCTCTACAAAGTTGGAACTGCCTCTTGAAGAATCAAAGCTAGGTCATTCTACTAACTGTAAGATCGCCCAGTAAGCAAAGGCTTTGGAAAACCACTTTATCTAATTCATTCGACTCTTCATACGGTTGCGGGTGGAGATGCGGAGAGCTTTACTCATACGTATAGAGAAGATGTTGCATTCAAAACGCCAGCAAGCAAAATGTAAAATACCACATTACGTCGGCGTCACACTAAAGCTGCCGTAGTAGAACACATATGCATATACATATATATGTTTGTAGCAGTCAACTTGCTCTTCGCTGTTGTCATCGATTTGCAAATTGATTTGTTGCTGCCATTTTATGATGTCACTTGCAGTTTGGCGTAGATACATACACATGTATTTGTAACGGTTATGTCTGTGAATGTGTTGCGTTTTTTCACATTGAGTGGCGCACGTAATCATCGTACGCCCGCACGCGCCCACTAACACAACCACAAATGGCCTACGCACAGCCGCTCATCGGCGCAAACACGCATACGCACACACATTCATCCACTAACATATTGACTTACGTACTTACGGAGACGTCTGCTGTTGGGCCTGTTAACGTCAACATGCTAACGGCAACGACGTCATTACTTTGTTGTGTTGCTATGAAAAAGCATAGAAGGCAAATAGGCAACCGAGAGAGGGTCGTGCAGAGCGCACACTAACGCAAGAGCGCATTTATTACAACTCTCCAAATGTTAAGAGCTCTGTTCTGCTCAGTTCATACCGCGTCTTTAAAATGTTTTTGCTGTTGTAGTCACTACTGCTTTTTCAACGTAAAATATCGGGTTGATGACAACAAATAGTGGTGGCCTCTCAGCGCTAACAGTCAGTTTGTGTCGTTTGGCGCATTCGCTGGCTGTCTGGCTGGCTAGGCTTGACTGGCCAAACGAGCAAGCACGCGCACGCATACATACATGCGCTGCGATTGTAAATTGTATGGTTTTGTGTGTTTGGCCGTCGCTTTTGATGACGACTTTATGCCGCTGAATGCCAATGAATGTGTGTTTTGTCGCTAAATGGAATATGCGAGTATATTCCACTGCTACTCGCTTTCAATTATTAGTTTATGTGCCTTTTTCAGATTGTTTTAAGTTAATAATTTGATCAAATTGTTAGGAACTGAAGCAGGCAAATCGCATAGAATGAAAACATAATAATTATATGTATATACATATGCATGTACATATATATAATACATATGTATACACAACAAGGCGCCTGATAACAAGATAATGATTACTTATAAAGTCTATTGTACTATGAAATTTGCGTCCTGGTTTCTTTCCTGCTAAAACTTAAGCTCATCCAAACATAAGAATGCTAGTAATAGAGATTACGACAGTTACTTACTTTCTTTGCAGAACGTTTGACAGAACAAAGTCTTAATGACGTAGGGAGTAATTTTTCTAATTTTATTGACAGTCTGGCTCCGTTGTTGAAATGCATTTAGCGGAAAGCATATGTTGCTGACGTCACGAACGAAAGAAAATAAAGACTTTGTTTAATGTAACTAGCAAAGTTTAAAATTTCGTTTATTATATGACGCTCATAGTGGCCATATTGTATTCTATCATTCCTGAAGCTTTGAAAGTTAGCATGACAATAAAGCCACGCCACACTTTCACTCATTAATTGCCAGAAAATATGAGTTTTCTATTGTTTCAATGAACAGTTTACAGTTTTTATTAGGCTTGGAATAAGTTTGCAATATTACAGAGAATTAGGCAGACATAAGGAAATTAATTTTGTACCGAAGTGATACTGGCTGTTCCTTAAGATAGAGTTCTGTAACGATTGCAAAAATAATGTGTAAAGTAGACGTTTCAAAGCGAATCTAATAGAAGAGTAGAAATGCATGATCTGTGAAAATAATTAAAGGAATTTTCATTTCATTAGTCCACATTATTGTTGTCGACTTTCAAAGAGTCCTCATTTGATACCATCTACTTGTGCCAGCTTCTTACGATCGTCGAAACGCTTCTCTAATTCGATTTTTTGGATAACTTTAGATCTTTCATCGGTTCTCGTTTGCTTGTTAAACGACGGCCTAGGTTTTCTTTATTTCTGAAAATAGAAAAAAGGCACAAAAAGTCAGATCTGGCGAATATGGAGGATAGGGAATCGTTACCGTATTGTTTTTGGGAAAGAATTCACGAAATGGCAACGAAGTGTGAGCTCTTAACAAACGGATATCGCCAAGCTCATAAAAACACGTCTAACCTTAGCGGCTGCTATAGACATAGTAAGCGATGAATACAGCTGAAAACTGGATCGTACTTTAGTGGAGGGTATATAAATAACAAAACAAGTAAAGAAAAGCTAATTCGGGTGTGACCGAAAATTTAATACTCTCCCATTTTATTTATTTAATTTTATTACTATAAAACACAATTTTACTCACATATTCGGCATATATGTATATGGTATAAAGTCCATTGAAAGCCCTAATATTAGGTATATGGGAGCTAGGAAAAGTTATGTCCTGATTTCACTCATTTTTGGCTCGGAGACATATTATTATAAGAAAAATATTCCCTTTGAATTTCTACAAAATATCTGAAAGGCTTACCTATATTTTCGGGAAAAAATTTATTAGAAGCACTGAGGTCCTCATGGTCGTTATATGGGGTTTTGACATCTTATTCTCCGATTTCGACGATTTTTAGAAATTCAGTATTTGTTCAAAGTTCTGTTCCGATATCTTCACTACCGCTTAAATTATATATTGTAAAGTAAACGATTCAGATCGACTTTAAATTTCTGGTATATGGAAAGTAGTCGTGGTTGTGAACCGATTTGGACTATTTTCGTAACATATCATTGGGATGCCAGGAGCATGTTATGAACGGCGGAATTTCATTGAAATTGGTCGAGTAGTTTCGGCGATATGGTTTTTGATCCATAAGTGGGCGGAGCCACACCCATTTCAAACTTTGTGTACCAATTTTGGTGCAGCTTCTTCTGTACCATCTTTACCATACAAATTTAACGTTTCCAGTTTTTCTCCTTAGTGAATTAAAGCTTTTTTAGTAGTTTTCAACATAACCATTGTATGGGAGGTAGGCGTGGTTATAATCCGATTTCCTCCATTTTTGAACTATATATGGAAGTGGCTAAAAGAAACGACTGCAGAATGTTTGGTTTATATAGCTTTATTGGTTTGCGAGATATGTACAAAAAACCTATTCACTTCTCCAAAAAGATTACATCCAAATATGCCCCTTCCTAGTGTGATCCTTTGTTACAAATTTTACTTTCATAGTTTTATTTAGGGTTAAGGTATGGTACTTTATGAGTTTTAGGTTTTCGCCATTTTGTGGGAGTGACAGTGGTCCGATATTGCCAATCAATATGAACGTCCTCAGGGTGCTAAGGAATATGAGTATTTCAAAATTTCATTAAGATATCTCAATTTTTACTCAAGTTATAGCTTGCATGGACAGACGGATGGACAGACATCCGGATTTCAACTCCATTCGTCATCCTGATCATTTACATATATATAACCCTATATCTAACTCTTTTATTTCTGGAAGACACAAACAACCGTTATGTGAACAAACCCATAATACTCTCTTTAGCAACTTTATTGCGAGAGTATAAAAAATGACATTTAGACTCTTCAAATATCGTAATATTGATATTTTAAATTTTACAATTCCCTTTATTTTTTGAACAGACCACGTATAAACTATATGATAATTAAATAATCATTTTGGGAAGAATTTAACAATCAAAACGCAATAAATAATTTTCCCCAAGAATTTCTCGTACAAAAGCAAATGGTTCAGAACACATCATCATATCGATACAACAATATAGTTAAGTTATGTAAATATCTTTTAGCTTTAGATATTTGTTTATACTTTTTTAGAATAATCTTTCAAGATACTCTCCGTAGATTTCTTACCAAAGGGCTTTTTAGACTTAGAGACAGGTTAAAAAATATTTGAGGCACTCTACGCACGGCACGCTTACTTGCCTCATTGTAAGCCAAATATTTTTTTTATTTCAGCGCACTCCTCTCTCTTGATTTCCCTCACAGGCACTAAACAGCCATGCAAATCTTTAATATTTAAGCAATTAAAGTGAAAATTCATTGCTTCAAATTTAATTTAATCACTCTCACCCGAACGACCTCACTTCCACATTGCAACAATGGCTGGGGTCGTATTTGATTGACAGACGCACTAACATACAAACACACATACATAAATGTAATGTGCCAGTATGCTTGTATGGAGGTAGATACATACATATGTACGTAAATGTATGATATGTAAATAAGACAATGTCGCCAATGTCATCAGGCAAGTCAATTTCCTTTATCATCATCAACAGCGAAGAAACACCCGCGCCACACATTTCAGTTATTATACAGTGCATAACAACAACAACAGTGACATAGTAAGTAATAGCAACAATAAAAACGAAAGCGCAGTTGTTAAATGCTAATGCATGGTTAGCATGAATTTTATTGTTTTTAAATTGCATTCGCCGCCACTGGAAGTTGGTTGAATGGTTGGTTCGCTGGCGGCTAGCTTGCTGGTTCCATGCACATCACGGGAAGAGTTCAGCTCGGGCAGATAAGCGTTGAAGAGTTCGTTGTAGTAATAAATATTGAAATGAAGGCATGCATACTTACTTACTTACAAACATACATATATAAATAAATAAATAGTAGGTGCATAAAATTTTGTATATGGATAATGCTATGTACACATCTAGATATGTAAATATGTATGTATGTATGTGAGTATGAACCCACTGCCAGCCTTTGAAATGGGATATCTAAATGGCAATTTTAGTTTGCTTTATTTTATTTTTCTTTCTTTTATTTCATGACTTCACACTTTGTGCTGTTCTTCTCAATACAGTGCGCTACTCTGTGCATGCATACATACACACTTACATACATAGATATACATATCCATATATACATAAAGTTTGAATGTACGTACACGTAGCAAACACAATTGCCCCAAAAATTTATGCTCCCATAGGCATTTATGAGTAGCACTTCACTTTGCATTTTTCAAACGGAAATACATAAAAATATTTTAACGAAACTCATCGAAAAGTGTATTATTCTAAAACCGTAAAATCAACAAATAATTTCTTTCCGTACTTTCGACATAGTCTGAGGAGAATTAATGTAGTATCTATATACATATGTATGTACTGTATCTACTGTATTTATGTATGTATTCCATGTTGAGTCCTTCGTCTAAGTCGCCAACACCTAACAATGCAACATTTAGATGAGCCATATTAAAATTGAACTAGCCGGAAGACAAAAATTTTAAGATCAAATTGAACAGCATTTAGTGACAATTTAGTTTCGAAAGCTAGTATGTATTTTTAAATAGTATGAAGTTGCATAATTTTCTTATTGTAAGGAGTAGCAGTTTAACAGAATTTTTTACCATGTTAATAAACTATAATTTATTCGACACTAATGTTTATAACAATACGCATTACAATGCCAGAGTTGTAAAACAACACAATTATTAGGAGCTATCGAATAGTTATAATTTTTTATTGGCACTACAGTAAAGAGTTCATATCCAGTTTTCGATTAAAGTTTCAATTTTTTTTATAATATCCAAGCAACCTTCAACATGCAATAACAAACTTCAGAGTGTTTAAAGCAACCCTACCATACAAACCTAACCTCCAAAACCCCTTAAAGACAATTTGAAAATCGCAGTAAATAAATCTTTCCCGTTAATGTTGTATAACCTAACCTATCTTATGAAATAACAGGATCCCGCAATAAATTATATCTTTAGACAAACCATAATTGATTAGAATTTGAAAATGTATCTGCTGAGGGTAATATTTGTGTGGATTCCTATGCCTAATGATCTAGTTTTGAAAAAAACTGATTAAAATATGATAATTAGCAATTTATTGGTTTACTGTGGAAAATAAATAGTTTATTTGAAAGCTTAAGTTTTTAACATAGTAACAGGTAAAGAATCAGTGACATAAAGTATTTAGATGGGGTCGTGAGATTGTAGTAAACTTGTCTCATTTCTAAAACTCACCTCATCAATATTGTTTAGTCGATCCGAGTATTCGTTTTGGAAATACAGTCTGAAGAAGTTCCATGATAACTGGTACCAAAACTTTGAACGTGTTTTTCTTAAAACTTTGTTTGAAATTTTAAACAGGTATTCGAGATTCAAATTCTTGAGGGCTGGTGGAAGAATTATTTTCAATCCTTCTTCTTGTCCACAACAGCGCACCATTCGTTTCTTCTTTTGGCAGTTTGGCGCCAATTGGTAATGCCAAGTGAAGCCAGGTCCTTCTCCACCTGGTCCTTCCAACGGAGTGGAGTTCTCTTCCACGGCTTACACCAGCGGGTACTGCATCGAACACTTTCAGAGCTATATCATTTTCGTCCATTCGAACAACATGATCTAGCCAGCGTTACCGCTTTTTTTATTCGCTGAACTATGTCAATGTCGTCGTATAAATCGTACAGCTCATCGTTCCATCGTCTGCGGTATTCGCCGCTCCCAATGTTTGAGGGATCGTAAATCTTCCATAAAGTAGGACTGGAATTGTAAGGGACTTGTAGAATTTGGTTTTTGATCGTCGAGAGAGGACTTTACTTTTCAATTATTTACTCAGTCCAAACAGTCTGACATTGTTATACTCTCGCAACAAAAGTTGCTAAGAGACGGTTGTTTGTAAGTCGTAAAACTAAACGAGTTAGATATAAGGTTATATATACCAAAGTGATCAGGGTGACGAGTAAAGTTCAAATCCGGATGTCCGTCTGTCCGTCCGTGCAAGCTGTAACTTGAGTAAAAATTGAGATATCTTAATGAAATTTGGAACACGTGTTCCTTGGCACCATGAGAAGGTTAAGTTCGAAGATGGGCGGCATCGGACCACTGCCACGCCCACAAAATGGCGATAACCAAAAACACATAAGGAGCTATAACTAAGTCATAATAAAGTTATGAAAATAAAATTTGGAACATAGGATCGCATTAGGGAGGGGCACATTTGAATGCATATTTTTTGGAAAAGTGGGCGAGACCCCGCCCCCAAATAGGTTTTTTGTATTATCTTGCAAACCAATAGAGCTATATTAACCAAACTTTCTGCAGTCGTTTCTTTTAGCCGTTTTCTTATACAGTCCAAAAATTAAAGAAATCGGATAATAACCACGCCCACCTCCCATACAAAGGTTAGGTTGAAAATGACTAAAAGTGCGTTAACTCACTAACGAGAAACGTCAGAAACACCAAATTTTACATAAGAAATGGCCGAAGGAAGCTGCACTGAGATTCTTTTTACAAAATGGAAAATGGGCGTGGCGTCGCCCACTTATGGGTCTAAAACCATATCTCAAGAACTACTCGACAGATTTCAATGAAATTCGGTATATAATATTTTCTTGACACCCTGATGACACTGGTAGAATATGGTCGAAATCGGTTCACAACTACGCCTACTTCCCATATAACTCGTTCACTTTATAATATATACATAAGGAACCGATAAAGATAGCGAAATAAAACTTTACACAAATACTGTATTTGAGCAGTGATCACTTGTGGAAAAATTGTCAAAATCGAACCATGACTTTTTAAGGCCCCTGATATCAAACATGAAGAACTCAGTGCCTAAGGGTAATTTTTCACCGAAAATATAGGTAAATATCTAAATGAATTGTGAGAGTATAAAATGTTTGGTTGCACCCGAACTTAGCCTTTCCTTAATTGTTTTCAATTACAATTATTAAAAAAACTCAAAATCCATTATTTTTTTGGTAAAAACCTCTGCCGAAAATCCAATTTTCGTTATTTTCCTTCGTTCCTCTATACTTCGTCCTTAGTTCGTATTTAAAGTCTTAACTAAGCACATATTTTGAATTGTTATTTTAGATGATCCTGGTAGAAGTTATGCTGTCCATGCGGAGTCTCCTTTTTTCCCGAAGGCTCGCAGAAAATTTCGTCACAATGACAAAGCTTTTAATATTTTTCTTAAAAAAAAATCAGTAACCCCTCAAATTTTATTTTTATATTTATTGTTTTTTTATTATAATAAGGTTTCCATTAGTTCGATGACCAAAAGCAGCTCTACGTCGCTTAATATAAAAATTAAAATATACAAAATACACCCTTCGAGTCGAGCATTAAATTCAAAGTCCAAGTGGAGCAGTGATATAGAATACCATAAGCTGTATCTAGCCTTTAGTTACCATAGCTGCTCATACTTAATATTCCAACACCTCCATTCGACCGGCTTAAATATTATCGAACTAATGAATAACCTAAGCTGCCTAATATGTCGAAACTCTGAAAGAGGTAAGTGCAAATTATCGGAGCTTAATACTGCTTGAAGTCAAGTAATGGATTTTTACTACGCGGTGGACGTTATGTGACTAAGTACATATGGCCCTTGCTGTTCCGGATTAAGCGATATGGCTTATCTTTTGGCAGCACGTACACACACACGTACGTATATTTTTATGTAAATATGGTAGTATAGATGTATATATACTCGTACAAACAGCGCCTATCGCAGCCATCCTTCGTGGTGAGCTGCCTTAACGCGGCTCAACATTGCATATTCATTACTTGCAACCTTCCGTTTACACCGCAGCCATTTTAGCACATTACCGCCAATTGGCCGGTGTTGCAAGTGCGCCTATATATATATATGTATATTTCTGTAGCCACTTATGCATTGTATGCGGGATATGTGTGAGTTTCCACATTCCACATAGTTTATTATTGCCACTGCATTTACAGATTTTATTTTTGTTTTTTAATATTGTTTGCGTCGCACATTTTATGACTTATTTCAATTTGATTTTCAACTTCAATTGCTACCATTCGCATTCGCACTCGCGTTCGCTCGTTCGTCCGTCGCTGTTAATGATTCTCCAGCGGCTGGCTGGCTGGCTCTGTTTTCCGGTCGCCTCCCGTCCCAGCGCCTGAATGTTGCCGCTGCTGCTGCTGCGCTTTTTCGTTTACACATTCATTAGCGTTGTGCGCTCGTTCCTCGACTCGATTGGATGGAGAGTGGCTGATTGTATGACTAGCACGCCGACTGACTCACCGTCTGGCTTGCGAACTGTCCGACTGTCTGTTTGCCGTTTTCATCGTAGCTGGCCGTCGGTGTGTGTGCCCGTGGTGCCGTCCGTCTGCATGTTTGCGTCTTCGCTTCTTCGCTGATTGAGGAGGAGATTTCACTTTGCTTTGACGCTGTGCGCTTTTTAAATGGAGGCTCCGATGCCACACTTTTGTTTTCATACAATGTAGTGTACCTTTCGGACGAAATGTGTGGCGATTGTGTTTAATTTGTCTCATCGGCAGTAAAACCTAGAAAGGAAGACACGAATTACATCCTTCGCAGTTTGCACTGACTGTGAATACCTTTGCGAGTTCTTTGAATTCAACAGCGTTAGTTGGTATAGGGATGGAGAAGTAAGGAAAATCAGGTCCATCCATAAGTGTTTTTTCTTTGAAAGTATAATACTAATTGGTTCTTTTGAATACTTAACAGTAAAGAAGACTTGGTGGCAGCTGCAGGGTTCTCATAAAAATTGCAGAAAGATAAAATTTAGAAATAATCGGTATTTCGCATAATAAGCTAATACAGTCATTTCCAAAACTTAATAATAATTTAAATATTGGATAATCTATTAAGTCAGTGAAAATTTTATAACGAAGTTCAAAGAAAACAGTTTACGTAACCTCGCTCTTTAAACATACATTCTTCTAATCTTCAGCTATTTTAATATCTTTATCAGTAAGCATTTGTAGAGCTCGATGCTTCACCAACCCTATTGGGTTTCATGGGTAGGTATATCACGTGCGTTACTCAGTTTAGTTCAGTATTGAGTTATGAAAATATATTTATCCAACTAATCGTATTCAGTACCTCTAGCTAATTATAATATTGGTAAACGTTAAATGCTGGTGTTTGTTGTCCTCTTTCTGAAAGGAAGCGCAATATTTAGCGTATTATAATTTTGATTCACTATATCACTTTTCTTTGGTAGCATAAGAACTGTGACATCGATTCGGGGCTCTAACTCTTTCACAGAATCATTCCCACGAACAGCACTTTCGCTTATTCCCCAGTGAGTACCTTTTTACAATATTACTTATATGGTCTAAAATTGTACTAGTAGACAATAATAATTCATGGTTAAATATAAATTCTTCTTCTTCTTCTCGACTGGTGTAGACACCCCTTACGCGGTTATAGCCGAGTCCAAAATAGCGCGCCCTCGTATCCCTCCTTCTGGCAGTTTGGCGCCAATTGGTTATACCAAGCGAAGCCAGGTCACTCTCCACCTGGTCCTTCCATCGGAGTGGAGGCCTTCCTCTTCCTCGGCTTCTACCAGCGGGTACTGCATCGAATACTTTCAGAGCTGGAGCACTTTCATCCATTCGAACAACATGACTTAGCCAGCGTAGCCGCTGTTTTTTATTCGCTGGACTATGTCTATGGCGTCGAATAACACATACAGCTCATCGTTCCATCGTCTGCGGTATTCGCCGTTGCCAATGTTTAAGGGACCATAAATCTTCCGCAAAACCTTTCTCTCGAAAACTCCTAGTGCCGTCTCATCGGATGTTGACTTCGTAACCGCTTCTGCACCGTAAAATAGGACGGAAATGATGAGAGACTTGTAGAGTTTGGTTTTTGTTCGTCGAGAGAGGACTTTACTTTTCAATTGCCTACTTAGTCCATAGTAGCACCTGTTGGCAAGAGTGATTCTGCGTTGGATGGAAAGTTATGACTGTCAACAGTGACGTGGGAGCCAAGACGCGAATGCGCTGACTGTTTGTTTGACGACAGGAGATATTTCGTCTTGTCCTCGTTCACCACCAGACCCATACGCTTCGCTTCCTTATCCAGTCTGGAAAAAGCAGAACTAACGGCGCAGGTGTTGTTTCCAATGATATCGATATCATCGGCGTAAGCCAGTAGCTGTACACTCTTATAGAAGATTGTACCTTCTCTATTTAGCTCTGCAGCTCATATTATGTTCTCCAGTATCAGGTTAAAGAAATCACACGAGAGTGAGTCACCTTGTCTGGTATCGAACGGCTCGGAGAGTTCCTTCCCGATCCTGACGGAGCTTTTGGTGTTGCTCAACGTCAGCTTACACAGCCGTATTAGTTTTGCGGGGATACCAAACTCAGGCATCGCGGCATAAAGGCAGCTCCTTTTCGTGCTGTCGAAAGCAGATTTAAAGTCGACAAAGAGATGGTGTGTGTCGATCCTATTTTCACGGGTCTTCTCCAAAATTTGGCGCATGGTGAATATCTGGTCTGTTGTTGATTTTCCAGGTCTAAAGCCACACTGATAAGGTCCAATCAGTTTGTTGACGGTGGGCTTTAATCTTTCACACAATACGCTCGACAGAACCTTATACGCGACGTTGAGGAGGCTTATCCCACGGTAATTGGCGCAAATTGTGGAGTCTCCCTTTTTGTGTATTGGGCAGAGTACACTGAGATTCCAATCGTCAAATTCTTAGATGAAGGAAATTATCTACAATTTCAATGTTAAATATTTTGAAACTGAAAACTAGATAAAATATAGTCCTGAGATATTTTGAGCTGATTCGACCTATCTTATGAAATCGTAATATTGATGAACCATCGCTTTTACCATGCCGTACCGTGGATATCCAAGAGCAGCGAATTTATCCTGAAGCACGATTGCCAGTCTCGATATTTTGTAGTAATTAATACGTAAATTAAATATTATTAAACTAACATAAATCACAGTTAGCGAAGCCTGTAATAATATCAAGTAATCAGGAATGATCACTCGACACATTAGCAAGTCGTCCTTTACCAAACATCTTGTATTACGAATATTGTGAAAAGAGTTTCTTTTGTTTTTCTTCTGAATCATCAGTCAGAAATAATGTTACATTGAGTTCCTGAGTACCGCTGTCAGGGGAAGAAAGTATCAACGAAAGCCTGAGAATATATTTTTCATCTATTAAATATGGTAAACGCATAAAACCGGGCCTCCTACGCTTTTATGTGAAACAATATTAAAGAAGATAGAGAACCCATCAGTCGGTTCGAAGCCGACTCAAAATGCTTACGTTATCGATTACACTAAACGAATAAAATCAAAACCTCGGAAATTATACATAAAGGTCGAGAGAAAAGCGACTACAGATAAGTATTGTTGCACAATGCACCAGATGGAACCCCAAACAGGTGATATAATAGTGAAATGGCCGATAAAATATGCATCATGGTGTTTTGTGAGATATGGGATATGTATGTACATATGTTTATGAGTTCAATAACTTCGAAGACAGTAAAGTTCACGGGTCGTCTCGGGAAACCGCATCTTTAAAAGAGATTAAAACATGTCAGCGGTTACAAAGCTACAAAGGTCAACTTGTATTTAAATAAATAGGCATATTTAAATGTGCATAAGTTATATGCATAAATTTGCATACAAACAAACATACATTAATACATATCTATACGTAAATGTAAAGTATGCCTGAAAGTTTGAGTTTAGACATTTTATCTTCATATTATCATTCAACACCAGTTCGACTCAAAACTCCACTCAACCTGCCGTGCCAAGCATTCGTGTGCAGTTATGTAAATATGTATGCACATATTTACGTTTTTATAAGGCTCTATGGAAGCGTAAATAGGCAAATACGAGTAGGTGTATATTTACAGTCACAATACACACATACCTACAAACATACAAATGCACAAATATTTAAAGCCATTTGTTTGTTTGTTAGCTTTGCTAATTGTGGCGTTTTTTCGCAGATTCGCATACTCGCACACACCGCATGCCCACTTTTTCTCCGCCTCGACTACTACCGTTGTCTGTGCAGCGCCGTCGGTAGTCGTCATTGTATTTCGTTAATGTGTTTGTGTTTTTTTGTTTTTAATGAGCGCGCACACTTAAATAGTGTTTTAGATTCGTTTGCCGTGCAATGAAATATCTCTCTGTTGCGCTGCATCCCGCATCCTCATGTATTCTCTTCGTGCCTCATTGGCTCATTTGATTTAGAAAAAAAGTGTGTGCTTAAAGCAGATTCCAAGCGCATAAGTAAACAGTTGTCGATGTTTGTATGTATGTAAGTGCATTCGGTCTCGAATGTAGAGATTCTTTATTACAATTTCCTACCTACACCAGTTGTTGCTATGTATTTGATTTCCTTTTCATGATTTTTTGCTGTCATTGTCATTATGCGTCCTCACTTCTCTGTATTAATGGGCAGTAGCGTTGTCTAGGTGGTAGGGTAACCAATTCGTATTTTCAATCATATTTGAATAATATTGTATTAGTCAAAAGTAGAATTTATCTTCTGAATGCCTTTATAAAAATAATGATAATAGTCTCGCAGAAAAATGCCTGTGTAGCTCTATTTTATAACGAGAGAATACATAAAGCAACAAAACATAAGAATTTATAGATAGCCAGTCTGCACTCCTGGCCTTGTCCTCGCCCATGACAAATTCCAGCATAATCCATAACCGCAAGAAGTCATTGAGCTCACTGTCTTGCCTGCTAGGATCGGTCATGAAAAATTAGATGAGAACAGATGGAAATATACAACTAAATGCAATAATTTTAATAGCAATCATTTCGCTCTTCCGCAGTTGGTTTAAATATAAATAAATTTGTGGATTCTTCTCACAATTCTTTTTATACTCTCGCAACCTGTTGCACAGAGTATCATAGTTTTGTTCACATAACGGTTGTTTGTGTCACCAAGAAATAAAAGAGTTAGATATGGGGTTATACATACATAAATGATCAGATGATGAGTGGATTTGAAATCCGGATGTCTTTTCGTCCGTCTGTCCGTGCAAGCGATAACTAGAGTAAAAATTAAGATATCTTAATGAAACTTGGAACACATGTTCCTTGGCACCCTAATTTTCGAAAATGGGCAAAATCGGTCCACTGCCACGCCCACAAAATGGCGGAAACCGAAAACCTATACAGTGACATAACTAAGCCATAAATAAAGTTATGAAAATGAAATTTGGAACATAGGATCCCATTAGGGAGGGGCATATTTGGATGTAGTTTTTTTGGGGAGGTGGGCGTGGTCCCGCCCTCAAATTGGTTTTTTGTACATATCTCGGAAACCAATAGAGCTATATAAACCAAACTATCTGCAGTCGTTTTGTTTAGCCACTTCTTAGTACAGTCCAAAAATGAAAGAAATCGGATAATAACCACGCCCACCTCCCATACAAAGGTTAGGTTGAAAATTACTAAAAGTGGGTTAACTCACTAACGAAAAAACGGCAGAAACACTAAATTTCACATAAGAAATGGCAGATGGAAGCTGCACTCAGATTTTTTTACAAAATGGAAAATGGGCGTGCCGTCGCCCACTAATGGGTCAAAACCCATATCTCAGGAACTACTCGACCGATTTCAATGAAACTTGGTTTGTAATAGTTTCCTTACATCTCAATGATATGTTGTGAAAATAGGCCAATTCAGTTCACAACCACGCCTACTTCCTATGTACCAGAACTTTGAAGATGATCTGAATCGTTTACATTACAATATATAAAGTAAGCACTAGTGAAGATATCGGTGCAGAACTTTGCACAAATACTATGTTTATAGTGTGGCAGCCCCATTCTAAAAATCGCCGAAATCGGACCATAGGTTTTTAAGGCCCCATATATCGAACACGAGGACCTCGGTGCTTCTAACCTAATATTATGGTTTCCAACTTTCAATGGACTTTATACAATATATATGACGAATATGTGGGTCAAATTGTGAATTACATAATATAAATAAAGTCAAATAAATAAATTGCGAGAGTATAAAATGTTCGGTTACACCCGAACTTAGCCCTTCCTTACTTGTTTTAATAGTTATTAAACTCATAATTAATTTTCAACAAACTAATTTATCAAAATAAATAGATTTAACCTTTTTTGCACTAATATAAAAATTTCGTCTCTTGTTATTATCAAAAAATAGTTATCGATAATTAAAAAAACATTTTCTTAATACATATTTATCTTTAAAAATATTTTTTTTTCAATGTCACAAATTTTTAGTTTGACTTCTCTCTTCTGGCGTGTGTAACTGCCTGCCCTGTGTATGGAGAGTTGTGCACTCGCTTAACCACCGTCTGGTTGTGGTTTGCCACTGCCGCTAGCACTGTTGTTTTTGTTATTTTTGCTATTTGGCCGTACTACATTTTAACTGCGTCCGGCAAGTGATTTTCGTCACAGCTCGTCCGTACATTTGTTGAGATATTCGCTGTTGTTCGCTGTACTTCTTTGCACTTTGTCGCCGCGCCTACTTGTAATTAGTCCGATTTCAAGCATTGTTTTGTTGTTTGTGAATTGGCGTTGCCTTTGAATATGTACATACATACATACATATGTTTGCACAGATATTCGTAGTGTGTGCTAAACACGATTTGTTGTTATACTTGTTGTAATTGCTGTGAGCTACGCTATTCGACGCCACACGCCAAAAATGGTGCTCTTATTTTCACAAAGATTTGTATATGTATGTAGATATGATACGTATATGTACTTATAACCATATATGCTTGTATGTGAGTAGTATTGTTGCTTTCGTTTGTTTTATTGCCAGCCGGTTTGTATGATATTATTATTGCTTTACGCGCTCGTATTATAATTGCTTCTTCTGTCGTAATTGTTAATAGATTCAGATAGACGCCAACTTTCATTGTTGTTGCGTATAGTTGTACAACAACAACAGTTGTTTGCAAAAATTACTAATTTGCATTCAATTAGCTTTCGTTCGCCTTGTCTTTGGAGCACACCTGCTCTCGCACATAAATGTGTATATAGTATTTAAATAAGTATGTATGTGTATCTATGTACATATACACAAATATCATTTAAGTTGTTTATTTCCGCTATATTTCTTATTATTTATCTAATAAAGAACTATTTAATTTGCGTTTTAAGTAATGAAAAGTTTTTATTAAATTTTATTATTAATTATTATAATAATTATTTTAAGAAGTAAGGAAAGGAAATTGTGAGTGGAACCGAACATTTTATACTTTCGCAAGTTATTTATTTATTGTTATTAAAACACAATTCGTCTCTTATATTCGGCTAGAATAACGAAAATAAGTATACATATGCACATACTATTTATGTAGTATATGGAGGCTAGGGTATTTCATGGACCGATCTCAACAATTTTTACCACCAAGATACATCATATCCACGATTATATGCTCACTTAATTTTGATAAGATATCACACATATTAACCGATATCTCTATACTACTATTATAAAGAGGAAAGATTTGTATGTATGTTTGTAATGAATAAACTCAAAAACTACTGTGACGATTTCAAAAATTCTTTCACCACTGGAATGCTACATTCACCCCGAGTAACATAGGCTATATTTATCTAAAATCTCAAATTTCTGGAAATAGTTCCCAGGTGAGGGTATCAACTCATGACTCCGTGATGGAGAATCTTAATCTGAAACTGAAAATCGTCTTGCAAGTCATTCTCTTCGCATGGCAATCGCGTGCCAGAGACTCGAGTAACAAGCGCTCGCAGCTACTTGCTGAACAAAATTTCAAAACCTCCCAAGAATGCGCTTGAGGGTCGAGTATGGAGCGTGTGATTGGCAGTATTTTCTTTTGCTTATATCGCACAAGGAAATTAGAAATATATGCCGAACTCTAGTTCTTCCAGTGTTTTTTGTAATTTTCCCGATAAAAGGTTCCTTAATGTACCTTCTTCTCTAATTGAAGCGAAACCGTAATATTTAGACATACTTATGTAGTATGTCAGAATTTATCTGTTTACTGGTGTCCGATTAAAGAAAAAAGTATTAGATAAATATATAATAACAGGATGATACATTTTGAGGTTTTGAGATTTTTCTGAGTTCTTTCAAGCAGTGGCACAATGAATCTAGAGACCCAAATTGTGATTGTTATATTTCATTTTTATTACATTTAAATAATAACTTTATTTAATTACCACGCAATAATACAACATAGATATATAAAATAAAAATATGTATATACTTAATAAATGAAAATTTTAAGTAACATTTCTTTACTTAAATTGTATGTAAAAATTCCTATTTTAATTTCTAACGAAAGGAAATGCGGTTAAATTATGTCAAAATTTCAGAGCAATGGAGAACGTCCTCTCTGATTCAGATAAAGGGCTGGAATGGATAGGTATTGGGGAGTTAAATTAAGTAGGTCAGGATAAATCCATCTTGAATCTGAGTATAGCACCACATATCGAGCATACTACGCCACGATCATTTGAAAAATCCCATACCCATCTTGCCTTTTTCCACTCACTTTTTGTTATATATAAAACAAAATTCTTTAATAATAATTAAATTAAATTAGAACAAGTAAGGAAGGGCTAAGTTCGGGTACAACCGAATATTTTATACTCTCGCAATTTATTTTTATTGAGATAACACAAATTTGACTCATATATTCGGCAAAAAGGCATTGAGTTCTTCATGTTCGACATCCGGGGTCTTCTATCATTCGACATTTTTCCCACAAGTAGTGTTGGTTGTAAACCGATTTCGCCTATTTTTAATTTACAACGCTAGAATATCAAAGAAATATTACGAACCGAATTCCGTTGAAATTGGTCGGGAAGTCCCTAAGATATTGTTTTTGATCCATAAGTTGGCGGAGTTTTCAATTTTTTATACCAATAATAGTTTAGCCCCTTCCATACCATCTTTTTCAGTAGTTCACAACATAACCTTTGTATGAAAGGTAGGCGTGGTTATATCCGATTTCATTTATGTTGCATAATAAGAGACTAAAGTAAATGCCCAGGAAGTTTGGTTGATATATCTATATTAGTTTATTAGTTTAGACATATATGCAAAAAAACTAATTTAGTGCAGGGTCACTGCCACTTTCCCAAATAAAAATCATCCAAATATGCCCATCTCTAATATGATTCTCTGTACTTAATTCAGCCTGTGCAACATGTTGCGAGAGTATAAAAACAAAAGAAATTGTAGTTTGGAAAGATAAGTAAGTGAACTAAACTAAGATTACTAATATTTTGAGAAATTTAGAGATTGCCCCACAAAATCTGAAAAAAAAACACTCTATTGGGTTTTTTTAACGATTTTATTAAAATTTACTATTATTAACTTGATTTCGTTATGAAATAAAACATATTTATACATGTATGTATATAAAAATATAGGTTTTCATTTTCTATGTTTGAAAATTTTTAACAACGAAAGTATCTTATGAGACCATTTTACAGTGGTGCGCTTTAATATATTATAAGAAGTTATTTGATGTAGACAATACCGCCGAATAGCTGCAAATTACCCAAAATGGACTTAAGCTGTTAAGGCATGTGGCCACAAGTATAGATAAAGGCTATGTTTTCCTATCTTTATTCATTGGTAGGCATTTTACACGACGTCTTGGCCTATTGTTTCTTCGAGTATACGCCCCTCTTGCTCCCATTACTATAAATCAATGAGGGAGGATGAACCTTAAACAGTGCATCGATGGAGATAAGATATTGGTTTATGAATTTTTATTTCTATACCTATGAAAACAGCTGGAAATACACATAAATATAGTATATACAAATATACATATGTAATATTCAAACTTCTCAGTTGGACAAAAATTACCAATGCAAACAGTCATTCCAGCAAATATGCACTCAAGCGAACGAGCTTAAATGCAACTACATCTATACATACATATGTACATAGTACGAGATGCATAAACATATGTAATGAGGCACATCGGTATATTAGTAATGCAAATACGATTACAAATATAGCCTTAAGCAGATATAAATATATATATATATATATGTATGTATGTACGTACATATGAAAAAGTATTTGTATGCTTGTACAAATGATTGCCTGAACAGCTGAGTATGCTTGAATAGAGACATTTGGGGCAATATATGTACATATGTACATTTATACAATATTAACATATGTACATATGTACATATATTCAATACAGATAAACAGCAGCTCGTCTAAAGGCAAACCTTATACATACTATCTATGTACATATGTATGTTCACGTATATATCAGCTGCTTAAAATATATTTAAATATATAATTGAAACATTACTAAAATCAAATTTTGGTTACCTAGTTCAAGTACTAGCCTAATGTACATATGTATGTATATAAAAAATGAACAACATTTCCGTCAATTCGTTTGAAAAGTGCACAGAAAAATGTGTAATAGCACAGAAACCCGATTGGACACGAAATTTCCGAAAAAGCAAACATTGAAAGCAGCGACGAAACCATGCAAATCGCCCAGCAACAGTCGCAGTGCCAACAGCATGTAAATATTGGCGGTGGAGGTATTCACTTAGAAGCGGATGGGGCGGCGTAAGTGAAAACGAGCGCAAAGTGAAAATATTAAACACCGAAACACCAACGAAAGTGAACTCAAAGAAAGCCATAGAATTAGATAAATGGCAAGCGCACTTTCGTACATATAGAAATACATATGTATGTACATACATAGGCCCACTGGGCAGCTACATAGTGCTTGTGGGCCTGCAAGACCTTGTAGCGGAAGACACAGTAGCGGTTGTATGTTTGCGCTGGCATTTATGGGCACAGGCGCAAAAAAAACGCGTACCGAGCGGTGTGTCCCACAGACCCCGCGATTTGTGGGTAAAGTGCCCCACGGCCCGCAGAAGGCGGCAACTGTGGCAGGCAGGCAGGTAGGCCAGCAGTTCCAATTGACGCCCTAGTTTAGCTGTATTTAACACGCTTACTTAGCGAATGGCCCGGTAAGTAGGTATGTGGTCAATGGCGAGTTGTTTGCGCTCATTTCATGCTCGCTTCCCACCGCAGCCACGCAGCGCTTTGCGTCGTTGTAATACATTGATGTTGCTATTGTTGTTATTTTCGTTAGTTATTCGTGTTTTGCATTGTAGCAGCAAGCAATTATGGCATTGCGGCTAAGCAGCTAACGTATGTCGGAATGCCATAGCAAACCAGAAATGGCATAATAAAAAGGAAATCACCAACGCCATGGGAAAATGCATAGCCAAACGGAGCAATAGCGAATTAATAAGTGAATGAATGTGTAATGCCGCAGGATTTGAGGACACCAGATGCATGTGAGGCATGTCGGCGCACTAAATCGTAACACAATGTTAACTGTAAGCGGCTGTAAGTGCAGATGTTGATTTACTTACGTATGTACATCTATGCGGTATTCGTGCCCGTCTGCACTTGTGTATAAATGAGTTATTTTAAAGGAATTCAGTGTACAATTAAAAGTACACGTTGCAAATTAGTTGTTGTTGTTGTACAAGTTTCATTCATATAACTTAAAGTACCAGATCGTATAAGTCACCCAGCTGGCTGTTCTGACTTGAATACCGGAACGCGTGTATTTGTCTCAGTTGATATGAGATAGCGGAACTCATAAAGAGTTACAACGCAGACCAATGAAGCAGGTGAACAAGCTTGAATATCAATACCTTAGGCCAAGTGGTCTCTCCTCCGATGTCAATGTACGTAGTGACGGTGAACATGTCTAGCACAGGGAACTAGCACAAGGAACAGTATTGAACCGATTTATGGGAACTCGATGAGAATGAGAATTATAAATCCAATTTGAATTGAATGTGCCTATTCGTTGACAGTATAACTCCTAGTAGAATCATCCGTAGTGAAAGTAAAAAAAATACATGTTTAGTTAGAACTTAGGGATTTCAAAAGAACTAAAATTAGATTTTTGCTACAGGTTTTCTCGAATTAAATAATCCTTCTGCCAAATCTTCGTAAATTGTATGTCGATGAGCCGTCTAAAATTTGATAAAGATCGTTTAAATAATTCTTGTGAAGGCCATCTAGGTCCTTCTCCACCTGACCTTTCCAACGGAGTGGAGGTCTACCTCGGCTTCCACCAGCGTGGATGCATTGAACACTTTCAAAGCTGAAGGGCTTTCGTCCATTTGAACAACATGACATAGCCAGTCGCAGTCTTTTTATTCGCTATGTCAATGTCGTCATATAACCCATAAAGCTTAACGTTCCATCGTCTGTTACCAATGTTTAAAGAACCATAAATTTTTCCCAAAACCTTTCTCTCTAAAACTCTAAGTGTAGTCTCATCGGATTTTAACATCGTACACGCTTTACACCATAAAAAACCTGCCCCAAATGAAAGGAAAATCACCCGAATTATTACTCATTAATTGATATCGTACGACAAGATCCTAGAGATTTTGTAGAATTTTAAAAGTTGTTTTTAATTCTTAACGTATGCATAAATCATCTTGATGGTTATCTATTTATCTTTCTTAACTACGAGCCATTAAATAAAGTTTGTTATCCGAAAGTAAGGTTTAAACTACTTGCTAGCGAATATTTTTAAAATCGATTATAAAAGTATACTCTCATGAGTAGATAGAGCTTCTCAGATACTAAGAATTTTGTAAAATAAATAATGTTTATTACTAATTTTGTGTGTTGTTGTAATTGAAAGCGCAGCGTATTAGCATACCAAGGGATGACATGAGAATCATTCCGGGAAATTTATGGGACTATTCCCATTGAGTTATTTATTCGCAAATGAATATAAATCTACACCTTCAACTTGGTGATGTTGTCATACAAGCCCACAACACATAAGCACGTATTCGTTGAAACTACAATCCACAATTTACCGAGTGCATGAAGTTACAGTTTACGACGCTGCTACGGGGTCACAATAAAATGTGGGCAATAAAAATTGTGGAATGTTTAATATGAGGCAGAACGTTGTATTTAGAGCTTAAAAAGGTAATAATGCACCGTTATTTAAAGTGGTGCGCTTTTCAAATGCCGTTGTATATAAATGAAAATGGTTAAAGAGAAGTGAAAAATGATTCGTAAAAATTGTATAACAAAACCGCACGAGTTTGAGTAATTAAAGCAAAGCAAAGAGGAGAAGAAGTGAAAATCGTTTGATAAAATATAAGCTATAATACATAAATATGGAAGACGTGCATCGAGCTCATAATTGCACAATGAAGCAACAACAACTGCAGTGCAGTCAACCAACTAAGTCATGCTGTCATTCTGAGCAGTCACTGAGTCACTCAGCCAGTCAGTCAGTCTGTCAATCGTTAAGACGAACCCAAGCAAATTAATAACAACAACACTAATAACAGCAGCAGCAGCGACTTAACATTGCAAACCTGTTTGGGGAAAAATTGAAAATTTTGTGGCGAAGTGTAAGCGACTGCCGCGCAATTGTAATCATGTTTGCATTGTTCTTGTTGTTGTTTTAATGTTGAAATCGACTTTGTTTGAATGCACGAAAAATGCCGGAAGTTACGTGGTACATACATATGTGTATATGTATATGAACATATGAACATTGTATATGTGTATACATATATATGTACACATTTACATAACGTACATATGGTAAACCGCACTTATATGCCTTACATACCTATGTACGTGCATAAGCGCAGATGAGCAATAACAACAATTACTCAACAACATTTTAATTAAATAAAGTATTGATGGTAAATTCAGTCGAAGGCAATGATTTCAAATTGTTTCCATTTTTGCGTTTATGCAATTTTTCTATTTGATGGGTGCTTAGAAAAACCTCAGTAATCAATAGTTAATAAAATTACATCAATACAAGTCTTTCCTTCGTATTCATTTACTTATTCGAGTAAGTAACATCAAAGAAACCAAGTAATAACAAGTAAGGAAGGGATTGGTTTATTGAATAAGTCTCGCAAACCTATAAAGATATATAAACCAAACTTTCTGCAGTCTTTCTTTTAGCCACTTCTTAATACAATCCAAAAATTAAAGAAATCGGATGATAACCACGCCCACCTCCCATACAAAGGTTAGGTTGAAAAATACTAAAAGTGGGTTAACTCACTAACGAAAAACGTCAGAAACACTAAATTTCACATAAGAAATGGCAGATGGAAGTTGCACTCAGACTTTTTTACAAAATGGCAAAAGGGTGTGGGGTCGCCCACTTATGGGTCAAAAACCATTTCTCAGGAACTGCTCGACCGATTTCAATGAAACTTGGTTTGTAATAGTTTCCTTACATCCCAATGATATGTTGTGAAAATAAGACAAATCGTTTTATAACCACACCTATTTCCTATATACCAGAACTTTGAAGACGATCTGAATCGTTTACTTTACAATATATAAAGTAAGCGCTAGTGAAGATATCGGAACAGAACTCATACTACGTTTATAGTGTGGCAGCCCCATTCCATAAATCGCCGAAATCGGACCATAGGTTTTAAAGACCCCATATATCGAACATGAGGAGTGCTTCTAACCTAATATTAGGGTTTCCAACTTTCAATGGACTTTATACAATATATATGACGAATATGTGGGTCAAATTGTGTGTTATACTAATAAAGTTAAATTAATAAATTGCGAGAGTATAAAATGTTCGGTTACACCCGAACTTAGCCTTTCCTTACTTGTTTATAATAAACTGGGGATTTTTGTTATAAATCATGAATATATTTAATTCGAGGTGGCAGCCAAAGTGTTAAGCGAGAGCAGTGCTACTAATGAAAATATTATGAAATTTGTATTTTGAATGTGAGTTTAACTGTGAATGAAAAACTTCATTGTCCGTCGTTTTAGTAAATCAGCTGAATGAAATCTCTATGTAATTAAGCAATAATATACAGAACTTATCATATTGTAATATTAGACAAATTAAACATTAAATTTAAAAGTTTTCTGAACTAAAGAACAAATAGATTTTCACCTAATAAAATATACCACCAAACATTTTTGTAGATTTAATTTTTCAATTGCTTCCATTTCTTCTGTTTCCAGAAAACTTTTTCTTTTGTGTAATTCACGAAATTAAATTTTGTGTGCTTGCAAAATGTATGCCTGCATATACATATGTGTATGTGCATATGTATGTACGTATTTATGCTATGTAATGTTCTTTTGCGACTTTATTATAATAAAGTATGTTTATGTAAAGCAAATATGTATACATATATCAATCTAATAAAAAAAAAAATCACAAATAAGTCGTAAGCAAAGTAATTACAGAAATATTTCACAGTTGACTGAATGAACGCAATATTTTGTGCCAAAAGAAAACGCCAACTGCAGAAAGCCGCCAACCGAAAGCAAAGGCCAGCGCAAATGAGCAAAAACAGAAACTAATGCACGGCAGCGCCAGTCAAACAAGCTTGTGTACGTGCATTGTAATTTCCACTTAACCTTATTAAGTATCTAAATAAAATATGTATGCGATAACTAAATGTGTACATACATACTTGCATACTAACATGTGTATAGTATGTATACGTTTTTATGAACAGCTATGTATGTATGTATGAATGATTGTCTTAACAGCGCGGCAGTAATAACAATAACAACAACTCTAGCAGTATTCGAGCGTCTACGGCGTTCCAATCCAACTGATAATAAAGCAACTCGTGTGAAATAGCCACTCACAGACAGTAATACATATATATAAAATTATATACACATTTAGGGAGAGAGAGAGGTAAGCAAGTTAAAGCAAATATGCGGCATGCAGGGTGTCCAGAGACGATTTGTGTACAGAAAATCTGTTAAAATTTCAACTTAGCATGTACAGAGCAAATGGTCACGCTGTTATTGCTTATGAGAGCGACACGACAGACGCTCTACTCAATTAAAGTGCGATAGGTTAATACAGGCGACTTTTAAAATGCAATATCACATATATAAATATATACATATATACAAACAGTTAGGCATATCACGGCAAGCAACACATATATACATACGTATATGTATACAAATATGACACTCGCACTCTCAGCAAACAAACAGATGCGCAACTCAATGCAATCAGCTGTTTTGAGGTAGCAATCAGCCGGCTGCGCGTCGTCACTGCCACCCGAAAGTGTCGTACATACGCTTAGAAGAAGAAGCTACAGCTAACAGTTGTTTGGCCTCCGCCACAGCCGGTCAGGTAGCCAAAGGTAGTGCTGCAACGTCAAATTGCCGAAGAGCATGAATGTTTTCGCCAGTGGCGGCGCACACACATAGTATCCGTGTGACTTTACTGTGGGAAAAGAGAAATGCTCTCCTGATACACTTTACCGTTTGCTAAGCGAATGATAAACGCTACAAAGTGCTGTAACACTCAATACACGTTAATATTTTGTATTCGTAAAAATTGAGCACGTTAAAATATTTAGTGGATCTCCACTGTCGTTATTAGTGCATGAGTGATTAGCGAATAAAAAACAAACTGCGCGCAAATTTGATAAACAATTTCATTTAATCGTTGTCGCTTAAGATAAATTGAATTTTTATTGTCACGTGTAGGGGCATTGACGTGTGGCCGATGACTACCTGCGCAAAAGGCAAATATTCAACGTGACATCTCAGCGTTGGGTCGCAATGTTTAACTTGTAGATTTTAGAATCTAGAAATCAAATGAATCTACATAGCTATCACATTTATTGTATATATGTATGTATACATATTTATGTGTGATTGTATGTTATTGTAACCGCAGCTGTTTTAGCCATCTGTGCATTGTTTTTTTACGTATGTACATACATTCGTATATATTCATAAGCACTCATGTCGGTTCACAGTATACTTATGTGAAAAAAGTGCTACAAAATAATAAAAGAGTCTTAAATATTTAATTCTAAAAGAAAAAATTAAATGAGATAAATAAAAATAAAAGGAATTAAATATATTTCAGGTGCTTTCTTGGCGTAAGAGAACTTCTTATAAAAAGCAAAGGTGTTCAGAGGCGGTGCTCATGAAAAATACATATGTACATGAATTTATAAAAAACAAGTAAGGAAGGGCTAAGTTCGGGTGTAACCGAACATTTTATACTCTCGCAATTTATTTATTTAACTTTATTTATATTATATAATACACAATTTGACCCACATATTCGTCATATATATTGTATAAAGTCCATTGAAAGTTGGGAACCATAATATTAGGTTAGAAGCACCGAGGTTCTCGAGTTCGATATATGGGGCCTTAAAAACCTATGGTCCGATTTCGGCGATTTTTAGAATGGGGCTGCCAGACTATTAACATAGTATTTGTGCAAAGTTCTGCACCGATATCTTCACTAGTACTTACTTTATATAATGTAAAGTAAACGATTCAGATTGTCTTCAAAGTTCTGGTATATAGGAAGTAGGCGTGGTTGTGAAGCGATTTGGCCTATTTTCACAACATATCATTGGGATGTAAGGAAACTATTACAAACCAAGTTTCAATGAAATCGGTCGAGTAGTTCCTGAGATATGGTTTGTGACCCATAAGTGGGCAACGCCACGCCTATTTTCCATTTTGTATGTTTCTTATGTGAAATTTAGTGTTTCTGGCGTTTTTAGTTACTGAGTTAACTCACTTTTAGTAATTTTCAACCTGAACTTTGTATGGGAGGTGGGCGTGCTTATGATCCGATTTCTGTCATTTTTGGACTGTATTAGGAGTGGCTAAAAAAAACGACTGCAGAAAGTTTGGTTTATATAGCTCTATTGGTTTGCGAGATATGTACAAAAAACCAATTTGAGGGCGGGGCCACGCCTACTTCCCAAAAAAAATTACATCCAAATATGCCCCTTCATAGTGCGATCCTTCATACCAAATTTTATTTCCATAGCTTTATTTATGACTTAATTATGGCACTTTATGTGTTTTCGGTTTTCGCCATTTTGTGGGCGTGGCAGTGGTCCGATTTTGCTCATTTTCGAAAGCAACCTTCCTATGGTGCCAAGAAATAAGTGTGCGAAGTTTTATCAAGATATCTTAATTTTTACTCAAGTTACAGCTTGCACAGACGGACGGACAGACAGACATTCGGATTTGAACTCCACTCTTCACCCTGATCACTTTGGTATATATAACCCTATATCTAACTCGTTTAGTTTTGGGTGTTACAAACAACCGTTATGTGAACAAAACTATAATACTCTCTTTAGCAACATTTGTTGCGAGAGTATAAAAGTAGATTATATTAATTAGAGTATAATAAATATTAATATATATACTATATATAAGGTTGGCAAATATCTCTATTTCGCCTTTTTGTCTTTTGAATTTCGCGGCTATGTACATATAAGCGCTACAGAGCTCGTATCTGGAAATACTATATATCCTTTAAAGGTCTTGACATAACCTACAAAACGACGCTATGCATGATTAGTTTGGATATAGCGTTCAAGAGTTATAGTCTTGTGAACATGGAGTTCACTAACGCCGAAATTCGCGCTATTTTAAAGTTTTCCTTCGTTAAAGGCAAATCTGCTAGAGAAACGTTCCGTGAGATTTATGGTGTTTTTGGTATGGTACTCTATCACTTCGAACTGTGGCGGATGGTTTTGATTCAGAGCGGGTGAAAACGACACCATAGATAAACCAACCGGCAGAAGACCTGTGACGACGAATACCGATCAAATCACGACGAAAAATGGATCACATACGACAATATCAAGCAAAACCGGTCGTGGTCGAAGGCAGGTTAATCGTCCCAAAGAGTGGCCAAGCCGGGAGTGACGGACAGGTAGGTTTTGCTGTGTGTTTCGTGGGATTGGATGGAAATCATCCACTATGAGCTGCTATCATATGGCCAGACGCTTAATTCTACGAACAATTGGACCGCTTGAAGCAAGCGATCGACCAGAAGAGTCCAGAATAGGTCAACAGAAAGAGTGTAGTGTTCCACCAGGACAATGCCAGGCCACACACTTCATTGATGACTCGTCAGAAGTTACACACATTCCAGCCGAGGGGGCCAATTTTCGACCACTTTTTGCAGGAATTGAGTAAGTTTATACATCATAGAATGGTAAACCAAGCTAAGTAAATATCAAGTAACAGTTGTCAAAAAGACCAATGACTAAAAATTATATGTACCTAAATTCATTAAAATTGGTCGAGTAGTTCCTGAGATATGGTTTTTGACCCGTAAGTGGGGGTCGCCACGCCCATATTCAATTTTGTAAAAAAATCTGAGTGCAGCTTCTTCCTTTTCCAAGATATATACAAAAAACCTATTAGAGGGCGGGGCCACGCCCACTAAAAAAAATCGAATAATTTGGTCTAACTCTGATTTCAATGACCAATCTTTCCAATAACGGACAATTGATTGCTTTACCATATTCGAGGTAATCAAATGTTCTACTTTTAGGTGTTTTGGAAGACTTTTCCAGAACAACAGTCATTCAATAAATTATTACTTATAAATCGATGCATAAACTTGTTCTCATACATACTTTCTTATAATCAGGACCAGCTTGTTCTTGGACCGCATGCAACACGCGTCAAATCTTTTCGTTTTAAAAAAATGTGAATGACTCACGTGTTACTTTGAAGTGCCAATGATGTTAACTCATTCACCCAATTGCAGTTTACGATCAGCTTAGTGTATTCAGTCCATGTTTAATATGGTTTCTTGTTTAATATAAAATACTAAGATTTAACAATTATATTGAAGTGTTTCATTGTAAACTGTTAAGTAGGGAATCACAAAATGACATTTCGATTGTATTAGCTGCTGACATTACAGTTATTACAGTAAATTAAGCAGAACAGCACGTTTTTGTTGGTAATGCTAACCAACATTAGAAATTTGATTTGCTTGAAAGTTAAGGCTGTCAAACTAGCTGTCAAGATAAAAGTAAACACATGTATTATATGACATTTATAACATTTCTATGCAGTATATTAGAGCAAATTAACATGCAAAGTTACATGGATTTTGAACAATTTTCAATAATTTTTAATTATGAAAACAAATTAAGTTTTTAGTTCAAACTTTTTACTATCTAAAGATGCACATGAGGGATTTGTAAAATGTCATAGCGTACCTATAATGCTTTGAGTGAAAATTAAGCAGACTGTCTTCAGACTGTATCTCCAAAACTATTACTCGGATTGACTTGAAAGTTCACGATAAAATTCTAAAGATGATATAGAATTTAAGAGAGAAAATTACAATCAGTGTTCACATTTATCATTTGATTAGGCATTAAAAATTGTAAGTAAAACAGCTAATAATCAGAATTTAAGAATAAAATAAAAACTGTTGGGAAAGTGGTTTATCACTACATAAAATTCGTGTAAAAATATTCAGTAATTGACACTCGCTAATAAGAAAATATCGACAAATACCAACAAATTGAGCGTACCTCCTGCAAAAAAGTGGCAAAGAAATTATCGGTAGATAGCATTTTTGATAAAAAAGCGTATTCGAAATAATACAATATTAACTAGCGAACAAATAAAAACAAATTTTAGTTAGTCTATTTATAAATTAACATTTGGCAGACGATCCGTTAAAGCATATTTGGGTACTATACGACCAGTCACGTAGCCAATCACTTCTGCAAAAATTTTAAAGATAAACAAGTTTTAACCAAAGCTTAAACTGGTTGTAGAGACTAGTAATTGAAAATTATTTTATCATTGGAACTTCCATAACTCGGACTTCTATAACTCGAAAATCTCCATAACTCGAACTTTTGCATTGGAAATCAAATTTCATATACATTTTCTTCCATAACACAAAATTCCTTAACTAGAAGTTCTCCATAACTCAAACTATTGAATTGGCAATAGAAATCAAATTTCATACAAATTTCCTTCCACAAATCGAACTTTTCGATCAGGAGATAATGCAAAATTTTAAATTTTACTATCGGGGCAGAATTTTAAAAGAGTCCCTATATTCGTATGGAGGTGAATAAAAAATATGATATTACAATTATGGGTTGCATAAATCACGTAACAAAAGCATGGGAAACAGACGTCAAGAGCCAAACAATAGCAAACTGCAACAAACAAAATTACGGAATACATGTTTCAAGGTATGAACATAAAACTTCATGCGAATTAGGTTACTAAAACTGTGTATAAATCTATATTTTACAGCTTTTTGAAAAAATTATGTTTTAATGAAATGTGAATTATGGTGATTCGAGTTAGAGAAGTGCCAATGTATTGTATATGTACATACATACATGTAAATATATACTTTCGTATCTATTACTTTACTTTAGTCTAGAGAAATCTAATTATACACATCCATATTGATGTATGTATGTAATCACGACCATTTGAATTATTAAATGTCAACCCATAATTTTCTCAACATACTCATACAGCGTTATAACTTCTAACCACAAAAGTGTTTAATAATGTAGCTTACGAATAAGAATATTTAAAGTCACTTAACGCCCAAGCGCTTAGAACATTAAGTTTTAATTATTGTTATGCAATGCTACATAATTAAATTAAGAAAAAAATCCACACAGATTGTCCATAACGACCACCAGCACATCTACAGTTATGAGCTATATATGTATGTAGTATATACAAACGTTCACATATGTATGTATGGCTGTATGCGATTCCCTTTGCTTCGTGGAGCTAATCGCTAGCTGCACTGCTGCTCATTACACTCGGTTGGCAATATCTCGAACCTGCTACAAAGCATCCGCCACAATAGCACATGTTGCAACAACAGCAAACAACAACAACAATACCGCATGTACATATGCATTTAATTTCAGATTTTATTTGCCTCTTTTACCATACTTTTTCAATTTTTTGTACTCCAAATGCTAGTGGAAAGCAGATGCGCTCAATTGTTGTTGCTGCTGTCGTTGTTGTTGTTCATGTTATCTACTGTCGACAGCGGTGCAGCAATTGGTTTTGTTGTTGCATGTAATTTGCCGCTTATACAAAGTGTGTTTGTTGAAAATTATTTCTGCTGCCACTTTTACACTTTCTTAGTTGAATAACATTTATGCTTTTTTGTTGTTGTTTTTATTTTATTACTGAAATTTTTTCATCTACTTCATTTTTTCTTTTGTGCAGCCAAACTCACTTGATTGCGGTGAATGAGCGAGGCCACACCACCAAACGGCACTGCCACTCTCCTCTCCATCACGGACCGCTGACGAGTTTATAATGTTTGTCACTCATCCGCCCCATGCGCCTCGCTCTCGCTCTCAAGCACACCCAGCACAAACGTGGACGCGCTCCTTCTGCTCCGCTAGTGGTTGCGACTGCCAAATAGCTAATGTTTTGCTTTTCTTCGACTCTTTGGCTGGAGAAGCGCACATCCATGCGTACATACATATGTATATGCAGGCATGGAGTAGTCTGTAATTATGTATGTTTGTATGCATGTTTAGGCGGAGAATATTTGATTTGGTTTTGGGTTTCTTTTAACGTGCTGTCTTTGCGCTGGCTGACTGTCCTGTGGTTGTTTTTGCATCGTGTCGATGTTGTTGCGTTGCTGCCGCTTGCCATTGCCCCTTATTTTACAAAAACAAAACAATAACAAAAATATTACTGTGCGGTTCAGTTCATTTCACTTGAGTGTGCTGCCGAGGTGGTGTGTGAAAAATGCCGATGACACACATAGCCGAGTAAGTACACTGTCGGCGCCCCACAGGGCAGCAGCGCTGAGAACACGGTCGCCAACAATAGCAACAACTACAGTAACAGCAACAAAAACAGCGTTGTTTATGAACATTTAATAAAAGCGGTGCGACTTGAGACTCGCTTACGAGCTACAAACAGACGGACGGACGAATAAATGTGCATACATAAATGCGTGCATACAGACACACATACGTACATACTACATCGAACTAAACAGCGCTACACAACATTATGTGTTTATACACACAAGCAACAACAACTACAGACATATATCTTTAGCATGCTGAAATATCCGTATCGCATTATTTTATTGTTGTGCTTTTTGTGTGTGCACTGTTATTTGGTTTGGTTTTTTACTTCGTTCGTTCAATGAGCAGATATTTTTACCGGTCGCTGCAATCGCTTGAATTCAAGTACATACACACATACATATTTGTAGTTAGCACATCAGCATTAAATTCTCAAAGGCGGCGAGTAAGAAATGAATTAAAGAAGAGGCAGCAGTGTCGTTATAAGCAAGTATGTTTAGGGGAATGTATTGTATACACAGTTATAAAGTGTATGTGTGAGTTCTTGTCAAAGATTTCCCCGTTTTCCAGAGTAATTAAGATTGCGTTAATACGACCGAATGTGCTTAACCAAATCTTTTAGAATCTTCAGATGAAACAACAATTGCCACCGAACAAAATCACAAAAGAAAACTACATAAGAAGATTGGATAAAAAGGCATAAACAATGAATATCTATATATGTATATACAAATTTCATGTCACATTGTTTGTCCGGGTCTAAACTACTGAACCGATTTCAATGAAATTTTGCACACGTCTGCAGTTTGGTCCAACTTAAAAGATAGGATAGTTTATATCTCAAATTTTAGTCGCAATGTCCATCCGTATGTCCATTCGGCCATTCGGCTATTCGGTCAAGCGATAATTTGAATTAAAATCTAGATATCTTAATAAAACTTTTAACAATTTACAATATGAGATCGTATTGTGGATAGGCAAAACCGGACAAATACAAAAAGTAAAAATCCATCGCTTTGGAAAGTATCTGAAGTTATTATTATTATTATGATATCTAAGCCGGGTAAACCACTACATGATGGCACATCTTACAGGCCAATATCGCCGCTGCCAGCTCTATCGAAATTCTTCGAGAATGTTCTCATAAGGAGGCTCAAATCAATAATAGATCGAAAACACATTATACCAGTACATCAGTTCGGCCAACTTGATCATCATTCAACAATTTACCAGGTACACCGAATTAATTTCGTTGAAAATGCCTTGGATAACAAGTAAGGAAAGGCTAAGGTCGGGTGCAACCGAACATTTTATACTCTCGTAATTTATTTAGAGATTTACCTATATTTTCGGTGAAAAATTACCCTTAGGCACTGAGTTCTTCATGTTTAATATCAGGGGCCTTGAAAAGTCATGGTCCGATTTTGACAATTTTTCCACAAGTGATGTCACAGCTCAAATACAGTATTTGTGTAAAGTTTTATTTCACTATCTTCATTGGTTCCTTATGTACATATATCTTATAAAGTGAAGGAATCAGAAGGAAGCATAAAACAAGATGATGCATACTCAAACTTGCAACCGATAGAAGCGGGTGCTCCCCAGGGAAGCGTGTTGGGGACAATGCTTTACCTGCTTTTTACAAGTGATATCCCCACTGATTCAATAAAATTGTGTTAAAGTTTAGACACAATGAAATTATTTTATTACCTTCGAAAATATTTAAAAATTATCCATTTCTAAGCTTTTAAATGATTTAAAATTTAAATCAAAAATATATTATATGAAATGAAGTGTTAAGCTGTAAAGAACGAAAAACGATATTTTATCTCATTTGTTAAGCTTCTCTCTGTCGTGTGTGAATTCGAGCATAAACGACAAAAGCCAAAAGTAACTGCTCAAATTCCAAAAAAAAGCCGCGGATACAAAAAAATAGTTATTAATAATTCATTGCAAATTTATTATCAAAATGTTAGGTGCCTTAAGGGGTTATATACAGTTAGACGGCCGAAAAAAAGTGAATTTTCCAGAATTTTTTCTGAGAAAACTTTTAAATTTATTGATCCAAAAATTTATACACATATTATGGTATCTTTTAACTGTATTTTAAGACTTAGTTTTAGTAAAAATATTTATTTGAAAAAGAGCTACAGCTGATCTCCAGGAGCTCCTCTCAAAAAAGACGTTTTGCGGTGACCACTATATCTCGGAACTGGATTATCCGAAATTAAAAAACCAAACAGATTTCGTTAAAATAATGTTAAATCTAGAAATTAATCGAAGGAAAATAAATTTTTTTGACAAAATGGCGGTTTCTCAAAAAAAAAAATCGATTTTTCACCGAAATTTCGGCCTTAAATTGTTTATAAAAAAAATATATTTATCGGAGAGAAAAAATCTACGATTAATTACTAAAAAATATATTTAAGAAGGTCGTGTTAAAATTTGAGACTAATCGGTCTAGCCGTTTTCGAGTAATGTTGGTCACCGACTTTGAAAACACCATTTTGAGAAAAACGCGTTTAAAGTTTGGACCTTGTACTTAAAAGCACTCTGAAATGCCTTTTCAAATTTTTCATTTGCTTGTAACTTTGAAAATATTCACCGGAACGATATGAAATTTTCTGTGTGTATTCTTAAATATATGTACATTAAGAAAATGAAATAAAAAAAATCGATTTTTTGAAAATTCTAACTGTATATAACCCCTTAATACAAAATCAAAGAAATTGTATTTGAACAGCATTAATTGTAATTTTAAAGGCTTTTACTGAAACGTGACTTAAACCTCATATTTTTGATAATGAGATATTAAATAGTGAATTTCAAATTTTCAGATTCGATCGACTGAACAGAGTCGGAGGGGGTGTACTATTTGCTGTCCACAATTCCATCTGAAGAAGTCGAAGTCCCTCATGCGGACATAATTGAATTTAAAAGCATACGAATTTGCCTTAATAGTGGTTATACTTACTTAACGTAATCTTATATACCGCCACAATCGGAGTTGTCAGAATCCTGATTCGCCTGTTGTACTATTCGCAATCCGACAACGGACAAATTACTTCAAACATTTCTATCTAAAATGTGTACAAACATTTTATGTATATCTGTACATATGTATACAACTAGGTTTCTCATCAATTACTGCATATCCACTTTTTGAGATACCTACCTTGAGTAGACCTATGGTATTGTTGTCCACACATTACTGAGAATGTCCATAATATTGTACAAACATATACGAGTATATACACATGTGAGGAAACACAGATTTTACGTATTTACTTTGCTGAACAGCTGATTATATACAAGGTTATTGCGGCTAACATGTGTATCTTTGTATGTAATGAATTTGCTCATGACTGACACAGTGGCTGCACAATATATGGATGAATTTAAAAAATAACTTCGTGGAATATAAAAATATCACAACTATGAAAATGAAAACGACAAAACTACACATGGAAAGAAGTTGAGTGAATTGATATTACCCCAATTACATACATATAGTAGATTCTGTCAAATAAGTACCAGGAAATTCTCATTTTAAATTTTCCCAATCAATTGTGAAGAATATAGCTTTATAGGAAAGTTACATCCACACCATCATTTGACATATTATGCGGCTTTATTTGAACACACCAAACATTTAAACTTTTCATCTCAAATATACATATATATTATATAAACACATATAACATTATTACACAATATTATTAAATTATTATTTTAAAACTTAATCGTCTTGACAACATAGGTGCTGGTGCTAAACGTGCGAGAGAAAGAAAGAAAGAAAATGGTGATGAAATCAGCAGGGCTCCGCTGGCGCAGAGAAATTGTTCTACGAGGTTAACCCTAAAACCACGTAAAATTTATATATATATAATAAAGGCGACTATTTGACTAGGACATTTCGTAAGATAACACGTTCACCAAATTAGGGTTTCAATAAATCGATCATTGTGTGGCTTGTGGCACCGTCCTGTTGGAAGTTGCCCAAGTCTATATCATCCAATTCGGCCCAAAAATATTCTGTTATCATTGGGCGGTAGCAATTCATCGCGGAAGAAGTACGGCTCAATGACGCCGCCCGCAAATAAACCACAGCAAACCGTGACTCATATAGTACGTGTGGTTTGTTGCCTCACCAATAACGTATATTTTGCTTATTGACGCAGCCATTCAGCCAGAAATGAACCCCTGTGCTGGAGATGTTTTTTCGATGAAAATCCGGATCATTTTCAAGTTGTTGCTCAGCCCATTTCACAAACATACCATGATTCTGGTGGTCAAGCAGCTGCAGTGCTCTCGTAATACCTTGTAAGGATGTAGGCCAAGATTTTTTCGCAAATTTCGCCACAGGGACGTCACAGAGATGCCCAACGTTTGAGGACGACGTGTGACAGACGTAGTTTCGACCTGTTGTTGAATTGAATATGAAATATGAATTGAATATTGAAAAAATATTGAAAAAACTCTTTATATAGAAATTTCAAATTGAAAAATATAATTATACATACAATATAATGGGATGGAATTTTCTTTAAGACTATGAACTCTACATAAGGAGCAAATAGTTTGATGAAAATAATCAAATTACGCTGCAAAATGGGAAATAATGAAGTTTATATTAGGCGGCTTCTAATCACTACGCAAAATTTACGTAAATTAGTAATAACGTAATATGAAATATCGTTATGGTTTAATCCTACAATGATCAATATTGGGTAGGATGAATATTGTGCATTAATAATAACAACAGTTTTTATAAATGTCTTTGAATTGTTATATAAATTTTAATATCCAAACCATCTCTTAAAAGATTTCCCCACATCCTATGAGGCGTCTCAACCTAATTTAATTACTAGAAATTAGGCACTTGTATGACGAATTGTATAGATAATTTCCGAGTAACGGTTAATTTCATAACATGAGTAAATCTCGGAATTAGTTTCGATGACTGGACAGAAAGAGCAATGAACGTGACCCCCAAAGCGAATTGCGAAATTATATAGCAATATAATAGTAGAATAAGCATTCATTTTTTAAGCATGCGCTTACACACACATATACATAGAAACATATGCACATATTTATTTTATGAATTTCAACTACAAAATGCACTTGTTTAACTAAATACATATTTTTGTTTTGTTTTGTTGTTTGTTGTATGTGCTTATGGAATTTCGCCAATTAGCGTAACGAAATTAGCCTTCAATAATTTTAATATCTTACAAACTACAAGCTACGTCCAAACGTCAAAACCACAACAATAATAAAACGCTAAAAAGCAAAAACCTATGCACACACACACACACATTACAAACAAATAAATGCAAAAATTGCTGACAACAGCAACAAAGCAGTGCAAGTAAGCACACATACGCACACTTCTACACACAGAGCGATTGACCATACGAAAAGAGAAGAACTGTAGTGAGGCCGTACCGACCGAACGCAATACTGGCAGCCCAGCCAAATGCACCGATAAGGCGCATAGCGTAAAAATATACGCAACATTGCAAAGAACGCATAGTGGAAAGTCAGCAAGCAAGCAGGCAGGCAGGCAAGTAAAAAAATGGAATTTCCGATTTCGTTGGCGCAGCGACGACGTCAAAGACAACGCAAGCAACAACGTCAACGCCAACGACGATTAACCAGCGACGAAGGTGAACGATGCCAAAGCGGAGCAACAAAACAACGCAAAGTGGATGTGCACGCCGCTGATGACAGTGCCAACAGCAAGAGCGGCGCTCAGAGCATGGCTTAGCACAAGCCACAGAGCGGCGAAGTGGCTGGCCACCCCAAGCGAAGCGCATAGCCAGCTGCAAGAGATCAAGATCACGCTCAAGTTGCGGACACGGCAAAAAATCGCTGAACGAGAAGTGTCTCGGTTTGTTGTTGTTGGCGCTGCTCTTAATATTTATTGCTAAACTTTTTTTTTTTGCTTATATTACAAACATAATTATGTTTGAGTGTGTGTGCGTTGCGCTTTGCGAACGAAACGAACCAAGTAGTAGGTAAGATAGTCGCAGTAGTACTAGCAGATACGACTCGATTATGATTATATACAGTCGGTGAGTCGGTGGTATAACAGAAAAAATGCGGTAATAATAAGTAGCAACAACAAAGGCGAGCGCTGAATAAAAGCAAAGATCGCTCGTTGTAAACCAAGTAGGCAAAAATATAACGAAAGGCTGCAGAGAGCGAGTAGCGAGGCGCAGAGTGTGAGCGCAATTCGAATGAAGCAATAACAATAAAATGCTGGAATATAAGTAGATTCAGATTAACAATAACATTTTAATGACAACAAAAAGACTTAAAGTAAACATATAGTGGCACAACAACTTGCTGACATCAGTTGAGTCGGTTGAATTTATTTAAATGTCATTTGAAATCAATTCCACATCGAGATAATAAAATATTGAATTTAATAACATATATAATACAATAAGAAGAAAAGGGTAACAATATAATTAATTTGTGTACAGTTATAAATATGCATGTGCATTTAATAAAAATTATTAGGTAACTTCTAGAGTACGTAGACAGCAAATAATAGTAAACTCACACCCATATATACATATGGATATACATACTTCTGTAAATGATGAGGTTTATCACTTAATGCAAATAAGCGACTTTTCACGAACATATGAAAATACAAGCTGTCATCGATTGGCTAACTGCTATATAGACAAGCCAATCGAACAAACTTTCCAAATTTTCATACGAACTGGCAGCACTGAAATCGAATTGTCTATACTTGGTCGCACTGAACTCTTCAACCACCGTCCATGCTTTACGTTTTCCGCAAGAAAATTAATTTTTATTAAAGTTTTTTATTCAATAAATTCAATACAAAAATACTTACGATTTATCTTCGCCTGCTATTTTCAATTTCAAATTTGTGTATAACAAGTTTTATTATTTTGACAGTAACTAGACTAGATAACTTTGTTGTTGCTTTCACATGTAAAATTTTTGACAGGCGAGCAGCGCCCAAATATAGCGAGCAGAGAAGTGACCAATCGATGGCAGCTACAGATTAATACATATATGTATACAGCATAAGAGAAAATATGTATAGCGGATTTCAACCGAAAATTTCACCGCGAAATTAGCTGTCAATATTCGGACACAAGAATAACAAAATCAACGAATAAAGGGAAACAATTTGTAGGTGACTCGACTGCTCTACAATAACTCAGATTATAGAACGAAAAAATCTTTACAAACATTTAAATATATATTGTACATAAATATGTGTGTATGTATGTATGTAGGAGCTGATGCGATCCGTGCCAAAACTGGTGGTTTTTCACCTATCACTAATTCAAATAAGGTCTACGTTTTTTTAAGTTTTCTTCGATACGCTACTTCTCTAGTCCCTGGGTTTGTGCTCAATACTCTCTTCAGCAAATTTTTAAATATAAAACAATAACATAGTTGGAATCAATAGAAGATAGTGCATGGGTAACTCCTCTATATCTCTTTTTAATTGATTTTAGATTTATGCTAGTTGCTTGTTCGATTCGAAATCTTCAATATTTTTGTCTGTAATAAATATTTTCAAAGACGAAACTCGTGGTAGTTCAGGTAGCCCTGATCCTTATATAAATATATAAAGTAATAAAATATAAATATATAACATAAAATATAATAACTCCAGCAAATGAATCACTATCCTTCTTTTTGCAAGTCTGAAGAGTCCGCAGTTCCACGGCTTTATAATAAAACTTGCTGAATAATAAAAAATAAGAAACTTGTTCACAATCAATTTGTGAAAACCAAACTCCACCGCCATATGATAAGAGCTGGAAGAGCACCGCCTTAAACTATTATACGAAATAGCTTCAAAGATCACAATTCGCCATGTGGCTCTCTATTTGACACTTTCGAAAGAGATTTAAAAAAACATGAAAGGTGGTTGAAATGATCCCTTTGATGCGAATACTTGTTTTTATCTGAGTTAGCATAGCAACTGCAAGGGTTGGCGTAATCTTCGTTTGTGAAGATTGCATATATAGTGAAACGAACATACTTACATACATTTTTTGATAATTTGTTTGTCTTACATTTTCATCGAGTTAATAATTCATTTATCGAATAATATATCAGTTCGATTAGGTTGTAACGCTGTTCCCCAGAGGGAAACACACGTAGACTATGAAACATAGTAATTTGTGAATAGGCATTAAGAGTCGACAAATCGTGCAGAACCTACTAAAAATCTGCAGAGATTTTTCACTTCTATATTCGCTATTTCGTACGGTTGATTTTTTTTTTCTTGATCTCGCAAAGACGGGATATTCTAGAGGAAATTGATAATAGAATAATATTATATTTAAACAAGTAAGGAAGGGCTAAGTTCGGGTGTAACCGAACACTTTATACTCTCGCAATTTATTTATTTAACATTATTAATATTATATAATACACAATTTGACCCACATATTCGTCATATATATTGTATAAAGTCCATTGAAAGTTGGAAACCCTAATATTAGGTTAGAAGCACCGAGGTCCTCTTGTTCGATATATGGGGCCTTGACAACCTATGGTCCGATTTCGGCGATTTTTAGAATGGGGCTGCCACACTATAAACGTAGTATTTGTGCAAAGTTCTGCATCGTATGCAGTATGAAACATAGTAATTTGTGAATAGGCATTAAGAGTCGACAAATCGTGCAGAACCTACTAAAAATCTGCAGAGATTTTTCACTTCTATATTCGCTATTTCGTACGGTTGATTTTTTTTTCTTGATCTCGCAAAGACGGGATATTCTAGAGGAAATTGATAATAGAATAATATTATATTTAAACAAGTAAGGAAGGGCTAAGTTCGGGTGTAACCGAACACTTTATACTCTCGCAATTTATTTATTTAACATTATTAATATTATATAATACACAATTTGACCCACATATTCGTCATATATATTGTATAAAGTCCATTGAAAGTTGGAAACCCTAATATTAGGTTAGAAGCACCGAGGTCCTCTTGTTCGATATATGGGGCCTTGACAACCTATGGTCCGATTTCGGCGATTTTTAGAATGGGGCTGCCACACTATAAACGTAGTATTTGTGCAAAGTTCTGCATCGATATCTTCACTAGTGCTTACTTTATATGTATATTGTAAAGTAAACAATTCAGATCGTCTTCAAAGTTTTGGTATATAGGAAGTAGGCGTGGTTGTGAAGCGATTTGGCCTATTTTCACAACATATCATTGGGATGTAAGGAAACTATTACAAACCAAGTTTCATTAAAATCGATCGAGTAGTTCCTGAGGGTGGGCGACGCCACGCCCATTTTCCATTTTGTAAAAAAATCTGAGTCCAACTTCCTTCTGCCATTTCTTAAGTAAAATGTTGGTGTTTCTGACGTTTCTCGTTAGTGAGTTAACGCACTTTTAGTAATTTTCAACCTAACCTTTGTATGAGAGGTGGGCGTGGTTATTATCCGATTTCTTTAGATTTTGTACTGTATAAGGAAACGGCTAAAAGACACGACTGCAGAAAGTTTTGTTTATATAGCTTTATTGGTTTGCAAGATATATACAAAAAAACCTATTTGGGGGCGGGGTCACGCCCATTTTTCTAAAAAAAATTGCATTAAAATGTGCCCCTCCCTAATGCGATCCTATGTTCCAAATTTTATTTTCATAACTATATTTATGGCTTAGTTATAGCTCTTTATGTGTTTTTGGTTATCGCCATTTTGTGGGCGTGGCAGTGGTCCGATTCCGCCCATCTTCGAACTTAACCTTCTTATGGTGCCAAGGAACACATGTTCCAAGTTTCATTAAGATATCTCAATTTTAACTCAAGTTACGCCTTGCACGGACGGACAGACAGACATCCGGATTTGAACTTTACTCTTCACCCTGATCACTTTGGTATATATAACCCTATATCTAACTCGTTTAGTTTTAGGACTTACAACCAACCGTTATGTGGACAAAACTATAATACTCTCGTAGCAACTTTTGTTGCGAGAGTATAAAAAGAAAAGAAACAGCGAAATTTGCATTATATAAGACGAGAATTAGATTATACAGCTATATATGTACATATATATATACATATGTATGTCAGTTATTGGGTTGATATATGTATAGACTAATCTATAATAATAGAGATTTGTTTTATGAATCGAGCTTTGACATTTAGTTATTAAATACAGTGGAAATTCTCTAACCCGAATCACCATAATCCACAATAAAACTTCGAGTTAGATAGACTTCTAGTTAGAGAATTTTCATTAAAATATAAAATTTTTCAAAAAGCTGTAAAATTTAGATTTATACCCAATTTTATTTATTTACTTCACATAAAGTTTTATGTACATATATCGTTAAAATATGTATTCTGTAATTTTGTTTGATGCAGCGCGCTAATGTTTGGCTCTTGACGTCTGTATCACATGCCCTTGTTACAGGATTTATAATTCATATATAGAAGGACTCTTTTAAAATTCGGCCTCGATAGTAAAATTTTAAATTTTGTATTATGTCACCGTCAAAAAGTTCGATTTATGGAACGAAATTTGTATGAAATTTAACTTCTATTGCCAATTCAAGAGTTCGAGTTATGGAGAACTTCGATTTATAGAAATTCGAGTTAGGGAAGGAAATTGGTATGAAATTCAGCTTCTAAACGCTATTGCCAATTCAAAAGTTCGAGTTATGGAATGAAACAACAGTTTTGAAACATGATTCTGTTCTTTATTTCATTAACAAACCACTTTTAGTTTATGGTCAAGAGAACAACCACATGTCGGGTTTAATAATATAAAAAATATACAAATCTTAAGTCATAGAAGTACTTTAAGTTGTTTGAAAACATAGTTTAAGATTTTTTGAACTAGAAAAATGTATAACAAAGATCTAAAAAATAACCTCATCGATTCAAAAAGAAGGATACCCCTGACAATGTTCTGTGAGTGCGCAGAAAACCCCATTCTAGGATTTTGTTACGATTTTCCAGAAATAAGGCGAATTGATAGAAACATTTTCTAGGTCTATGGCTGGTCAATTATAATTGTCCTAAAGAAGATCATTATTATTAGCGGTGATAATAGAACTATTCTTCTCCCTATACCCAATTGATAAATAATAGATCCCAGGTCGTTGTCATGTCAGTCAAATATACAGAACGGTAATGGATTTGGATTTATGTACATATCCATACACACTATCTTTGTATATCCGGCTATGAACTGTCAACTCGGCAGTTTTCCGAAGTCTATCTATGGAATAGTTTACATTGCTACAACAACAATAATAGATACGGGATTTCTTGGTCTGCTTGATTTTTATACGTACTTACATACATACATACGTTAAAAACAACTTAGAAGGACCTTAACTTGTTTCATTGTTAATATATAAGAATAAGCCTACATTAAGGCGTTGCGTACGTACTTTTATGCATTAAAATAGTTTTGGCGATAACTTTATATCATTTATAATCAACTTATGCTATGCATAATATACATATACTCCCATACATGCATATAAATTTTTATATGTTAGATGTTTGAAGCAACAAACTCAGTGAAGATGCCAAAAGAGCATAATTGTATCCAGATATTAAGTAAACATACATACTTATATGTACATTTGTATGTGGCCATATGCATAAATAAGTTTTGCAATAAATCTACAACGAGCAAGTTCCACCGGCAACGCAGCACAGTGCAGTTCAATTCCTAAACAAACCCCAACAACAACAACACTCAACACCACAGCTGGCTGAAAAGTCAGTGAGCTAGCGAAACAAGTAGGCAGACAAAAACTACAGCAACACATACACAGGCATGCATAATCGTAAATGCTGCTGGTGCAAGTACTCGCTTACCAACAATAACAATTTTACATATTCATCTAGATACATGTAAATACATATGCATATATGTATCTGTATCGATGTAAAAATGTTTGCATGTCAGCATGCACGGTGGAATACATATTTGCTCTCTTTGGGTAGGAAATTGTTTACAGTAACTGCGCATCGCACTCGCTGCCAGCTAACTGTGACATATGCACACATTTAAATAAATCGAGGTAAAGAACGAACAGAGCGAACAGCAAAAATGTATGGAAAATCTACTAAAACTGAGCAACTGGCGTTCGGTCGCACTGTCTCTACACCGGTCGACGGTCTGGCTCGGCTATGCCTGTCGGTCGCCCTCGCCACACATTTGGCGCGCCGCCGGCTACGCTATCGTCGTTTTCGCCTCACACTTTTGGATTAGGCTGCACATGTACGTGGATGCGAGTGTTTAGTGTGTGTGTGTAGAGTTTTGCAAGCGTGCTGATATTCCGTACAACAAATAAATGTGTAATAACAACACATATGTAACTACAGAAGCACTACCTCTATGAACCATATATGATACAAGTATATACTTATGTATTTACATACATAAATACAAACAAGTGAATAAATGTAGCTTTTTCTTCTTTGACTCTTTGGCGTTCTCCAAAATTGCATTTGAGATGCTAGTTGTTGTCGTTGCTGTTGTTGCTTTTGTTGCTATTTTGTTGATGAAGATAATGATTATGCTAACACAATCGGGAAAATGCGACTTAACACAATGATAACAACTACAACAATCAATGGAAGTGCAAAATAAACCCAAAAATTTATTTAATTCTTTTACGATTTTTGCTGTTGACAATGAGCTTTTTATGATTCAAGCTCTAACTAGTACCTAGTCGAACGCACAGAATACTTCGTAGTAGATACACACACTGAAGCACTTACAATGTATAAATGTATATGTATGTAAGTGTGTAAGTATATGGTAGATAAATATTTTTGTATAAATTATAACTTTTCGTCGGAAATAATTGTTATTCTTCGGTGTTCTAGGTAAACAGTATTTATAATTCATAACAAGTAAGGATGGGCTAAATATAGTCGCAATGTGTAATAATTGCTGGAATTATGAAACTATTGTCCACAGCTTGGCGTCAAATTAACTTTTTTTATCAAATAATCACTCAAGAAGAGAAATTAATATATTCGGGTGAGATATAAACCTATAAATAATATTTGACACAAAATAACATTTTCTTTTAGAAAATGCGCCCAATCAATTTCATTAATAACTAGCAGACCCGGAAACACGTTTTGTGGCTAAGATATACAATCAATCTTGGCTTCGAAGACGATACAAAGTTCATTACAAAGTCGAGGTTGATTCGACGACATCTTTATTTTTTGCGTTTGTTGATTTCAATATTGGTCGTTTACTCAGCCAATTATGGGTATTATATTGTTATTTTATGTCCGGAAAGAGACAGAAATGTTATTAATCCATCGAGGTGTCAACTGTGACCTTACCAGTTCCAATATCTAGCGACTGCTTCTACAATCACAGTTTGATCTTGTTGCAAAAACACTTGGATGTATAAATAAACGATTTTTGTGCGCCGTACTTCCCAAATTATCAACTTGCATATCTGGAGAATCTTCGCTATAGCTCTATTTTTGGCGATCTTGCAAACTGGTGTTTCGTTGATTTGCAATTTAGGAGTAATTTCAATGCCGAATGTACAGTTTGTGTGCCTACTAACAGGTAGCCAAGTTGCCTCTATTCCCGTTATGCTTTGATGGTTAAAATGAGTGAAATCGGTTCAGGAATTACCACGGAATTACAATAAATGATGATTTTCGTTATTATATTCTTCTTTATGAATATATGGGTCAGTATTGTGTGTTATCTTAATAAAATTACATCACTAAATTACGAGGGTATAAAATGTTCGGTTGCACCCAAACTTAGCCTTTCCTTACTTGTTACAAATTGTTTTGGGCTATCCAACCTTATACAATTGAACAATGCCAAAAATATTTTAACAAAGCAACAATGACTACCTTCAAAATATTATTATTTTTTGTTTTCTATTTTTTTTTTAATTTTGTTGTCAACTCATATAAAGTTCTGTTATTGCAATCTTCCGCGCAATTTTTCTATATTTACTTTCTTTCTAAACCTTTTTTGGCCATGCTCGAATATTTTAAGACTAAAATTAGCCAGATCGGTATGGCAGTTCTTGACTTTTTGCGAGACTAACGAACAGCAATTCGTTTTTATACATACATACATATCTATAAAATACAAATTGTTTGTATGGTAGATTAGAAAAATGTGAATTTTAGGCTTTTTCAGGCAATTTTTTTTTTAATTTTTCTCTCCGTAAGAACCATCCTCAAACACCCTGGAATACACACAAAAATAATGAGTGAAATCGGTCTAGTCGTTTTCATGCTATGTCGTGACAACGGAAAACGGGTTTCATTTTTATATATATAGATAAGACATTCTACGTTACCAGATTAATTGTGGAACGAAAAGCAATAAGAGCGCGCCGTTCCTCTCTTTCCTTCGCTGTTCGGCGCCAGTTGGAGATTCCAAGTGTAACCAGGTCGCTCTCCATCTGGTCCCTCCAACGGAGTGGAGGCCTTCCCCTTCCTCGGCTTCCTTCGGCGGGTACTGCATCGAACACTTTCAGAGCTGGAGTGTTTTCGTCCATTCGGACAACATGACCTAGCCAGCGCAGCCGCTGTCTTTTTATTTGCTGAACTATGTCAATGTCGTCGTATAACTCGTACAGCTCATCGTTCCATCGTCTGCGGTATTCGCCGTTGCCAATGTTATGAGGACCATAAATCTTGCGCAAAATTTTCCTCTCGAAAACTCCTAGTGTCGTCTCATCTGATGTTTTCATCGTCCAAGCTTCTGCACCATAAAGCAGGACGGGAATTATAAGCGACTTGTAGTGTTTGACTTTGGTTCGTCGAGAGAGGACTTTACTTTTCAATTGCCTACTCAGTCCAAAGTTCCCAGGTATACGAAATTATCTACGAATTCGAAGTTATGACTGTCAACAGTGACGTAGGAGCCAAGACGCGAATGCGCCGAATGTTTGCTTGATGACAGGAGCTATTTCGTCTTGTCCTCATTCACCTCCAGACCCATTCGCTTCGCCTCCTTATCCATGCGGGAAAAAGCAGAACAAACGGTGCGGTTGTTGCTTCCGATGATATCAATATCATCGGCGTACGCCAGGTGCTGTACTTTCTTATAGAAGATTGTACCTTCTCTATTTAGCTCTGCAGCTCGTATAATTTTTTCCAGCATCAAGTTAAAGACGTCACACGATAGTGAGTCACTTGTCTGAAACCTCGTTTGGTATCGAACGGCTCGGAGAGGTCCTTCCCAATCATGACGGAGCTTTTGGTGTTGCTCAACGCCAACTTACACAGCCGTATTAGTTTTATAAAAGTGGGGATATTTATAAAAGTGAAATTTCGTTATTTAAAATTAAATTTATTTTGCTGTGCAAAGGACAGCACTAGGAAGGGGGCGGGGCCACGCCCACAAATAGGATTTTTGTATATATCTCGCAAACCAATAAAGCTATATAAACCAAACTTTCTGCAGTCGTTTTCCTTACGTACCCCATCATACACCACGAAAATAGTGTAAATACAAAGGTTATATTGAAAATTACTAAAAGTGCATTAACTCACTAACGAATAACATCAGAAACCCTAAATTTTGCAGAAGAAATGGCAGAAAGAAGTTGCACTCAGACTTTTGTACAAAGTGGAAAATGGGCGTGGCGACCCCCACTTATGGGTCAAAAACCATATCACAGGAACTATTTGACCGATTTCAATGAAATTCGGTATATATCATTTTCTTGACACCCCGATGACACGTGTGGTGAAATCGGTTCACAGCCACGACTACTTTCCATATAACTCACTTTTGAATTCCATCTCATTTATTCACTTTATAATATATACATAACGAACCAAGAAGATAATGTAGTAAAACTTTACACAAATACTGTATATGATAAGTACTTGTGAAACAAATTTTGAATTCGGACTATAACTTTTCGATGTCCGGATATCGAATATTAAGAATTCAGTGCCTTATGGTAATTTTTCACCGAAAATATCGCTAAATCTCTCAGATATATTAATGTAATTCAGAAGAAATCATTTTCTTCCTATAGCGTGTCTCTGTCGGTTCATAACTTCCCCTAGCTCTCATATACCTAATTATAGGGTTTTCAAAACTACGATGGCCTTAATACTGTATAAATCGGTTAATATGTGAAATATCTTAGCCAAATTAAGTGAGCCCATACATGATCTTAGATATAATGTGGTGAGTGAAAATGAGTGAAATCGGTTCAGGAATTACCTTAGCCTATATACTATATATGAGGATTTTCGTTATTCTATTGGACTTTATGCAGAATATATGGGTCAAATTGTGTGTTTCCTTAAAAAAACTATATCAATAAATTGAGTATAAAATGTTCGGTTGCACCCGAACTTAGCCTTTCCTTACTTGTTGCACTTTACTATTGTCTAAATCCCATGCTTTTGTTACTTTTGAAATAAATTAGAGATTTACAAATTTTTATTATCCTCCTTACGATATAAAGGGACTCTTTTCAAATTGTGCCTCGATAGTAAAATTTTAAATTTATTATTCCTAGTCGAAAAGTTCGATTTATAGAAGGAAATTTGTATGATATTTGACTTCTAAAGCCAATTCAAGACTTGGCGTTGTGGAGGTCTTCGAGTTATGTAAAAGCCACGTTGTGCTAAGTATTCTCGTTCAATCTTCCTCTGGAGTGGTGGAATGTCTAATAGTCTAAGTCTGGAGTGATTCTAAAAATATTGTTTTGCAAAAACCACATTGTTATCAAGAAGACATGTCCGGTATTAAGGTAATAATACCCCTGGCAGACGGCAGGCGGCGTTATTTCGGAATAACTGCTTTAATCGGGGTTAATTCGAGAGTTATCTCAGTTAACTCCGTTTGCTAACTCCCATTTAATCCCCAAAATTTTATAGAGTTAGTGGGAGTGAATGAAAATATGCAATACTGACAGCTGCTTTTCAACTAAATGTAAACAAAAACATACGCATGCTAATTTTTTCTAAAACGGAAGTTCTAATAATAACGTATTTATGTTTATTTTTTTAGTAATTAGTGATTTTGTGCTAATTGTGCGGCTAACAACCGCAATATTTGCTTTCTATACAATTTTATTTTACCAAAATGGAAATATTATTGCCAATCAGCTGTTTGGGAGTTTATAACTCGCTTTGCTGCCGTCTGTCACCTACATATTTAAAACTGATTAAAAGCACAGATAATCCGAATTAACTTTGCCGTCTGTCTAGGCTATAACACATTCACCTACATACATACATACATACATACATATTCGGTATACAATCAACCGAAGCCATAGAAATTCTTGGATTTGACATATGGGAGCCACAAATGGCTTGGACCCATTTCGATGAAATTTAAATGAAAGCAGTCGTCACATATCTTAATCACTACTTGTGCTATGTATTTTTTAATAACTTTATTGATAATCTAGTTATTCATTTCAAATTAATGCATCTCATAGGAAGAAGGAATTTAAACTTTCCTTGAGCGAACTTTAGCTTTAAGTTTCGCTGTTTTTGTAGACTAAATCATTAATAAAATAAACGAAACTATTTGGATTACTTTTGTAAGAAATTAATAAAATTAAACACTGGTTCTTCATATGACGCATCAAAACCACAGTTTTCAATGACACATTATACATTTCTACTGAAGATAAGCCTGTTATACTATGTATACATCACACCATTTTGCGTGATTATATTATTATTGTTACAGAATGTGTAGCTGTAAAATATTAAGCTAGAAATTTAGAATAAGCATGAAACTTTACGTCTCGGTCATAATAAAGCCGTTCTTCGGGTCCTTTGCTACTAATGTATTTTTAAAAGATCTCCAACATATTGCTATGACCAAGTAAAAGAGTTGTGAAGTGGGTTAAAATACACGCGACTTTTAAAAAAAAGGCCACACCAGAATCTCTCGAAAAACCAACAACAATAAACAGATTGGAAACATTTTCTGTGACCTGAGCTGTTAACTTTGTTGTTATATATGTACATACTATGTACCTTCAGTGAAATTGTCTCTGAGCTGAGCATTCGATTGACACTAGCTTACAAAAATCAAGTCTCTCCTCAGTATTAACATTACAATGCGACGCGAACGTTTGCTCGACAACGACATCTCTTCAAATTTTAATACATACACACAAGATATTAAAACGCTAAAAAGTCTAGACCTCCACATTAGCTAACCATATTTCACTATATTTACAATAAAATTGTTTACACAAATTTCAACAGCAAATATATTTAAAACTTAATAAGCGACTTTCGTATTTGTAACAACTCATAAGCGGAACAATAAAAAATTATTTAATTATGTATGAGTATGAGTATGTTTTATCATTCATTCATATGCATGCTTATGAATACACATGTTTGTATATATGTCTGTCTGCGCGCCAGCAGTAATGAAAATGAAGGTGAACTCTATTGCATGGCGTACGGTTAGAAGAGTTCATCGCCGCCGCCTCCGCTGAGTGGAGAGCCACACCACCGCAAATAGAAATAAAGCAAAAAACAAAGGAAATCACAGCGTAGCCGAATGTGAGGGCAAAGCAGAAGCGGCAGCGACGGCGGAAGAAGCAGAGAGCAGAATTGGGTTGAATGCAGTGCGATGGCGAGCAGGATGGCGATGTGAAGTGGGGTGTAGAGATGTTCAGCGAGCCGCACAGCTGGCCGATTAGCGTCACTATGCGGCATTGAGCCGCCGTTTGGGTTGCTTAAGAAATTTTAACAGTCAATTGACAGAGCCAGACAACTGCGACGAATGAGAGCCACAGCAAGTCGGAGCGTCAGTGAAGAGTAATAAAGAATATAATGGTGGAGCGACCTGAATTTGAACACTGTGTTTTTTAACACTTTATACGTATGAGTGTATATTTATACATATTTCCATTTGTTTTCCGTTTTTGGTATGTGACAAAGCGACTGGCGTTGCTGGACGCAAAATATTTAGTGTCTGGTGTCAACACTTGTCAAACTCGGTGGAAGGCAGCGAGCGCGACCGCAGCACAAATCACTAGGAACACATTGTTTTCATACAAACAGCGCTGATTGCTGGCGGCGCGCGCGTTATAAATCGGTAAGCGGCGAAAAGCAAAAGTAGCAGTAAGAGCACTTCTAGTGCGCTCGCTACCCAATTACACAAGCGGCAAGGCGTCCAAACATACACACGTACATGTGTACTCTTAGGTAGTGCTTAGACGGCATTCAAGCGAAATTTGTGTGTGTGTGTGTGTGTGTGTGTATGTGTATCTATACATATATATATACAGCGTAAGATTGACATTGCCGTCACTCACGCGGCTGCCCAACGCTATACAAACTGAGTTACCTAGCAATTCACGCGCTGCTCAGGCTGCGCGCAGCCAGCAGTCAGTGAGTCAATACGTCGAGGCGCGCGGCGACTGAACTGGTAGCAGAGTGCACGCACACTTGCTGCGCTCGCAAGCAACATCTTTCGGCCAGAAACATATCTACAAAACATATGTATATACTTCACTTTGTATACGAGTATGTTTGTTTGTATGTGACTATCTCTCGTTGTGCTCATATTTGTATCTCAAAATTATTACACTCATATGCGCTCATTACTTTCTTTCAACAGCTGAACGTACATATGAAAGTACTGGCGCACGGCTGCGGCTGTTGTTGTTGCTGCCGCCACTGTCGGGCAACTCTTATCGCATAATAATCACGTAGCATTGTCAAGATTTGCTTGCTTAGCTGTTCTAGTTAGGCTGCGGATGGTGGTGTCGGTTGTGGTGGCTAATGATTTTGCTTTCTTTCTACTTTATTTCTAGGTTTTGTTGTAATTATGGTTGTTGTTATGATTATTTGTGCTGGCATACATTGTATTTATGTAGATTACATATACTCGCTTGTTTGTACATCCATATGAATGTTTACATACGAATTGTGTGTGGCACTCGAACAGTCGCGGTGAAATTTCGTAGATTTGTATTTTATCTCAGCGTTAGATTTAGAAAATTAATAACTTGGGGCGCTAAGATTCTTCCGGGAAATTTCATTTCAAAGTTATTTTAAATAAATGGAAATAATGCTGTGTATAATGTAATGGAATGATAGACTAGTTATTATGGAGACGCATTTATGACATACTACTAATGATCTGTTAATCAGATACCTTCCGACCAAATTCCTTGACAAATCTTTGACTAAATGAAACACTGCAAATTGTAAAATTTACATTTAAACCTCAGAAAAGAAATTAGTACATACATTATTCAAATAAAAAAAATCGAAAATCCTAATATTTCGTGATAAAAACATATGTAGCTCGCAACAGCTGCATTCGAATGGTGAATGTGCTGCTGGGAACACAATTCATTTAAGCTGGCCTAGTCTTGGAATATTTGCAACTTGGGTAGTCCCACAAAATTCATATGAGGTATATGAGGTTGACGATGGACAGCCCAAAAGACTACTACTTTTAAGTAAGCAGTATTACAGTATATCACGGGTCATCTCGGGTATCTGTAAGAGACCACCTGCAGTGATTTGGTAAAGTAGAATCAGCGGAATGCAGAGCATACGCGGAGGATGATGAGAGCTTTAACATTATCATTAAGAATGCTCACCTTTCAGTCCGTTAAGAAGGCATATGGACTTTTCACTGCTCCCAATAATCCTTTAGAAATTTTTGATATTACAGTGATACCTCGATTCTTGCACACCTCGATTTTTGCAACAAAGAAATATTTTACATTATGTACTCAGTACTTGTGGCATCAAAAAAATTTGATCTCGATACTTGCGACAAGAACTTATTGTTTTTGGTAATAGTTCCTTAGTTTGAATACATTTCGGAGAACTCCAGCTTTATTTCGATGATACATTGTTGTGACTCTTACGCACGTGCTTTTTGGGATATTTAAGTCAGTTTTAATTGACGTCACAAAACATTTTTTTTAAAAGTGTGCGGACTTTTTCTTCTAAAAAAATTATATTATGTATCAATTTAAAACTCCTTAAAACTGCAAGCAAAAGAGTTTCTCCGTGGCGAAAACCTTCCGGAAAAGGCTATTTTAGTTATTGATGACGCTCCTTGTAACCACAAAGAACGAGAGTTAAATAGTACTGATGGTCAAATATGCCTTCCTCCGAACTGTACTGCTGTTATACAGCCAATCAAAATGTCAAAAGGCTTACGAAAATAAACTACCAAACAAGCCTTTTATGTCACATCGTTAGACGACGAAAAACAGTATGCACTGCATAGCATCACCTTAAAAAAATCAATATGTTTTTTAACTAATGTTGGGAATTCCGTAATTTTTATTATTCAATATTTATTTATTTATTGAAACTGATTTGTTTAAACCCTATCAATAAGTATTGTAATCTTAAATCTATTTTCAAGAATGTGGTTGAGCTGTTTTGGTAGAACGTTGCTCTCTAATAGGCTGGTAGATCTCTTCTTTTGAAACGTGTTTGATTGCAGAAAGGCACTTGGCAATGAGTTTGGATGTTCACGAAGTTTAGAAATATATTGCCGAATTCACTTTGGTATAATATATATTCGCGTCCGTTCTGGTTAGGTAGAACCGATTGTCATGGGTATAAGTGTCAGTTTCGTTTTGAGAGCCCTTTGTTGTTCAATTTGTTATACATTAAATATTAAGCTTGAGATAAAGGTAATTATAGCATTGATTCTAATAGTATAAAAGTGCTTCAGCTTGCTTGCCGGATCAGAATTGTTATTCTCAAATAATCAGATTTATTGAACAGCGGATCTTTTTAGATCCAGAGTTATACAGAGGAACTTCTCTAACTCGAACCACCATAATCCACAAAAAAACTTCTAGTTAGAGAGACTTCGAGTTATAGTATTTTCATTAAAATATACAATTTTCAAAAAAGCTGTAAATATAGATTTATTTATTAACTTCGCATAAAGTTTTATATATATACTTTAAAGTATGTATTCTGTAATTTTGTTTGTTGCAGTTGGTCATTATTTGGCTCTAGACGCCTATATCCTATGCCTTTGTTACAATTGATTTATGCAATCCATAAATGTTATATCATATTTTTTGTTCGCCTCCATACGATATAGAAAGACTCTTTTAAAATTCTGTCTCGATAGTAAAATTTTAAATTTTGTATTATGTCCTGGTCTATTGCCAATTAAATATTTCGAGTTATGGGGAACTTCGAGTTAAGAAGTTTGAGTTATGGAAGAAAATGTATATGAAATTTGATTTCTAAACGCTGTTGCCACTTCAAAAGTTCGAGTTTTGGAGATCTTCGAGTTATGGAAGTTCCAAAAAAATTATACATTTAAATCGCAGTCTGTTGAAACTCTGCTACACCTTTAAATCAACACTTAATACAATTAACTTTTCTAATTCTTCATAATACAATATTGCAATTGCCATCTAATTTTCAGAAATTTCCAAATCGGATTACTATTTCAATATACGAGTGTGCACTTATGCTAAGAAATTCCACAATTCCCCACACTTCAACCTATCTACATACATGTAAATGCCTTGTAAATATGTATGCATGCATTACTTCAACTCAAAACGAGGAAAACCCCAGCAACGGAAATTTTATCAACAATTCGGATAGAAGCGGAACAAAATGAGAATATTCGTATGTATGCACGCTGCAAGCTTGTTTGTATTGCCCACCAACAATAACGAAACACATCGCCAAGAGTAAAAAATGAGCGAACGCGACGTCATCGATGAATTCGAAAAATGTAAACAAGTTTATTGTCTTCTCCAACCGAGATACGAGCTCGCTAGTTTACGAATATACATATGTATGTATTTATGCACACTACAATAACAAGAATAACCAAAAAACCAATGCATGCAAACAAACAATTGAATAAACGAGCAAAAGGCGATAATAAAATGCGAGAAAAAAACAGCGGAATAATAATTTGCCTTCATAAACACAAATTGTCGCTAAAAAGCGAATAAACTATGTTAAATTCAAAATCAATGCTTGAATAAGTCCATTAGATAAAAAAAAGTTATAAGTGATGTACGAAAAAACGCGAAGCGAAACAAAATGAGCCATAAAAACATTTACAATTTAGCGAGCGAAAATAATTTAACGGCACAACAATTAACAACCAACCAACAAGTAGCAAAACAAGCTAGATAATTTTAAGCGAGCGAAAAGTTACTGTTGTTGTTGTGTATATAAATCTACACCTGTGTATGTGGTGCGTGTATCTTAATTATTTGTCTCATATACGTCACAGCGAAGCGATAGAGATAACAACAACGCTCATATCAGTTGGCGCAAAAGCTGGCATGGAATTATTAAATTAAAAATATATGCATACATACATATATTTAAATAGAACCGAATACAAACTATGTGCTGAGCAAATAAGCGGATAGTGCAAATCATACAAAGCGTTCAACTTTGATAGCGAAATTTTTACACTTTGCGCGCAGATATTTGCTGGAATTGACGCAGCTGTTAGAAAGCAAAAAGAATTACTATAATTAGTAGTGGAGTGGAGAAAGCCAAAGCGATGATCTGCTACGAATGTACATACATATGTTAGTATGTAATCTAAGTATGTAAATACAAACAATTTAAACTCTCAAATATTTATTAACTTTAAAAGTTGTTATAATATATAAATATATATTAAGGCAAAAATTATTTTAAAAAATTTAGATTTTTTTAGAAGCCGCCATTTAGTTTTTGCGTATTCCTTCGAATAAAATTATAAAATTACACATAACTTTAACAAAAATCCGTTCTCCGTCTTTTTTTGGAAGAGGTCCCTTAAGATCTGCTGTAGCAGTTATTTTTACAAATAAATAATTATTCAATACTCCTCAAAGCTACCATAATAAGTGTACAAATTCTTAGTATAATAAATTTAGAAGTTTTCTCAGGAAAAAATATTTGAAAAACCTAATTTTCTATGGGCCTTAACTAAATGTAACCCCTTAATACGGCACATCGAAACAACACTTATATAGTCATCTAGAGAACTTATAAATTATAGGTTAGATTAGAATTTTAGATTATTATTTTAAATATAATACATATTTAATAAACATCTACAATATTTCCTTTTTTTAAGAAAAAATTAAATAAAATTTCAATCTAAAAATTATTATTTCATATTTACACAAATTTAGCAATATATACATACATGTGTACATAAATAACGCTGAACTCAACTGTAATTAATATGTAAAAAATAATCATTCTATGAACCCATGTTAATGTAATGCTTGCTACAGCCAGTCACTTAACAGAATAAACGATTGATATGATTGCTCTGTATAAGTTACGTACACTTACATACCTACATACCTACATTTGTAAATATGCGAGTATGTACATATGTCTCCCACCCTTACAAAGGCGGTAATTACGAGTATTTGAAGTGAATTATGAATTAAATTTGCAGTTTATTTGGGTAGACTTTCCACTGTTGCAGCAACAAGATTCGGAAAATGAAGAAAAACGTATAGAAAAAGAAGAAGGCAGGCACTGAAGCCAAGCAAAGTAACTAGAATGCAGGGGATAGAAAGCGAGAAAATCACACACAATGTGCATAAATATGCGGATGGTTCCTGACGGTTTACGCTTAAAAATACAAAAATAACAAAAACAAATTAAATGGATGTACAAAATATGCATATTTCTACATCAAAGGCTCAATTGATTATTGAAATGAAATAAATAAGTCAAAAAAATCTGCATCGCTACGCTTAATATCGCAAAGAAGAAACGCCAAAAACAAAACAATTATGAAAAAACCTTTAACGAGTAAAAGGAAATGCCCATTTAGGGTGATGTAAATACCGACTTAACAGCGTAGCGACGCCGTTAACAGCATGAGCAAATGTAAGCCTAACAGAGCGGGAGAGTATGTGAGTGTGGGAACAGGTTTGCGAAGAGCGCACGCGCTCACATGCGCTCTTCTGCTCAGGCGACTACAGCCAACAGATAATTTCATGTTAAATATTTAAAAATATACAGAACAGGCGAATGAACGACAGTTTAAAAAATAATGAGCGTTCGCTGCTCAGTTACTTTTGTTTTAGTTGTTGCTTTCACATTTAAACGTTTTTGTTGTTTTCTTGTTTTTTATTCCATCAGCATGTAATATAAAGTGTTTATTTTAGTAGCGCATTGTTGATGTGTAATTATGTTTTGGGAAGAGCAGAGTGCAACGCGCTGATGAGGTGTATGCTTCGATGAGATGGGCGGCGAATTGCTCATAACGCCGTAATTAAATATATTTAACGTACATATATTTACACATACATACATCTAGTGTATGGTCAAGTATATTAAAATTTTTAGCACAATTTAAATGTAAAAAAAAAAAAAAAAAAAAATTAAATGCTTTTCATTTAACAAGTGTTTTGAAAAGTTTGCTGCAGTGTCACCCTGCTTACACCTTTTCCGACAACACAAGCGCTGTGCCTCATTTAACGCTTCAAATGCCACACTATACTCGCATTATTTTGATTTCAATTAAGGCGCCGTTAATTGTTGGAAATTTGAATATGTAATTAGTAGAACCTTTGATTATATTCGATTAGAGAGCGTAAACAGCTGTGAGCAGCAGCGCGCAGTGAGCAATCTTTTGACGTTCGCTGCATTCTTTTGCCATACAAGCCAGCTGCGATTCAAGTGCAAACACACACATATGCATGCGTATTTGTTTGGAGCACGTACGCGCGTACATACATAAAAACATATATATTTGTGTGCCAGTAGTTGCTCGCACTCTTAAGAAAGAGAGCGCACACGAAAACCGGAAAATTATGCGCACACATACGTACATACAAACGAACAAGGCAATACTTATCTACAAAAACCAGCGGGGATTTTTTAAGTCATGGCCAATGCATGTTTTTGAAAAAAGAATCAATGTGAAATTCAAAGCAACTTGCACTGCTTCAGTATTTGCTTTCCACTTTCTTCCTAATTCAATAGGTGGAGAGTTAAGAAATGGGAACTAAATCAGAACAGTAAGCAATAAAGCATAGCGTATTTGCTAATGGCATAGAAATTCCACTTAATAATACTCGCATAGGCGCAGACATGCATACATATGTATGTACATAAAAAAAAGCACATTACGAATAAAATCCAGCCGGAGGACCAATTCCGACTCCGAAAAAAGTATTGCCTAAATGAAAAATGCACGCCTAAAAGAACACCCTTCATAATGTCCACATATGTATGTGTGTATGTATATATACATAAATCTTTATTACGTACATACATAAGTACATATATTAAGGACATTGTATATGTTTTGATGGATTTTTTTCTTATTATTACACTTACACATATTTCCGAATAATTGCAAACCACCATAAAGTAATCTGTCGGCGCATTCATCAATAAAAATACTTCAATTTATTATAAAATAAAACAAATAAAATATTTATCATTACAATGAGCAAATAAAAAGTAAGTGACAACGGTAGAATAATATTATAAATTGACGTTTCGTGTGAAATGAACACAACGCTGTACATACATACTTGCATACATACCTTGGAAAGACACACACAACTATACATATTTTTAAGTCTATACCTAAATAAATTCCGACTAAATCAGACATCTGAATCCACAAACTTTGATTTCAACCAATTTTTTTTCAGTTCATACAAAAGATTTTTAATTTTAGCAGCAGCCTTTTTAAATCATTTAGGGTATTCACAAGGTGTCATAGTGTGTCATATCGTCATATTGTCATATTTTTTTATGACTGTCATACCAACACTGTTGTTGTTTCACATGCAAAATTAAAATATGACTGACACAACACACTCGTGACAGTGTGGGCGGTCGGCGGGTGGGGCTTTGTTGCGTTTTGGGGCAAAACTTCGATTCGCTAGTCGGTTTTCTGTGAAGAACCGGTTTTTTTGGGTCGGTCAGTGGTCGGTTTTGCTTGTGCCCTTCTGCCCGAACACTCCTCAACCGATTTATACCGCACATTGTATATATCTGGAAAATACGGACATATATCTGGTTTTGGCCTCAGCAAAAATCGCTGTTTTTTTTGCTAAGGCCAAAATCGGATGATCGCATATATGTCTTACAAGCCAAGATATATATTGATGATTTTTTATCGCGGACCGCGGATCGCGGATATATAGCATTTCTGTCTTCTTAATTTTTCACCATCAGTTGATTAAGTGTAGAAATATGACAAAATATGTCATACAACAGTTAAGGGTGCTTACAAGTGTCGTATTTTTTTTAAATATTAAAATATGACATAAGACATACAACAAAGCTTGTGAATTGCTTAATTAATTCTAAGAAACGAAATATGATTTTGATTACAGGATATTATTCGGAAAATATATTAAAATGGACAAATTAAAAGCTTGAGTTGGAACCCACAAAAACTATTTCCAAAATATACCACATTACATCATTTTTAATTATTTTTAGTATATAAGCAGACATATATTATAAAATTGTTATTGTAGTTGCTAAAGTTTCATTAAAACAGAATAATATATGAATGAAAGAGAGAAAAAATTAAAATTTTTGCTAAATTTTTTTAAATGAAGCTGTTCAATTTTTTATAAGGAAAAATCATTCAGAATGCAAATATAGTCATACATTTTTACTCTTACATAGATTGGCATAATTAGTAGAGACAAGATTGCGTTTAAACTACCCTAAGGTGATACATGGATTTCGTCCTTGAAAAACGGTCTGTTCTCAATAATTTTGTTTTTTAATAATTTTGTTCATTATATGCTCTCTATGCAATTATTCCACATTTATAGTATCACAGTGGAACTTTCCATAACTCCAACTTCTATAAGTCGAAATCTCCATAACTCGAACACTTGAATTGGCAATAGCGTTTAGAAGCCAAATTTCATACAAATTTCCTTCCCTAACTCGAGTTTCTATAACTCGAAGTTCTCCATTACTCGAACTCTTGAAGTGGCAATAGAAGTCAAATTTCATACAAATTTCCTTCCATAAATCGAACTTTTCGATTAGGACATTAGACAAAACTTAAAATTTTACTATCAGGGAACAATTTTAAAAGAGTCTTCTATATCGTATGGAGGCAAACAAAAAATACGATTTTATACTTATAGATTTCCTAAATCGTGTAACAAAGGCATGATATATAGACGTCAAGAGCCAAACAATAGCAAACTACAACAAACAAAATTACAAAATATATGTTTAAATACAACTTGTTGCGAAGTAAATAACTAAAACTGTGGGTAAATCTATAGTTTACAGCTTTTTGAAAAATGTATGTTTTAATGAACATTTATATAACTCGAAGTCTCTCTAACTCCAAGTTTTTTGTGGATTATGGTGATTCGAGTTAGAGAAGTTCCACTGTATTTACTAAAATAATATTATTTTACCTAATTCTTGTTGTAAATCGTTCGCTAATATTCATTGATTCGCGCGTTTCTTCTGCTCGCTTATCGGTCAAAAGAGTCTCACAACATGTCCAAATCAAAAATGAAAGCGAGATTTAATTTTAATTAACATGTTATCAGCTTTGTTCGTCGTTTTCAAGATAACAGCTTACGTTACCACAAGCTATAACATATACGTACATATGTACGTGCTTACATACAATTTTATCCGCGTGTCTAATTACATAAGCACTTCAACTTTTTTTAATAATATGAGCAGATAAATACTGGAAGTAAATATAAAAACATAATACAGGCTAAAGAGTTTAGCTTACTTACGATTTTACAAAAAAACAAAACAATTATTTTAGTAAAAAAAAGTATATTATTTTATCGAATATTAAGATAAATACTTTTCAATCTCGCTTAATTATTTTGTACTATAATAGATTTTCAGAAAGGCTGCCAATATTTTAGGATTTTTGCCACTTTAAAAGAGTTTATTTTAACTATTTAGGATAAAATAAGACATAAGATCTCCTCATTGTTAACCACGAAAAGGTTTTACTGCAAGGATTTATCTTCAAAAAATACGATACATACTGCACCGTAATGACAATACTTGAAGGTCAATTATGGAAACAATACATTGCAAGTAATACAAAAGAGTTAGCCGACAACACAAAATCAAGGCATTTAACTATTTACCGAATTTCAAGCTACCTGTAGCATTTTTCACAACACCTGAAAGAGCTTTCCCTAAAATTGCTCTACCTTCATTAAGATATATAAATCATACCAGAACTTGAAAGATTATTCATTCCTGCAGTAGCAGTCACGCGGCAAGTAACGCAATTACCGAAAATACAACATAAAAGTATTACATTATTTAATACAGTTTTGTTAAAATGGGCGCTTGGATTAATTTTAAATTTAAACCAATCGTTTTCGAAATACCCCCATACAAATATGTCTTACAAGTGCGGGAGCCAAGAGAACCCACTGCCAGCGTTACAGAAGACAACATTTCGGAGGTCACCACTAATGTCAGGAGCTTAAATATCAGTGACACTGAATCAAATGATCAAAATGCGAGCGGTCTCACATCACCAACACCGCCATCAGTTGAACAGTGTGGATGGGTAGAAGCCCAAAATAGCTCAGTAGAATCAGGAGATGATAGAGCAACCAACGATGATGTCGATCGAACACCTCCACCACCCAAAATTGATATATGGGAATGGACACTAGAGCAGCGTCTATTCACACTCAAACTGACCGACACAGATACAGAAACTGAAACTGAATCCGAAGTAACAACTCCGATAAATGAATCAAATGATCAAAATGCGAGCGGTCTCACATCACCAACACCGCCATCAGTTGAACAGTGTGGATGGGTAGAAGCCCAAAATAGCTCAGTAGAATCAGGAGATGATAGAGCAACCAACGATGATCTCGATCGAACACCACCACCACCCAAAATTGATATATGGGAATGGACACTAGAGCAGCGTCTATTCACACTCAAACTGACCGACACAGACACAGAAACTGAAACTGAATCCGAAGTAACAACTCCGATAAATGCACGCTTTGAAAACTTTAATGGTAGACGCGTTGAGACCACGAAATATAAATATCGTGATGCTACTATTAACCGCAAAAAACGTTAAGAGAAAATGTTGTTTGCGTATATCATTATTAGCAAAAAATAAAAAAAAAATTATTGAAAATGAATTTTTGGTGTTTTTTTTTAATTACATACATATATTATTTTATACATAAAATTACGTAGCAACCTCATATAATTGAGAATTATTTCTCCAAATGCTTTATAGGTAAAAAGATTTTGGTCTGACAATGACAGTTCTTCGAGTAGGAACTGTCAAAGCATCTTGCAATTCACGCATAATTTTTCGGGGAGTCACAGGAACCTTTTTTACCGAAATGAAAGGTTCAATTTGAATTAAATATCGATTTTAAAGGCATCGAAGTTTCACTCACAGTTTTGGAAATGTTGCGATCTTTCGTTGTTAGGTCAAAGACGAGGCCTGGAACGGGAACCAACACAAATATCCCAATTTATAAATAATCTAATATTTAGCTAACAAGCTCTTGCTAGCCTGGGTATCATGAGAATTGTTCAAGATCTTGTATAATTGTTCAAATTTCACCTCGTAGATATAAGCTGTTAATTTTTATTGGCTTAACCCTAGAAAGATAACCTTATTTTATAGTACTGAAAAGATAAACAAGCGATTTTACATTGCTTTGTAAAATGAAAACGCTATTCTCAATATTTTCTCTCAAATGCCTTAATAAAGTAGGGATTTCCATCTTAAATCTCATCCACGGTGTCGAAAGCTCAGTGCTCTCTACGGTTCAAAGGTTTTTCTCTTTTTAATAAAACATTGCGGATTGACAAATGCCATTCATGGAATACATATGCAAATGCCATTAATGTCGAACAAGTCATACTATCCACTGAACGAACTCTTGAATAATTTCGTCCGTAATAAACAATTTAAAGCATATAAATGATTCAAAAATATTTCGACACTTGCAGCTAGGACCAGTATACGAGCGTTATCATTCTAGGGTTAAAGTTTGGATCTATATCTGAAATATGAAGAAAATTTGAGTTTGCTGTATTTTTGCTTTCTATAACTAAATAATTTTGATTTTATTCAGTTTTCATATTTTGTTTTTAATAAATAAATATGTCAAATAACAATAATGAATGTAGAAAAAAATAATGCGACTTTTGAAGTTTTTATGATTTATTCGTTTTAATATTTTAGTATTATAATTATTATTAAATATTAAATAATTGAAATCCTTTAAGTCCCCAATATGTGCTTCATTAAAAAACATACTATGAAGGCTAAATGCTAAAATATACATCTATACTTGGATATGGCTGCTTAAATGAAAATAAATTTTTTTACAAAATTCAAAACTCAAATAGCAATGTATATATGTGTGTGCATTTATGCAAATACATATAGTACAAATGTAAGTACATACAGATAGACTTCAAATACATACATATGTGCCGTCTGACCCCCAAGAACAAACTCATTCGCATGAAATTGATATCGGTCAGTAGCGGCAGTCAGGTAAGATCGTAGCTCTACTCGTACACATGAGACTTGTACGTACATATGGCTGTGCATGTGCCATTATATGGTAAGTTTCGCTAAAGCCTGTGAGCCAATTTTATCCGCATGTCTATTTACATAAGCACTTCAACTTTTTTTAATAATATGAGCAGAAAAATACTGGAAGTAAATATAAAAACATAATACAGGCTAAAGAGTTTAGCTGACTTACGATTTTACAAAAAAAAAACAATTATTTTAGTAAAAAAAAGTATATTATTTTATCGAATATTAAGACAAATATTTTTCAATCACGCTTAATTATTTTGTACTATAATAGATTTTCAGAAAGGCTGCCAATATTTTAAGATTTTTGCCACTTTAAAAGAGTTTATTTTAACTATTTAGGATAAAATAAGACATAAGATCTCCTCATTGTTAACCACGAAAAGGTTTTACTGCAAGGATTTATCTTCAAAAAATACGATACATACTGCACCGTAATGACAATACTTGAAGGTCAATTATGGAAACAATACATTGCAAGTAATACAAAAGAGTTAGCCGACAACACAAAATCAAGGCATTTAACTATTTACCGAATTTCAAGCTACCTGTAGCATTTTTCACAACACCTGAAAGAGCTTTCCCTAAAATTGCTCTACCTTCATTAAGATATATAAATCATACCAGAACTTGAAAGATTATTCATTCCTGCAGTAGCAGTCACGCGGCAAGTAACGCAATTACCGAAAATACAACATAAAAGTATTACATTATTTAATACAGTTTTGTTAAAATGGGCGCTTGGATTAATTTTAAATTTAAACCAATCGTTTTCGAAATACCCCCATACAAATATGTCTTACAAGTGCGGGAGCCAAGAGAACCCACTGCCAGCGTTACAGAAGACAACATTTCGGAGGTCACCACTAATGTCAGGAGCTTAAATATCAGTGACACTGAATCAAATGATCAAAATGCGAGCGGTCTCACATCACCAACATCGCCATCAGTTGAACAGTGTGGATGGGTAGAAGCCCAAAATAGCTCAGTAGAATCAGGAGATGATAGAGCAACCAACGATGATGTCGATCGAACACCTCCACCACCCAAAATTGATATATGGGAATGGACACTAGAGCAGCGTCTATTCACACTCAAACTGACCGACACAGATACAGAAACTGAAACTGAATCCGAAGTAACAACACCGATAAATGAATCAAATGATCAAAATGCGAGCGGTCTCACATCACCAACACCGCCATCAGTTGAACAGTGTGGATGGGTAGAAGCCCAAAATAGCTCAGTAGAATCAGGAGATGATAGAGCAACCAACGATGATCTCGATCGAATACCTCCACCACCCAAAATTGATATATGGGAATGGACACTAGAGCAGCGTCTATTCACACTCAAACTGACCGACACAGACACAGAAACTGAAACTGAATCCGAAGTAACAACTCCGATAAATGCACGCTTTGAAAACTTTAATGGTAGACGCGTTGAGACCACGAAATATAAATATCGTGATGCTACTATTAACCGCAAAAAACGTTAAGAGAAAATGTTGTTTGCGTATATCATTATTAGCAAAAAATAAAAAAAAAAATTATTGAAAATGAATTTTTGGTGTTTTTTTTTAATTACATACATATATTATTTTATACATAAAATTACGTAGCAACCTCATATAATTGAGAATTATTTCTCCAAATGCTTTATAGGTAAAAAGATTTTGGTCTGACACTGACAGTTCTTCGAGTAGGAACTGTCAAAGCATCTTGCATTTCACGCATAATTTTTCGGGGAGTCACAGGAACCTTTTTTACCGAAATGAAAGGTTCAATTTGAATTAAATATCGATTTTGAAGGCATCGAAGTTTCACTCACAGTTTTGGAAATGTTGCGATCTTTCGTTGTTAGGTCAAAGACGAGGCCTGGAACGGGAACCAACACAAATATCCCAATTTATAAATAATCTAATATTTAGCTAACAAGCTCTTGCTAGCCTGGGTATCATGAGAATTGTTCAAGATCTTGTATAATTGTTCAAATTTCACCTCGTAGATATAAGCTGTTAATTTTTATTGGCTTAACCCTAGAAAGATAACCTTATTTTATAGTACTGAAAAGATAAACAAGCGATTTTACATTGCTTTGTAAAATGAAAACGCTATTCTCAATATTTTCTCTCAAATGCCTTAATAAAGTAGGGATTTCCATCTTAAATCTCATCCACGGTGTCGAAAGCTCAGTGCTCTCTACGGTTCAAAGGTTTTTCTCTTTTTAATAAAACATTGCGGATTGACAAATGCCATTCATGGAATACATATGCAAATGCCATTAATGTCGAACAAGTCATACTATCCACTGAACGAACTCTTGAATAATTTCGTCCGTAATAAACAATTTAAAGCATATAAATGATTCAAGAATATTTCGACACTTGCAGCTAGGACCAGTATACGAGCGTCATCATTCTAGGGTTAAAGTTTGGATCTATATCTGAAATATGAAGAAAATTTGAGTTTGCTGTATTTTTGCTTTCTATAACTAAATAATTTTGATTTTATTCAGTTTTCATATTTTGTTTTTAATAAATAAATATGTCAAATAACAATAATGAATGTAGAAAAAAATAATGCGACTTTTGAAGTTTTTATGATTTATTCGTTTTAATATTTTAGTATTATAATTATTATTAAATATTAAATAATTGAAATCCTTTAAGTCCCCAATATGTGCTTCATTAAAAAACATACTATGAAGGCTAAATGCTAAAATATACATCTATACTTGGATATGGCTGCTTAAATGAAAATAAATTTTTTTACAAAATTCAAAACTCAAATAGCAATGTATATATGTGTGTGCATTTATGCAAATACATATAGTACAAATGTAAGTACATACAGATAGACTTCAAATACATACATATGTGCCGTCTGACCCCCAAGAACAAACTCATTCGCATGAAATTGATATCGGTCAGTAGCGGCAGTCAGGTAAGATCGTAGCTCTACTCGTACACATGAGACTTGTACGTACATATGGCTGTGCATGTGCCATTATATGGTAAGTTTCGCTAAAGCCTGTGAGCCAATTTTATCCGCATGTCTATTTACATAAGCACTTCAACTTTTTTTAATAATATGAGCAGAAAAATACTGGAAGTAAATATAAAAACATAATACAGGCTAAAGAGTTTAGCTTACTTACGATTTTACAAAAAAAAAACAATTATTTTAGTAAAAAAAAGTATATTATTTTATCGAATATTAAGACAAATATTTTTCAATCACGCTTAATTATTTTGTACTATAATAGATTTTCAGAAAGGCTGCCAATATTTTAAGATTTTTGCCACTTTAAAAGAGTTTATTTTAACTATTTAGGATAAAATAAGACATAAGATCTCCTCATTGTTAACCACGAAAAGGTTTTACTGCAAGGATTTATCTTCAAAAAATACGATACATACTGTACCGTAATGACAATACTTGAAGGTCAATTATGGAAACAATACATTGCAAGTAATACAAAAGAGTTAGCCGACAACACAAAATCAAGGCATTTAACTATTTACCGAATTTCAAGCTACCTGTAGCATTTTTCACAACACCTGAAAAAGCTTTCCCTAAAATTGCTCTACCTTCATTAAGATGTATAAATCATACCAGAACTTGAAAGATTATTCATTCCTGCAGTAGCAGTCACGCGGCAAGTAACGCAATTACCGAAAATACAACATAAAAGTATTACATTATTTAATACAGTTTTGTTAAAATGGGCGCTTGGATTAATTTTAAATTTAAACCAATCGTTTTCGAAATACCCCCATACAAATATGTCTTACAAGTGCGGGAGCCAAGAGAACCCACTGCCAGCGTTACAGAAGACAACATTTCGGAGGTCACCACTAATGTCAGGAGCTTAAATATCAGTGACACTGAATCAAATGATCAAAATGCGAGCGGTCTCACATCACCAACACCGCCATCAGTTGAACAGTGTGGATGGGTAGAAGCCCAAAATAGCTCAGTAGAATCAGGAGATGATAGAGCAACCAACGATGATGTCGATCGAACACCTCCACCACCCAAAATTGATATATGGGAATGGACACTAGAGCAGCGTCTATTCACACTCAAACTGACCGACACAGATACAGAAACTGAAACTGAATCCGAAGTAACAACTCCGATAAATGAATCAAATGATCAAAATGCGAGCGGTCTCACATCACCAACACCGCCATCAGTTGAACAGTGTGGATGGGTAGAAGCCCAAAATAGCTCAGCAGAATCAGGAGATGATAGAGCAACCAACGATGATCTCGATCGAACACCTCCACCACCCAAAATTGATATATGGGAATGGACACTAGAGCAGCGTCTATTCACACTCAAACTGACCGACACAGACACAGAAACTGAAACTGAATCCGAAGTAACAACTCCGATAAATGCACGCTTTGAAAACTTTAATGGTAGACGCGTTGAGACCACGAAATATAAATATCGTGATGCTACTATTAACCGCAAAAAACGTTAAGAGAAAATGTTGTTTGTGTATATCATTATTAGCAAAAAAAAAAAAAAATTTATTGAAAATGAATTTTTGGTGTTTTTTTTTAATTACATACATATATTATTTTATACATAAAATTACGTAGCAACCTCATATAATTGAGAATTATTTCTCCAAATGCTTTATAGGTAAAAAGATTTTGGTCTGACAATGACAGTTCTTTGAGTAGGAACTGTCCAAGCATCTTGCATTTCACGCATAATTTTTCGGGGAGTCACAGGAACCTTTTTTACCGAAATGAAAGGTTCAATTTGAATTAAATATCGATTTTGAAGGCATCGAAGTTTCACTCACAGTTTTGGAAATGTTGCGATTTTTCGTTGTTAGGTCAAAGACGAGGCCTGGAACGGGAACCAACACAAATATCCCAATTTATAAATAATCTAATATTTAGCTAACAAGCTCTTGCTAGCCTGGGTATCATGAGAATTGTTCAAGATCTTGTATAATTGTTCAAATTTCACCTCGTAGATATAAGCTGTTAATTTTTATTGGCTTAACCCTAGAAAGATAACCTTATTTTATAGTACTGAAAAGATAAACAAGCGATTTTACATTGCTTTGTAAAATGAAAACGCTATTCTCAATATTTTCTCTCAAATGCCTTAATAAAGTAGGGATTTCCATCTTAAATCTCATCCACGGTGTCGAAAGCTCAGTGCTCTCTACGGTTCAAAGGTTTTTCTCTTTTTAATAAAACATTGCGGATTGACAAATGCCATTCATGGAATACATATGCAAATGCCATTAATGTCGAACAAGTCATACTATCCACTGAACGAACTCTTGAATAATTTCGTCCGTAATAAACAATTTAAAGCATATAAATGATTCAAAAATATTTCGACACTTGCAGCTAGGACCAGTATACGAGCGTTATCATTCTAGGGTTAAAGTTTGGATCTATATCTGAAATATGAAGAAAATTTGAGTTTGCTGTATTTTTGCTTTCTATAACTAAATAATTTTGATTTTATTCAGTTTTCATATTTTGTTTTTAATAAATAAATATGTCAAATAACAATAATGAATGTAGAAAAAAATAATGCGACTTTTGAAGTTTTTATGATTTATTCGTTTTAATATTTTAGTATTATAATTATTATTAAATATTAAATAATTGAAATCCTTTAAGTCCCCAATATGTGCTTCATTAAAAAACATACTATGAAGGCTAAATGCTAAAATATACATCTATACTTGGATATGGCTGCTTAAATGAAAATAAATTTTTTTACAAAATTCAAAACTCAAATAGCAATGTATATATGTGTGTGCATTTATGCAAATACATATAGTACAAATGTAAGTACATACAGATAGACTTCAAATACATACATATGTGCCGTCTGACCCCCAAGAACAAACTCATTCGCATGAAATTGATATCGGTCAGTAGCGGCAGTCAGGTAAGATCGTAGCTCTACTCGTACACATGAGACTTGTACGTACATATGGCTGTGCATGTGCCATTATATGGTAAGTTTCGCTAAAGCCTGTGAGCCAATTTTATCCGCATGTCTATTTACATAAGCACTTCAACTTTTTTTAATAATATGAGCAGAAAAATACTGGAAGTAAATATAAAAACATAATAAAGGCTAAAGAGTTTAGCTTACTTACGATTTTACAAAAAAAAAAAACAATTATTTTAGTAAAAAAAAGTATATTATTTTATCGAATATTAAGACAAATATTTTTCAATCACGCTTAATTATTTTGTACTATAATAGATTTTCAGAAAGGCTGCCAATATTTTAAGATTTTTGCCACTTTAAAAGAGTTTATTTTAACTATTTAGGATAAAATAAGACATAAGATCTCCTCATTGTTAACCACGAAAAGGTTTTACTGCAAGGATTTATCTTCAAAAAATACGATACATACTGTACCGTAATGACAATACTTGAAGGTCAATTATGGAAACAATACATTGCAAGTAATACAAAAGAGTTAGCCGACAACACAAAATCAAGGCATTTAACTATTTACCGAATTTCAAGCTACCTGTAGCATTTTTCACAACACCTGAAAAAGCTTTCCCTAAAATTGCTCTACCTTCATTAAGATGTATAAATCATACCAGAACTTGAAAGATTATTCATTCCTGCAGTAGCAGTCACGCGGCAAGTAACGCAATTACCGAAAATACAACATAAAAGTATTACATTATTTAATACAGTTTTGTTAAAATGGGCGCTTGGATTAATTTTAAATTTAAACCAATCGTTTTCGAAATACCCCCATACAAATATGTCTTACAAGTGCGAGAGCCAAGAGAACCCACTGCCAGCGTTACAGAAGACAACATTTCGGAGGTCACCACTAATGTCAGGAGCTTAAATATCAGTGACACTGAATCAAATGATCAAAATGCGAGCGGTCTCACATCACCAACACCGCCATCAGTTGAACAGTGTGGATGGGTAGAAGCCCAAAATAGCTCAGTAGAATCAGGAGATGATAGAGCAACCAACGATGATGTCGATCGAACACCTCCACCACCCAAAATTGATATATGGGAATGGACACTAGAGCAGCGTCTATTCACACTCAAACTGACCGACACAGATACAGAAACTGAAACTGAATCCGAAGTAACAACTCCGATAAATGAATCAAATGATCAAAATGCGAGCGGTCTCACATCACCAACACCGCCATCAGTTGAACAGTGTGGATGGGTAGAAGCCCAAAATAGCTCAGCAGAATCAGGAGATGATAGAGCAACCAACGATGATCTCGATCGAACACCTCCACCTCCCAAAATTGATATATGGGAATGGACACTAGAGCAGCGTCTATTCACACTCAAACTGACCGACACAGACACAGAAACTGAAACTGAATCCGAAGTAACAACTCCGATAAATGAATCAAATGATCAAAATGCGAGCGGTCTCATATCACCAACACCGCCATCAGTTGAACAGTGTGGATGGGTAGAAGCCCAAAATAGCTCAGTAGAATCAGGAGATGATAGAGCAACCAACGATGATCTCGATCGAACACCACCACCACCCAAAATTGATATATGGGAATGGACACTAGAGCAGCGTCTATTCACACTCAAACTGACCGACACAGACACAGAAACTGAAACTGAATCCGAAGTAACAACTCCGATAAATGCACGCTTTGAAAACTTTAATGGTAGACGCGTTGAGACCACGAAATATAAATATCGTGATGCTACTATTAACCGCAAAAAACGTTAAGAGAAAATGTTGTTTGTGTATATCATTATTAGCAAAAAAAAAAAAAAAAAATTTATTGAAAATGAATTTTTGGTGTTTTTTTTTAATTACATACATATATTATTTTATACATAAAATTACGTAGCAACCTCATATAATTGAGAATTATTTCTCCAAATGCTTTATAGGTAAAAAGATTTTGGTCTGACAATGACAGTTCTTTGAGTAGGAACTGTCCAAGCATCTTGCATTTCACGCATAATTTTTCGGGGAGTCACAGGAACCTTTTTTACCGAAATGAAAGGTTCAATTTGAATTAAATATCGATTTTGAAGGCATCGTAGTTTCACTCACAGTTTTGGAAATGTTGCGATCTTTCGTTGTTAGGTCAAAGACGAGGCCTGGAACGGGAACCAACACAAATATCCCAATTTATAAATAATCTAATATTTAGCTAACAAGGTCTTGCTAGCCGGGGTATCATGAGAATTGTTCAGGATCTTGTATAATTGTTCAAATTTCACCTCGTAGATATAAGCTGTTAATTTTTATTGGCTTAACCCTAGAAAGATAACCTTATTTTATAGTACTGAAAAGATAAACAAGCGATTTTACATTGCTTTGTAAAATGAAAACGCTATTCTCAATATTTTCTCTCAAATGCCTTAATAAAGTAGGGATTTCCATCTTAAATCTCATCCACGGTGTCGAAAGCTCAGTGCTCTCTACGGTTCAAAGGTTTTTCTCTTTTTAATAAAACATTGCGGATTGACAAATGTCATTCATGGAATACATATGCAAATGCCATTAATGTCGAACAAGTCATACTATCCACTGAACGAACTCTTGAATAATTTCGTCCGTAATAAACAATTTAAAGCATATAAATGATTCAAAAATATTTCGACACTTGCAGCTAGGACCAGTATACGAGCGTTATCATTCTAGGGTTAAAGTTTGGATCTATATCTGAAATATGAAGAAAATTTGAGTTTGCTGTATTTTTGCTTTCTATAACTAAATAATTTTGATTTTATTCAGTTTTCATATTTTGTTTTTAATAAATAAATATGTCAAATAACAATAATGAATGTAGAAAAAAATAATGCGACTTTTGAAGTTTTTATGATTTATTCGTTTTAATATTTTAGTATTATAATTATTATTAAATATTAAATAATTGAAATCCTTTAAGTCCCCAATATGTGCTTCATTAAAAAACATACTATGAAGGCTAAATGCTAAAATATACATCTATACTTGGATATGGCTGCTTAAATGAAAATAAATTTTAATAAACAATAGTAAACAAGTAGTAAATAAACAACAAGTAATAAACAATTTAAAGCATATAAATGATTCAAAAATATTTCGACACTTGCAGCTAGGACCAGTATACAAGCGTTATCATTCTAGGGTTAAAGTTTGGATCTCCATCTGAAATATGAAGAAAATTTGAGTTTGCTGTATTTTTGCTTTCTATAACTAAATAATTTTGATTTTATTCAGTTTTCATATTTTGTTTTTAATAAATAAATATGTCAAATAACAATAATGAATGTAGAAAAAAATAATGCGACTTTTGAAGTTTTTATGATTTATTCGTTTTAATATTTTAGTATTATAATTATTATTAAATATTAAATAATTGAAATCCTTTAAGTCCCCAATATGTGCTTCATTAAAAAACATACTATGAAGGCTAAATGCTAAAATATACATCTATACTTGGATATGGCTGCTTAAATGAAAATAAATTTTTTTACAAATTTCAAAACTCAAATAGCAATGTATATATGTGTGTGCATTTATACAAATACATATATGTACATATATAGTACAAATGTATTATTGTTTAAAAACCATAAGAAACTCCTGAAGTCAGCTATTACCCGCAGCAAACGAAATTGTTTTGAAAAGCTCTGTGAAGAGGCAAACGTAGACCCCTGGGGAACAGCATATAAAATTTGTATGACAAAATTCAAAAATAAGTCACAGGAAACCAAAAGTGCATCATTTATGAAGAAAGTCGTCGAAACACTATTTCCGACGCATGACCCGATCTCATACGCTGAACGACATGACGAAACGGCTGAGTCACCGCTATTAGTTACGGAAGAAGAACTATTGGCCATAGTAAAAAAAATTAAAAACAACAAAGCGCCCGGAATAGATGGTATACCAAACAGAGCCCTAAAGGAAGCTATAACTTTGAAACCCACCCTGTTCACTAATATGTACAATGCATGCATAAAAGAAGGAGCGTTCCCCGACCCCTGGAAAGTCCAACGCTTAGTTCTCCTTCCAAAACAAAGGAAACCACCGGAGGAACCTTCATAGTATCGACCCTTGTGTATGCTCGACACAATGGGTAAAGTATACGAAAACATTATACGAAACCGCTTGGAAGTTGCAATCCAGGAAGCCGGCGGATTATCTGAGAGACAATACGGTTTCATAAAACGCAGATCCACTATCGACGCACTAAAGGAAGTCGTTGACACTGAAAAAGATGCAGTCAGTGGGAAAAGATGGAAAGGTGGTACAAAAAAAATACTGCGCACTGATTACCCGAGTGGGCAAACATTATCAACATCTTATATGTAATGCGCGCCCCCCAATACCTCATTAACATAATAATAAGCTATTTTAAAAACAGAAAACTAATATTTGACACGGACGAAGGCACTAAGATCCATTTTATTTCGAGTGGAGTACCGCAAGGATCGGTCTTAGGCCCCCTCTTATGGAACTTGATGTATGACGGGGTTCTAAGAATACAACAACCAAAGAGCGTGAAATTAATAGCATATGCTGACGACCTTATAGTGGTAGCAGTGGCCAAGCACCTCGATGACCTCAGGAGAAAATGCAATGAATGCATCAACGGTTTACGCCAATGGTTTTCTTCCATGAGTCTGGAACTAGCAGAGCATAAAACTGAAGTGTTGCTCATAAGCACAAGGAAAATTGAGGAAAGATTAACTCTCACTATTGGGGAGTGTGAGATTATCTCACAGCCACAGCTGAAGTACCTGGGGGTAATATTAGACTCAAGGTTAAAATTCAAGGAGCACTTGGCGTACTCGTCGAACAAAGCAAACAAAATCAATAACGCCTTATCAAGAATGATGGCAAATAAGGGCTGCGTGCGTTCCGGCCGAAGATTTTTAATTGCAAAGGCTATGAGCTCTGTAATTTTGTATGTGGCGCCAATATGGATTCAGGCGTTAGATGTTAAAGCGTATGCGAGACCAATAAACGCAATACATAGACTGTCGGCATTAAGAGTAATAAGTGCTTTCCGAACCATATCTAGCGATGCTGCTGAAGTGTTGGCCAGCATGCCGCCTATTGACATCCAGGGAGATGAATTCGTGCGACTGCATATGGTAGCAGCGCCCCCCTCAGAGAATAAAAAGTTAGACGAGAGGAAAACGAGCATCTTGAAGTGGCAGCAACGGTGGGAAGCCTCAACTAAAGGACGGTGGACACACAGACTAATACCAGACATCCATTCGTGGATATATAGAAAGCATGGTGACCGTGATTTCCACCTGACCCAAATTTTAAGTGGTCATGGGTGCTTCAGAAGTTACCTATACAAATTCCGTAATGACGTTAGTCCGTACTGTCCGGTGTGTGCACGTATTTTTCTATTGCCCTCGCTTTTTAGATATAAGGGAAAAGTTCATAACAACCATGGGTGGTAACTTGACGGTGGGAAATTTGACTGCACTTATGAGTCAGTCCTCTGATAAATGGAAAATGGAATGGAATGGCTTCCCCCTACTATAAAACAAAAAAAAAAAAATAGTACAATAGTACAATAGTACAACACAAAATCAAGGCATTTAACTATTTACCGAATTTTAAGCTACCTGTAGCATTTTTCACAACACCTGAAAGAGCTTTCCCTAAAATTGCTCTACCTTCATTAAGATATATAAATCATACCAGAACTTGAAAGATTATTCATTCCTGCAGTAGCAGTCACGCGGCAAGTAACGCAATTACCGAAAATACAACATAAAAGTATTACATTATTTAATACAGTTTTGTTAAAATGGGCGCTTGGATTAATTTTAAATTTAAACCAATCGTTTTCGAAATACGCCCATACAAATATGTCTTACAAGTGCGGGAGCCAAGAGAACCCACTGCCAGCGTTACAGAAGACAACATTTCGGAGGTCACCACTAATGTCAGGAGCTTAAATATCAGTGACACTGAATCAAATGATCAAAATGCGAGCGGTCTCACATCACCAACACCGCCATCAGTTGAACAGTGTGGATGGGTAGAAGCCCAAAATAGCTCAGTAGAATCAGGAGATGATAGAGCAACCAACGATGATGTCGATCGAACACCTCCACCACCCAAAATTGATATATGGGAATGGACACTAGAGCAGCGTCTATTCACACTCAAACTGACCGACACAGATACAGAAACTGAAACTGAATCCGAAGTAACAACTCCGATAAATGAATCAAATGATCAAAATGCGAGCGGTCTCACATCACCAACACCGCCATCAGTTGAACAGTGTGGATGGGTAGAAGCCCAAAATAGCTCAGTAGAATCAGGAGATGATAGAGCAACCAACGATGATGTCGATCGAACACCTCCACCACCCAAAATTGATATATGGGAATGGACACTAGAGCAGCGTCTATTCACACTCAAACTGACCGACACAGACACAGAAACTGAAACTGAATCCGAAGTAACAACTCCGATAAATGCACGCTTTGAAAACTTTAATGGTAGACGCGTTGAGACCACGAAATATAAATATCGTGATGCTACTATTAACCGCAAAAAACATTAAGAGAAAATGTTGTTTGTGTATATGATTATTAGCAAAAAATAAAAAAAAAAATTTATTGAAAATGAATTTTTGGTGTTTTTTTGTTTAATTATATATATATATATATATTTGGCGTAGGAACCGCTTTAAGCGATTATAGCCGAATCCACCAGAGCACGCCACTCATTCCTCCTTTTTGCTTTTTGGCGCCAACTGGAAACACCAAGTGAAGCCAGGTCACTTTGCACTTGGTCTTTCCACCGGAGTGGAGGTCGTCCTCTTCCGCGGCTTCCTCCAGCGGGTACTTCATCGAATACTTTCAGAGCTGGAGTGTTTTCTTCCATCCGTACAACATGACCTAGCCAGCGTAGCCGCTGTCTTTTTATTCGCTGAACTATGTCAATGTCGTCGTATAAATCGTACAGCTCATCGTTCCATCGTCTGCGGTATTCGCCGTTGCCAATGTTTAGAGGACCATAAATCTTGCGCAAAACCTTTCTCTCGAAAACCCCAAGAGTCGTCTCATCGGATGTTGTCATCGTCCACGCTTCAGCGCCATACATCAGGACGGGAATAATGAGCGACTTATAGAGTTTGATTTTGGTTCGTCGAGAGAGGACTTTACTTTTCAATTGCCTACTCAGTCCAAAGTAGCACCTGTTGGCGCTTCGCTTCTTTATCTAGTCTGGAAAACGCAGAACAAACGGCGCGGTTGTTGCTTCCGATGATATCAATATCATCGGCATACGCCAGGAGCTGTACACTCTTGTAGAAGATTGTACCCTCTCTATTTAGTTCTGCAGCTCGTATTATTTTTTCCAGCAATAGATTGAAGATGTCGCACGATAGTGAGTCACCCTGTCTGAAGCCTCGTTTGGTATCGAACGGCTCGGAGAGGTCCTTCCCGATCCTGACGGAGCTTTTGGTGTTGCTCAACGTCAGCTTACATAGCCGTATTAGTTTTGCAGGGATACCAAATTCAGACATCGCGACATAAAGGCAGCTCCTTTTCGTGCTATCGAAGGCAGCTTTAAAATCAATAAAAAGATGGTGAGTATCGATTCTTCTCTCTCGGGTCTTTTCCAAGATTTGGCGCATGGTGTATATCTGGTCCATTGTAGATTTTCCAGGTCTAAAGCCACACTGATAAGGTCCAATCAGTTCGTTGACGGTGGGCTTTAGTCTTTCACACAATACGCTCGACAAAACCATATATGCGATATTGAGGAGACTTATACCACGGTGGTTGGCGCAGATTGTGGGGTCTCCCTTCTTATGGATTAGGCAGAGCACACTAAGATTCCAATCGTCAGGCATGCTTTCTTCCGACCTTATTCTACAAAGAAGCTGATGCATGCACCTTATCAGTTCTTCGCCGCCGTATTTGAATAGCTCGGCCGGTAATCCATCGGCCCCCGCCGCTTTTTTGTTCTTCAAGCGGGTAATTGCTATTCGAATTTCTTCATGGTCGGGTAATGGAACATCTATTCCATCGTCATCAATTGGGGAACGTGTTGTGGTCGATCGCAACGTTGCGAAGTAGGCAGTCTGTTTTCTCTCCGCTGCGAAACGACAATTCTCATCGTACCAACTGGTTTTTTGGCGTTGCCAGAGACCAATTGTTTCGGCTACAGCGGTATGCAATGAGTTTGAGATGCCGTTCCACAGCTCCCTTATATCGAGATGCTGATGAGTGCTCTCAGAGAGCAGGAGTGCAAGTCGAGTAGAAAATCGTTCGTCTGTCGGTTGTGATTGCAGCTTTTCGACATCGAACCTTCCTTGTGTTTGTTGACGGGCGTTCTTTGCTGCACATAGGCGAGTGCGTATCTTTGCTGCTACTAGATAATGGTCCGAGTCAATGTTTGGTCCTCGGAGCGTACGCACGTCTAAAACACTGGAGACATGTCTTCCGTCTATCACAACGTGATCGATTTGATTGCGCGTGTTTCGATCAGGGGACAGCCACGTTGCTTGACGTTGCATTTTATGCTGGAATCTGGTACTACAGACAACCATATTTCGGGCCCCAGCGAAGTCGATCAGCCTCAGGCCGTTTGGCGATGTTTCGTCATGGAGGCTGAATTTTCCGACTGTTGTGCCAAAGACACCTTCTTTACCCACCCTGGCGTTAAAATCGCCAAGCACGATTTTGACATCGTGGCGGGGGCAGCGCTCATAGGTGCGTTCTAGGCGCTCATAGAAAGCATCTTTGGTCACATCGTCCTTCTCTTCCGTTGGGGCGTGAGCGCAAATCAGCGATATGTTGAAGAACCTCGCTTTGATGCGGATTGTGGCAAGACGTTCATCCACCGGGGTGAATGCCAGGACTCGGCGACGTAGTCTTTCTCCCACCACAAATCCAACACCGAATTTGCGCTCCTTTATATGGCCGCTGTAGTAGATGTCACAAGGACCCACCTTCTTCCGTCCTTGTCCCGTCCATCGCACTTCTTGGACGGCGGTGATGTCAGCCTTTAGTTGTATGAGGACATCAACCAGCTGGGCAGAGGCACCTTCCCAATTAAGAGTCCGGACATTCCAGGTGCATGCCCTCAAATCATGATCCTTAGTACATTTGCAGGGGTCGTCATCAAAAGGGGGGTATCTCATCCGAGGCTCGGTGTTTGTTGTTTGTTTTCATTGGGGAGATTTTTTTATGTGGTGGGTCCCAAGCCCTACGCACAACCGCAGAAGCGGGCTTCGCCTTCTCACTTTAGCTCGCCTCCAAACGGATGTCTGTTAGCTACCCAGGGGATACTTGGTCTAAAACCGGATGTCGTGAGCTGCTTGAGTCATATGCAAAAGAATCGTTCCTGGCCACTCCCAAGTGAATGGCAATCAGAAACTTTCCTCACTTGCGTGAACTTCTACATATGACTCCATCCCCCAATTATAATTATAATACATATATATATAGTAATTATATACATATATTATTTTATACATAAAATTACGTAGCAACCTCGTATAATTGAGAATTATTTCTCCAAATGCTTTATAGGTGAAAAGATTTTGGTCTGACAATGACAGTTCTTCGAGTAGGAACTGTCAAAGCATTTTTACCGAAATGAAAGGTTCAATTTGAATTAAATATCGATTTTGAAGGCATCGAAGTTTCACTCACAGTTTTGGGAATGTTGCGATCTTTCGTTGTTAGGTCAAAGACGAGGCCTGGAACGGGAACCAACACAAATATCCCAATTTATAAATAATCTAATATTTAGCTAAAAAGCTCTTGCAAGCCTGAATATCATGAGAATTGTTCAAGATCTTGTATAATTGTTCAAATTTCACCTCGTAGATATAAGCTGTTAATTTTTATTGGCTTAACCCTAGAAAGATAACCTTATTTTATAGTACTGAAAAGATAAACAAGCGATTTTACATTGCTTTGTAAAATGAAAACGCTATTCTCAATATTTTCTCTCAAATGCCTTAATAAAGTAGGGATTTCCATCTTAAATCTCATCCACGATGTCGAAAGCTCAGTGCTCTCTACGGTTCAAAGGTTTTTCTCATTTTAATAAAACATTGCGGATTGACAAATGCCATTCATGGAATACATATGCAAATGCCATTAATGTCGAACAAGTCATACTATCCACTGAACGAACTCTTGAATAATTTCGTCCGTAATAAACAATTTAAAGCATATAAATGATTCAAAAATATTTCGACACTTGCAGCTAGGACCAGTATACGAGCGTTATCATTCTAGGGTTAAAGTTTGGATCTCCATCTGAAATATGAAGAAAATTTGAGTTTGCTGTATTTTTGCTTTCTATAACTAAATAATTTTGATTTTATTCAGTTTTCATATTTTGTTTTTAATAAATAAATATGTCAAATAACAATAATGAATGTAGAAAAAAATAATGCGACTTTTGAAGTTTTTATGATTTATTCGTTTTAATATTTTAGTATTATAATTATTATTAAATATTAAATAATTGAAATCCTTTAAGTCCCCAATATGTGCTTCATTAAAAAACATACTATGAAGGCTAAATGCTAAAATATTACAACTTGGATATGGCTGCTTAAATGTATAATTTTTTTTACAAAATTCAAAACTCAAATAGCAATGTATATATGTGTGTGCATTTATGCAAATACATATAGTACAAATGTAAGTACATACAGATAGACTTCAAATACATACATATGTGCCGTCTGACCCCCAAGAACAAACAAACTCATTCGCATGAAATTGATATCGGTCAGTAGCGGCAGTCAGGTAAGATCGTAGCTCTACTCGTACACATGAGGCTTGTACGTACATATGGCTGTGCATGTGCCATTACATGGTAAGTTTCGCTAAAGCCTGTGAGTACATTAAACTAAAACTAAAAATCAACGTTAAGGTAATGCCCTCTCAAAATTGACAAAGCATCAATGTTCCCCTCAAACATATTAATTCAGCCATAAAACAATGACCTAAGTTAACGCTCTTAAGCAAATCATATATGTATATACATGTATGTTTATACACACATAATATACATACGTGCATATGTAAACGCTTGTACTTGAGCAAGTAACAGAATGTCTAAATATTTATTTGCAAAAATTAATGAACTGTTTCATTGCCTTTGCGCTATGACTAAAGAGAGCGACAACAGCATTGAAGACACACACACATATACAAGCGCATACAGAGTGAAGTAAACTCAAGCAGTCTGACGTCGTTGTTGTGCTCTCTTCTTTTTTACTGCCTACCAAAGCCAAAAGGCTAGCAAAATACTACATCAGGGGAGGCGAAGACGTGACGTGTGGAGAAAAGTTAGACGCGCATAAATTTTATGTGACGAAAAATAGATAACAAAAACAAAAATTGCATAAAATATCGATAATTAAACTACAGACGTAAGCAGTTGTATTATGTTGTATGTATGTATGTACGAATTTATCTATATTTGCATAAGTGTGTATTAGGTGAGCTGCGGTTGAGCAACAAATTAAAGCAAGTCAATGATAATGAAAAATAGCATATTTAAAGCAAAATAATATAACTGTGCATTTATGTATACATACGTATATATTTTATATAAGTACATATGTACATATATATGTATGTGTAGACATTTACCTACGCTTTTGCTTACCTTCCTTCCTACCACAATTACCTAGCTAGCAGTGAGCAAATTCACTAAAAAAATATATAAAAAAAAAAACAAAAATATATTTTTGTAGTTATTTATATGTATGTATATAATTATATTTTATATTATCTACTAACTAATATTGTATATATTATATATATATAAATTTATATACTTCTAGTCGCATATATGTATGTGCCTAAGTATGTTTGTTAATTTACATTAGAAGATTTCAATTGGTAATTTCAGTATGCCTGACAATTAATTTTGCATTCTACTAAACAACAGTGTGTTCGTTTGAGTGCGCACTTTGTCGTGCTCTCTTTGCACTCACTCAAATCGATTGCTCTTTGGCAATGGCATAAATCAGCCGTTGCTTCACTCTTCGCTCATAACTTAACGTAGTTAAATAAGATGGTTTTTCTTAATTATTCATCACTTTGTGCTTAATATTTCGACGTCGTCTTCTACTACTTATGATTATTACTTATATTTCTAGCCTAGTTCATAAATGACATTGCGCTATTCAATGCCTTAATCCCCTATCAACGCGCTTTCGCAGCGAACTCGTGTATAACCGTTGACTTGTCACAACGTTACAGTGGTTGCCCACAACTCAACGGCGACTTTATGGTATATGTGGGGGAAGAAACGTGCGGTGCGCTTTAGGAGACACAACAACAATACTACTAATGTAACGACTAGCTGACTGCCTGTGGCGTCTGCATTATTGGAGCTGTTATTACACGAGCACACTCCTCCGATGAAACAGCCAGCCAGCCATCCAAGCATTCTACGTGCTCCGTGACTACCTACATACGACAGATGCAATGTGAGCACTCTCTTGTGCTCTCTGCGGTCTACTGTTTATCTGCCTTGGCTAGTGTGCCTTCATTGCCTCGAATTTGCAGCTACAAGCCGTATACATACATATATTCAGAGATATTTGTGTAGTTGTACGCTTCCAAGTCGTTCAGCAGCGCATGCATTGGCCTTCCCCCAAAGCGTGTATGTAACGTAACATATCTGAGTGTATGTGTGTGCTGTAGTTGTCTACCGTAAGGCTGTTGATTCTGTTAACGCACTGTTATTGCTCTGTGCACTGTTCAGCCTTCCGCCTGCTTGCCGTCTGTCAATTGAAATCAGTCGGTTTGCCACAATCAGCCGAACCAAACAGCCATTTGACGGGTAGACTACAGTTCAGTTCACTGTGAACGTGAGAACCGTGTGGACGTGCTTCGAAATAAACGCGGAACATTTGTTTTCACCACAAACACTAAACGGCAACTAACTAGCTAGCTGGCTAGAGCTCTATCTGTCTACAACAAACACAAAGCAAAGAGACTCTCACTTACATGAAAAGCAAGAGCCAAACACACAGACTCACGGCAACAGCACAGTGGCAAACTGGAGAAGAACAACAGCAACAACAAATACAAATGTATTACTAGCGTATGAACGGTAGTAGTAATGGCAACAGCTGAACTGTAACTGAACAACATAATCATAATTAATTAATTGTGTGTGTTGATAACAATAACTGCTACCACAACAACAGCAAGAATATGTTAAACGCAAATTGTGTAAATTTGTAAATTTTGAAAATATTTTTTTGGACAATTAATTAAGTGAAATTTTTAAAATTATTTAAAAAAATCTCTTGAGGAGCAACAATAAAAAACACTAAAAAAATAAGAAATTTGTGCAGCATTTTGTAAATTATAATTTGTATATACTATGTTGGAAATTGTGAAAAACGTATTAACAGCAATTGAAGAGATTACATTTACAAACAAATTAAATTAACATAAATCAAACATTTGCGAAACATCAAAAACCAAAACGTGAAAATTCAAAAGGCCGTGGATTATTTTGAATTTTTCAACGTTTTAAATCACTATATGTTAGCAAATAAATTAACAATTTGTAGAACATAAAAAATACAAAAATAATTAATTTTATTTATTGTATAAAATTCAAAGATATTTAAAAACTCAATTAAATAGCAGCAATACAACAACTAAAAACATATTTGAGTGATTCAATTATTGACTGCTAATTAAGTGACAAAACGTGCATTACATTGAATCAGCCACAGCGTACATACACACGCATTTACATATGTACATATGTTAAAACTAGTGGGATTGTGTATTTTATTTGCATAAAAGTGATAAAAATTAAAAAAATAAGCAAACATCAACTGAATGAAAAATTTTGCAAAATATTTGTGTGAAAGACCAAAAGTGCAATAAGCTAAACACTTAAATAACAATAAAAAGTGTATGAAAAAAAATTGCTAAACAAATTTGTGTGTGCTTTTTTACAACTGAAAGATTTTCTTCTACATAAGTGGCAAGTGAGAAAATGTTCTATGTGATTTAAATTAAAATTGAATAATTCAGTGACAAAACTGCTACAAGCACATAGCCAAAGGCCAAAGCTAAAAATCAAAACAAATCAGCAATCTGCCACAGTTGCAGCAACAACAACAGCAATAAAAATAATTAAGTAGAAATAAATTGTGGTTTGCCTTGCAACAGACAAGAGCAGCAGCAGAAGCACCAGCGGCAGCGGCAGCCAACTAACAACAAATTGCGATTGCAGTGATCTATCACAGCAACAACAAACACACAAAAAACGACAAACGTTAAAACAATCACGCAAGCAAACAAACACACACACACCCAAGCACGGCAGCCAAGTGGTTGAACAAGTTTTTCTGCGCTCTTAAATAGCTGTGTAACGCTCTTAAGTTAAATGCACACAATATAAAGCAAGAAAAAGTTAACAACTAAACGATAAAGAACAAAAACCTCAAAGTGTAGCAAATTTAAAGTAATTTTCACGATAAAAAAATTAACATTAAAAAAACGGCCTAGAAATAACTAGCATATCGTTTTTGAAAGTCACTTAAGTTGCCCTTAACAGGCACACACACACAAGCGTACAAACGCTGGCCGTGGCGAAAATTTTCTCAAAAACTTACTACAAGTCCACTCGAAGGGTGAAGTCTGTGACTTAGTGGCAAATTACCACACGCTACGTTACTCAACTTCACTGCGCCAGACTCACCACACTCGACGAGTCGCCAACCACCACACAGCGTACAACACGGCGCAGCAGTGGAGCAGAAATTTTGTGCGAGAAATTCAATTAAAAGTCAAAGCGAGTAAAGAAGTGGACACAACAACAAAGCAATAAACAAACAACAAGCAACAACGCACACACTTACGAAGGTGAAGCAACAACACTTGTTGTTGTTATTGTTATTGTACATTAAGCTACACGCAATTAAAGCAAACGCAATACAGCAAAAGTAACAGCAACACCAACTACAAACAACAACAACAAACAACCAAAGCAAAATGACCTTGCCGACAACAACAACAGTAAACGGTTGCGACGACGATTCGGATATGTTTGGCCCGCCACGCTCCTCACCCATCGGCTATCATCATCATCGCTCGCGTGTGCCCATGATATCGCCAAAGCTGCGTCAACGCGAAGAACGCAAACGCATATTGCAATTGTGTGCGCACAAGTTGGAGCGTATCAAGGATTCGGAGACGAATCTGCGCCGCAGCGTGTGCATCAATAATACATATTGCCGTCTAACCGATGAGCTGCGACGGGAGAAGCAGTCACGCTATCTGGCGAATTTGCCGAGGTGAGTACGAGTGAAGTGAAGTGGAGTTATGGGTTACTTATTTGTGTCTTTATGTATGTGTGGAGAATGATTGTATGATTGTATTTATATACTTGTATGTATGCTTGTATAAAGAATGATTGGCTGCTGAAGGGTGGCGAAGATGAGAAAATGCAGTAAATAGCCTTATAAAGGCAAGTGATTAATTTATTACGCATATATTTTGTGTGTCAACGAATGTGTGTAATTAAATAAATGGAATATAAAATTTATGAGAACACAACAAAAATTAAATATAAAAATTAATAAGAAATTAAATAAATAAAAAAATAAATATAATACTTGGAAAAAATAATAATAATTAAAATTAAGTAAAAAATAATAATAATTTTGAAATAGTATTAAATTTGAAGACTTAATGAAAAAATAAAAAAATACGAATTTATAAGAAATTAGATAAATAAAAAATAAAATAATTTAGTTAAAATAATAATAATTAAACTTTGTTGCAAGAATATAATTAAGCTAAACTAAAATAAAAAATTTAAAAACTGTATTCATTAAATATTAATTTAATTTAGAAACAAATAATTTAAAATATAACAAATAAAAATATAACAAAAATTGTAAAGCTATAAGAAACTAATTCAAAAAAATGTATTCCAAAAATTAATTAATTTGATGACGTCAGCAACTTTTGCATGCAGTAAAATCGGAAGTAAAATCTTTTTATTTAACACACACCCCCCACTATCAGCACACACATTGCCAAATCGCTTATCACATATTCATAAAGCCAAGCGCCATTCCCCTCTCAATGTAAGTGCTCGCACTACTTGCCACATTTTATTGTGGAAAATTATGCGTTCGCAGTCGCCAAGCGCTCAGTTGGGCACATCCAATGAGCTCGTCTCTATTTAACAACCAGCGCCGACGCGCCTTTGCACAGTCCCCACCGTCACACACTCCAGCGCCACAAGCGTTGATGACTTATTCAGTATTTTATAAAACAACAGCAACAGTAGCAGTCCTATCAGCAGATAGAAGTGTATGCTATAAAATGCGGATATTCGCCGCACTAGTTGAATTGGCTTCGAACAGAATGCTGCGCTGCGTACGCTCAGCCTCCTGCCGCCTGGTCGCTTTGACCGCGCCGTGTGTCACTCACAGCGATCGCTCGTGCCCATATGGCAATCTTGCCGTACGGTGTTGTTGTACTTATTTTTGTTGCTGTCGCCGTTTGTGCCGTTCGACAATTAACAACTCGCGCACACAAGTCAACGAAATCAACAAAATAATAATAATAAAGTAAAACAAAAACAAAATAAAAAATGTACCCAGCTCGAATTTGGCTGTAGCCAGCGGCAGTGGAGCATACGAATCGTTTCTCTGCGAAAATTAATTGTATTGCCGAAGCATAAAACCGTTTACTTTTTTCTGCTGTTTTTCACGTTCTCATTTCGTTTATTTGTTTAAGATTTCTTGTGTGTCTTCTTCGATATTAGTGCTTTGTTGTTGTTGTTTTCTTTTAAATGTCATTTTGCTGCTGTTACCATTCCTTAGCATTTTTATAACCTTTTAACAACATTTGTTTCCGTTCCGTTGTTTCGTCGATTATTCGATTATGCGGACTTTTCTATGCAGCGGCTAATGCGCGTGAAAGTTGGGCTTCCGGAGCGAAGAGCAGAGCAGTGGTGGTGGTTGCTGTCTCCGCTAACACATACACTTTTCAACTCAATAATTATGTACGTGTGTGTGTTGGTGAGAATTTTATTCGCCGTAAAAAATCACTGTTTTGTGTCCCATTCAGTTTTTTATAAAATTATTTGCTAGAATTAAAATTTATTTAAATTTTCGCCGAATACATTGCATTTCAAAATAAGTTAAATTTAGTCATTTTCCCTACTTGCCGCTTGGTTTTTACATCAATCAGTATCAAGAAAACCAACCATTTCCCGTAAACTTGAATTTATTTTATTTAACTTTTTATTGTAATAAATCTTGAGCAACAATTGTTGCAGCACACTTTCTCAGAAATATTGAAAAACATTTGAAACACATACACACTCATACATGCACACGGCATGTGACTATGGCTTTGTTATACATTTCAACAAATATTTATTTTGAGCGCAATTTGTAATTTTAGTGGGAATTCCTCATTTTGCTACGCGGAAAATTACACAAACATATGTACATATATATATTTTTACAAATACTAATTTGTTCAATGAATCTTTATTTTATAAACACAATTTATTTAATTCATGCATACTTGTTCATATAGAGGCACTCACATAAATATGATGTGTGTATGTATCAAAATGTTGTGTATTCCGTATGGAAATTAGCTCGCTCAATTGAGCTCATGATGTATGCGTGTAGTGAAAATGTACGTATGTTTGTTTGTATGCACTTAAAAGTGAATAAAATAATGCAAATTGATAAGGAATTTGTATTTTGAAACTAGTAATAGACAAGTGTATATAGCAAAGCGAGTTTTAATGTGGTGGAAGGAGAGACAAATATATATATACATACACATTCATACGTAGTTCAAAATATTCTGTAATTATTAAATTTGAGCATTTTTTCTTAAAGTGTTGCCAGTCATTACATGTAAAATATTAAAAATACCAAATGTAAGAAAGTCTTAAACATTTTGTGTTACTGTGTTAGGTGCTCTATATACAATTTTATTTATTTTTGCAAAGTAACAGGAAAACAACCAAAAAATTTATAACATCACTTTAAAATTGTTTTATATTCATTGCTAAAAAAAAATTTAAAATTATACATATTTGTAAAAAAAATTTAAATTTAAAAAATTGTTAAAATAATTTTGTTAAATTTTTTTTTAATACTATTATAATATTGCTATAAAATTGTTAATATGTATAAATTTGAGCTCTACTAGCAAAATTAAAATGCTCAACTACATTTTATGTGTTTTCCAACTGATATGTGATATTTATAGTTTAAATATTCTCTGGAAAAAAATTAACTTTATAAATAATAAACTTAATGAAAAGTTCCATACAACCCAAAAATGTGTTAAAATCAGATAATTTACATTTATTGTAGGCATGTGCAAATGTACATACAACTTTCAGGCCGTTTTAAAATCGTCGAAAAAATCAATACATACAAAGCAAAGCAAAAGTTTCGCCAAACTTTTCAACTTCCTGTTTTTTTTCAATAAATCTTACCCACATGTGCGCATACGAAGTTTGCGGTTTTTAAAATAGCTGCTGGCAATTTGAATAATTCTTTGCATAATTTTTATACATATTTTCGCACGCAACAATAACCGCACACATACGCACTACATACATGTAACGCGCATTCTATATACATACATATGTATGTATACATGTGTGTATGTACATATGTTTATGTATCAATATCAATGCTGGCCAATTGAAATCGGCGAGTGACAGCGGCAAACACTTTCGTTTGTCAAGCGAATAAGTCAAAAAGTCGAATTACAAAAAAATTAAATATATGATGAAAATAAGCGCCGAAAAATGTGAAAATAAAAAATGGCATAAAAGCAACAACAACATCAATCGAATAACGTAATGTTTACAACAAGAGCGCCAACAAAAGTGAAGTTTATTGAAATCGAAACAAAAGCAACAAAAGCACAGCAGTCAGCAAATACAAATTAGGCATACAAACATACACACACACATGTACAAGGCAAGGTACGCCAATAACAAACAAATCAATTTCAGAAGCACGAAGCAGACGAAAAATAGGATAATAAACATAAATAGGTGCTTGTATTTATGTATGTTAATAAATATATACATACATATGTGCAAGTTTGATTAAGTAAAAAGCAAAGTGCAAACCGCAAAATGTCGAAAACATTAAAATATAAAGCATGAAAAAAGTATCACAACAACAATTACTCAATGAAAAAAGTGCACAAAAGCGCGCAAACTACGAAAAAGGAAAATGCATATTAAATAGCAACAACACAAAGCCACAGATCAAGATGTGTGCCTAACAAAAACAATAGCAAAAACTACATACAAATCAAAGGGAAAAACAACAATAACAGCGAGACTGCACTTTCCACTGCTGCCGCGAAAAAAGTGGTCAACAGATTTAGTAATTGCAGCAATACATACGCACACACGAGCATATGGAAATTTAAATGTAACGATGAATGTACCTAAGTATTTGCGTTTAAATGAAAAATTGAACGCCCTTATCCTTTGTTGTTGCATGTAAAAATAAAGAATATGTCTGGTAGCTAGCGAAAAAGTGCAGAAGAGCTGGTGGCAACAAATAGATAAATAAAATAAAACAAAAACTAAAATTGCGAGCCGAGGAACAAAAGATAAATCAAAAGCTGCGTAAGCATAATAAGTACAAAAACAATAACAAAATACAAATATTACATGCTAACTAAATACAATAGAACAAAAGATATGAAAGAAAACAAAAGTATTTTATGCACAAGCATTGCAAAGAGGTGTAAAAAGTAAAAAACACAGAAATCATGAAAACAGTTGTTGAGTACATATCTATGTATATGTACATATGTATGTAAACAGACAAACAGTTCAAAAGCTTATGGAGGCAGTAAACTTTTTTGATTATTTACTCGACGAGCTAAAATGACGTTACAAATAAAAAATTGCAACTGTAAAACTTTTTACTAAATATCGAAGGCATACTCCTAATGATTGGTGACCTGTGAAAACACCGACGGATATGAAGTACACAATAAAATAAAATTAAAAGCAACAATACTGATATACAAAGATGATGATGACATATTTACATAGATACATATATATGTATTTGCATATACATACATGTGTATAATATATAAAACAATCATTATCGATATTTGTGCGCTTTTGCATTTAAGTTGCAGCTTGAGTCATGCTCTCAACGTCTTCATAGACATCAGCAGAGTCGATATACATATGTATTTAAAAGAGCATAAATTCAGGCCAAGCTCATGTCAACCGAAAACCCTATACGCAAATAGACATATGATTGTTTGTACGTGGTGCATATGTACCCTGTATTTAGCGACACAAATTTACACACATGCAACACATCTAAGTCAATGCATATACTCACATACCCATATATATATATATATCTAGACTACGTGTCGACAAAGTCGTAAATACAAAATAACTAGGATACATACATACAATGCAATTTGCAATGCCACTATACACTGCAGCGGGATTTTCGTTTCAGCACAAGTCAAAGTAATAACAACAACCACAAAGATTACAACAAACGCTAAGTACCATTACAGCTGCATTGCTGCAAGCATTGAAAAGCGGTAGTGCACTAGCAATGAAGTGGCAAAAACAAGCAAAGCATACATACATACATATGCATATATACACATACACATATACATACATATTTTATAACGCTGAAATTACTAGTTGATGCTGAAAAATGGTGGCAGCAAGTGGGGGATATAGTAGTTATAGCAATACCATATAACTAGTTACGAACTAGTTGCTTTTACACAAATGAAAATTTCATTTGATTCATTCTTTTAGACATAATACGCTTATGTTTCTAGTTAAAAAATTAAAATTTATATGGCTGAGTAAATAACGTACAAAGTACTTACAGCAGTTTTTTATTTTACAAGCATGTAAGCAATGTTGCAAGTTTAAATGGCTTTAACATACAGCACAAGCAGATAAAATAAATAACAAAGCAAGTATGTACATATGTATATGTAGGTATGTATATTTGTGTATGCTTGTATGTCTGTATAAATTTTGCATAAATAACTCAAACAATAAATAACAGGCTTGACCCTCAATAGCGAGTGTGCGTGTTGCAATGCGTATAAAAGAGTAACGAAATAACAGAAAAAACTACATAAAATCGCCAGAGTGGCACACACAACAGATATTATGCGATAAGCCAACAATAACAATAGCTTATAAGAGAAACGCCAAAATGATCACGTTCCACTTGGCGAAAACGACAACAAATGTAAGGACACACACAGCAAAACATAAATATAAGTATCTCCAAATAGCTACCGCGAAAAATACACAGATACTTATATACTTATATATATACGTATGTATATTCATAAAAACGCAAAACGAAACAAAACGATAAATTGCTTCTAACAAAGCTTCTGCTACTGCCGATATTGCTGTTCTTCACGATGATGATGTAGTGCAAAGCCTCAAACACAGACACACACCGTCTCAGCCGTACAAAAGCGAGTCAACCTCTAGTCAAGCGCTCAACTAAGCAATAAGGCAGCCACAGCGAATGCGACCAAGCAGTCAGCAGGCAAGCAACCATTCATCATTCCGCTACGCTTAGACAGCGAGATGCTCGCGCACAACTGACTGTAAATACCTTTTTATACATACACATACTACATATATGTATTTATGTATACGTGTACAATGGCCTCACAACAATAACAACAGCAACGCAACACTAAAAAACTGTGCGCCCCAATAACTGTAGCACTGCCAGTATTTATTGTTTTTGTACACTGTCCAAATGGAGGGCGCAGCAAATGATTGAGCGCGACGCGGCGGTGGGTATGGTGTAGTGCCCTTTGTGGCGTCAAAGGAACCTGCTGCCGTGCGCTCCAAGTTATTCTAGATTTGTGAAACGCTGCTTGGGCTTAACAACCAAACTGAACTAAGTTGAACTGTAGTCGTAAGTACACACGTCTGTGCTGTGTGCAAAAGTATGTCTGTCCGTCTGTCTGTTTGTGTGAATGTTGGCAGTTTGTGGGTAAGCAAGCGCTCAATAACCGTCATTCACATCTCCACACATCACACATTAGCGCGTAAGTCACATACATACATACACTAGTTCGAAGTGCACATGTGTGCTCGCGCTCATATACCTTGAAGTACTTTCCAAGTGCTCGCGTGCCGTTTTAACTCTAGTTATGCCGCCGCCGTGCTGCTGCGTTTCGTTCGGTTGAAATCATGTGTCTGTCGCCACATGCAACGTGTTTTTCGATTTGTCTAAAGTTTTGCACTCTTTGCATTAGCGGAGCAGGACCAACATTGCATTGGACATACTCGTATTAAATTCAGCTTAGTCAAAATGCTCAGCATTAGCATTTGTTGCAAGCGTATATATGTACGTATATACAAATAAAATGGTTGGTAATTTTTTGCTCATCTCGCTTTTGTCGTTTTTATTTATGTAGTTTTTATCCCACGTTCCTTTGCCTGCCTTTTCATTGTAGTTTCTTTATTAACTCACATTTCTCATTTTTATTATTTTTTTATTACTTATCTTTCTCTACGTCTTCGGTTTTGTCCGCTCAGTTTAGAAATTTACCGTTAGTTTTTATTTGATATTGTTCGCAGTTATCGCGGTCTCTCACTGTGCACCGCTGCGTTGTACGCATTCTCTACAACGCCACTTCACTCGGCCACAAACGGTCCAAGCCGCTCAGCCCATTTTACATATATCCAGTATACATATGTCTGTCTGTATGTATGCAGGAATATATATATGTACATACATATGTATGAAGACACTTGCTGTAAGTCAACGCAGCACGCCTCAACGCAGCGCAATAAATAAATCATTTTCCATTCGCTTTCTTTGCAATTTTCTTGTATGCTTTGTCATTTGTATGCGCTCCATCTGCGCGATTTCGCAAATCTTTCGCACTTGCTCCGCTACTGTCTTTGTGTGTTTTGTGTATGTCACAGTGTAACGCCGCCCACACACACACCTCACGCAGCTTGGCAGTACAAAATGACAGTGTTTATCCGCTTCGTCAAAAGCACGCTTTTGTTTCTTCTCTACATTCTTCCTATTCCGTAAGCTATTTTGTTTTTGTACTTTTTTTTTTACAACAACAAACTTATATTTTTGTTCGGCTTCTTAACGCTACTCACCCCAAACGGTATAGCATAGGCCCCCACATGTTTGTCGGCTGCACCCAAGCTCACGCGCTCGCTCCACAACTCTGCAACTCTGCGGCAACGTGCTCCGTACGTATTGAAATCTTACTAGCAAAACTTTTACACTTTGCCCATTGCATTTGAGTTGTTTCGCAGTTATACGCAGCGCAAGTGTTTGAAAGTTTTCCAAGCTCTCAAGACGCAGTATTCTTTTGTTTTACAACTTTCCCTTTTCCTGTTTGCCTATTTCTCTATGCTCCTTCAGTTTTAATATTATACTTTGCATATATTTAATTTGGAGCAGCTTAAGAAGTGTTATAAATTCTACCGTAACCAGCTTAGCTAGCACGGGATGCCTTCGTTCACTACTCAGAACCTAGAATCTTTCTATCAAAGTTAATCATTCCTTCCAGCGCCTCAATCAGCCCTTAAGCTCATAAATCATATGTGCTTACTTACGCTCCTATCGGCTTTTAGTGGGCAACTGACCTACAGCGCTGCCTTGCTGACAACGGTCAAGGAGGACGAGCTCCACAGTGCTTGGCAAGCGTAAGTGAAGTGACGCCCAGCAATGTGTTGTTTAATCCACCAAGCCTTTCGGTTTCACTAGTGGCACGTCCTTGCTGTCTGGTTGTCAGTGGCATGGCGTGCTTGCCACTTAACGCTGCTGAAGTGACAACTAATTGATTGATGGCCACAATAGATATTGAAGTATGTAGGTGCGTTGCTGATTAGGACACTTTAGTTGGACATGAAGTAGTCAAATCGAGGCGTGGCACTGTCCGCTGGCGAATTCATTACAAAGACTTGTCAGCACTTCTTTGCAACACTGCTGCTGAAGCATTGTTTTACTTAATTTTATTTTATGTGTTTCTCATTGCTTACGTTGATTCAAGTGGAATTGCATTGGCCGTAGACATAGTGTTTGCTAACAACTCTAACAACAACAACGGCAACAAGTCTTACATTGTAGAAAGTTATGTTACATAATGCCGTCGCTAGTTTTATTTGCGCCAAAAAAAGATGTTGCACTAAAATTGCGAGTATTAAATAAATAATATCAAACCAAGCATACCGACGGCACGGTTCCGTAGTTCCGTATACAGCGTGGTGCGCAACGAGTTTGGACACTCCACTATTGCTTAGTGTCGTCTTCACGATTTTTCGTAACTTTATATTTTTATTTGGACACGCCGTGGCGAGGAGCAACCTACTCTCAAACCAAAACACAAAGTTTCTGTTGCCACTTTTTACTCGCCACTATTTTTTGCGCACACAAAATAAAATGGCATTGCTGTCTGCTATTTGTTGTTCGAAACGCTGGCGGTGTTGTTGGTGGTGGTGGCAGTGTCGTGTCGCGCTATTGCATGACTGTTGGCGCACTTACTTGCCATTGCCAATATGGCAGTTTATTTCTTTTTGTTGTTGCTTTTACTGCGCTTATTTTTCGTGTATCTCTGCTACATGCCGAATATTGCTGTAACTTGCCAACAACAACAATCGAGCAACATACTACATATACGCGAAAAGCTCGTGCCTTGCAAGTAGCGGCAGTCGGTAGCTGCACTCCGCGGAGTGAGCGAGTGTTGCAATGTTGTGCGTGCCACGCCAAGCAACCAAAGCCAAATCAAACCAAAATAATATAATACAAAGCTAGCAATCGTCATGTGTCGCTGTTTACTTGAGCTAGCTTTTAAGCGCGTTTCTTTTTCATTTACTTGCCGTTGCGCTCAACGCGGTTGCAGCACAGCAAATATGAAAATAAGCAAAACACATCAATATTAAATAACAAAACACAATGCGGTTCAAAAAAACTGGTAGTATGACTCGCCAAGAGTTAGTTGCTCGCCGCCAAAGCACCTTTTAGACTTTATTGCGGTGTGCTGCTATTTTTATTTTTGTTTTTATATTTTTTTTTAGCCTTTTTACCTTTTAGGTTGGCGGCCGTCACAGTGGCTGGCAGTCTGTCGGTCTGTTTCATTGCCGTTGAAGCTCCCTTTTTTGCACCTTACTTGTTCGCAGCCTTTATTATTATTTCACTTTTTGCAAATTGGCACGCGATTAAGAGCAGCGATGCAGATGAATTTGTTTATATTTTCTTTTATTTAAAAGCAGTATTGAAAAATAAGAGTTATTTTTAAACATTAAATTTAAAAAATTAAAATTCCAGATTTTCACAATAGTATTTTTATAAACGCTTTCAAATGATTTTTAATTATTCACCAAAAGTGTTTTCTATTCGCGCGCCACCTCAGCTCAAGCAAATTAACCGCAAGAAATCACAGCCAACCCATTGCATTCGGGGTATTCGTCAGCCAGTAAGTTGCTGGGCCACCAGTTACTCGTTCATCAGATTGGTCACTTTTTGTTTTTGCAACGTTGCCTGCTGACTTTGACTTTGCCTAGTGTGATTGTGTATGCGTGTGCTTTTATTTGCGGTGCGACGAGGCAAACACTTGGAAAAGAAAAAACTTTAAATGTAAGCAAGCAATCGGCATTATTGCTGCCTCAACAACTGCTTTGCTGTTTTGTTTTTGTTTTTGTAGCAATTACACTATCAATACTCAGCATTTGCAGTCATGCATGTACGCCTCAACGCTGTCGTTTGTTGTTGCTCTGTATATTAGTATTTATTTTGCAGCGTAGCTTTCTGTTGCGTTTTCTTGGCTACTAGTAAATATAATATATGTATATATATTTTTATTTTGTGTTGTTGTAGTTGCATGCGAAATCAAATTGCTACTTATCGCCAGCACACTGCTTCCATTCTTCCAGCCATTGTTTGTGTGTATTATGCATGTACATTTGTATGTGTGTATAATATATAAATAGTCGCTACAAATAAATTTGGCGTAGCGTCTACCAAGCCACGAAATCAAGTCTACCAGACAGTTAGTTATCGCGCTAAGTGCTGCAGATTTGGCTGCGTTACAAATGAAGTTAATTTTTGGTTTTTGTATTTTGTATTTGTAGTTTTTTTTTATTAATAAAATATAGTTTTCATTAAAATTTTTTTAAAATTTCTTCTAATTTTTTTTCAACATTTGCAAAAATGTAACTGTTAAATATGTTATGAATTTTTATTTACTGAAAACTAAAAATTAGAAAAATTAAAAATTAGCGGTGAAGTGTTGAGCAAAACTCTTATCTATATACAAATATAAATGAAAAGGCAAAGTCAAATTAGCAAAGCTTCATGCAAATGCAATGAGATAACAGAAAATTGTGTCATATTTTGCTTTGCTCCACCACACATATACACTCTCGCTAAAAACGCAACACGGCGCCACTTTCACATCGCACTGTGCCACAGCAAAAGCTTTGCGTTATTACAATACCTCTACTTGTACAACTATACATTACATACATATAAAATCGCTAATATGTATGTATGCCATATAGCAACAAAGACGCAGCGCGACGCCACTGTGCCGCAGCGTTTGGTAGCACACACATATATTGACTCCTAACTGCTTATATTTAGTCGGTCAACAGCTTGACGCTGCCGACACTGCCGGTTGCCATTGAATACGTGTTGATTGGTAGGCCGTCGGACTGACAGTTTGTGTGGTCGCCAACAATTTGTAGCGGTGTTAACACTATTTTCACACATCTTCACTCACTAGCTGTTTTGATTCTGCTTGGCTGTATATATGTATTTAAGCTACGCCCCATTAAGCGCCCAATGCCATGTGGCTGCTTTGAACGATACTCACATAAGATATAAGTATGTGTATATGTATGGCTTTGAAAATTCTGATGCAACCTTCCGTTGGCAGTTTTGCTTTTATCCAAGTCAGTCGTCATTGTTGGCTGGTGGTGGCGACGAAAGTCGCTGACGACTTTGACAGTTATTATTAGATCAGCTCAAGTTGTTGTTACAACCTGTTGCAAAGCGTAACAAAAACAAAACAAATAAAGAAGAAATTTTCTATATATAGATGGGTTGAAAAGCACACGCTTGCATTCATACATATGTACATACATGTATATGGCATATCAATTAAATGTCAAAAGTAAGTTGCTTAGAAATTAATTATTTTGTGTTTCTTTACTTTGGACGCTTTAATTTTCTTACTATTTGCTCGCTTTCTCCGTTTTTTTACGATTTCTTTTATGCACCATCAGCCCAATTACGGTTTAATGTAAAAGCATTGCCTTTTCACACGCTGACTAATGCTGGAACCAGGCTAAGTCCAGCTTCCACATTACTCATATGCGCATATCATCTTTGAACTGTGCCACTTTTGCTTATCAGCCTGTCGACTTACACGTTTACATGCATTTCAATTAGCGATGCACTACATACATATGTATATGTACTTATGTACATTTGTATATATGTATGCATGTGTGTGTTTGTACATAATTTCTCATAAATTGTGTTAATCACTTGCGATTGCGCATACAATCCGCTTTAACTCGTTTTATTGTTGTTGTTGATTTTTTTGCAATTAAAACCTGCCGCAGAAACCGCTTTTTTCCAAGCAATTTTGCTGTTAATTCATTTAAATGTGTATTTTTTCTTCCGCGTAGCTTCCGTGTTTTTGTTTCTCCTTCTTTTTTATTTTGTGAATTTTTTCCAGTTCACTGATCTCTTCCGGCTGCCATATGTACATATGTACCTATAATGCAAAATAAATCATCGCGGTTATGGGAAAAAACGCAGGACAATTTTTTTTCATTTCATAGCTGACACAAAGAATGCTAATTTTAAGCGCTGAGTGATGTGGTCATTCAAATAAATTTATTGAACTTGTGCGTGTCAGCTTTGTGCATATAAAAAATATGAGAAAAAATGCAATGATTTTATTAATTATTAAAATGTATTTTAAGATATAAGCAAACCTTAGTATTGCAGCTGCAATCGCTAAGTGTCGGTAATGCAGTGAGCGGATGGTAAAAGATTACTTGTTGATCCGAAAAACTTAAACTTTCATATTAAAAAATAAATAATTTCAAAATAATTTTAATTAGCACAAAAATCTCGATAAAATAAATAGAAAAATACACAAGATCTTTATATAGCTAAGTCAAATATAGCTAACCTAAACTCCGCAATTATACCCAAAAATATTAAAAAAAAAAGATAACCTGAGCTGTCAAAAACTGTAATTCACTCATACAACTAAAAACCACAAACAACAAATACATTTAGTTTTGTAAAAACACAACATTAGCTCCAGGCAGCAGCAGCGACTTCAAAAGCAAATGCATATAATATATGCAACAACATACATACATACAACAACAACATATGCAAGTTTGTATATTTGCGCTTTTGTATGATTTCCTTTGACGCTGCATGCATACGAGAGATCCATCCGTAGCTCAAAATTACACTCATGGACTCATGTTATTGCTGACGCTTATCGCTATGCGGTTTAACACAGTGCCAAGGGTACATGCTATGCTAGCTGGCTCTATAACTGGGTGCATGCAACAAATATGAATATGCTCATATGCTTACATACATACATATTTACATATATGTACTCAGCCAAACGCGTAGGCACACTTGCATTTGTGATGAGACTTTTGGAAACAGTTGGCGCTTATTTGCTTATATTTTGGTGGTACGTGTTTTGTATTTGCAGCTGTGTGTGTGTGTGTGTCGGCAATGCATGTAAATTATGTGCATTTATGTGTGCTTGTTGGCTTGTTATCTTTCTGCTTGTTGGCAATACGCTTACGGTATCCGACATACTTGCGTTTATTTTAACAAAAACAACAACAACTGAGGTTATGGTAAAACAACAAATATATAGAAAACAAAAACCGTAATAGCAGAGCAAAAATTGCAATTTGTTGCCGAGATGCATGTATATATGTAGATATATATGTACATACTTATGTATATACATTTATATATGTCTGTAAAACGAGTCAGTGCTACGCAGTCACTCAGCCTGCACAAAAGACAATTTGCCAACTAGCAAATAAGTTGTAGACTGCCGTAAGTCAAGCCCAACAAGCCACACTGCCAGCAAGCGGAGAACTTCACTCACTGACTGACAGTCATCAGTCGTTGCAAACAATCAACTGCGGCACTCTAACAACAAAGTAAGCTGTAAAATGTATATAGTTTTCAATGTTTTTTTTTTATTGTTGCAACTCGTCGCTTGGCTTTTTTTTGCAGGCTGTAAGTAGGCGATCTTGGATCGTATAGTCGCTCTGTGCTTGTGTGTGTGTGTAAGCGTGCTAATGGCAAATAGGTATATACAGACATAAATATGTACATATGTATATGAAAGGAAGTCAGCGTTGAAGTGTTCAAATAACAATATAATGCAAGCTAACTGCATATCATCTGCCTGCTTGCCACACTGACAAATGCGCTGGGTGTGCGCTTCGGTATACTTTTCTGCTTCAAGTCAACGTACTGTTATGTGGCAAGCTCAGCTCACACTACACGACTCAGCTCGTTTTGCTAGTCCAATGCGCTTGCTTCTGACTCGTGGCAAATGTCACAATAACTTACCGGCCACCATTACGCAGCTTTTTAAACTATTATTTGCATTTTACTAAGAAGCAAATTTGTTGAAATTTTGTCGTGTTCTGCTGGTAACAGTTGACAACTCTAACACTAAAAAAAATAATTTAAATTTATAATAAAATATTATGTTGAGATAACAGCAAAAATAAATATTTTTTTAGAAAATTGTGCAATAGATTATGACAACAACAACTGCCAAACTAAAAAAAAAATTGGCTGAAACCGCCTAATCGCATTCCATTCGAACTCGTGCGTTTTTGAATTGAAGTTGTATATTTTATGCGCTGCTTTGATTCTGTTTTGAACTCCAACACAATCCGACGTTAACGAAATTGGAAAGACAAAGTGTATGATATGAAAAAGCTGTGCGCTAACTCACATAATGCAAAACTATTCATTGCCGAGCCAAATTAAAATTTCGTCATTCTTTTGTGCATAGCAACAGTCACTTGAAAGCGGAGAGTGATAAAACGCGAAGAAAAACAACAACAAAGTAACGGCACAAGCTGCCAAGCAACACTTCCACACGGCCAAGTAATTTAGGCCGTACAACTACAAGATTCAGGTTGGCGCTACTTTCAGCGTAGTAGCAGCAGCGCCAGCATTCAATAGCATGTAGCTTTGACTCTACTACTACTACTATTGGGCCCCTTACATTATTGCGCTGTTGCTTATTTCATCCACTTTGGCCATTAACCAATTTGTGCATTTTTGTACGTTGCCACATCGTGCCGCCATGAAGCGCTTTTCATGGCTCTTCTTTACGTAATACACATACCAAACTGCTTGCAAACATACATACATACAAACATATATATACAACAGCAGTACAAATAGACAATCGAAGAGCTAGGCAGTCATAGCTATCAAGGTAGAAAAAATATATATGTGTGTATTTGTACTTCGGCTAACTTGGTTTTTGTTGTTGCTGAATTTGTCGTTGTTGTTAGCTCTTTCATTCCATTGCTACGCTAACAAAGCAAACTTTTCGTTTCAGTAGTTGGGTTAGCCAGCCAACATTGCTCGACAAAGTTGGACGGGATGCTTGTGTTGGTACCGTTATTAAAAAAACGCGCCCATCGCAAATGGCAACTTTCTTCACACAATTCTGCTGCTTAAAGTATCTACCAAGTACATTAGTATGTATGTAAGTACATACCTGGTCAATGTTTACCTTCTGGATCTACTGGTGCTTCTAATTTACTTGAGCACGACCACTGACTACGGTCTCTGCCCTACTACACTGCGTTAACTTACTGGGCCATTGAGCGCTAAAGCATGAGTACAATGATGAATGTATGTCTGTATGTTTGTTTCGAGCCATTTTCACATTTCTGCTTTACCTTCGTCGTCCCCAAGCAACGTTACTTTGCCTGACTTTGTGTGGCGACTCGCTTATGCGGCATGAAAAAGCTGTAGTGGCACAAATATGAGTTTAATAGCTAAGGATAAAGCGGACAGCGGTACTGTAAGGGACGTGTGATACTTGTATTTTTGTTACTTTTAATAACATTTCCGACTCCGATTAACTTTCTTTTTAATCTACTAAAGCAGCATTACATTTATGTCTGTACTGAGTAAAAAATCTATTTTTAAGCTTTAAGCGGTAAGAGAGGGCTGTATATAATATATATAATATTTGACTGTAGTATATATGTATGTATGTATATATGTTTGTAATTCAACTTTTGTTAAAATATTTCATACGTCGCAACTGCCGTTATTCGTGCATATCCGTATGTGCAGCTGTTAATCAGCAGATTGTCATCGACTTTCGATTGTTATTAAATTGCTGTCATAATATGTCGCCACATTTTAACACGCATTATTTGATACTATTTTATTGAAAAGCATACATAGCGTATAATAATGAGTAAAAGTGGAAAAATGCTAAGAGTGTTGTTGCAACGATTTTCCAAACAAATAATAAAAACTTTTGAATAGAATTAGAAATCAGTTTAATTTAATTTAAAATAACATAATTAATAAATTACAACAACAAATAAGCAAATTGAAAATAATAAAGTACAACAACAACAAACTTAAAATTTTCAAATTGCATTACAGCAAAAAAATATTTTTATAACGGCACTAAAAAGTCCATTCAAAGCACATCCATTAAGAAATTGTTTCTCAAACGCATTTGAAAGTGCATACATATGTATGTATGTGTTTTTTTGCCTTAATTGTAATAATTTCATCAAAACGAATTTGTAATAGGCGCGCCGACACATGGCCACAAAGCTACAACTCAACATATATAGACATTTGTATGTACATATGTATGGCATGTATATAATACATTTACGAGCAATTACAATACATAAGGCCAGAGCATGCTGCAAAGACCACAACAGAGCATACAATTTCAGCCACGCCTACTTGCAACGCCTGCTATTAGAGAGTGTGTGCGCAGCAGCAGCAAGTGTAAAAGAAAAGCATTAAAAAATATGGCAAACGGCAACTACTTCTATAATGCGTTTGTGATATGTGCGTAGATGCGTCGTTGCAGCAATAAGGCAACAACAAAAAATGTGCGTGGCAACAATATTAATGGTGAAAAGAGCAAATGCGATTAAAGGAAAAAGTGGCAGTGTAAAAGCCAAAGCAACAACAATAGTAGCACAAAAAATTAATATTGCAAACAATAACAAATATGCACAGTATTCCCTCTCTGTAAACCACCAAAGCAGCAAAATATGCATATTACACGCTATTTTAGTAGGCAAGTATGCAACGCACATACCCACCTAGCACATACCTATGTATTTTCAATTGGCCGTTTAGCACACTTCCCTTTGCTTGACATTACATGCCACACGGCCATACCACTTGTGCACCATACACCTTACACCGCTGCATTAATCAACAATCAACTCGCTCTGGGTCCACTCTACTCCATGCCATACCATAGCACCACTCCATTCCATTTGATTTCATTTTATTTCACTTTAATACAGCCGACGGCATTGGGCCGTACATGCGTACTGATGATTGCTGCTGACTATTAGCTTCCCCTTTTATGTGTTACTCTTGCCTTCGCTTCGCTTTTTTGTTGAGCATTTCATGTTATTTGTGCTATTTAAAATGTGGTTGTTGTATTTTGTGTATTTTGACCGGAGTTGTACTACGATTATACTATATGCGGTACGGTGGCTTGGACCTCAGCTGGTAAAAACAATATGTACAAATAGTCAATGACAATCTCTGTCTGTCCATCGTCATTCGCTTCCTACATTGTCCGTTCGTTTGCGCGTGAATTCATATCCGTACACACACACACGCCTCCGTAATAAAGTAATTGAATCTGACACTGTGGTTTGGCGGCGCGCCCAAAAATTGTGAGCATTTTGCATAAATATTTCTATGACTTGACACTTTTGCAAGAAAAAAACAAAAAACGGCAAGCATTAGCCATTGTTTATACTAACTATATGTAATTGCTGTTTAGAAGTCAACGATTAGCAGATTAGGCGGTAGTGGACGAAATGAAGCGCTGCTATTTAATTGACGGCAGCAAGACAATCGCATTGTAAATAGGCCAATGCTAAAGCCTTTGATAAGCGCAACTAAATTACGATTTATGTAATAGCATAATCAACATACTCGTACTACACACAGCGCTTGAAAGCTAAGCTCCTAAAAGCGCACTAAGTCGATAATCAAGCATGATGGAGAATTCTATTGCGTTTGTAAGAAAAAATGCCGAAAGTAAAAGCTAAATCTGAAGAAGCTTGTACAGCAACAAGTTTTTTTGTTTTTTTTTGTGGCCATTAGCCAGTTTTCTTACACCTCTTTAGCTATTTATACACTCAATGTGTTCTGTGCGCCGCTCAACGTAATAAAAATATAATAAAAGTTCACCAATGCCAAGTAAACTGTCAACTGCATGTCACTGATAAATAATTCAGGAAGTTGTGCGCTGTCGCACACACACATATGATATACAAATATACATATATATTATACATATATGAAATTGTAGTTAGCATAGACGTTCAAAAGTCAGATATGAAAATTATATGGATAAAAATCGTTTTTTTACACAGACGTACACATTTATGTATGTATGTTTGTAAGTATAGACAAAGTGAAAAACTTGTGCGTATATTGATTCAATGCGCCAATCGTAGTGAAGTGTTCCGTGCGCTATTCTCACTGTCCAGTAGTTAAAAATATGCATACCATTAATAGACATATGTACGTATGTACATATCTACAACTGTTTTAATCTGAGAGAGAGTATATGATTTTATATATATTTATGTAGAAATGTGCGTACAAAAAACACAATTTTAATAAAAGTTCAAGTGCAAACCCGTTTCAATGCACACAAGTACTTAAATATGCATAAATATATACATATATACAAACATATGTACATCTGCATATAAATAACACACGCATATGCAAATGCTTGCAGACCAGCCAACAATAATATGCTTGTATACTTAATTACATATAAACATATGTAGGTGTGTAGGTATTTATAAATACCTCCGAGAGTATAGCGTGTGTGTGCGCGTGTTTGTTGCGGTTCATTTAAATATTGATATGAAGGTAGACTCTTGTTTTGCACGACAGTCAGTGCGCGCACATATGGAATATAAGCAAATAACGGCTTATACTACATATATGACAATTATTACTTATAAACCATGTTTCCATTATATTCTTCCCGCAGTATCGCAAAATTACACGCACATACACCTAAGTGCAAAAAGCCAAGCAACAAAAACGTCAAACTGTTGTCAAGCTTTTTACGCAATTAATCACACAAAAATATGCATATACATAATTTCTTTCTTTCATACAGTTACAAAGTGTGCAGTTGCGCATATTATTGTACGCACAAACTTACTTGTCGCTGTACGCGCTGGCGTATGAGTAACCTTAATTAATGAGTGCAAGCAAAGCAAGATGCTCACGCTACAAGCAGACATACATACGTACATGTATACAAGTATATGTGCACATATATATGTATGTATGTATTCTTGTATATATGTACACGATGTGTGCGAGCGCTTACTTGATTCGCAGCAAAACTAAATATAGTACAACGAGCAGAAAGCTGATAAGTGACACAATACACCCGCTTTAAATTTATGAAATGTCACAATATTTTGCTTTATTAAATCACAGTAAGACAAAAGACTTTTGTATAAGCTTACAAAGACGCACCTGTATAAATTAATATTCTGAAAAGTCAAGTAATGTACTTGACGTTTTTTGACGTTGTTATTTCAACATTACGATGCATTGAATTTAAGTTTGAAAAAAGGAAAACGGATTGTGATAATTGTAATACGAAAGTAAAGACAAAAAATAATGTTTATTAAACTAATGAATAATAATTCACAAATTATAACATTAATTATATCTTTTAAAGTAAATAAATGATTTCACTTTAAAATTTCCTAAAACGAAATTTCATAAATGTATAAAAAATTTAGAAATAGTTATAATTTCAATTTAAAACTCGAAAAAAACAAAGGAAATATAAAATAATAAAACAAACTTAAAAATAATAATAATTTATTTCCGTTAATACTGTTTAAATAATTACACTTTCAAAATAAAATAAATGTAATCACTTTAAAAATTTCTTTAATAAAATAAAATAAATATAACAACGTAAAAAAAAATAAGAATTTAAATTAAATTAACGTTAAAAAAAATAATAATTTCTGTTAATATTATTTAAAAATTTCACTTCCAAAAATTAAGTTTAAAAAAATTTCTTTAATAAAATAAAATAAATATAACAACGTAAAAAAAAATAAGAATTTAAATTAAATTAACGTTAAAAAAAATAATAATTTCTGTTAATATTATTTAAAAATTTCACTTCCAAAAATTAAGTTTAAAAAATCGTGAAAAACTAAATTAACGTTAGAAATAATTTTAATTTATTTCAGTTAATATTATTTTAATAAGTTCTCTTTTAAATTGTTAAAATAAAATTTAATTTTTATTTAAATAAACCAAATTTTAAAATTTTCAAAATTTATTAAAAATTAACAAAAAATAAAAAACACAGAAATTTTCCCTAAATTTATTTATATTTAAACATTAAAAGTTCCCATAATTAATAGGTGCTACACCATTAATTTGCACTAATTATTTTAAACATAAATATTAAAAGCAACCAAATTTTTGGCAAATTATCCAATACAATTAAGCGTTCGCGCAAAACAATTCCAATTGACTTACTAATTTGCAATTGATGCTCATATGCATACATACATATACATATTATACATATAAATACATATGTACATATATTTGTTTCTCTGTCTATATGCAATTATGCGCGTAATTTGGCTCTCAACGCCAATCGCCGATCATTTGCTGCTCACTTGACTGACTCCCAAATACGCCCCAACAGTTTTCACTTTTCAAACACAAAACAAAACAAACATTTCATGCACATAAATAGTGCTAGCGCGATCTAAATTTAACAAATTTCTGCTGTTTTTTGCCTTTGCATTGCGATCAAAGCCAATTTGTATGTATGTATGTAAGAAAATTGTAGAAATTTGCTTAGTTTGTTCCGCCTTGGCGATAGCGTGTATTTATAGCGCAAATACGAACGAGAGACGGAGAGTACGGAAAAGAGCACAACAAAGAAGCAGAGCAAATGTACTTACTACAAACCCAGTAATTTACTCAGAGTGCATTATTAGCTTGGCAATCATAACAAACTAATGAGCCTGAGCTTTATAATCAATTGCAGATATGCTTTTGAAAAGCTAATTTCTGTGCAAACTACTTTGCTCTAGGAATTTTAAATATTAAATTTAGATTTTTGTATTCATAAAATTTATTTTTTTAAATTTAACATTTCTTTAAGGTTAACTAGCGTTTTGATGCATTAAAAATATAAACAAATAAAAATAACATTATAATTCAATATTTGCTTGCAAATAAGCGATAAATCGATAATAAGCATCTTTGCCGAATCACATATGTACACACAAAAATGCTATAACAAGCGCCCCAACTAGTCTTGCAATCAAACCGCCACTTTAACTGCCAAATAAAATATGTAATGGCTATTGATTGGCACAAACAAAAAACCGTTTATTGAAAATGCAAAAACAAAACGCAAAAAAACTATTTCTGCTTTGCCAAATGAAATGTTTGTCATTAGTATTTCAATCACTCGATGTTGTTCGCTGCTGGCTGATTGTTGCGTCGTGACTCTCTCATTCGCCAACTCAATCAGTCCGTCATTCATGCATTCATTCATTAAATTGGTCCGTTGCTATCATTACTGAATTGTTGCCAGCAATATTATTATTTGAGTTGTTGTACAGTTATTGCTTTGTTAATGACTTGTTGTCCGGCTGCTAATGTACTGCCGTTAGTTTATTTTGTATTTGTTATTTTGCGACTTTTCTCAATTTCTCAAATCCCGCACCCCATCACTCGCTTGAGCATTTGTATAATAACTACTAGCAACTAATTTGTATGAGCGTCTTGGTGAAATTGTGCGCTAATTATTTGCTCTTAAAAAACATTGAATATTGCGAGCGCCTAATTGAACCAAAAAGAGAATACATTGAATAAACATTTATTTCAATCAACGAAATAAAATAAAATAATAAACCGTCTTGAGGAAAATGCAGATTTCGTGCTTTTCAAAAACCCTGAAGGTTAGCCAAACTGCATTAAATGCAAATATATTTATTCATATACATAAATATGCATATATATTAGCAGGCGATATCAATAACAATATTTTATAGCATTTACTTGGCAACGCTTCACTGCAACGTGTCGCCTGTTGAAAATCGTTAAATTGTCATTTTGCTTTCACCTTCGTTCATTGGCTTACAAGCGTGCAAAATCTCTTTTTTGCTTGTTGCGCAGAATTTCACTTTCTACGGCGCAAAATAGAAGATTAGAAATTGAAGCAATAACGCTTATGGGTTGATGTTTCTGTGCTGGAATTTTTCTGCGTTGAAATGTAAATTATTGTGTGATCGAGTTTGCGAGTATTTTTTATTAAACGATTTTTTATTAATTATTTATATATTCGTTTTAAACAAAACTGAAAATAAACAAAATATATATATATATACATATTAAAAAAAGAAAACAATAATTAAAAAAGTAAAAAGATAAAATGATTAAAAATGATAAAAAGTTAAAAAAATTGAAATAAAATAATACAAATTTAATATTCATATTGAAACAATAAAATCTTCATAGTAAAACTAATTATTGAAAATACATACATGCATACATATATTTGCTGCTATAATACATACAAACTCCACTCCATTGATTTACATTCAAACACGAATATTTGTATTGTATGTTTTGTAAAAACAGCTCACTGTGGCATCCACATAGCCCGCTGTTCAACAAGCTTTATGTGTGTTCTTCGCTTCTTCGACTGACTGTGCGACTTTAAGTCGCTGCCGTTTGCCACATAACGTCTACACTTGCTTATCTCACCAAATAATAAGCAGATGTGATGTGATTGTAATTGCTACCCCGTCTATATTTGTTATACTCCAAACGAAAAGTAATATATGCACTTGTGCTATAAAGCTTAAAACTCGTGCCCAATAGCGCCTACTGGCGCAGGCATCCACAGGAGCCAACAGTCCTTTCAAAGCTGCCTCTCTGGCAGACGCTGTCATTTTTCAACAGACAATGCCTACAGTGGCATATATGTATATATTTTCTGATTTACTTCTATTCTATTGCGAATGTGCCTTCAACGTTGTCTAGCTAAATACATATGTATATGTAGTCTGTCTGTCCATTTGTAAGTGCCGTCCGTATGCTTGCGCTCTGCTCACTAATGTCATTTGTTTTTTGCTATTATAGTTTTCAACTGTTGCAGCAACACGTTTGTTTGTATGAACGTATGTTGCTTCCAACAGACCATCACCGCAATCAGCCTGTTTGCAGCTCCCCACACGCCAATCTCCTGGAGGCTGGTGGCATGGAAGGCACTGTGGCTGTCTGTAGCTGTTGCTGTTGCTCTTGGCGGCGCTCAATTTTCATTTCGCTTTATTATTCAAATGAATTTTCGCTTTAGAGCAGTTTTAGTATTTTTAGTTATTTTTTTATTTTTTTGTTTTTTTGTTTTTATTTTGTATTACACTTCCATTTTGCCATTCGAATAGTGTGGCTGCAATTGTAAGCGCGCATTTACAACATCGCGTCGCTTCAATGGGCAAACGACGACGCACAGAGAGTGGCAGTGAAAAAGAAGACAGTCAAACGAGATATACACACATACTTATATATTTACATGCATAGAGCTTTTGTATGTAATATATGTATGTAGTTAAGTGTGTAGTGGTCGTTGGTTGGTGATTTGGTTGAATGGCTGGTTAAATGTATGTTTGCTTTACATTATTATATTGTATGTGTACATATGTCTCTTGCTTTTGTAAGCGCGCTTGAGTGTGTGGTTAGTTATGTGGTGTGTAGCTTGGTTATCAGCTTGCTTACACTAGCTAGCTGTGGCATAAAATCAAAGCAAAAGCAACAGCCATAACTTTAGAGTATGAAAATATTTTTTTCGCTGTAATATTCAAATGATCTTCAAGTACATATTTGAACAAACCGCACATACATAAAATTTACGCACATTTTAAGCACTCGGAAGCGTTTACTAACAACTAACAGAGTAACTCTTATTTCGCTTCCTTGTCCTGTACACAGCGGCCCACTTGCCCATGACCCCGCGTTGCTGTCAAACTGCCGTTAATATAAACCAGCATTATTAACGGCTACTTCAAAACATTATCAAGCATTTTCGCGTGCTTTTTTCTCTACTTTCGCTTGTGTGTGTAAGTTTCTATTACTGTTTAGCACTCTGTGCTTACAAGCCTTTGAAATTATTTAAATACTCACCACCTGCGCGTGCTGTCGTCTAGATAATTGTAAGTAGCGCAACTTTATTAGCTTATAGCGTTAGTATGCAGCTGTTTTATTGCAGTTGTTGTTGTCACAATTACCCTTCGTAATATACGCGCAGCTTTTATTATCTAATTAATTTTGTTGTAACTAACTCGTATAATAGATACATACTTACATGCATCTATATGTATGTATGGAACTGTGCGTGTGTAGCAGATAAAACAGCTTGTAACCAACGTATTAACAAGTGTAGTTGTATGCGCACAACAAATATTTTATATACATACAAACACGAAATTAATAAATAATAAAGAAATAAATGCGATTGCGGTTACGTTAGTTCCGTGTTAAGCAAATATCTACAGATATGTATATACATACATATACTTATATGATATTTGTGCGTTTGTATGTATTGTATTCGCAAACGCCGTCGATTCAAAGCAGTTTCAGTTCTTGCTAAGAACGTAATAAGCGAAAAAAAAACAAATAAAACGGAATACTACGAAAGCCAAACAATAATGGAACGAACTATTAGTAACAACAACAACAATATTAAAAACCAGCTATATGAATGGTTTGTTTGTTTGTGGAAAATAGGCTAATAGGGCGTTGTAAGAAATGTGTGTTTGTATATACTTACATGAATACAAATTTATATAAGAATGTTCTACTTAAGTAAATTTATTACTTTGTGCAAAAAAAATTTATTACATGTACATAAATTACATGATTACTGCTCGAAGCACGCTGTAAGTGCATTATAGCGAAACTGATAAAAAGCTGATTTTGATGTAACTGTTTGATAAAGATTTCATATGGGGAAAGTGGCTTAAGATGTGAATCTTTGAAAGAAATTAAAAAAAAAATAATAATAATTAAAAAATAATTCTAAAGATAATAATAATAAAAAATGTGTAAAAACAACAATTTCATAATAAATAATAATGATCAACAAGTAATAAAAAATACTTTAATAAAATATCATAAAAAAATTATCATAAATAATAAAAAACGATGACACACACACCTACGCTATAAAACTCTTCTTCTTTTAACCTTCAATAAATCACTACACTCGGCACTTAACATACAATTTACAGTTAAAAGCCCCTAATAAAATGTATAGATAATTCATTGTACCATCGCATGGAGTTATAACGCTTATCTAATAAGTGCGGTGCCACCGAAGACAAAAAATTAAATAAATAAAATTACAAAAAATGCTTTCCCACGCCAACTAGGCTAAGCGCAGTCAGCATACACTTGCCCCTGCAATACCAACGGTCGCGCATGTTCATTAGCAATCACCCCTCTCCGTACGCGCAACAACAACTAAGCGCTCGAGCAATTGAAATTGTAACAACAAGCAATCAGCACTTGCTAACTAAAAAATTTAATCTACTATTTCGAGCTGCGGTGCTTGGTGCATACGGTAAATTCTTTTCGTATCTCGCAATGCCGCACTCACGCCCCACACCAAAGTATGTACATACAAACATTTCTTTGCTTGCATATCGTTAAAGTGAAGCAAATAGAAAACCAAATTCGATAGTCTCAGTTGTGTGTGTATACATTCACACAACAATTCGGATTCATTTATCAAAATGCAAACAACATAAGTTATAAACTGACTAAATGCCTGAGCCGGTGAACGCTGACTGTGCGCTTCCTCAGCGCCGCGCCACAGCCAGCCAGCCAACAAGTAAGCAAGCAAGCTAAGTATCTGTGCGATGAGTACATGCTCTTCACACTTTTCACCGCTGTCAACTGCACACGCCAGCAGCAAAGCAACGGAATAAATTCAACATTAGCCTCATAAAGAATCAACAACATGAGCTGAGCAAGAAGAGCGTAGCAAGCAGCAAACAGTGCCCGGGCACACCGTTGCGCCGCGCCGCAGCATAAAATAGTCCCCAACGCGCCAATACAACGGGCGTAATCGGTGAAAAAATGTACAAAAACAAAAACAGAAAAAGATAACAACAAAAACATAGCACACTGTCTGACCAATGTTGTCAAAAGCTAAATAAATCAACAATAAAAACAACAACAGTAACAATAAAGATACGATAAAACCAAAAACAAAAGCAAATAAAATACATAAAAGAATAACCGAACCGTAAAATAAACAAACGCAAAAACACTTTGCTTGCGATGCGCTCAGAGCAATAAGTAAACAAAAAGAATAACAATAACAACGCCAGTAGCAACAGTAGATCATCAACAACTATGTTTGTATGCATGTGTCTACGAGCATTTATGCCGTACATGGATTGCATGCAGTCAACAACGCTCACCTCAAGAGCACGCTCCGTTGTGCTTGTCTCCACGAAAGGTACTTTGACTCTGCTCCACAGCCCACCCTGCAATGTGCGCTTTTCAGCAACTGAGCATGAGTGTGAGCACGCTCACGTGCGAAATCAAGGCAAAGCACAAACGCAAAAACAAAAAAAAACAAAATCACGCTCCAAACAACTGGCGACGAGAGCGCCAATGTGTGTGTGAGTGAGCAGAGATAATTTATTGTGGAAAAGTGCAGGTACGGACGAGCGGCGCGCGTTGCAGTGTGCGAATTAGTGAAAACAACAACAGCAGCTAAAAAACATCACAAACAAAAACAATAACATATGTATGTATGCAAATAAGAAAAGTGGAAATAAATATCAACTGATTTTGTTTTGAAATCTGGTCATTTACATCTGATGCGCGCTGATGGGCTGCCTGTCTCTTATTGCTGATCCGTTTTCGCTTTTGGCGTACTCAGCTAACGGCTGTTATGCGGGTTCTACGCTTTGCAAAACCACATGCCAAAAAACATTTTGCAACAGGTTGAACGTTCGATTCGGTCGCCGCTGATACCAATAATACCATGGTCAAATAAATTTGCGTTTTATTTATGTATTTGTATGTTTGTGCATATCAAATGGCTGGCTTACATTTGAGTCTGCGAGTGAAGTGAGTTAATGTTAGCCTCAATGTATGCTACACTCTGTTATTATTTATTACCTGCTTGTTTATGCAGGTTCAGTTGTGTATGCACAAACACAGTATGTCTATTTGTCTGTAAGATGACTATCAAAATTGTGAATCAAAAGCAGTAACAGCATAAGGACGATGAGTGCGGTGAATTAATTGTCAAAAAGTTGAAATTTGCGAAAGAGTTGAAATTCAAGGGAAATAAAATTAAAAGAATTACAAATCATCAAATATTTCAAATCAAATTATAAGTAAGAAATATTTAAACATTAAAAAAAATCAAATCAAATCATTTCAAAGTTTTATAGAAAAATAAAATAATAAAAAAACAAATAAAATCGTTACAAAAAATCTAAAATTAAATAAAATAAACATTAAATTAAAATAAAAATGCATCAGTAAACACAAATGTCTTTCAAAATAAATAACACAAACTCTTAATAATTCATCAATAATATTGAGCGCACATTTTCAGTACATTACAGCATAATAAACGTGTATCAATCAATTTAGTTGTGTGTGTGTGCACTTTCATTTCCCTATAAACATTGTTTACTCGCAATAATTTCAACACAACAATCAATATGCGCAATTAGTATATTTTGCAAATAAATTATTTTATTTATTACTTTACGCATTGTTTATGACAACTGGCAGCGAAATGTATGCCACGCACGCACACACTGGCAACTCACTCAATGCCACGCGTGCTCTTGCCACAATGGCACTGTCGCGTTTTTTTTTTTTTGCCAGCTGACTACAGATATTTTTATTACGCGAGAAATTCCTCGTACATACAGTGAATTAAAGAAAAGGTATATTTAAAAATTATATAACTATTTTTTTCAAAATTAACATAAGCTTTTAAAGGAAGTATTCGAAAAATTTGATTTTTTTATTTTTGTTTAAATGATGCGTTGAGCATACAATTATGAGACTGTTTGTAATCTCATAATCTTACATACGCACATATTTATGTAAATGTTTATTTACCATCTCACATTTCGACGCTCTCAATGTCGCGCACTCAAAGAGCTTTTACTCTTATTATGTTAGTGGATTGCTTCTGGTTGTTGTAGCTGCTGCTACTGTCAGTCAACGCGTATGCTATTGAAAATATGTACATACATACGTCTCAGCGCAATTTTGATAAATACTTTAGATTACACGAGCGGCGATTCAATTATACACACTTGTACATATTGTACATATGTATGTATGTATGTTCAAAAAAGCTCAAATTTAAATTGAAATAATTAGTTGGCTTACGCGCTTTAGCAAAAAAATTTTAGCGAAAATTCCAAAAATTATGGAAATAAATAATTTTCCAGATAGTACCAGGAACTGGGCGCTCAACGAAAAATGGGATTACTTATGAATTCATAGCTTTGCCATAGCAATTTGTTCATATGTGTATGTATGTGTGCATATTTTGTATGTATGTATGTAAATTATAATTCTTAGTATTTAATACTGCATATTAATATTAATGATGGCCAACTCACGCTTGACTTTGAAGCAATTGAAAACAACTTGCTCACATTAGCATTACAAACATATTTACATATTTATGTGCATAACCATGTACGATTGTTGACGCTAAGCACCAATAAAAATGGTAGTTGGGAGCGTTGAGAGCCAACAATAAAATACAGCGAATTTCCTAACTGTGTTGCTTATTTTCTCGTGAGCGTGCACATTTAAACATAAACATACATAGATATGTCCGTATGTATTTTAAGATTTGTGAACGCGTGCCGTTGACATGATTTGCAAATTAACAACTAATGTGCATACAAACAAACAAATAAAGAATATATTAAAATGATATAGAATGAAACTCATTTTCGTAAAATTATTGCATAAAGGCATTTAATAGTTGCTGCATTAAAATGATTTTTAGCAATATTTTATTTGACACAAGACTTTATTTAACACTTTTTACGTAAAATTAAATGCAAAGAATACGAGGATACACATGTACATACAAGTACAATATACATATACAAATGTATGTACATATGTATGTATTTACACAATTATATAAGCTTCCAGTAATGATTGCCACTTTTAGTAATGAGTCAACAGCAACAGAATTAAATATGCAAACATACACACCTTAAAATACATATTAATATATATCTTTGTTTTTATTTACAAAGCAAAACATCTATTTTATTTTATTTTTTCATTAATTTTTTTTATGCCAAATGTTGCTACGTAATTAAGGTGTAATTTCCAAACACACGCTTTTTCAATTTTTTTTTTAATTTTACTATACTAATATATCAATTAATACTTCAAATTGAGTGTGAGCAAAAAAAATGTGTTGAATTTAGTGAACGAATTCGTGTGTCAACTCGTTTTAATTAATAAGAAGAGTAGTGTGTGGGTGCTTAATTAGGAAATGCTGTGGATAATTTACAAATAATTTCGATAATAATTGTTAGTGAAAATAAGTTAATAAACATGCTGTTTTTTTAAATGTTAAATTTATGTTTACCTCATTTTTATATACAAAAAATAAAAATTATTGCTTTTAAATTTTATTTATTTATTAAATTTTATTTTTTTTATTTGTCTTTTTTTAGATTTATAACTTAAATTGCTAATTTCTTTTATTTTTTTATTATTTCTCTTTTAATATTTATAACTTAAATTGCTAATTTCTTTTATTTATTTAACTTTTATTTAATTAATAAGTACATTAAGTCTCCACACAGATTTCACTAAAATACCAAATGCTGTTACTTTTGCGCTACTCTCACATTTTTCTCACTGTCCTACTGCCGCTTTGGCGATTTAGTGCATTTTTTCAACTTACTTACATATGTACCTCATTTTCTCTTTGCTTCGTTTTTGTATTTCTGTACTTTTGAGGTCACTTCTATGTCCGCTGCACTTTCAGGCAAACATACATATACCCACTTGGTTATACTTTAATGTCATGCAAGACATGACCAGTAATAAAAAAACAGCAAATAGCCAAACGGTCAATATATGTATGCACATATGTACCTATATTTATACATAAGTGTATGCTGGCTGTTGCCCTAAAAAATACCATAATAATTTTCCACGGTTGAGTATACTCCCATACATATATGCATGTATGTATGTATGTATATGAATGTGTGCATAAATTTACACACTGGCTGGTATGGCGTCGTTGCCGTTTGCTTTTGTTGTCTGTTTCTACTTAATCGACCTCTAACCACCACTTGGACTTGGACGCTTGTGCTCTGTGCGCTGTGTGTGGAAGTAGAAGTATAACAAGAAAGTTATCTGCAAGTGCGTACGAACATGCACTTGCAGACATACTTATACGAGTATAAACATTTATATATGTAAGCTTGTAGATATTATTGTGGAATTTCGCAATTTACGAATACTTCTTTTTCATAAGTGTACGTTTACGCATACAACCGTAAATTTACTGTTAATATGAGCTTTTTCTTTTGATACGAGAAGCAACAACAATAAAGTTATACCATATTAATAAAGGTGTCACTGAACTGTCAATAAAAAATAATAATAATTTAATAAAAATTAAAGAATAATTAAAAATATATTTTATTATTTTTCTTACTTTTTGCAACAATATTAAATTTTATTTATATAATTTTTTCTTTAAATACCATCTTATATAATTCGTACTGGTAGTCTCACTAGTTTGTCTAATATGCCGTCAATCGTATTACAAGTCACCTGCTCATAAACGTAAATAAGCAGAAGTCAACTTTCCTGCCAACTGCATTAAGTCTACATCATTAAGCAGCGTTTGCTTTTGCATGTCGGCTTAATAAGCACATACATACAATAGATATGTACATATATATGTAAGCATGTACATTTGTTGGTAAATATGCGCAACTACAAATGTGAGTAGTTAGGCGGCGTGTAAGCTGCTAACATACGCTATTTAATGTCATTAACAGCAGCGTGGAAAAACCAAAGTAGCCAGTAAAATCAACAACAAATACACTAAAAGAAAATTTTACGAAAAACATCAGCTGGAAGCGCTATAAAACCAAACGTACTAGCCAAATCAGAACGAATGCCCACAGGAAAGCAGTGAAATTTATTCGCGAGTTAAACAAACAACACTAACAAAAGCAAAATACGCAAAATTCCGAAACATCTGTGAAATTTTTTCGTGTTGCTGACATTATAACGCTTGGCATTCCCCACCAGCGCCACCCACACCAACATACAGATATACATACATCCGTACACGCGCAGGACAGGCGTTATAAAGACAGTGCAAACGCGTAGCGACAAGCGCAAATAACAGTTAGCTGGTATAAAACTCTGTGCATCAAAGTAAACTTGTGTTTGTATCAATGTGTGTGTATTTCACACATAGTAGTGAGCGTGTCCGTTGTGGAATATGTTTAGAGAATTAGTATTGAGGAAAAAGCTTGTATGTTACGTATACGCCTTGGCGTACGCATATGCATTAGCACATGTACACAAGTGTATACATGTAGGTATATCTGTATGTATGTAGTGCACATTAGCTAGCTTTCGTTTATTTGCTGGCGTGCAAACTTGAGTACTCACATCTGTAGATTTTATTTGGCACGTGTAAGAGTCACCACGGCTACCACTCGATAGTTGCTTGCGTGCGAAGCATTCACTTATGCACGCGAAACATACAAACATACATAAGCACATGCTCAACTTGTATGGCAATCATTGCCGGTGCTTCTTGCGCACAAGCGACATAAATATATAGATGTGTGTGTGAATTTGTATTAAATTTCATATATGTTGCTAAGTTGGCTAAGCGACTAGTTCTTGTTGTTGCTGTTTTTATGTACATATGATTTTTTAATTTGGTTAACTCTATGCGTGTTAGATGAGTTGTGACGAACCCTGAAATGAATGTAGTAAAAATATTGTCTTCTAATAAACGTATTTACACACACATAAATCTGAATAAATTGCAATTTATCGACGAAATTACTGAAAATAAAGGTTTCTTTTGACTTCATTTAGTAATATATATATTTATAAAATAAATAAACTCTAGTAGAAAATTTAAATTTTTGATTGATCAGTTCAAAAAACTCAACTAATCAAACAATTAATCTCGAAAAATATGTTAACAAATTAATTTATATATAATACATAAATACATTTATTAAATTTACTATAATTTTCAACATTTTTCTAATAAAATTTTATTGTTTTTTTTTTATTTATTTATTTATTTTTTATATTTTTTTGTAAATTTTCATTAAATTTTATTTTTTTTCATCAATTTCCGTTTGCCACATTTTCGTTTTCCCATTACTTTAATATATTTTTACGCTTGTTTTGCGCTATGGCAATGCCATTTTGCGCAAATAAATAAATGTACACTGTTTGTGCGCTCATATCTCTGTAATAGGCAGTAAAAATTAGGACACTTCGCTGCCACACAGCCGCTGCAATGATACATAATCGTGTTGTTGCGATTTTTTAGTTCAAGGTTCACGCGCTACTTTTTCTTCAGCTTTTGTTCTTGATTACTGTTGATTCGCTGTTTTTTGTTTTCGTGTTTGGTTTTTTTTACTGTAGGCATTAGACAGAATTCGTTTTTGCGTTTCTAATGCTAAGTTGCTGTATATATATATATTTATATACATATATATATTTATATACTATACTTTGCTTTTGTTCAGCAACATATTAGGCATTGTTGTCTGTAACTGCTGGTCTACTCAATTTTGAAGCTTTTGTGTTGCCATATTTGTTCACCATATTAATACAGTTGCCGCTGGCCTCCGCCAAGCTCCGCTATGTATAATTTGTATGTATAGTTAATGTCTACTGCTTCTACATATATACAGTGCACCTACAAAGGGTGAAAATGTTGTAAAAAAATGCGTCATATTGTTTTAACCTAAATTTGTTTTTGGCATACATTTTGCCTTTCCACTCCCACCGTAAACTGTTGATTACTAAGCTATTTGCTTAACGGCTCTATTGGACTGCTTGTCTTCACTTTTGTTCACCCTTTTACACACTTCGCAGTTTTTGCGCGTGGTGTGTAAAATGAGCAATAATCAGCAATAAGGCCACATAGAAGCTTAGTTTATAAATCATTGGAGTATTGGACCCTTTCAAACACTTTGAAATGTACCTTCATCTCCAGGCAATGAGAATACTTGTCATTTGAATACGTTGACCGTCAGCTACTCGATACCACATAACATTGGATGGGGTATGCATAAATGTTACCGTTACTGCGTTAGCTACCGGCACGCATTGTCGCTTTCGTCAATACTTTTCATTTTCATTTACTTTCTTTTCTTCTTTTTTTCTGGTTTTGTGGGTTTCACTTGTTGTTGATATTGCCATCATTTTGTTTTATTGTTGTTGGTTGAACATTTTACGGCACACAAGCTGCTTTTTGCCTCATTTATTCTTGATTTTTGTTGATTTTTGAGTTGACAGGCATGACAAGCATGCGTATGTACTTAGTACTAAGTGATTCGTGTGTGAAATAATTTTAATTTTTCTACAATTATATACATATGTATGTATGTACCCCTAGTAAAAAGAGTTAATAAAACGAAATATTTGGCTTCTTATATTGCATCGATTTCTCATACATGCAACACGCTGCAATCAGCTGTCATCAGCTTGAATACATTCTTTTTCATTTCTCTATATGCTTAAAAACATTCATATGAGTATGTAAGATTTTATACTTTCATTTTTATTTGACTCTTCTCTAATACCCTTACACGCATGCCCCTTATTTCTACTCACTAATGAAGTTCACGCTTTTCGCTTATGTTCACTTGTCGAGAATTCTTTATTGTTGTCATTTTGGTCGTTGATTTTGTGGCCGCAGTGCTATGTGGCTTCCTTTATGCAGTGTGCCACAAGTATTTATTGTATTAAAAGCTTTTTACAACATTTGACGGCATCAACAGCGCAACGATGACAACGTTGATGACACTTACCATACACATTTCACATACATACAAGCGAGTAGACATACATATAGAAGCATACATACATATGTAGCGTATTTGACTGCTTTTCGTGCACTTATAGCGGTTTTATATGACTGGATGGCAGTCACATCGCTAGGTTGGCCCGGCTTGTCTGGCTCGCAGTCAGTCTTCACTCGCATTTGTCGCATTAAGTTCAAGTGTAGAATGAATTGAGAAAATTAGGGGAAATTTTAGTGCATGACTGCGACAGATGGCAGTAACTTTCCAAAACGTTAAACACGCTCTCGACAGAGAACGCTTAGCGCAAGGCTTTCATGTTAGCTGATAGCTGAGAGAAGTGGTTTTAATAGCTTAAAACGCTTTAAAAAATCTTTGCTTCTTTTATTTTTTAAATATAAACTGTTTTCGATTTCGCATAAGTAGATACCCAAGCACCATCGCTTATTCTCTCAATATCTGCAAATTTCAGTTTACTCCTGTTTTATGTGCTCCTGTGTATGTATATACATATGTATATAATTAATTCTTACTGCTTTACTTTCTTGCTTGCAAGAACTTTTTATTGTCTACACTTTTGGTAATAAATATTGTTGTTGTTATTGTTTTATTTTGCTATGGCAGCAAAACAGTGTAACAACCACAGCCACAGCCACAACCGAAAACATCAAACACCAAACCACCTCACCATTTATAATAAGCTTAATTATTATTGTGCTTTTGCACTCAACTCACTCGCACACACATACACATATATAACGGTGGCGACCTAGTTTCTTTGCTGTGCTTAAACACGAGCACCACCGCACTGTACCGCCAAGCTGCCAACCGTCCAACCAACCAGGCAAGCAAGCGAGCAGCAACCAGCCGCTGCTGTACGTGTATTTCATCATTCGATGGCGTTGTCTAATTGTATGCCACAGCGTATTTCAGGCATAAATGGCGTTTTACAAGGGGATTTCCTTATCACGATTCCGTCGTAAAGCCAAATCTGCAGCTCCTTTCCTCTGCGTTTACATCCACTTAAATACATATATATATATATATACAATATATTTAAATATGTTTGTAACGATTCTGGTGTGCGCTTCCCTATTACATTAGAGTGTGACGCTGGATTTTCATTTACCTACATAGCAGCTCTCGATTATTGTACTTTGCTGCATGATTTTCCACACACCTATAGATAGATAGTTACATATTATTTGTTGTTGTTGTTATGCAGCATTTTGCAATAGCTACACATCTTCAAGATTCCTCCATACAACATCTCTTGGCTGGGGAGCGCTCGCTTGCTGTCAGCGCAGCGGAACAAAATATCTGGCAGCCTCCACTCAGTTTTTGTGGCCATATAAGCGTGCGTATATGTCTTCTTTGGTGCCAGTGTTATTGTATGTATGTAGTTTGTAGCATGAAGTTACTGACTTGTCTGCCCAATGTAGTATCGCGGCTCCTCCGCTTGCATTACGAATTTATGCTCAAACGATCACACAAGTGCAGCTATTGAATACACAGCATTACTTATTAATATTTACAACTGCGAGAAAGCGACTTCACGCGCCCTCAAACAGTTGTTTATGCCAGTGTTTGTCACACGACTGGTGAGCGCTTTAAATTTCCAGTGGTAGCTTTAATAATCTTCATAAGAATAAACAAGTGAATTTAACAAAGACAATAATAATTATATATTACTTTTTTAATTTGCAATTTACTATTTAACGCGCTAACAAAAGCTACAGCTCTAATTTTCACAGCGAACGCGTCTTCCTTATGCGCTATTTCAACTTTAACCCATTGCTACTCAACACTTCAACGCATTAGAAATGCATTATGGCCGCAATAAAAAGTCATAAGTCTCCATATCATTTATGGTCTTTGGAATGAAGCGAATCGTAAATTCTATAGAAATGCACTTGCGCCAGCATAAACTGCCATACAGAGAAGTTCTTTACAGCGCACACTGCGCAGGCATTACTACTTTTATAGCCCCACAAACATATTACCGGACAAGCTTAACGTAGCAGTAGACCGTAAGTGCTGCTACTATGTTTCATTGTGCACCTACGGCTACTTCAGCAGCACAAATCAAAAGCAACTACTGGTCAATATTGCTACCGCTCGTATTTTAATGTCAATTAAAAACTTACCTCGCGCTTATAGCAATTTAATAACAGTTGCGCCTCAAAGTTTATAAATATATTTTTACATATGAACATACACATGTGTTGGTATGTAACTGTAAGCGTACTTCTGATACGCCCCCCATGCATAAGTCTTTAGGACGTCATTCGCCCTAATCCATTGGGTTTAGATACTGGCGCGCCAGTTATTGTGTGTCTCTTTTCATTTTTCTGCACATTCCTTTTCAGTCTTTCTTCACAATTTTTTTCAAGGCAACAACCCGTTTCACTGTTGCGCTTTTAAATTTTACTAATCAAGACAATCTCCGCTACTCAGAACACGCTATAATTGCGGACTATGCTCTCGCGAAATTCACTTTTCGCACTGTGTGTCTGGCGTAAAATTTAATGAGCTCTTAAGACGCGCGCGAACTACTATTAGAGTATGGGTAGCGCTGCGGACGACGGCGGTACCAGTTCTACTAGCCACTCGTGAAGGGCAATCAGAGCGCTAGAGCTATTTCTTCCGGACTTGGCCTATCAAAAGTTTTGACATTTCGTACGAGCTTCAACCCAAGTCTTAAGATATTCTCAAGCCTCAAATGTTTTGTTATTGAATTAAATTTTATATTAAACTAAATACGTGTATAAACCTTAACATATTATGTTCTGTTTTGAAAGTTGACTTATGACTTATGACGTTATCAATATAAAAAGTTCACTCAAAATACAACAAATTATCTATAATGTATATTATTCTTCCCATCGTTACAGATCCGAGGTGAAACCGGAAAGTGCACGCGATAACATTTTCAATCCATATAATAGCTGCGGCATTGACAACTCCAATTATCAGCCATCGAACAAATCCGCCTGCAATGAAGTCGCTAACTCTGCAAACAACAACAATGCTCTCAACAATGTACGCACTCACAGCAGCACGGAGTGTGAACTGGTCTTCAGGGGCGATGAAAATAATCTCAACTGCAGCAACAGCAACAAACTACACTCGTCCACCAACAGCGATATTGCCAACTCATCATCTCTCAATGGCGACGTCATCAACGCCAACAACAACTCCACCACCACCGCCAACATCTCACATGCGACTGCCAACCATAGTACCGCCAACAATGCCTCTTCCACCGCCACTTGCACGCACAACTCCACCGCTAATTCGTCAACTCCAACACACACACGCAAACGTCAACTGTGCAGCAGCAATCTCGACAATGACCTAGAAATACTCGACCGGGAATTGAGCGAAATCAATGCGCCTATGCCACTAATTGACCCCGAGATCACACAGGGTGCTGAGCAGCTGGAGAAAGCCATCTCGTCGCGCAAGCGTTTGCGCAGCGAGGACGAAAGCGATCGTTTAGTACGCGAAGCGCTCTCGCAATTCTACATACCGCAGCAGCGTCTCATTTCCGCCATCGAGGACTGTCCACTTGACGTGGTGAGCGTTGGCGGCGGCATGGGCGTCGGCGTGGGCTTAGGCCTAGGCATGGGTGTGGGTATGGGCATGGGTCCAATGTCCCCGAGCAAACGTCAAAAGCTCGGCAATGGCACTAACGAGCTCGAACTGGAGTTCGATCTGAATCAGAATCAAAAGGATTTTGAGGTAATCATGGATGCACTGCGTTTGGGCACGCCAAGTCCAACACCGAGTGTGGGCAGCGACTCATGCGGTCAGGCGGCGATGATGAGTGAATCGGCCAGTGTGTTCCACAATCTGGTGGTCACCTCATTGGAGACATGAAAGTATCAGTAAAAGACAGACAACTTGCGAGTTGCGCAGGATTAGCATTGGGAAGAGAGAGTGAGAGTGAGATGGAGATTGGCGTAAGTCAAAAGCGAGATTTAAGATTAGGCGTGGATGGTGGCGTATTAAATCTTCGGAACAGGTATTAAAATGGTGTACGCAGCATGCTGTCAGCCTTTTCACACTGTGAATTTATGCGCGTCGAATGCCAATTATGCCAATAAAAAGCATTTCTACGAACGCAACATTAAGTTTAGCAAAATGTTTGCAAACCCAACATTGAATATTTATGTTAGTTAAAAAACATGCTTAAATTAAAAAACAAAAAAAAACGTTAAAGTGGAAGCGGAAACGTACGTACATAATTTACAAAAACAAGAAATTTGGCCAAACGCAAAACAAATGTGAGAACCGGCCGCACACTTTTTGTAACTAAAATAAAGTGAAAAACTCTTAATTCTAAGTATTTAGTATTTAGCATTTAGCTTAAGACATTTTCCACAAATATGATTAATTTTTAAACAAGCAAAAAGGATAACAAAAAGCATATACAAGTGCACATAAAACATAATATATACAACATTATATACATACATACATGCATACATATGTATGTTCATAAGTTAGACATTAAGTAAAACTAAATCAAAGAAAATGTAGTCAAACAGCAGACAACAGACATACAGACATACACACTCTTATATATAGATGTATGTATGTTTGTAGCGCAAGCGAGTCATGTGACAGTAAAATATGTAGAGATCAAACAGCTATTGAAGAGCAGCAACAGTTTGTATTTTACAAAAGTTTTTTCAAATTTCGCTACGACAACAGAATCAAAATTGCTTAACTTTATTGAAATTATGCTTTCAACTGGATCGCAAGCTACTTTTTGATAGAGTAGACTCAGAAGTTTTGTCGAAATACTTTCCAAAGCTTATATAAACGCTGAATGAATATATATTTTTCTGCAAAACGCAAAGCGATGTCAGTTTCCTAGTCAAAATGCAAATAAAGGAATTTTTTCAGTTTTATCATGGTTTCACATGGCACAGTGACAAACAAAGACAATGCAAAGCAAAGAAAGTGCGTAAATGAAAAAAAGCAAATTGCAAAACATTTACAACAAATAACAATATTTTCAGTAAGCATGTTAAAGGCAATGGTGACCTTTTGACGGTCAATGTTATTGGATAGTCTAAGTTTCTTACTGATTTTGTTATACTTGTTTTATTGTTAAATCAGTGAAGAAACAGAAACAAAAATAAAAAAATAAATAAAAATAAAAATAATCTAAAGCGCTTGCGCGGCAGATTTCTCCCATACAAGCCCAATCAAGTTTCTGAGGACACTGTAATTTTTCTATATTTTTTATTTAAAAAAATTCATTTATTTTCATTTATTTAATTCGTTATTATTATTTTCGTTTTTTTTATATTTTTTATACATTTATATATTATTAACTCTTTTTTTTTAATTACAAGTCTACCATTTGTATGTTCTAAGTCCCTATGTTCCATCCAGGAACTATGGATTCTTTAGCTGGCAGCAAGTTTACTACAACACTTTAACACCACTTCATTAAAACCAACTCGTATCAACAACCCTACTCACAGTTTAAACTGCGAAACACTCAAAGAAGTTTTTAGCAATGCAAAGCAAAAAGAAATCAATAAATTTTCATTTCAAAAGTGCAATTAAAAAATTTTTTTATGAAACAAAAATTTAGAAATACAAATTAATGCAAATTATACACAAAAACGCCGTTAAGCCTAGACTTGCAACAAACAAACAAAATGTAAATGTAAACAATGTAAAAGCTTTTACAAAATTTTGTGTTATTTTCAATTGTTAATAGAGAAATATGGCATGTATGTATAAACATTAAAATTGTTGTAATAGTTTAAAGAAGCAAACAAGTTTGTAATAAAAATAATAGCAGAAAAACGGGTTGAAGAAAATTTGTTTATTTCAAATAATGGCTGTGATAGTATTATTAAGTTAATATTAGTAAGCAAAACAGGCAAAACATAAAAGGCAAAGCAAACAGAAAGAAAAAATAAAATTAAAAAAAAAACACAAAAACAATTGTAAAAATAAAAATAGCAAAACAAAAAACAAACAAAAAAATAAAAAATATACATATATATAATATTAATTTAAATAAAACTTTAGATTTAATTTAAAATTAAATTACTGAAACAATGGAAAAGCAAAATACTTAATTTTTTAAGCTAAACAGTACACAAACGCAAGTATTATAAGTAAAAAAACAAAAACAAAAACAAAAAACGCAAAGCAAACCAAGTGAACTCAAATGAAGTGAAATGAGAAGTCCTTTTTTATATGTATTCAGTTAGCTTGTTACACATTTACAAAATGCCGCAAAGCAAAAGAAATGACGGTTTCAGCACTTTATTTCGTACAAAGGTGTTTCACTAATTTACTATTTTCTGTTCAAAAATATATCGTTGTACAATAATTTATTGTTTTTGTTTTTTTGTTTTGTTGGCCGAGCACTCTTCTTTGTTTCTACAAATGGTTACATTTCTGCGTGCCGTTTAAGTTGTCATAGACATAGACACGTACAGCCTAACATTTCAGTTGCAATTTGTTAATTTTTTTGCGTTATCAATTTGTACAAAAAAAAAATAAAAAAACCTTCATTTGAATGTTCTTCTACTTGTTTGTATGTATTTCTATAAACTGAAAAGCGAAACTTGTTCACTATTATTTTCTTGTTTCTATTATCTTTAAGTTGAACTGCAATGCAAACTTAATGCATAAAAAACTAAAAAAAATACATTAATTAAACTACACAAACTAAATTAGTAAAAAGAAGTTTCTTAGCTGTTACTATCTAGTTATAGTTTTAATTTTCTTTTTTATTATAAACATACATACAAATATATATATATATATATAGATGCATAAATGCTATTATCATTACAGTTATTGCATAAATAATTAACTTGTAATTATACTTATAATGTAGAACAAATAAACTGCATAAAGTTTACTTTCCTCATAAAGAGAAAATCATAAACAAATTTACAAAAACATACGCAACATAAAATTACAAAAAAAAAACACAAAAAACATAAATAAAAGTATTAAAATATTTGCAAAAAAAATGTTATTTTTTATTTCATTCTATTTCGGCAACGTTGTTCTTGTGAATTGCTTTAGTTGTTGTTGTTGCTGCATACTCACATACATAGCTCAGTGCTTTTGGTGCGTATTTTGGCTAATTTTCGTTTCACATTTGCTTTTATGGCGATTCCTAAACACTTTGCATGCACTTTCTTTGGCTTTCCTCTGCTTCTTTTAGACGGGCCTCAGCTTCTTATCTCATTGCTTGCGTACTTTTGGCATTGCCTTTGGTGTATTTAACAGTTCGTATTTTAAGTGTGATGTGTATTTGTTTTTTTATTTACCTTACAGTCCTTGTTGTACTCATTTTCTACAAAATTGCTGATATAAAAGTTTCTCCGTTTTCGACGATATTCAACCAAGTCAACTCCGCGTATGTCAAATACTTAGCATAGATACTTATGTTGGATCTATTAATTTTAGTTTTCAAAACCTCAATTATTACCCAAAATGTGCGATTATCTCAGTTTTTAACGACTGAGCGCCAAAAACAAGTAAGGGTAGACTAAGTTCTCTCGCACTTTATCTTAATTGATATAGTTTAATTAAGATAACACACAATTTTAAATATATTCGGCACAAAGTCCAATAGAATAACAAAAATCTTCATATATAGTATATGAGGGTTGAGGTAACTCATTTTCACCACCAAGGTACACTATATCCAAGACTATATGCTCACCTAATTTTGCGGTATAAAGTCCACCGGAAGTTTGATAATCCGAATATAAGGTATATTGGAGCTAGGGAAAGTTATAACCCGATTTTAACCATTTTTGGTACAGAGGCACAATATTAGAAACAACAGATTCCCTCTGAATAAAATTAAAATATCTTGGGACTTGTAAAGTTATAGTCCGATTTAAAAAAAAAATCAGTAAGTTATGCCACACTTATTTGTGTAAAATTTTATTGCGTTATCTTTATTAGTTCCTGATATATTATAATGTGAATGATTCAGAAGGAATTAAAAATTTTATTATATAGGAAGTAGGTTGTGAACTGATTTCAAACATTTTCGAGCGGTAATATCATATGTATATGGCATAAAGTCTATTGAAAGACTAGGGGAAGTTACGACCCGATTTCACTCATTATTGGTACGGAGACATATTAGAACAAAAATATTCCCTCTGAATTTCTTCAAAATATCTAAGAGACTTACCTATATTTTCGGTCAAAAATTTATTAGAAGCACTGAGGTCCCCATGTTCGATATATGATAAAGACTTATGGCCGATTTCGGTGATATTTAGAAGGGCGATGCCACACTATAAATACAGTATTTGTGCAAAGTTCTGTTCCGATATCTTCACTAATGCTAACTTTATATATTGTAAAGTAAACGATTCAGATCGATTTGGCCTATTTTCAAAACAAATCATTGGAATATAAGGAAGGAAAATATTACGAATCGAATTTCATTGAAATTGTCCGAGTAGTTTCTGAGATATGGTGACCCATAAGTGAGCGGAACCACGCCCATTCAAAATTGTGTATACCAATTTGAGTGCAGTCCTTCTGTACCATCTTTGAAATAAAATTGATTCTGGTGTTCTTCCTTACTGAATTAAAGCATTAGTCGTTTTCAACATAACTTTTGTATGGGAGGTAGGCGTGGTTATTATCCGATTTCCTCCATTGGACTATATAAGGTAGTATCTAAACGAAACGACTCTATAGAGTTTGGTTGATATAGCTCTAGTAGTTTACGAGATTAGTACAAAATACATTAAAAAAAGAATCCAAAAAAATTACATCCAAATAAGTCCCTTTTTTACGTTCATTTATGGCTTAGTTATGGCACTTTATGTGTTTTCCATCTTCGATGGTGCCAAGAAACACGTGTACCAAGTCTCATCAAGATATCATAATTTTTACTCAAGTTCAAGTTGCACAGACGGACAGACATCCGGATTTCAAATCTACTCACCCTGATCACTTTGGTATATATGACTCTATATCAAACTCTTTAATTTTAGGTCTTACAAACAACCGTTATGTGAACAAAACTATTATACTCTCTTTAGCAACTTTGTTGCGAGAATATAAAAATACACATAAATTAGCATTTGTAAATTTGTTCACTCATCTTTTCACTCGGATTTTATATTAACACACAAATACATATACATATAATGTATATATGTATATACTTACGCATTGGATAATTAAATATCTTAAAGAATTTTAAAGAGAGCTTGCTTTTTATTACATAAATGAAAAATAATTAAATTAAATATGAGTTGCTTTAGTGTGATACAAAAATAAAAATTATGAAAAACAAGGAATATCTGGGAGAGAGCATTACAAATTAACATACATACATACATATATTATATGTACTAAACGTGCTAAATATAAGCATATTAATATTATACAATTTATTAAAATATTTATGTGTAATTTTTTACTAAACGTAAGTGTAATTAATAAATACTTAAGCCAATATAATGTTAAGCTAACATTTTACAACAACCAAAATCAAGATATGAAAATGTGTACAATAAATTTAAGGTCAAGATTTCAAAAATAGCGTTAATGGAGCAAAAATTGTAGTTATAGAAATAAAGAATTAAATAAAAAACAAATGAATTCAAAGTGATTTGATTTATGGTTAATTATTACTTTTCATATATCGTAAGTCGGCCATTGAAAGCGTTGAAAAAGCCTTGTACTACTGCATAACACTATAGGACGGTTTCTAAACTGCTAACTAACAATAGTTTCTGCGAAGACAAAAAATTGAAAATGTAACAAGTAAGGAAGGGCTAAGTTTATACCCTCGCAATTTATAGATGGAATTTTATTAATATAACACAATTTGATCCATATATTCGGCATAAAGTCCAATAGAATAATGAAAGCTATCATATATAGTATATTAGGGCTGAACCGACTTCACTCATTTTCACCACCAAGGTACACTATATCCAAGACCATACAATTTTTTTCCAACATTTCCAACGTTTTGGCACAAGAAATTTCGTTTCAAACACAAAATTTCACACAAACTAATTATAATTTGCATGCCCCTGGAATGTTCGGACCCTTAACTGAGAAGGTGCCTCTGCCCAGTTGGTTGATGTCCTCATACAACTAACGGCTGACATCACCGCCGTCTAAGAAGTGCGATGGACGGGACAAGGACGGAAGAAGGTGGGTCCCTGTGACATCTACTACAGCGGCCATATAAAGGAGCTCAAATTTGATGGCAATTTTAACGCTAAGGTGGGTAAAGAAGCTGTCTTTGGCACAACAGTCGGAAAATTCAGCCTCCATGACGAAACATCGCCAAACGGCCTGAGGCCGACTGACTTCGCTGGAGCCCGAAGTATGGTTGTTTGTAGTACCAGATTCCAGCACAAGAAAATTCATCAAGCTACATGGCTGTCTTCTGATCCAAACACACACAATAAAATCGATCATATTTTGATAGACGGAAGACATGTCTCCAGTGTTTTTGACATGTGTACGCTCCGAGTATCCTTGAACCTGGTAGCAGCGAAAACACCATGAAGAAATTCGAATAGCAACTACCCGCTTGAAGAACAACCGAAGCATTTCCAGCCGAGCTATTTAAATACGGCGCCGAAGAACTGATAAGGTGCATACATCGGCTTCTTTGTAGAATATGATCAAAAGAGCATGCCCGAAGATTGGAATTTCAGTGTGCTCTGCCCAATCCATATAAAGGGAAACCCCACAATCTGCGCCAATTACCGTGGTATAAGTCTCCTCAAAATCGTATATAAGGTCGTGTTAAGCGTACTGTGTGAAATAAAGTCCACCGTAAACGTACTGATTGGACCTTATCAGTGTGGCTTTAGGCCCAGAAAATCCACCATGGAACAGATATTCACTTTGAATATCCGAGAGAGAAGAATCGATACACACCACCTTTTCATCGGTTTTTAAGCTGCCTTCGATAGCACGAAAAGGAGCTGCCTCTATGACGCGATGTCTGAATTTAGTATCCCTGCAAAACTAATAGGGCTATGTAAACTGACGTTGAGCAACACCAAAAGCTCCGTCCGGATCGGGAAAGACCTCTCCGAGCAGTTCGATGCGAAACGAGTCTTCAGATAGGGTGACTCTCTTTCGTGCGACTTCTTCAATAGAGAAATAGAGAAGGTCCTATCTTCTATAAGAGTGTAAAGCTGATGGCGTACGCCGATAATACAGACTGGATAAGGAAGCGAAGCGTATGGGTCTGGTGGTGAATGAGGACAAGTCCTGTCATCAAAAATAGTCAGCGCACTCGGGTCTTAGCTCCCACGTCACTGTTGACAGTAATAACTTTGAAGTCGTAGACAGTTTCGTTTACTTGGGAACCAGCATCAACAACACCAACAATGTCAGCCTAAAAATCTAACGCAGAATCACTCTTGCCAACAGGTGCTTCTTTTGACTGAGTAAGCAATTGAAAAGAAAGGTCCTCACTCGACGAATCAAAATCAAACTCTACAAGTCGCTCATTATCCCGTCCTGATGTATCGCGCAGAAGCGTGGACGATGACAACCAAAGATAACATGATACGAAACTCTTTCATTCGTGAGAGAGCTGTCGAAGTCCGCATTTTTTATAACATTTGGCAGTGGTGCCACTGCGGGAAAATATAAGTTAGGAGATTTTTATTCGATTTCTTGGGTATTTATTGGTTTGCAGTTTACGCTTAATAGAGACTTCTTAACCAATATTACACCAACACATACACTTATAAATATATATTTTAAGATAAACAATAGACATCTACACATAAAAATAATAAAATATTATAATAATTAAAAATCGTACATATTATAAGTCAACATAAACAAAAATTTAGCTTAGTTTAATTTAGTAACATATAGTTATTTATATTTTATAAACAAATAAACACCTTAATATATTCTCTAAAAGTTTAAGAGAAAAGTTGTACCCAGATATGTATTTACGTAAATGTCATTTAACACTGTTAAAGAACGTACATATATTACTTTCGTACAAATAGCCACCGTTTCTTAAATAATGTACACATATTAACTCCATTTAAATAAAAGTTAATAGTAATTCAAAAATCACAAAAAACTTATCGTACAAAAACGAACCATTTAATCATTTATTTCTGCGGGATTCTTAGTGGTAGCTCGTCATTTTGACTGTCAGCTGTTCAGTAGCCCATGATCTGACTTTGTTGCCAACATCAAAAATGAGTTCATGGGTTTTCTCAACAAGCAAAAGAGAAGAGTTTCGTATCATATTATCCATGATGACAACATCCGATGAGACGACACTTGGTGTTTTCGAGAGAAAGGTTTTGTGCAAGATTTATGATCCTCTGGACATTTGCAATGGCAAATACGCCAGACGATGGAACGATGAGCTGTACGATTTATACGAGGTCATTGACATATATAGTTCAGCGAATAAAAAGACAGCGACTACGCTGGCTAGGTCATGTTGTACGAATGGATGAAAAGACTCCAGCTCTGAAAGTGTTCGATATATATGTAAATACATCAAACTATTAAATTTACTTGTACATCAAACAAATTTATTGTTCATATTCCCTTAAGCCTTTCATTATGAAGACTGAAATGAAATCGGTTGTTAACTCCGTCCACCCCCCATAAAAAGGTTGTGTTGTTATGTTGCCACGCCTAATTCCCATATACCACAATTTAGAATTATAGTAAATGTTTATATTGGAACCTTAGCACAAATACTGCGAAATCGGATAATGAATTTTCAAGGTCCCAGATATGGAACATGCAGACCTTTCACCAACAATATTATATAGTATATGTCAGTTAATATGTGAGATAATGAAAAATGTTCCAAGTTTTACATGACAAGAAGGAAAAAATTAAATCGCATCATGCTGGATATCTTCACTCTCACGATTTGAGAAGGCAACGATACACTCCGAAAATCCCCGCGTAACGAGTTTCAATAGATTCCGATGAATTTTTCAAATAAGGCTATCTCGGCTTCGACTTGATAACTACTGATTTTTGTCCCCTGGAATTTTTGTCTAGAATGCTAGACGTAATAGCTTGCCTACTCTTCCGCTTCTCGTAGAGGGTATTTCGTCGTATCTCTCGTACTCCTCAAACAGCGAACACTCCTCTGCCGTTAGGGCATCCAGGTCTTCTCCCTGAACTGGGGGTATCCTTATCGCTGCTTGTTTGATTTTGTTGTGTCGTACGACTATTACGCCGGAGCCCCATTACGTGGTATGCTCACCGTTACTTCCCAAGGAGCCTCGGTGTTGGGAAGGCTCGTTGGAATACAACCGGATTTCCTCTTGGCTGCAAATCATCCGGGAATCACATAGCACCCTGTATTAGGAGATGACAAATCTTGCTTATTACCCTCCCACGACTAACGTCTGATTCGACATAGAGTGCCTGATGGAACTAGCATATTGGTCTGGCGGTGGCTGGCTGAGCTACGTAGCGTCAAGGTGTCTGCCATTCGCAGAAGAAAAGGGAAGCCTAGGAAATAAGTGAGCATTATTGTGGATATGGTCTTCAGGAGGTCAAGGGGGATCTGATAATATAGTCTGGAGGGCAGTATTTTGAAATATCTGAACAAGAAACGTACAGATTTAACAAGAGAGAGTGTTGCTAAGAGAGTATTATAGTTTTGTTCAAATAACGATTGTTTGTAAATCATAAAACTAAACGAGTTAGATATAGGGTTATATATATATAAATTATCAGAATGACGAGACGAGTTGAAATCCGGATGTTTGTCTGTCCCTCCGTCCGTGCAACGGATAACTTGAGTAAAAGTTGAGATATCTTAACGAAACTTGGAACACGTATTCCTTGGCACCCTGAGGAGGTTGCTTTCGAAGATGGGCAAAATCGGGTCATTGCCACGCCTACAATATGGCGAAAACCTAAAACATATAAAGTGTCATAACTAAGCCATAAATAAAGTTATAAAAGTAAAATTTGTAATAAAGGATCGCACTAGGAAGGGGCATATTTGGATGAAATTTTTTTTGGAGATTGGGCGTGGCCCTGCCTCCAAATCGGTTATTTGTATATATCTCGCAAACCAATGAAGCTATAAAAACCAAACTTCCTGCAGTCGGTTCTATTACGTACCCCACTACACACCATCAAAAAGTTGAAATAGGATAATAACCACGCCCACCTTCCATACAATTGAAAGGTTGAAAATTATTAAAAGTGGGTTCACTCACTAACGAAAAGCGTCAGAAATACTAAATTTCACAGAAATAATAGCAGAAAAGCTGAACTCAGATTTTTATACGAAATTAAAAATGGGCGTGGCATCGCCCACTTATCGTCCAAAAACCATATCTCAGGAATTACTCGACAGATTTCAATGAAATTCGGTGTATAATATTTTATTGACACCCTGATAACACAAAACTCAATTTTGAATTCCATCTGATTCCTTCACTTTATAATGTAAACATAAGGAACCAATGAAGATAGCGGAATAAAACTTTACACAAATAGTGCATATCTACTCTGGCTTCACTTGTGAAAAAATTGTCGAAAATGGACTATAACTTTTCAAGGCCCCAGATATCGAACATGTTGAACCCAAAGCCTAAGGGTAAATTTTAACCGAAAATATGGGTAAATCTCTCAGATAATTCAATGTATTTCAGAGGAAATAGTTTTCTTCTAATAGTGTGTTCTCTGTTCAAAAATTATTAAAATCGGGTCATAACATCTCCTAGCTCCCATATACCTAATTATAGGTTTTTTAAAAATACAGTGGGCTTTATTCCACATATATGTATTTGTTAATATGTGACATATCTTAGCAAAATTAAGTGAGCGTATATTATTGGATATAGTGTACTTTGCTGGTGAAAATTAATGAAATCGGTTCAGGAATTACCTCAGCCCTCATATTCTATATATGCGGATTTTCGTTATTCTATTAAACTTTATGCCGAATTTATGGGTAAATTTGTGTGTTATCTAAATAAAATGTCTTTAATAAATTGCGAGAGTATAAAATGTTCGGTTGCACATGTTTTATTTTCTTTTTTTCAAATCGCCTTTTTCTCCGTTCTCTTTACGCTTTGGTAAATGTTATAGATTGCCTGTAATTATGCGACGAATTTAGTTTTGATTGTAGTGTTAGCAGTCAATGCCAAAAACTGGAGCATTTTCTATTTTTCCCCTGGGTGTCCTCCGCTGGGCACAATTCCGATTACTATGGCGCCGCGATCTGATTACACCGTTGGAAAGAGGACGTCCTCCCGATTCAAAAATATATAGGGAATAGATACCGCAGACGCCTAGTTTTCGAGATATTCCGCTTTTAAGATAAAAAAATCAAAATTTTCAACTAGCTATTTCACACAATTTAATACACTTTAACACATTTTACGCACTTTTTTCACCTCAAATATATTAAATAAAACTGTAGGCGTTGCATTAAATGTACATTTTACTTTTATTATATAATTTTAAAGTCAGAATTATATGTTTCAAAAATCACTTTTCACTCTCAAATTTATGTGTTTACAATTATGCGGAGAACGAGCGTTGCCATATTGTAGATACCATATATAAATTCATCCATAAATTCCTCTTTTTGCGAAAATTCCTCTTTTTTGCCAAAATTCCTCTCCTTTTATTAAACAAAATAAATTTTGAAAAATCATATCGAGGACAGCCTTTTAGTTTGCTAACACTTGTATTGGCTTGACCAGAAAGGAGTTCTACGCGAAAAAACTTCGAACACACCTGGTTTTGGCTCTACCAGGGTAATTTTTTTGAAGCGCGGCCGAAGGCACCCGGTTTTGGCTCGACCAGGGTTATTTTTTTAAAGCGCGGCCGAAGGCCGCCAGTGCAGAAAGGAGTTCTACGCGAAAAAAACTTTGGACACCCCTGTTTTGGCTCGACCAGGGTTATTTTTTTAAAGCGCGGCCGAAGGCCGCCAGTGCAGAAAGGAGTTCTACACGAAAAAAACTTCGGACATCCCTCGAAAATTTTTTATATACATCTTTGATGCAGAAGAGAGTTCTACAACAAAAAACTATGATATACTAATACATAAATAAAACACAGTCATTAAAAAATATATCATCTATGGTTTCTAACATGTGGCAACGCTCGTTTTCCACATAATTGTAAACACAGAAACCTTTTCAGCTATTAGTGTGCTAAGTGATTTTTAAAATAAGTAATTTTGGCTTAAAAAATCTTAAATAAATCTATATTTTGAATTAAATTGAATGTTAATAGTGTAATTTTAAATATGTGAAGTAAAAAATGTGAAAAAATAGTGTTACAGTGTGTGAAAATCCATGTGTTACTTATAGAAAAAATTGGACTTTTAAACATGAATATTTTAAAAACTATAAGTCCAATCAAGAATATTTATATATATTCCTGCTCTGGAGAGCCTCCTCTTTCACCCGATACCCCATTTATACCGGAGTTGTCAAACCCCGACCGCCAAACTCACCTCGTATGATTCAAGAAAATAAACTCCGCGGACCAGACTATGCCGGTAATATAAGAGATAATAAACTCTTGTTAATAGAGCTATTCTAAAGCCAAACTATGTAGAGTGGTCGATCGAACGGACAACTGGTCTAAATTAAATACTGAACGATTCTTGGGGGCGGAAATTGAATTTATCCTTCGATTTGGGTTTCAAACTTATTATTGCGAGAGAAATACCGTACAAATTATGAAACAAAAATTATCAATTCCAATTTTTAGGTAAACAAAGTGGTTATAATCGAAAAGTCAACCAGATGCATGCATTACATAGTGGCTCATTTTATTAAAAATTCAAACAGAAAAATCCTTTTACATTGCGTGTTTCATAACGCAAAACGATGACTGCCAAGTTTTGCGAATATTTCGATGACTTCTTCGGCGGTGATTTCGATGTCATGATGCGTATGAAGCAACGCTAATCCAACTTGTCTTTCTTGAAGCATGGTCGTCCTAAGCCATGTTTTGATGCGGCGAAGATAAGAAAAAGAACGTTCATATCTCGCGTTTGATACGGGAAGTGAACAGAATACTCGAGATAGGTATGGATTGTTGGGAATATGTCGACATCACATTTTCTTAATGTTTCCAGTGCAGAAGTTGTAATTTCGTTGCTGCTGCCAGTGACATTGCCAGTAGCTTAATTCACCTATGAATTTAAATTTTTGTACTCTTTTTTCATCATCCAGAAGATTCCAGAATCTTGCATCCGATTAGATCATCGATTTCGTTTTCTTTTAAAAGACTTGCTTTTTCTGGGAGCAACACACTCAATTGGTAACCATCCAAAACTTCTTGTAAAAAACAAGCTTCCAAATCTTCTTTGATGTTATCCAGCAGAGGTATGTAGACAGAGACCCTGTAGTAATCTTCGCAAATTTTCACGTCGTAATTTTCGCGTTTCGTTTGTCGACCACATGTTCTCGGTTTCGCTTCGTCAACTTCTTGGCTTCTGAATAAATCAATCGGAATATTTCTTCAACTTTTTCCCTCTTTTTTTCCAACGTGGCAAGCAACGTCCCAATCATTTTTGATGCCTTCGCCAAATCAATTGCTTCCTTTTGAAGAACTACGCTGAGCGAATGGGTGAGCGATAGAATGTTATCGTCGGGAATCGCCGGGTTCCGAGGACGAGGGTAAGTGAAAACACGGGTTCTATATGCAAAATTAGCTATTACTATTGTTGAATAAACAAACCTAACCTCAATTTTTATGTAAACACTCGTTTGAATGTCAGTGAAATTTCACCATGCACAAAAATGAACAGTAAAATCGAAACAACAACGATACTTACCATTTTAGATATTCAAAATTGGGCACATTATTTTCCAGAATAAGGTATAACTTCACAGAAATTGACGAAAATGAAATGGGTAACTTGGGCAAATTATAGTAACTATATAGATGATTCCGCTCAGCTGGGCATAGCGTGATTCTATTGGACAGTCAAATTGAGGCGTTTTTGGCGAGATAAACGGATTTAAATGAAACGTCACCATGCATCGAGTGTTTGTATTCTCAATAGTACCAATCGTACAGTATAAGACATATATGCCCGCAGAGATATCGAATACTGACGCTAGGTGACACCACGAACTACGAAAAACATATAGACACGATGCCTCTTGCGACTATCGAACGCCCCATACTGTACTGAAGACTTCAACTCTTTCTCAATTCAGAATTTAGTGCTTCCGCTGTGAGTCGCCCAGAAAAGGGTTAAATAAGTTTAGACAGGTCATATAATGCAATTTATGATAGTATCTTGTTGTGATTTCCATAGTGTATTTGGTGAGAAGAATGTATTTTGATATTGTTGTATTTTCATTTTTTTATTGCAGAGAATATTTTTCTAGCAAACAAGTGAAATTTTCTTGTTCTATGGTTCCAAGTGGATCCGCCACTGCTTTTATACATGAACTGCGCGTTATCGAAAATTGGATCACTAGGTTTTGCTCTAACCCAAATACTATTTAAAATAGTTGGTATCAACCAAGCAATTTCTTGGGCTATCCTGATGACGCGCAGTGTATATAAAGGTTAATTCGTCGACAAGTTACTGTTTACTGTGCTGCCTAATGGAGGTATAGGTTCTTAACAGTTTCGTTCCAAACCTCTCATTAACTTCCTTTCATCTTAATATATAACAAGTAAGGAAAGGCAAAGTTCGGTTGCAACCGAACATTTTATACTCTCGCAATTTATTGATGTAATTTTATAAAGATAACACAATTCGACCCATATATTCGGCATAAAGTTCAATAGAATAACCAAAATCATAACCACCAAGATACAATATATCGAAGACTATACGCTCATTTAATTTTATATTACTTATAATTAGGTATATGGGATCTGGGGGAAGTTATGACCCGATTTCAACCATATTTGGTACAGAGACAAACTGTTATAAGAAAAACTCAGAGGGAATGGATTACATTAAAATATCTGAGAGATTTACATATATTTTCGGTGAAAAATTACCCTTAGGCACTGAGTTCTTCATGTTCGATATCAGGGGCCTTAACAAGTCATGGTCCGATTTCGACAAAAACCACAAGTGATGTCACAGCTCAAATACAGTATTTGTGTAAAGTTTTATTCCGCTATCTTCATTTGTTCCTAATGTACTATATACATATTGTATTATATACATATTGTATTATAAAGTGAACAAATCAGAAGAATTCAAAATTGAGTTATATGGGAAGTAGGCGTAGTTGTGAACCGATTTCGCCCATATTCCACCCGTGTCATCAGGGTGTCAAGAAAGTGTTCTATACCGAAGTTCATTGAAATCGGTCGAGTAGTTCCTGAGATATAGTTTTTGACCCATAAGTTGGCGACGCCACGCCTATTTTCCATTTTGTAAAAAAATCTCAGTGCAGCTTCCTTCTGCTATTTCTTATGTAAAATTTGGTGTTTCTGATGCTTCTTGTTATTGAGTTAACCCACTTTTAGTCATTTTCAACCAAACCTTTGTATGGAAGGTCGGCGTGGTTAAAATCCGATTTCTTTCATTTTTGGACTGTATAAGGAAACGGCTAAAAGAAACGACTGCAGGAAGTTTGGTTTATATAGTTTTATTGCAAGATATATACAAAAAAACCTATTTGGGGGCGGGGTCACGCCCTCTTTTCCAAAAAAATTACATCCAAATGTGCCGCTCCCTAATGTGATCCTATGTTCCAGATTTTATTTTCATAACTTTATTTATGACTTAGTTATGACACTGTATAGGTTTTCGGCTTTCGTCATTTTGTAGGCGTGGCAGTGGACCGATTTTGCCCATTTTCGAAAGCAACCTCCTCAGGGTGCCAAGGAATACGTATTCCAAGTTTCATTAAGATATCTTATCTTACTCAAGCTATCGCTTGCACGGACAGACGGACGGACAGACATCCTGATTTCAACTCCACTCGTCATCCTGATCATTTATGGATATACTAGCAGACCCGGCCACATGTTTTTGTGGCTAAGTTATACATTAAATTAAGTTGGTCCAATCTTGGCTTCGGCGGCGATATTGATTACTCGAGGTCGATTTATGTTACGCAGCATAATGACAACTCACACTACTTTTAATTGCAAAGTGAGTGGTGATAGTACAGGCAATTTTAAATAGTTTGGGATAATTGACTACGTCATCCTGGTTTGTAGCTGTGTCAACTCTCTTGGACCGAAATTCTAAATTGTCGCATTAAGATCATCGATATCTTTTTTTACCACCAATATATGAAGGTCATTCAATCAGTCATTTATGGTTATCATATTGAGGTTTCATGTCAGGAAAACTTCTTTTTCGAGTCAATGAAGTGACAGAAATCTGTTGGAAATGCTATTAATCCATCGAGGTGTCAACTGCCAACTGCTTCTACAATCGCAATTTGATATTGTTGCAAAAACACTCATATGTTAGTTGTTAATTGGCGATCCTTTATGTGTCGCCACAAATTAAACAAATTGCGATTAGCCCGTCAGTAACAGTTGATCCAGGAATAATTGGAAGAGTCTGGCGTAAATCACCTGCTAACAGAATCCTGGCTCCACCAAAAACGTTCATCGGCAATCAAGATCTTTTAAAGTCCTGTACAGTACCTCCAATTTTTGGCGATTTGCCGACTGGTGTTTCGTTCATTTGCAATTTAGGGGTAATTTCAGGGCCAAATGTGCCGTTTGTTCGTCTACTAACAAGTGCCAAGTTGCCCCTATTCCCGTTAACCTTGGTGGTGAAAATTAGTAAAATTGGTACTGGAATTACATCAGCCCTCATATACTATATATGATGATTTTCTATTGGACTTTATACCGAATATACAGGTCAAATTGTGTGTTATCTTAATAAAATTACATCAATAAATTGCGAGAGTATAAAATGTTCGGTTGGACCCAAACTTAGCCTTTCCTTATTTGTTACAAATTGTTCCAAATCGCTTCACAACCACGCCTACTTCCTATATACCAGAACTTTGAAAACAATCTGATTCGTTTACTTTACAATATATAAACAAAGTACTAGTGAAGATATCGGTGCAGCACTTTGCACAAATACTATGTTAATAGTGTGGCAGCCCCATTCTAAAAATCGCCGAAATCGGACCATAGGTTTTTAAGGTCCCCTATATCGAACACGAGGGCCTCGGTGCTTCTAACCTAACATTATGGTTTCCAACTTTCAATGGACTTTATACAATATATATGACGAATATGTGGGTCAAATTGTGTATTATACAATATAAATAAAGTTAAATATATAAATTGCGAGAGTATAAAATGTTCGGTTACACCCGAACTTAGCCCTTCCTTACTTGTTATATTATATTATTATCAAGCAACATTTTTTTTTAATTCCGCACTCGACCATTCAGTAGGGAGCCGACCGCGCGAGTGATCTTAACCCCCCTCCCGTACCTCCGTGCCCGAGTGACGCCTACAACGCATAGTTAGCCGCCGAGCGGATATTTTTCAAAATTTTTAACTCGTGATATCTTTTGAATGGAATGTCAGAATCTATTAATTCAAAAAATTATATAAAGCGATCTTAAATAATAAATCATTTATTTCGATAAGGATTAATACTAGTGATGAGCTATATTTCACTAATAAACAAATATAATAAATAATAAATAAATAAATAAAATCAGATTCACGCACATATTAATCAATACACATACGCTTGTCGTCACTTTTGCCTTTTCCTCGAGTACAGTTGAAAGAAGCAAGTGAGATGGTCGATGTTAAGGAGGGGTCGCGGCGAAGTGGTCCCCTAATTTCCTAATGATAAATTTATTTCTGGATTAAATTATACAGAATTGAACAACTTTAAGAATTATTTTGAATTCATATATTCTTAATTAAATGACCCCTTAATATATCAATATTTCGCAATACAAATAGATATCCAGCATTTATAGAGAACCCTCCGTTGAAACGCCTCTGCGCATGGTGTTGTGTCGATGGGATAACGGCGATTAGCAAAATCATAGCAAAATCTTGCAAATAAGTAAATGACCGCTTCCCTTACCCCTGACAACTTTGCCTACAAACGTACAGAAGTGCTCGCATACATATTGATGTCGAATTGTGCGAGTCGACGAGGAATTGACAAAAATATTTCAAATCGACATCTAGAGGCAATGTCGGCTATGTTGTCACATTTGTTTCTTTCGCAGGGTTTTGTTCTTGAATTGTGACATACGCTACTTTTATAGTAATGCAATGTTCGATTTGCCTACGTTTCATGCCGCTGAGTTTCAGCTAAAATAGGCCAAATCGAAAACAAACGATAAGGGATATGCATTCATCTGAACATTGATTTGCAAGCCTCCACAGAATTGACTGAAGAATCTTTTGTGTCTGAAAAGGGCTATGTTGCCATTTTTCACTTCTGAAGTGAACATTAGAAAATTCTTCGACTGATTTTTAGCATCGTCGTGAAGAAATAACTTGTGGGCGGCTTGAATATGCGGGGATGGATGGAAGGAAGATTCATTTTCAATGGTTGGTTGACTCTTCAATATTCTAAAATTGAAGTTTTGTCATCCTCGTTAGTGGATTTCGCATCATCATCATACTGCTTTACCAGGCGCCCAGAAAAGGAGTGCGACAGTGAGTTGCGAATTCACGCACTTTACTTTGTGGAAGACGCGCGTTCCTTATAAATGAAATTGTTTTTGTTGTAGCATGAAACATTTAAATGTTCTAATTAGAATACCTATGAAGCGCAATCGCAAAATTTGACCAATCAGGAAGGTTGGTTGTTTGTTTGTGTAACTTGCGTGAATGTTTAATTTTTTGCAATGTGATTGTTAGAAAGAATTGTGAAGAAAATATGTGTGTATGTTTGCGTATGTGTACATCTCTTCGGGCATATCATTGAAATCTGCCGTAAGCGATTGTAAATTAGTCGGTGGACCTGCTTACACAGGACGAATTCATGTAACAACTTGAAATATTTTGTCAAAGTTCAAATTACATCCGAAATTCTACAATTTTATTTTTATTTTTTATGTTTTTTTTTTTTAATTTTATTTTACTTTAAAATTAATCCGTATTATCTTGATTATTTTTATATTTTAGCTATAAGTTAATAGCTTATTATTACACATTTTTCTGATATTCTCTAATGCGAGTGTGCAAGATCAGCTGCGCAACAAGCAATCTCTGTTCTCATGTTCCTTTATATTGTGGTAAACACTTTTGATTTATAGTGTTCGAAATTTTTTCGATGTTCCCTAAAATCAAATAACAGATAACATTTGCTTCTTATTATTATACGTTCTTTGATATCGTTCTTTGCTCTGGCTCAACAATCTCGAAATGCAGCACCATCTACATGTCATGTATGGCCTACTTATCGACATATTATTCCGCTTGCTTGAATACAAAAACTAAAAATTAGTTTCATGGGCAAGTTAATATAGTTCAGATATTTGAGTATTTTTAATAAAATGAAAGCATTATAAATAATAAAAATATATTATATTTCTTACTATTTAGTAAATTCATCTTTAATCTGAATATTTTAATAATAAATAATAAAGTAATTAAAAAAAGCTTCAAATTCTGATTAGAAGGTATACTAGCAACCCTGATTTTTGCGAAAGCGGTAAACTCAGCTGAAAACAAAAATCCAGTGGAACACGTCAGGTATTTCGGCCGCTGTCATTTTGCTCATAGATATCAGTTCGTATAAAAGTAGGGAAAGTTCTAGGATTTTTTAAGTGTAAACTTCCTATTTTGATATTTTCAAGTTTGAATACATTAATATTAAGGATAATAAGGTAATTTCAATATATATTGATTGAGGTATTTGTTTAATTCAAATGAAAGTTATTATTTCAAAACTAACCTAATTTGTGTTTCTTTTCCTTATGTGCGACGCTGGCAAAAAATATTGATTGCTAATCAACTTGAAATTAATTAAAATGTATCCAGTTGGTAAAAAACTTAAAAAATACGGCATACCATTTCTGAAAATACATAAGCACCGGCAACACGTCAACATGTTCGCCGACACAATTGTCAAACAAGATAATGCACGCCGACGTTGGAGTACCACGTCATTGGCATGTATTACAACCCTCTGCCTGCTGATATTGGTTAGCAGCCACATAACTGGCATTAATGCTGCGGCTGTAATGTCTGTCGATTTGGGTACAGAGTGGATGAAAGTTGGTGTAGTTTCGCCTGGAGTCCCAATGGAAATAGCACTTAATAAGGAATCTAAACGTAAAACACCGGCTATTTTAGCCTTTCGTGATGGCTTGCGCACATTTGGTGAAGATGGTGTAACTGTTGGTATACGTGAACCAGCTGCCGCTTATGGTTATTTACTTGACTTGTTGGGCAAGACTATAGAAAACCCAATTGTTGATTTGTACAGGTGGGTATTCGGGATTAAATCCCCTTATAACAGTAACCTCTTAGTGATCATTGTTAAATATCATAAACCTATATTGGTTTTATTACGTTTTTTATTGAATTTATTGATGTTGATATTTCTAAATAAAATTATAGGAAACGTTTCCCTTATTATGAAATTATTGGCGATCCCGAGCGTAACACAGTAATATTTAGAAAAAGTGAATCGGAGCAGTTTTCTGTTGAAGAGCTAATTGCTCAAATTCTGGTTAAAGCTAAGGAGTTCGCACAAGAATCCACTTCGCAGCCCATAACCGAATGCGTTCTTACTGTTCCCGGATATTTTGGACAGGCCGAACGTGAGGCTTTGCTGACTGCTGCCGAATTGGCTAATCTAAAAGTTTTGCAACTGATCAATGACTATACTGCGGTAGCTCTTAATTATGGCGTATTTCATAGAGCAGAGATCAATGAAACTGCACAATATTTTGTTTTCTACGACATGGGTGCTTACAAAACATCGGCTGCCGTAGTCAGTTATCAGTTAATGAAGGACAAAGTAACCAAAGAAACGAATCCGGTTATTCAGGTGTTAGGTGTGGGTTACGATCGTACTTTGGGTGGATTAGAGCTCCAACTGCGTCTGCGCGACTATTTAGCTGCTGAATTCAATGCCATGAAGAAAACTAAGACTGATGTTACCACTAGCCCACGTGCACTTGCCAAACTGTTTAAAGAGGCTGGACGTGTTAAGAATGTACTTTCCGCGAATAATGATCATTTTGCTCAAATAGAGAATTTATTGGAAGATCAAGATTTCAAACTCCAAGTAACACGTGAAAAATTAGAGGAGCTCGGTGCTGATTTGTGGCCGAGAGTTGCTAAACCACTTGAACAAGCACTTTCCGCCTCTGGACTTTCTTTGGACACGATTTCCCAAGTTATAATATTTGGAGGTGGAACACGTGTACCCAAGGTTCAAGAAATCCTGAAGCAAGCCATTAAACAAGAATTGGGTAAGAGTTTGAATGCTGACGAGGCAGCAACAATGGGCGCAGTTTACAAAGCAGCTGATTTGGCTACTGGTTTTAAAGTGAAAAAATTCGTTGTGAAGGATGCTGTTATCTTCCCAATTCAGGTAACTTTCGAACGCGATCCGGGTGATGGCAGTGCGGTTCGGCAAGTCAAGCGTGTGCTCTTTGGCCAGATGAACTCGTATCCACAGAAAAAAGTAATTACTTTCAACAAACATACCGAAGACTTTGATTTTAACGTTCTTTATGGTGACTTAAGTCATTTGTCTGCACAAGAAATTTCCTATATTGGTTCATTAAACATATCCCGCGTGGAATTGGAAAAAGTGAAGGAGTTGATTGAGAAACACCAAAATGAAGTGATTGAGTCAAAGGGTATTAAGGCTTATTTTACCTTAGATGATTCAGGCATATTTCATTGCGCTGGTGTGGAATATGTTTATGAAAAACAAAAGGAGGATGAAGGAACATTAGCTAAACTTGGCAGCACAATAAGCAAACTTTTCTCAAAAGACGAAACAAAAGACGCCGGGAATAGTGATGGCGAAAACGCAGATGCTGAAAAAATAGATCCTACAAAAACTGATGGTGAAACTGCTGAGAAGAAGGATGAAAAAGATGCTACAAGCACCAACAAAACAGAAACCGAAACAAAATCGGGCGATGAAAAAGACAAAACCGCTACAAATGACACCATTAAATTAGTTACTATCAAAGAACCCGTTTCGCATAAAATAACACAACTTATTACTATCCCTCTAACTGGTGAATCATATGAAAAATCAGTGGAAAAATTATCGTCCATTAATACCGCTGAATCCATACGAAATCGTCTGGAGTCGTCTTTGAATGCACTTGAGTCGCATGTAATTGAAATACAACAAAAATTGGACGAAGAAGAGTTTGCCTCTTGTGCTTCGTCAGAAGAAAAAGAAAAGATTCTTGAATTGTGCTCTTCTATATCCGATTGGCTTTATGAGGATCATGAAAATCCTACACCTGAAATGTATGAGCAACGATTGAAGGAGTTGAAAAAACTTACAAATGTTTTCTTGTCACGACATTGGGAACATGCAGAACGTCCAGAAGCATTGAAGGCACTGGACGGTATGATTGATGGCGCAAAGAAATTCCTTATCAATGCTAAAAATCTAACCAAAGAATCAAACCCTGAAAAAGATATATTCACACAAGTAGAAATTGAAACACTCACCAAAGTAATAAGTGAAACCAGTGACTGGAAGAAGAATGAAAACAAGGCTCAACAGCAGCTACAACGACACGAACAAGTGCGCCTAACTGTTAAAGATATTACCGACAAAATGGCGCTGCTTGACCGTGAAGTAAAATATATGGTTAACAAACTTAAGATCTGGAAGCCTAAAGTAAAGCCAACTAAGAAACCTAAAAAAGACAACAAAACTGAGACCAATGAATCAAATGGTGAAGGAGAGAGCGGGTCTGGTGCAAATAGTGAAGATCCATCAAAAGAGGAAGTTTCTGAATCGGAAAACAAAGTAAATGAGGAAGAAGTTCAAGTGGATGCGCCTACTGAAGAGAAGGACGATAAGACAACACAAAAACCGTCAAATACGGAAGAACACACTCCCCGCTCCGATTTGTAAGTCTGTGAGAGCTGAGCAGTTTGTGATAGATCATATGTTAGAGACCGTATGCAGGTCTATTAGTGCTAAGTGAATGACTGTATGAAAACAACTCAAAAACTTTTTAGTATACTGGTATTCACTTCACAAATTATTATAACGAAAATAAAAAGTAAGCATTTTCCATTCCACCCTTAAACCATTTTAAAATGTCAATATTGACGTCTCTCTACAACTACACTAGATTGTTTACGTATTTCTGAAATGTAGCTTAAACTCTCCTATCACTACGCAGATACGTATCCGTCAATCCAAAGCATTTTTATATGCAGAAAGAGTCTATGCATTAAACATTAAAAAAACATTTAGTTAAATTTTTATATTCTGCCACAGATATTTTACGTTCTATGTATCTAATTTATTATAAAACTAATGTCCAGAAAGTGAAAATATATGTCTGAATATGTACGAATACTTGTAGACCATTCTGTATTTGAATTTCAATAATTTAAATTTGGATTGTAAGAATATAGCAACAAATTAAAAAATATGTGTACATACAAAAAGATAAATCGTCAATTTTAATTGCGTAAATTAGAAGATTTTAAAAGGTACATAATATGTACTACATAGATATATTAAAATTTAAATTCGAAAATGTATTGTTTTATTGTTCGTATTTATTTATGTAGAAAACTTATAACTCTCTTGCACTTATCGTAATCTTCTATAATATAAAAATGAATCGCAAAATGTGTTGCTAAGCGCATAACTCGAGAACCGCTGAACCGATTTCGCAAATTCTTTGTTTAGAATGTTTTTAGAGGTACCGGGATGGTTCTTACGGAGAAAAATTGCTTGGATAAGTCTTAAATCCACAATTTTGTAATCGCCCATACAAACAATTTGTGTCGTTAGTCTCGAAAAAAGTCAAGAAGAGCCAAACCGATCTGTCTAATTTTAGTTTTGAAATATTTATGGAAGGCCAGGGAAGGATTAGAAAGTAAGTATATATCGAAAAATTGTGAGGAAGATAACAAGAAGATGATTTTATTTGAATTGACAAAAAAATTAACATTAAAAAAAAACAAAAAATAATAATATTTTGAAAGTTGTCATTGTTGCTTTGTTAAAATATTTTTATCATTGTTCAATTGTATAAGGCTGTGTCGATAGCCCAAAACAATTTATAACAAGTAGGGAAGGGCAACCGAACATTTTATACTCTCGCAATTTATTGCTGTAATTTTATTAAGATAACACACAATTTGACCTATATATTCGACATAAAATCCAATAGAAAATCATCATATTTACTATATGAGGGCTGATGTAATTCCAGAACCAATTTCACTCATTTTCACCACCAATGTTAACGGGAATAGGGGCAACTTGGCACCTGTTAGTAGGCAAACAAACGGCACATTCGGCATTGAAATTACTCCTTAATTGCAAATCAACGAAACACCAGTCTGCGAAATCGCCAAAAGAAATAGCTAGATAGAGTACTGCAGAGGACTTTAAAAGATTTTCGCGACAACGAAAATATTTTTGGTGAAGCCATGATTCTGTTGGCAGGTGATTTTCGCCAGACTATTCCTGGATCAAGTGTTGCTGACAAACTATTCACATTCCTAAAATCATCTAATTTGTGGCGACACATAAAGAATCGCCAATTAACAAATAACATACGAGTATTTTTCCAACAATATCATACTGCGATTGTAGAAATAGTTGAAAATGGTAACGACGCAGTTGACACTTCGATGGATTAATAACATTTTTAACGCGTTTCTTTCACTTCATGGTCTCGAAAGAGGAGCTTATTCATCGTGTTTTTCCTGACATGAAACCATAATATAATAAACATAAATAGCTGAATGAATGACATATATTGGTGGTAAAAAAACAAGGATCATTTTGATCTTAATGCGACAATTTAGAATTTCGTTAAAGGAGAGTTGACACAGCTACAAACCAGGATGACGTATTCAACTATCCCACAGACTATTTTAAATTGCTGGACTATCCCCACTCACTTGCAATTAAAAGTAGTGTGAGTTGTCATCATGCTGCGTAACATAAATTCTGTGAAGAAGATAAAATCACCAAAGCCAACTATGAAATTTGGTCATTTGTTACTTTCTTCAATATACGATTAAAAAAATCAAAGTTATACAAATTATGGTGATTTACGCTTAACACAGATCTACAATAATGTCTATCAATCATTTTAAAATTTATCGGCTATAACGTTTTCGTCTTTATGCGTAAGAATTTTTTCTCTGCATTGAAAGATTTACTAATTTAGCCACAAAACGTGTGGCTGGGTCTGCTAGTTATCTATAATATTTTTAAAATGAAATAAGGTTTTGATTTTTCAATAAAAAAATCGTGAGCTCTTTAATTAATTTATGCTGGATTTCCAAGTGTCTAGTATTGGTAACACCCTATTGGTAGTTTTAGAAATTGCAGGCCGCAACATATAACAAACAATCGTTTTGTTAAAATTATTAGTTTAATCATGATATGTTAATATCATATTTAATCCAATCCACTATTGAATATAATAATGTAATAAACTATGTAAAGCGGACTTTTCTGATTTAATTAAACAGCAGGTGTTTGGCATAGCTTTATTAGCTTTTGTTTAAGCGAGAGTGCAACATAGATTGTTGAAAAAGTCGTGTAGAAAAATCACCAATTGGAATAACGCAATCAATGTTGCCATATTACTGAGAATAATATGCCTCACTTTCATTCAATGATATACCATTTTAGACTCGCAAAATCTCTTTGTTTTGTACTTTATTTAATATATTGATCTCATGCATTCATATAGATTTATATTCAGCCTTGTTTTTAAAATGTATTGCAATAAAGTTATAAATTTCAAAGAATCACGAGTGGTACGCTTCAAATAGAAATATGGCAAGCCTGCAGTCGCGTCGCAATTTTCGTCTCTGTCTTTTCGTTTTGGTAGTTTTTTGCCTTCCTTCTTTCACTTTGCTTCTTATATTTGTTGGCGAAAGTGATTTTTCGGTTTGGTTAATTTTCACAGATCTACGAATCTTATGTGCTCTTATAAGTAGAAACATTGTTTGCGTGTGTGAATAATTGAAAATGAAAAACTTTTCCAGAAAAATGTGTTAATTTAGTTACAATAAAACGTTGAATTTCAATTAAGGAAGAAACATAGAAATAAAGGAAATATAAATAGTTTGTGAACAATGGAAATAGGATCCCGTACAGTGTGTGGGATAAATGTTGTGAGTCTGGCTAAGACATCGTGAGCGGTATTGCAGTGCGAAGGGATTGGTAGACCTCTGTGGCAATTCCAAGTTAATGCTCGTTAATTTCCTTCGATTCGCTTCGATTTCTTCAGTGCAATTTTTTTTCCTCTTTTGTCGCAATGTACATTTCATGTCGTCGTTTATCGTTTCTTATACTTTCGTACTTTTGTGGTCGATTTTGAGTTCTTGTTTTATTTAATTCGTTTCATATAATTTCATGAAGAGAAAATCTCAAATGTGCTTATATTATCAAAATTGTTAATTGGAACTAAAAGCGAAAATTATATAAAAAATTTATGTATAAAAAAGAGGAGAATTAATAATTTACTAAAAGTGTGAAATACTTGTAAATTTAAGTGTTTTCATGTGATAAAAACAAGGAAGTTCTGAATAATAAAAAAATTATATTTAAAAGTGAAATCCGCCCCAATTTGACCTGAAACAACGATTTTAAACAACTCTTACTGCGCAGTCGACAGAGATATAAGCGCTAAGGTTGACGCTGACGTTGCTTGTGACGACAGTTACGGTTTTGGTGAAAAAAGTGCAGTGTACCTGAATGCCCTTTACACCCGTATTTCAAGTCGATCCGCTGGTGTGTTCTTCCTTGTCTGAATTTGACAACAGATTTGTGCTTTCGTTTCGTCGGCGCAAATCGAGTCGTCAAAGGTACACTGCGTAATGCCCGAGAAGCGAGCGGACACGAGCTTCCCAGCATCAGTCAGTGCGTTCGCAATTTAACAGTTAATTTATTACAGTGGAAAACAGAAAATATAAAGCCAACCAACACTCAAATTAAAATTACTAATTATATAGCGTCGAAAAAGCCTTCGCTTCTTCTAACAAAAACAAAAACTAACTGTCTATAGCTTCATCATCAGTTGAAATAACATCATCCGGATTTGCGACAACACCAACAAAGAGGAGACGAGGTATTTTAACGGAAAGGACTGACTATAACACCCCCCTTTGTGGTGTATTTCAAATTCTATAGTTGGTTTATCCAACTGAATTGCACAATACGAGGTAAACGTGCACACGCTGACGCTGACAGTTTCGAGATGGCTTGCTTGAACACATTAAAATTGGAAATAAAAACACTGGAAAAAATATTTACAAAAAACCATGAGCGCTTTCAGATACTGAATTCGAGTGTTGACGAGTTGACATGTCGTTTCATTGGCAAAAACGGCAAACGTTATGATATACACGCAAACATTACGGTAAGTAATATTGTATAACAATATACATTTTTATAAACATAATTAAGTTGAAACTTATGAAGATAAAATGAAATAATCTCTTGTGAATCTTAAAGGTATTTTTAAACTGCTAAGTATAACAAAATAAAAGTTCCTTAAATTTTGGAACAGCAAATTTAATTTCAAACATAACGTATTAATTATAATACTAAAGCCATATTTTATCCCTTATGTATTATATGGCACAATTCCGATTACTATGGCGCCGCGATCTGATTACACCGTTGGAAAGAGGACGTCCTCCCGATTCAAAAATATATAGGGAAATAGGTATCCGAAAATAGGTACCGCAGACGCCTAGTTTTCGAAATATTCCGCTTTAAAGATAAAAACATCAAAATTTTCAACTAGCTATTTCACACAATTTAATACACTTTAACACATTTTACGCACTTTTTTCACTCTGCAGAAAGAAGTTCTACGCGAAAAAACTTCGAAAACCCCCGGTGTTGGATCGATGAGGGTAATTTTTTTTAAAGTGCGGTCGAAGGCCGCCCGTGCAGGAAGGAATTCTACGCGAAAAATTTTCGGACACCCCCGGTTTTGGCCCAACCAGGGTATTTTTTTTTTTGAAGCGCGGCCGAAGGCCGCCTGTGCAGAAAGAAATTCTACTCGAAAAAAATTCGGACAACCCCGGTTTTGGCTCCACCAGGGACATTTTTTTAAGCGCGGACGAAGGTCCCCAATGATGTAAGGAGTTCTACACGAAAAAAAACTTCGGACATCCCTGGAAAGATTTTTTATATACATCCTTGATGCAGAAGAGAGTTCTACGACAAAAAACTATGCTATGCTAATAAATAAAACACAGTCATTAAAAAATCTATCATCTATGGTTTCTAACATGTGGCAACGCTCGTTTTCCACATAATTGTAAACACAGAAACCTTTTCAGCTATTAGTGTGCTAAGTGATTTTTAAAATAAGTAATTTTTCCTTAAAAAATCTTAATTAAAGGCGAAATTTGTATTAAATTCAATGTTAAAAGTGTAATTATCAATATGTGAATTGAAAAATATGGGAAAATTGCGTTAAAGTGTGTGAAATAGCATGTGCAACTCATAGAAAAAAATGGAAATTTAAACACGAATATTTAATAAACTATATGTCCGATCAATAATATTTATATATATTCCTGGGGTCGGCTTTAGTATACCGTCCCACGATTTCGGGGTTAAAATGGATATGGGCGGATAGAGGAGGATCTCCAGATCACGAATATATATAATTATTGCCGCCGCAAACTTATAGTTTCTGAGTTATTTGCAATTTAAGATTTAAAATTAATAATTTTTAACTCGTTATTTCTCACTGTATATTGAATTTTCCACATATATTTTGCACTTTAAATATATTTACACTTCACACATTTGTTTATAAATATTTATTTTTAACTAATTATATTAAAATATGCTGTAAATAAGCATTTTACTTTTTGCACAATTTTGTTTATTTTTACAATAAAAAAGGGTTGCATTCTGACACAAAATAGGTGTTACCATATCACATATTTTGTAAACGAATTATAAGAATCACAATAATGAAAAAGAAAGATTATACCCCAAATAAAGGGTGATTTTTTAAGAGCTTGATAACTTTTTTAAAAAAAAAACGCATAAAATTTGCAAAATCTCATCGGTTCTTTATTTGAAACGTTAGATTGGTTCATGACATTTACTTTTTGAAGATAATTTCATTTAAATGTTGACCGCGGCTGCGTCTTAGGTGGTCCATTCGGAAAGTCCAATTTTGGGCAACTTTTTCGAGCATTTCGGCCGGAATAGCCCGAATTTCTTCGGAAATGTTGTCTTCCAAAGCTGGAATAGTTGCTGGCTTATTTCTGTAGACTTTAGACTTGACGTAGCCCCACAAAAAATAGTCTAAAGGCGTTAAATCGCATGATCTTGGTGGCCAACTTACGGGTCCATTTCTTGAGATGAATTGTTCTCCGAAGTTTTCCCTCAAAATGGCCATAGAATCGCGAGCTGTGTGGCATGTAGCGCCATCTTGTTGAAACCACATGTCAACCAAGTTCAGTTCTTCCATTTTTGGCAACAAAAAGTTTGTTAGCATCGAACGATAGCGATCGCCATTCACCGTAACGTTGCGTCCAACAGCATCTTTGAAAAAATACGGTCCAATGATTCCACCAGCGTACAAACCACACCAAACAGTGCATTTTTCGGGATGCATGGGCAGTTCTTGAACGGCTTCTGGTTGCTCTTCACCCCAAATGCGGCAATTTTGCTTATTTACGTAGCCATTCAACCAGAAATGAGCCTCATCGCTGAACAAAATTTGTCGATAAAAAAGCGGATTTTCTGCCAACTGATTTTGGTAATAAAATTCAATGATTTGCAAGCGTTGCTCGTTAGTAAGTCTATTCATGATGAAATGTCAAAGCATACTGAGCATCTTTCTCTTTGACACCATGTCTGAAATCCCACGTGATCTGTCAAATACTAATGCATGAAAATCCTAACCTCAAAAAAATCACCCGTTACAATAAACATAATGCATGTAATGTGTAATGTAAATTATTTTATTATTTCCCATATTTTGATAATATCCGGTGTTGGTTCGACCAGGGTTATTTTTTTGAAGCGCGGCCAAAGGCCGCCAGTGCAGAAAATAGTTGTACGCGAAAAAACTTTCCATTTCCCTCTCTTTGATAACTCCCGGTGTTGGCTCGACCAGGGTTATTTTTTTGAAGCGCGGCCGAAGGCCGCCTCTGCAGAAAGTAGTTCTACGCGGAAGAACTTGTTATTCCACCTCTTTGATAACTCCCGGTGTTGGCTCGACCAGGGTTATTTTTTTGAAGCGCGGCCGAAGGCCGCCTCTGCAGAAAATAGTTCTACGCGGAAGAACTTGTTATTCCACCTCTTTGATAATCCCCGGTGTTGGCTCGACCAGGGTTATTTTTTTGAAGCACTTATAAATTTTGAAACCTTGGTATTTTTTTGTAGTTAGAATGTTTACTTAATAACTATTTATTGGGTATTTGTTTTCTTCATTTTGGGAATTTTATTCATTTTGATTATTTTTAATCGATGCATGTGGCAACACTTATGTTCTGTCATCTTGCAACCGTTTTGTTATTTTACAAATAAACAGAATTCTGCATAAAATTAAATGTTTATTTACAGCAAATTTTGATATAATTTGTTAAAAATAAATATGTAGAAACAAATTAATGAAGTGTAAATATATTTAAAGTGCAAAATATATGTGAACAATTCAATATACAGTGAGAAATAACGTGTTGAAAATTGTTAATTTTAAATCTTAAATTGCAAATATTTCAGAAACTATAAGTTTGCGGCGGCAATAATTATATATATTCGTAATCTGGAGATCCTCCTCTATCCGCCCATATTCACTTTAACCCCGAAATCGTGGGACGGTATACTAAAGTTTTCCCTATTCCTGCTCTGTAGATCCTCCTCTTTCACCCGATACCCCATTTATACCGATCGGAGTTGTCAAACCCCGACCGCCAAATCGGAATCGTGCCTATTATATAGATACAAATTATATAAACCTCTATTATTTATTATTATTTATTTATTGGTATACAATATATCCCATTAATGAAATGAAACAAATGTAGATTCCTCAAAATGTAGATTCCTAATATTTTTAAAACGTCCAGAGCGGCTGAAGGATTACCATAAAATTGTAGGGAAGGAACCTGCAGATATTTACAATAGAAAAATCTGTTTGGTAGTGGTCCCAAAATTAGGCAGGAACCAATGTAGTAATTTTAATATACCGCTTTATTTATCGGCACCAATGAATATTGTCAATAAATGCCGGTTTTATTAAAACCAGGTATACGTATGGAACGTGCCCTTTTAACAATTTGATAGCCATACAAATGTATGTTTGTAGGTATTTATATATTGATATATACGTAAGGGAGGATGGAGTCATATGTAGAAGTTCACGTAAGTGAGGAAAGTTTCTGACTGCCATTCACTTGGGAGTGGCCAGGAACGATTCTTTTACATGTGGCTCAAGCAGCTCACAACTTCCGGTCTTAGACCAAGTATCCTCTGGGTAGCCAACAGACATCCGTCTGGAAGCGAGCTAAAGTGAGAAGGCGAATCCCGCTTATGCGGTTGTGCGTAGGGCTTGGGACCCACCACATAAAAACGAATAACCAGTGAATAAGAAACACAGGCCTCGGATGAGAAACCCCCCTTTTGATGACGACCACGGCAAACGTATAAAGGACTATGATTTAAGGGCATGCACCTGGAATGTCCGGACCCTTAATTGGGAAGGTGCCTCTGCCCAGCTGGTTGATGTCCTCGTAAGAGTAAAGGCTGACATCACCGCAATCCAAGAAATGCGATGGACGGGACAAGGACGGAAGAAGGTGGGTCCTTGTGACATCTACTACAGCGGCCATATAAAGGAGCGTAAATTCGGTGTGGGATTCGTGGTGGGAGAGAGACTCCGTCGTCGAGTCCTGGCATTCACTCCGGTGGATGAACGTCTAGCCACAATCCGCATCAAAGCGAGGTTCTTCAACATATCGCTGATTTGCGCCCACGCCCCGACGGAAGAGAAGGACGATGTGACCAAAGATACCTTCTATGAGCGCCTAGAACGTACATATGAGCGCTGCCCCCGCCACGATGTCAAAATCGTGCTTGGCGATTTCAACGCTAGGGTGGGTAAAGAAGGTGTCTTTGGCACAACAGTCGGAAAATTCAGCCTCCATGACGAAACATCACCAAACGGTCTGAGGCTGATCGACTTCGCCGGGGCCCGAAATATGGTCATCTGTAGCACTAGATTCCAGCATAAGAAAATCCATCAAGCTACTTGGCTGTCCCCGGATCGAATCACTCGCAACCAGATCGATCATGTTGTGATAGATGGACGACATGTCTCCAGTGTTTTTGATGTGCGTACGCTTCGTGGTCCCAACATCGACTCGGACCACTATCTTGTAGCAGCTAAGATACGCACCCGCCTCTGTGTAGAAAAGCGCACACGTCAACAAACACAAGGAAGGTTCGACATCGAGAAGCTGCAATCACAACCGACAGCCGAACGATTTTCTACTCGACTTGCACTCCTGCTCTCTGAGAGCACTCATCAGCATCTCGGTATAAGGGAGCTGTGGGACGGCATATCAAACTCCTTACGTACAGCTGCAACCGAAACCATTGGCTTTCGGAAAAGCCAAAAAAACAGCTGGCATGATGAGGATTGTCGTCTCGCAGTGGAGAGAAAACAGACTGCCTACCTCGCAATGTTGCGATCGACCGCAACACGAGCGGGATGGGAAAGATACCGAGAGCTGAAGAGGGAAGCGAGACGCATTTGCAGAAAAAGAAAGAAAGAGGCAGAAATGCGTGAGTATGAAGAGCTTGACAAGCTGGCCGACAGGGGTAATGCTCGAAAATTTTACGAAAAGATCCGGCGACTAACTGAAGGTTTCAAGACCGGAGCACACTCCTGTAGGACCCCCAGCGGTGATCTAGTGGTTGATGACCAGAGTATACTGTGTTTGTGGAGGGAACACTTCTCCAGCCTGCTGAATGGCAGTGAAAGTACAACACCAGGAGATGGCGAACCCGATTCCCCAATCGACGACGATGGAACAGATGTTCCATTGCCCGACCGTGAAGAAATTAGAATAGCAATTACCCGCTTGAAGAACAACAAGGCGGCGGGGGCCGATGGATTGCCGGCCGAGCTATTCAAATACGGCGGCGAAGAGCTGATAAGGTGCATGCATCAGCTTCTTTGCGAAATATGGTCGGAAGAAAGCATGCCCGACGATTGGAATCTCAGTGTACTCTGCCCAATCCACAAAAAGGGAGACCCCACAATCTGCGCCAACTATCGTGGGATAAGCCTCCTTAACATCGCTTATAAGGTTCTATCGAGCGTACTGTGTGAAAGACTAAAGCCCACCGTCAACAAACTGATTGGACCTTATCAGTGTGGCTTTAGACCTGGAAAATCAACAACTGACCAGATATTCACCATGCGCCAAATCTTGGAGAAGACCCGTGAAAAAAGGATCGACACACACCATCTATTTGTCGACTTTAAAGCTGCTTTCGACAGCACGAAAAGGAGCTGCCTTTATGCCGCGATGTCTGAATTTGGTATCCCCGCAAAACTAATACGGCTGTGTAAGTTGACGTTGAGCAACACCAAAAGCTCCGTCAGGATCGGGAAGGACCTCTCCGAGCCGTTCGATACCAAACGAGGTTTCAGACAAGGTGACTCGCTATCGTGCGACTTCTTTAACTTGATGCTGGAGAAAATTATAAGAGCTGCAGAGCTAAATAGAGAAGGTACAATCTTCTACAAGAGTGTACAGCTCCTGGCGTACGCCGATGATATTGATATCATCGGAAACAACACCCGCGCCGTTAGTTCTGCTTTTTCCCGCCTGGATAAGGAAGCGAAGCGAATGGGTCTGGTGGTGAACGAGGACAAGACGAAATATCTCCTGTCATCAAACAAACAGTCAGCGCATTCGCGTCTTGGCTCCCACGTCACTGTTGACAGTCATAACTTTGAAGTTGTAGATAATTTCGTATACCTAGGAACCAACATTAACACCGATAATAATGTCAGCCTTGAAATCCAACGCAGAATCACTCTTGCCAACAGGTGCTACTATGGACTGAGTAGGCAATTGAAAAGTAAAGTCCTCTCTCGACGAACAAAAACTAAACTCTACAAGTCCCTCATCATTCCCGTCCTACTTTATGGTGCAGAAGCGTGGACGGTGTCAACATCCGATGAGACGGCACTAGGAGTTTTCGAGAGAAAGGTTTTGCGGAAGATTTACGGTCCCTTAAACATTGGCAACGGCGAATACCGCAGAAGATGGAATGATGAGCTGTACGTGTTGTTCGACGACATAGACATAGTCCAGCGAATAAAAAGACAGCGGCTACGCTGGCTGGGTCATGTTGTTCGAATGGATGAAAGTGCCCCAGCTCTGAAAGTTTTCGATGCAGTACCCGCTGGTGGAAGCCGAGGAAGAGGGAGACCTCCACTCCGGTGGAAGGACCAGGTGGAGAAGGACCTGTCTTCACTTGGTATTACCAATTGGCGCCAAACCGCCAAAAGGAGAGATGCGTGGCGCACTGTTGTGGACTCGGCTATAACCGCGTAAGCGGTTTCTACGCCAGTTAAGAAGAAGAAGATATACGTGTTAAATTGCACGCACTATTATGAGTTGCTGCTAAACGAGAGTAAGCTTGTACATATGGTATTGTTTCACTTATGTTCATATGCTGAGGTTTGATCAATCTTGCCTTAACCATTATCTCATAAATTTTATAAATTTATAAAGTAAAATTTTTTATATAAATTTGTACAAAATTTGACGTATTTATTATGACATTTAAGATTAAATAACAATAAAATACATATATGACAATATCCTGTGATTTTTTCCAATTTTTTATCTAACAAGATTTGGTGCAACAGTTTCTACTAATAGACCTAAATTTCTATGGTAATCTTCGTAGTGAAATTACGCATTACTTGAAAGTTTGCTTTGCATTTTTGACATTGGAGTGTTGGTTTTTCACCAAAATTATATTTTCAAAATAAATTAGAAATGTTGCCAGTCTAGCATCTACGAAGTTGCACTTCTAAAAATGTTAAATTGAACAACATTATAATAACCAAAGAATGGTTCAGAGAGGATATGGTAGTGGGAGGGGATTTGAGCCCCTGTGGAGTCATAATGGGCCTCCTTTAAGCCTAAGTGCGTCGTATGTCATTCACTTTACCTACCTATCATATCTGTTACCGTTTGAGCTCATCACTAACTGATGCATCTGATTACTGCCGAATGATAGCTTTATTTTTTAAGACACAAGAAATTTTCGTGAAATTCTAAAATAGTCGGAACAATGGATATCGAAAAGATATCCATACTGGGTACCGCTACAACAACAGCACATCCATACTGGTGTTCATACACTAAGGATATGAATTTCCCCATGAAATTATTGAATTCGCAAAATCTAAAATTTTGGTCGAAATCTATGCGTTGATGAGTGAGTTGTGGAAATTTAAAAAAGTAAACCATTTTGAAGTTTTTAATTAGTTTAAATTATATTTTAAATGGATATTTTAGAAACAAGAGACATAATCAGACTAACAAAAATAAATTAAAGAGGTTTAAAAGCCATATAGAGTTGCCCTCTCAAAATAGCGAAAGGAATAAATTTCACAATAGTTAAAGGTCAGTTTTAATTTTTTTTAACAAATAAAAAAGCACACAGTTTATCCAATTCAATTTGGAAAAAAAAATTTCAGTGCAGCATCTTTCTGCTATTTCTTCTGTAAAATTTAGTGTTTCTGACGTTTTTCATTAGTGAGTTAACGCACTTTTAGTCATTTTCAACGTAACCTTTGTATGCGAGGTGGGCGGGGTTATTATCCGATTTCTTTCATTTTTGTGCTGTATATGGACACGGCTAAAAGAAACGACTGCAGAAAGTTTGGTTTATACTGCTTTTACATCCAAATATGCCCTTCCCTAATGCGATCCTCCGTATCAAATTTTATTTTCATAACTTTATTTATGGCTTAGTTATAGGTTGTCACCATTTTATGTGTTCCAAGTTTCATTAAGATATCTCAATTTTTACCAAAGTTATCGCTTGACGGACAGACGGACGGACAGACATCTGGATTTCAACTCCACTCGTCATCGTGATCATTTATATATGTATATATATATATCTATCCTATATCTAACTCTCGACAACTCGACAGGCATAAGTTTATAGCATATTAACTATTATATATATACTAGCTTTTTACCCGCGGCTTCGCCCGCAGTGGAGTCATTAAATAAATATGAGAGATAAAGGGTAAGGGTATAATAATAGAAATGAGTCAATATGATAACTAAATTTGATTGTTTGGCTGAGATCAACAATTTTTAAAAATTACTACAGACAGAAGTTTCAACACTTTAATATATGCTTATTGAAATGCAACAACAAATGTTAAAATATATTTCACCGTCACACAAATAAATAATTCTGAATTCTAACAATTTAAAAAAATAAAATACAAAGTATTAATTTAAGATATTTTTGTAGACATTAGCAATGAGATCCACATCACTTTTTACTAAATTACAAAATTCTCTTGACAGTGATATGTAGCCTTCAGCGTCAACGTCTAAACAACCATCACCAATTTTCAACAACATTTCTGCGTAAAGTCCTGAATCCACGTCATCTGCTGGTGTCCCCCTCTGAATCACTGGGAGGGTTTGACGGAAATCACCAGCCAATAAAACCACCATGCCTCCCATTATATCTGTACTATCTCGCAAGTCCTGGAGGGTCCGGTTTAAACCTTCTATAGCCTTTTTGTGAGACATTGTACTTTTATCCCACACTAAAAGCTTGCATTCTCGCAGCATTCTACCTCGTGAACTATTTTTACTAAAATTACAGATTGGCGAATCTTCCTGTGCCAAATTCAATGGTAATTTTAAAACGGAATGTGCGTACGACCGCCGTTTAATAGCGTCGCGGCAATACCTGACGAAGCTACGGCAACTGCTATTTTTTGGTCTTTTCTGACGGACATTAATAATAAGTTTAGTAAAAACGTTTTTCCAGTTTCTCCTGGTGCATCGAGAAAGAAGAGTCCACCACTACCGGAGTCTATTTTACGTAAAACTTGATGGAAAACATGATTTTGCTCTGGAAGTAATTGAGTAACTAATTCTGTCACTTGATGTTGCAGTGCTATGAAATCATAATTTAGCTCTCGTGCAATTTCATTCTCAAAATCATCCATATTGTCTCGTCGAGGAAAAAATAAATTTTTTGACAAACAATTGTTTTATCTTTCGTAAAAAAATTTTTATTAATATAAAGTACCCTATGTTGCTTCTAGTACCTTCAAGAGTATATGTACAAAGTTTCATGATGATCGGTTCAGTAGTTTTTGCGTGAAAGCGTAACAAACAAACTTACATTCGCATTTATAATATTAGTAGGGATTATTTACGAACTTCTGCATTTTGAATACAAAAATATTTTATCATTTTCTTTTGTTTTTGTAAATTTAAATCTTAGCTGTTGAAATTTTTCTTTCTGTAGCTGAGCAGTTTGAGATCTCGACGCTTAAAAACTCTTGCCTTTCATGACTCGGCAAATTCCGCTCGTTTGCGGATTGCGCCCCACGCGTCGGTTGGGCGGGAGGTGGGTAATCGTTTGGGTTTATATATAATCGCGAATGCAACGAAAACGATTGAAGATATAACAAAGTGATGTACTACAATTTTGTAGAACTTATCATTATCTACAAAAAACACATTACATCTCTAACTATTATAGTTTTGTCACAATAAACGATTTTATATAAATTAATTAATTAAAATACAACTACTTGAAAAGGCTCTTTATTTGTACCTTAGCATTAATCCTTATGATATAAATGATTCATTATTTAAGATCGCTTCAAAACCTTTATATGTATAACTTTTTGAATTATAAGATTCTGACATTCCATTCAAAAGATATCACGAGTTAAAAATTTTGAAAAGCCGCTCGGCGGCTAACTATGCATTGTAGAGTTGTAGGCGTCACTCGAGCACGGGGTACGGGAGGGGGGGTTAAGATCACTCGCGCGGTCGGCTCCCTACTGTATGGTCGTGTTTGTCGTTTGATAATAATATAATATAAAAACGAATTGCTGTTCGTTTGTGCCGCAAAAAAACGAGAACGGTCAAACCGATCTGGCTAATTGTAGTCTTGAAATATTCGTGGAAAAACAGAAAAAGATTAGAAAGTGAGTAAATAAGGAAAAATTGCGAGGAAGATAATAATAAGAGAATTTTATTCGAGTTGACAAGAAAAATATAAAAAGAGAAAACAAAAAAATAATATTTTGAAGGTTATCATTGTTGCTTTGTTAAAATATTTTTGTTATTGTTCAATTGTATAAGGTTGTGTCGATAACCCAAAACAATTTGTAACAAATAAGGAAAGGCTAAGTTCGGGTCCAATCGAACATTCTATACTCTCGCAATTTATTGATGTAATTTTATTAAGATAACACACAATTTGGCCTATATATTCGGCATAAAGTCCAATAGAAAATCATCATATATAGTATATGAGGGCTGATGTAATTCCAGAACCAATTTCACTCATTTTCACCACCAAGATTAACGGGAATAGTGGCAACTTGGAACCTGTTAATAGGCAAACAAACGGCACATTCGGCCTTGAAATTACTCCTAAATTGCAAATGAACGAAACACCTGTCGGCAAAATCGCCAACAATAGCGCTATAACGAAAATTTTCCAAATATTCAAGAAGTTGCTGGAGGTACTGCACAGGACTTTAAAAGATCTTCATTGTCGATGAACGTTTTTGGTAGAGCCAGGATTCTGTTAGCAGGTGATTTACGCCAGACTCTTCCAATTATTCCTGGATCAACTGTTACTGACGGGCTAATCGCTTGCCTAAAATTTGTTTAATTTGTGGTGACACATAAAGAATCGCCAATTAACAACTAATATATGAGTGTTTTTGCAACAATATCAAATTGCGATTGTGGAAGCAGTTGGCAGTTGACACCTCGATGGATTAATAGCATTTCCAACAGATTTCTGTCACTTCATTGACTCGAAAGAGAAGTTTTCCTGACATGAAACCTCAATATGATAACCATAAATGACTAATTGAATTACCTATATTGGTGGTAAAAAAAAAGATATCGATGATCTTAATGCGACAATTTAGAATTTCAGTCCAAGAGAGTTGACACAGCTACAAACCAGGATTACATAGTCAATTATCCCAAGCTATTTAAAATTTCCTGTACTATCACCACTCACTTTGCAATTAAAAGTAGTGTGAGTTGTCATCATGCTGCGTAACATAAATCAACCTCGAGTGATCAATATCGTCGCCGAAGCCAAGATTGGACCAACTTAATTTAATGTATAACTTAGCCACAAAAACGTGTGGGGCCGGGTCTGCTAGTGTAGAATAATTATAAGTAGATGACCTGTTTTGGTGAAACGTTGCTCTCTAGTACGCAGTCATATCTCTTCTTTTTAGCCGTGTTTGATCGCATAAATGTACTAAAGCATATGCCAATGGATTTGGGTGTTCTCGTAGTTTAGATATATATTTCATTCCGCTGTACTTTCCCAGGGGTAGCAAGATCATTGGATATTTTCATAACGCTTGTTTTTTATAAAAATGTTTTGCAATATTATGTACGAAATTTGGTTGAAATTGGTCCTGCGCTAGAAGTTTGGTTTATACACATAGCTTCGGTAGTATTCAGAAAATTTTATAAATATACATTATTGACACAGAAGGAGCTTGTATAATATTTTGTTCTTCAAGCCTCTGCACACGCTACGCGTACTTGGTAGTTTTTGAAATTTTGTTCAGCAACCAGCTGCGATCGCTCGTTACTCGACTCTCTGGCACGCGATTGCGATGTGAAGAGAATGACTTGCAAGACGATTTTCAGTTTCAAATTAAGATTTTTAGATACCCTCACTGGGAACTATTTCTGGAAAGTTGAGATAAGCAATAAATACAGTCTATGGTTAGTCATTACAAACATATATACAAATCTTTCCTCTTTATAATAGTAGTATATAGATAAATATATATTTATATATGTACATATGTGTATCTATTATTTGACAGAACGACAGTAAAAAATCATTTCTTCACCTCCTTATTTCTTACATTTACATTTTCTCTGTTTTCTGGAACACAGCTCTGGCGCTACGTTCCTTGACATTGCATTCTAATCTTTAGTTGTGTGAAATCTGCACAATGCCTGTATTAAAGCGCCTTGAAACTGAATCGCTCATTGCCTTACCGGTTAGACACTTTGTAGGCCGCTCTTTTCGTTGTGCTTCTTTTTACTTCTTTCTACAATTCAATGCAGGTCTTTGTAGTTCAATTTATAGATAAGATAAGAAATATGGGTGACATTGTCTACATTTTTGGATATACTTTACATGTTCCTAATACTAACTGCTATTGGTAGCGCTATCATAGTATGTATGCCTTCATATATATTTATAAATGTGTGTATATTATTACAGAGTCCTTATTGCCGCTCGCTCGTCTGGTTGGTTACCTGTCTGTCAACTTCCTCTAGCCTATTTTACCCACTGCTTATAGGTCTTTTATTACTGATTTATTCAATGTACATATGCACGGAGATTTGTTGCTATTTTTGTTTTGTCTTTTCGTCTGTTTTATTGACATATTGTTTTCTTATTATAGTGTTATTCGCTCGTCTTTTACAGTTAATATTCTTACCAGATGTGTTGTGTTATTTGTTGTTGTTGTTTCTTACAACATTTGTTGTTGTTGTAGTGACTTTTGTTTCTGTATGGCGGCGTTTAATAAATTATGATTCGTTGCACTTTCTGCCTCGGTCCGGTTCAATGCTCCAATTAAAGGTTAAATTACTTTGCACATTTTTTTTACTTGGTCTGGTTTTGTGTGTGTCCTCATTCCTGATATAAAATGCAAAGCGCCTTGTTCCATCGGAATTACTAGCAGATATTTATACTCTTTTATACATTTTAACTATTATTTTTTATACCCATATACGTATGTATGTATATTTGTGAATTTATGTACATATTACATTAAATTTTTTTTTAAATGGTATTGTGTAATTTAAGTAGAGCGTTTAAGATGGCCAGTCAAATATGGTGGCATTCTTTACGCCCAAGGGAGTATATGTATGTACATTAAATAACGGTTTTACTTACGAAGGAAGCGCTTAAAGGATTTGATATACTAGCATCTACTATTGAAATTTAATATTCAATGTGGCGTAAGCCTGAAAGTAATTAAATTAAGAAAATTTTGTAAATATACATTATTGACACAGAAGGAAACTTTAAACTCCATAGCTTTAATAAACTATGTATTAGAGTTAAGTTAAGTTAGTGATCCCCTTGCTGTGATTATTTTACTTAATGGGGGCATTTTGATCTCATAATGTATATGTACATATTTAGTTCAGAAGATATCAATTGGCGGAAGGATTGCATATTGACAAATTGATTATTCTCACTTATACACTGGCGGCACTAAAATAATCTAAAATAAAAACTGCGGTGTAAATATAGAGTAATTTCATTAAAAAGTTTAATCAAATTTGGTCGCATAAGCATAATGGTAAATAATGATGTGTGAACCGTTAAATAAATGTTTTATTTTGAAATATTAGCGGACTAATTTAGTTTTATATGAGTTTTCGAAGAGTTTACAGGTGGCATTTCACATAAATTCAATTAGGATAATTTGATCATTGTGTGAATTTTTTTTTTTTTAGAAAGGAGTAAATTTATATTATTTTAGTGAAAATACTGCAATGCGTATTTTTCGTGTCTGGGATTTCTACAAGGGAAATTGGCGAAAAAATCGACATAAAAACATGAAATATGACCGAAACACTAAGGTATCGCGACGACAAAACCCTTGAATAATTAGATTGTCAACCAAAAAAACGTATGTCGACAGAAATTGTGGCACATTACAATTGTCAATAAAGAGCAGACGTGTGCGATAAATATTAAAAATCATCTGACCATGTTGCCTATACAAAACTCCTCAAAAAACCTCCGTTAACTGACTCTCATAAAGCTATGTTCAGAATGGTCAAAGTTCATATTTAGCGATGCAAAACGTTTTAAATTAGGTGAACCTGATGAGTTTCAATATTATTGGCATGATAAACGATTTAATAAAGAAGTTACAATGGCCAAAGCGTCGTCAGGTGGAGGTTCTATGGTGTGGGCAAGGTTTGCTGTAATGGTATCACTTAAATGCCATGGGTTCCAACTAAAATGATCTCGTCAATCTATTGCGGTTTGTTAGAAACTATGATGGTAGAGAAAGCAGAAGAGTTATGCGGCCTTGAATATATTTTCCAATAAGATAATGCCGCAATTCATTGTTCCAGGGAGTAAAAAGTGTTGTTCAGACATAAAAAATTTCAACTTCTCTACTGACCTGCTCTTAGGCCAGACTTACAACGTATTGAAAATCTCTGGGGTATTCTATCAAGATAAATTTATGCTAAATGACGACAATTTAACACAGTCGAAGACCTAAAAGTCGGGGTTAAGGGGTTATATACAGTTAGAATTTTCAAAAAATCGATTTTTTTTATTTCATTTTCTTAATGTACATATATTTAAGAATACACAGAGAATAAATATTCATATCGTTCCGGTGAATATTTTCAAAGTTACAAGCAAATGAAAAATTTGAAAAGACGTTTCAGAGTGCTTGGAAGTACAAGATCCAAACTTTAAACGCGTTTTTCTCAAAATAGTGTTTTCAAAGTCGGTGACCAACATTACTTCTTATATATTTTTTAGTAATTAATCGTAGATTTTTTCTCTCCGATAAATATTTTTTTTTTTATAAACAATTTAAGGCCGAAATTTCGGTGTAGAATCGATGTTTTTTTTTTGAGAAACCGCCATTTTGTGAAAAAAATTTATTTTGCTTATTCCTTCGATTAATTACTAGATTTGACATTATTTTAACGAAATCTGTTTAGTTTTTTAATTTCGGATGATCCAGTTCCGAGATATAGTGGTCACCGCAAAACGTCTTTTTTGAGAGGAGCTCCTGGAGATCAGCTGTAGTTCTGTTTCAAATAAATATTTTTACTAGTACTAAGTCTTAAAATACAGTTAAAAGATATCATAATATGTGTATAAATTTTTGGATCAATAAATTAAAAAGTTTTCTCAGAAAAAATTCTGGAAAATTAACTTTTTTTCTGCCGTCTAACTGTATATAACCCCTTAAAGAAGCTTGCGCGGCAAGTACTGCTAAAACCTAATTGCTTCAATTCCGAAAAGATTAATTCAAGTTTTATAACGCTACGGAAAGTGGACAGACTACAAGAAGTTGGGAATTAAATCGCAATTATTTTCTTTAAAAAATGTTTAGTTTTTGTACCTGATTTTATGAGATTGCTAGCTCAAAAGGAGTAAAATAGTTATACCTTTTTTGAATCTAAAGATAAATTGCTTCATTTTTATGGTTTTACTTCTTTTAATAACCAATATTAATATTAGGTTTACAACTTTGCTTCCGCCGTTTTCCAATAGATGTCTCTAGGGTCAAGCACTGGTCGATTAAATCGAATTTTTTATATAGATCTTCGACATATAAAATATTTGTAGAGATTGCATCCCAAACTTATTCCCAGCTGAAAATGTCACTTTTTGAGCCGAATTCTCGACATTTGCGGTAAATTTTGCTTTTCTTTTTGAATTCCAAGAAAAGTGCGGCTGAGGCTCATCGACATTTTTAACCGTTTTTATACAAAAAAGTCTTAAATTTACACAAAAAACGGCGGAAGCAAAGTTGTATACCTAATAGGTAAAATTAATTTTAGCCCAGAAATTGTATTACAAAAATTAAAAAAAAAAACAGATGAATTTATGTAAATTGCTACCAGTGTATGACATTGCTTTCGTCATACAAAGTCTAGGTTGCGTATTTTACTGAAATAAATTTATACCAGTAACCTTACGATTTTAAAGAAGCACTAGAGTTTTAAGCATGTCCTAACAGGGCAATTAGAATTCTGGAGCAACTAGATTGCACAGAAAAATCATACTTAATCATATTAATAACAAAGCGTCAATTGCCCATGTGAGTTAATATGAAGGAACTGTGGTTAAATGAATAGACAACGGAATATAGGAAACAATTATAATACATATAATAAAATATGTATACGATACATATATTCTTAAAATATATATTAAGGAATTCAAACTCCCAAAATATTTTTGGCAACTTGTCTCAAACAGATTCCTGATTGTAACCTTTTTGTATATTATAATAGGGTTGAATGGTATAAATAATATACAAATAAGTAAGAAAGGGCTAAGTTCGGGTGTAACCGTGCATTTTATACTCTCGAAATTTGCTGATGTAATTTTTTTAAGATAACATACGATTTGACTCGATTTCGGAATAAAGTCCAGTATAATAATAATAATCTGCATATGTAGTATATGAGGGCTGAGGTAATTCCTGAACGGAATTTACTCATTTTCGCCAAGGTAAATTATTCGGCTAAGATATTTCACATATTAACCGATTTAATTAGGTATATGGAAACTAGGGGATCTTATGGTATGCTTTAGTACTGAGACACACTATTAGAATGAACACATCTTCTTTGAATTTCTTTAAAATATCTGAGAGATTTACCATATTATTTCGGTAAAAAATTATACTAAGGTACGGAGCTCTTCATGTTCGATATCCGGCGCCTTGAAAGTGATAGTACGATTTTGATAATTTTAAAATGAATGCTGCCACACCTCAAATACATATTTGTGTAAAGTTTCATTCCGCTATATATTATAAAGTGAACGAATCAGATGGAATTCATAATTGGGTTATATGGGAGGTTGGCGTGGTTGTGAACCGATTCGCCCATTTTTCATTCGTGTCATCAGGATTTTAAGAAAATATTATATCCCGAATTTCAATTAAATCAGTCTAGTAGTTCTTGAGATATGGTATTTGAACCATAAGTGGGCAACGCCACGCCCATTTTCAAATTTTTCTGAGAGCAGCTTTCTTCTGCCATTTCATCTGAAAAATTTAGTGTTTCTGGTGCTTGCGATTAGTAAGTTAACGCATTTTTAGTAATTTTCAGAATAACCTTTGTATGGTGGGCGTGGTTATTATCCGATTTCAAAAATTTTTATGGTGTATGGTGTTTATATATCTTTAGGGGTTTGCGAGATATATACAAAAAAATATTTCGAGGTGGGACCACGCCCACTTAAAAAGAATGACATTTAAATATGCCCATTAGTGCGGTCCTTTATACCTAATTTTACTTTCATAACTTTATTTATGGCTGAGTTATTACAAGACGTGGCCTGTCGAATACAAAGAAATTTGAAGAGTCTCAAGAAATCTTTGCTTCTAGCAGAATCATTATTACCAACAGAAACTGTGCGTGCCGCTATTGATCAATGGTCGATTGGTTTAAGGGTTTGTGTGGAAGCAAAATGTGACCACTTCGAATAAAATTTTGCACATAGCTCTCTTAATATATGCATTATTAAATAAAATAACTATTAAAAATGTGTTTATAGTTAAATTTTTTAACGGCCTGAACTTTTTAAATATTCAATATTAATAATAATATTAAATTTTATAAAAATGTAAAGCTGCATACGTAACAATAGGTGCAATTATAACGATTGGCTTTGTCATACACACAGTCAGTCGAACAATACTAATGAAACTAGACAAAAACTTTTAAACTAGTATAATTAGCCAGTCTATGTATTAGTGTTTAATCGCACATCACTGTATCTGACAAAAAGTGAAAATAATTTTCGTTGTAGAAATGTAAATTTTCTAGACACAAATTACGGTTCTGGACTTGTATTTGTCCTTTAATTTATGTCGTGAATACTGATAACGATGACCCAAGCCAAATTGTGTAATTTCTATTTTGCATCAACACCAGGAGATGGCGAACCCGATTCCCCAATCGACGACGATGGTACAGATGTTCCATCGCCCGACCGAAAAGAAATTAGAATAGCAATTACCCGCTTGAAGAACAACAAGGCGACGGGGGCCGATGGATTGCTGGCCGAGCTATTCAAATACGGCGACGAAGAGCTGATGGTCGGAAGAAAGCATGCCCGACAATTGGAATCTCAGTGTACTCGGCCCAATACACAACAAGGGAGACTCCACAATCTGCGCCAACTATCGTGGGATAAGCCTCCTTAACATCGCTTATAAGGTTCTATCGAGCGTGCTGTGTGAAAGACTAAAGCCCACCGTCAACAAACTGATTGGACCTTATCAGTGTGGCTTTAGACCTGGAAAATCAACAACTGAAGACCCGTGAAAAGAGGATCGATACACACCATCTATTTGTCGACTTTAAAGCTGCTTTCGACAGCATGAAAAGGAGCTGCCTTTAAGCCGCGATGTCTGAATTTGGTATCCCCGCAAAACTAATACGGCTGTGTAAGCTGACGTATAGCAATACCAAAAGCTCCGTCAGGATCGGGAAGGACCTCTCCGAGCCGTTCGCTACCAAGCGAGGTTTCAGACAAGGTGAATCGCTATCGTGTGACTTCTTTAACCTGATGCTGGAAAAAATAGTTCGAGCCGCAGAGCTAAACAGATAAGGTACAATTTTGTATAAAAGTGTACAGCTACTGGCGTACGCCGATTATATCGATATCATTGGAAACAACACCCGCGCTCATAGTTCTGCTTTTTCCCGCCTGCATAAGGAAGCGAAGCGAATGGGTCTGGTGGTGAACGAGGACAAGGCGAAATATCTCTTGTCATCAAACAAACAGTCAGCGCATTTGCGTCTTGGCTCCCACGTCACTGTTGACAGTCATAACTTTGAAGTTGTAGATAATTTCATCTACCTGGGAACCAGCATTAACAGCAAAAACAATGTCAGCCTTGAAATCCAACGCAGAATTACTCTTGCCAACACGTGCTACTATGGACTGAGTAGACTATTGAAAAGTAAAGTCCTCTTTCGACGAACAAAAACTAAACTCTACAAGTCCCTCATCATTCCCGTCCTACTTTATGGTGCAGAAGCGTGGACGGTGTCAACATCCGATGAGACGGCACTAGGAGTTTTTGAGAGAAAGGTTTTGCGGAAGATTTATGGTCCCTTAAACATTGGCAATGGCGAATACCGCAGAAGATGGAATGGTTAGCTGTATGTGTTGTTCGACGACATAGACATAGTCCAGCGAATAAAAAGACAGCGGCTACGCTGGCTAGGTCATGTTGTACGGACATGCGTAAGCGTTTTCTACGCCAGTCAAGAAGAAGAATTAGATAGATAGATTTTATTTGAGAATAGATTATATTTTTATAGACCTACGGTCTATTGTGTCCTCTCCTGTTTATCACAGAATACTTAGTAGCGCTGCAGGGCTGGTGGACGCGATACTTTCCTTTTGGGGATATAGAGACCCCATTGCCTGACTCCTTAACCCCGCAATTGCGTGACAGTCCAGGTGGTGCTTCCAGCTCAGGTGTTTCCGCTTCCAGATCACAGGTCCGTTGAGCAGATTCGGAGTTTGTTCAGATGACGCCTTAGTCTGCAGTGGCCGGTATAAAGTGACACTAGTTGTCTGATTTTGTTCCTTGGGAGCGCAATAAGTTGTTTGAATTTCTTCCGGTTGTACCCCTCTATAAACAGTCCCTGCAAGTGCAGCCAGTAGCGATTCCCACTTGCCAGTTCGTCTTCTAGTAGTATATTTCTGAGAACTTGCGGAAGAACAGCAATGAAGGGCTAGTTGGTCTGCAAGTTCGTTGCCTTGTATGCCCCTGTGTCCCGGTATCCAGAACAAGATTATGCAATTAGTATTGACAAATATTTCACCTTCCAATGGTTATCGAATAATTACTTAATTAATATATAATTTCACATAACTTATACCCACTTTCTGATTTTTTTCAGGAAACGTATCCATCCTCGCCACCCGTTTGGTTCGCAGAGAGTGAAGAGACAAGTGTAACAAATGCCGTACAAATACTCAGCAATACGAATGGACGTGATAATCATGTTATAAATCAGGTGAGTGAACTTTGTAGCGAATTCACATAGACCGCCAGTAGCGCCTAGTTACACCTCATGGTCACAGCGGTACCACCGGCCGCACACCACCGGCAAAAACGAATAGTTATACACATACAATCATTTATGTATGTATGTATGTGAGGTATATGCATATCCCGATTACAAAACAAAATATCAAATACAAACAGAAGTGTGTAATACGTTTATATGGAGCGACCATTAGCGACAGTGTAATGCAAAAGCTACACTGTTGCGTTGGTGTTTATTATAACTTTTTTTTATTTAGTCCGTTCGTTTGTTTGTTTTATCAGTTTGGCGTACTCTTCGCCTGACGCTTTTGTAATGCATTTATGAACTTGTTGTTTACCCTTGTTTGTTGGTTCGTTCGTAGGTTGGCATATTGCTACGTGAACTGTGCCGCCTGCACAATGTCCCACTGCCACCCGATATTGATAACCTCACAATACCGTTTCAATTACCACCCCCAAGTGCGTCACCATTGCATCAGCAGCCGGCAGCGCAGCATCAAATTGAGGACATCGATTCGGATCAAGATGAGGTAGAAGATCTCATATGTGAGAGCGAGCAGGAGAGTGAGGGCGATGAAGATCTACCATTGGAAATGGATGACGGACGCAGCGCGAATAAAGTTGAGGTAAATTTTGCGCAAATACATTGACATATTTACATGAATACACTTAACAAATTTTGTTTGGTTCACAGAAAGATGAAATGGAAGTGGAACATCTGGCCACATTAGAAAGACTACGACAAAGTCAAAGACAAGACTATTTAAAGGTGCGTTGCGTATGTAGTGTATATTTTTAATTGTATGCATAGCTTTCTATTTTTGAATTCTAGGATGTGTGTTATTATTTTAGCGCTTACACGGTATTGATAGATATTTATGTCTATACATTAAGTTAATTTTATTAATAAATACCAATGCAGGATCACAAGATATATTAAGAGGTTAAATACCATGGGAATATACTGATAGTGGGTTACAAAACGAATATCCTGGAAGTACTCGTCGCTGTCTTGATTATTTATCGGTTACTTATGTTGCAAGTTACTTTTGTTACAGTATATTTCCGCTTATGTTTAGGTTAGGTTAGTTTAGGTCAAGGGGTGGAATCGACTGTCCTTTGTCACACCTAAATACTCTGGACTGATCGCCAAGACCCTTATGATTCGACAAAGCGCTTGGACTCTGTTATTTGATCTTAAGTCGGCTAATGTCAATTCCAGTCACTTCGCTGGGATCGCCGAAGATGTGCCTCCCGTGGCGTTTTAGCCTAAGTCTTGCGACTGCTGGACATTTAAGGACGAAGTGCTTGGATGATTCCTGTTCGCCTTCCACCAAACAGTTTTGGCAACTAGAGTCTGACTTGATCCCTACCTCACCGCATGTCTGACAATGACCAGTAAGCACAGTAATCATTACGGCGAGGTTAGCCTTTCTAAACGACCGTTTGTGATCCACCGGTGCTGCTTGGCGAGTTCACTCGGAATCAGTGTGCCCAGCGCTGTAGTGCAAGTGGACCACGAATTACTCATTCGACGTCAATGTTGCTAGGGTACCCTTTCGCAAGCTATCCCGCTTTGCAGTTTCCAGCTATTCCGCGGTGACCGGGTACCCGCACAAGTCGGATTGCAAGGGAATTTGAAGCTACTGATAAAGATGTTAGGACAGGATTTTAGAGTGTCCCTGTTTCGGACCCTTCATGTACTTAGCTTCTCTGAATCTAATGGGAGACCTTCCACGCAATACAACGGACCGCTTCATCCACGGGTGTAATGTGCTGCGCAAATTCTAATGAGAATCGTTCTCTGGAACGAGCCCACCAGACGACAATTCCATAAAACATTATTGGCTTAACTATGATTTCATAGAGCCAGGAAATCGCTGTTGGGCCTTTTTCAATATCCCCTCTACAGCAGTAAAGGACTATAATATTTACAAAGTTTCCTCTTAGACACAGCTGAGGTTTGAATTGTCTATTCTATATACATTCTCTCTAGACTAACTACAGAATTGATACGTACAACAGTTAATTAAAGCCTATTTATGTCTGCTCATTTGGAAGAACAGTAGCTCTCCCCTTATGCTCATTATTATTATTATTCTATTGCAGGGATCTGTTTCTGGTTCTGTTCAAGCGACCGATCGTCTCATGAAAGAGCTGCGCGACATTTACCGCTCCGATTCTTTTAAGAGTAATATGTACTCCATAGAGTTGGTAAACGATTCGATATACGAGTGGAATATACGCCTGAAATCAGTTGATCCCGACAGCCCGCTACACAACGATTTGGTTATGCTAAAAGAGAAGGAAGGCAAAGACAGCATATTGCTAAATATTATTTTCAAAGAAACCTACCCATTTGAGCCGCCATTCGTACGCGTCGTGCATCCAATAATATCGGGTGCGTTACACATAATCAATTGCATAAATCCATTGTGCATTGCCTTTGCTCATGTCACGCTTTTTTTTTTAGGTGGTTATGTGCTAGTGGGCGGTGCCATATGTATGGAGCTACTGACAAAGCAGGGGTGGAGTTCCGCTTACACTGTGGAAGCTGTCATCATGCAAATTGCCGCAACCCTCGTGAAGGGTAAAGCCAGAATACAATTTGGCGCTACGAAGGTAAGTTTCATGAGATTTTTGTTAAGATTTTGCTATTTTTTTGTTTGTTTGTTGCGGAATTTCTAAATTCCAACTTTAGGCATTATCGCAGGGTCAGTACAGCTTGGCGCGTGCACAGCAGAGCTTTAAGTCCCTGGTGCAAATACACGAGAAAAATGGTGAGTAATTGGTTTATTATTATCAACAACGATTGTTTAACTTTTCTCTATTACAGGCTGGTTCACACCGCCAAAGGAAGATGGCTAAAAACCCAGCGACGCCATCAAGTTTTTCTCTACCCTAAATAGTGTGTAGTTCGTATACATATTAATATACGTTTTTATCATTTCCTTGGTTAAAACAAAATAAAAAACGCAAATTAAATAGATCTTATAAATATACTTAAATTATAGTTGATATAAAACGCAAACAAATCTATCCATGTATACATATAAAAATGCACTAAGCATGTAAGAGAATTAGAAAATGTTAGTAAACACATTAAAGTATAAGCAAATAATTATAAAGATGAACACACTTGGCAGGAAAGCGCAAATATTATAGCATAGTTTTAAAAAACTCTTTGTAAATCAACACAATTGGAACACACACACAGTGACATATGATGACGTATGTGAATTCTGAAACTGAAATATTTATATATATGATGGACTAAAGATTTTTGCACACAGAACATTTTCGTTTATCATACGCCAAAAGACCGTTTGCTATTAAGAGTTCATAAATATGTACTTATGTAAATGCATGTTTAACAAAATGTATTCGGTGTCTCTTTTGAGTGTAAAAATCAGTAACTACATAGCGAAAATAATCATGCCAGACATTTTGCATTAAGAAGTAAATACGTTTCAGTTACTAGTAGTAGTGAAAAAAAAAACATTGCATAAATTAAATATTTAATTGTATTTATACATATGTGTGAGGTTAAGTTCAGTTACAATTTCACTCAATTAGAAGTGAGAATTTATGTTCCGAAAGATTTTTAAATTTAACGCACTACCGTATGTGGAAATGCTTGTTTAAAATATTGAAAAAATATAAAATTACGAAATACCACTCGTTTTTTGCAAATAATGAAACGTGCTTAAAATGAAAAATGAAGTTATTACAATTATAAAAACACTTACACTTATTACTCAGTTAAAAAAACGCAAAAAGATAGCTCTAAACTGCTTTTAAACAATCACATACGATAATAAAGTAAAGATTTAAATTTTGTTTTAATAAATTATTTGTATTTTATTTTTTTTTTGCTGTTGTAATTTTTTTTTTTTTTTTTTGTTATGAAAGCAAATACATTATTGCATTGCTAACGAGAATTCATAACCATAGTGGACTATACGTAATTACCACAAATTTCTATTCAGGCAAGCACTGTCTCATGAGAAGTATTTCCTTAAACTATTTGCAAAAAAACGCCGTAAATTTTTATTGTAATGCAAAAAATATAATTTTTAAATGTGTTTGGATCTAACAACAAATGAAATTATATATTAAATTTTAGCTAAAAGCACGGCAGAATTTTTAGTTATTTGTATTTTTATTTTTTGTCTTTTTAATCAGTGATTTTACGTGTGATTGTGTGTGTATATACTTGCTATTTATAGTTTTCTCTTTTGTTGTTTCATTTTCACTTAAACTCAAATCTCTCACTCACTCAACAGTCTATTAAAAATAATTACAATTAAGGTGTCCATATTAATCAAGTTTTTGAGTTTGCCAAGTACTACAATTACATACGTACAACAACTGCAATACAATAAAGAAAGTTTAATCGTAATTGGAATATTTACTACAGATTAAATTCAATTGATTCAATTTGCGCCAATAAGAAATGTAAAAACCATAAAATCATACAAAAAAATCATTATTTTTAAGGTCGTATTGTATATTCATCAAAAAATCACATGCTGTATGGATATGCTGACAAATGATTGTGTGTAGGTAGTTACACTAAGCAGTTCTGTACGTATGTACACTCACAATAAATGTTGTTAAAATGCATAGTTGTAAGAACGCTAACATATTGTAAAAAAAAAAAAATTACTTGAAATGATAAACGAAATTTCTATTCAGTTCAGGTTAAATATCAGCAAAATAACGGACGTACAACTACATAGGTAGCTACGTATATTGTGTACTACATTGATATGCCAAGAATGTTTGGTGTGTAATGTGCTTAAATATATGCATACATTAGTATATATTGTATTTTAAAATGTCGAAGAAAATTACTAATTACCTATATTATATATTGCATACCCACACATTAATAATATAGCTGCATTATTATTAATATTACAAATATATTTTACAGTATATAGTATGTGAATTATTTCATGAATAAAAAATGTAAATGCGACAACATTACTTAAGTTAAAGTACATGAACGTAAAATAAATCGGATTATCCAAATTTCAATTATAACTGTGTATATTTCTTTCCTCCATTTACAACAGACAACGGTGTTTTGGAATAATATATTCGAAATGGTGACAAAAAACTTGTATTGGTAGCACTTGTCACAAATTTCCCCACTCAAAACAAACGGTGCAAAAATCGGTAGAACTTGGCAAGAGTTGCATAACTTTCAGTGAAAATTGGAAATAGCGAATTTGGTAACACCCAACACGCGGGTTTAACAACAAATTAACCAAATTTTGTAATAAAACTACCCAATTTTGTGTTTTTAATACTTATCACTATTTATTTACATTACTGTTTGAATAACTTTAGAAATTGAGAGTCATTCTGCGCTTATTTTACACACATTAATATACATATGTAGAAACACTATTTGATGGCTTTCATACTGTCAGTATGGACGACTCCTTTGCTTGTGCAGACTGCTTTAGTTGATCATTTTCGGACGTCACAAATCGTATCAGCTCATCTACGGCATCCGAACTTGCCGAAGCAGTTTGCAATAATTCTAAACAGCCTTGTAATTCTAGTAAATCGTAAGTCAATTTAACTTCCCGGCGTAGCACACCAGCTAATCTGATAAAATCTTTGCCTAATTCACCAGTGAATTCGTGAAACTGCGGCGCATAAACATCCAACAAAATCATTCCGACATCAATCATCACTCGCATAAATCGGTGTTCGCCAATAAAACGACATATGAACGATATAAGCCGTGAGATGAATTCGTGGCTACGTCCAGCTATTGCACGATGCAGACCTTTACGATGTATGAGTTCTTGCATAACACAAATTGTCACTTCAGGATTACTACGTGCAAAATATGGTGTCAATACGATATCCAAACACTTTACATACTCGTATTTGCGCAACAAATGATCGTATTTGCTTAATTTTGGCAGTACGCCTTCACGGATATCATGATCAATATTCATTGAAGTCAATGGTTGTGGTTTATTTTTTGATCTCTTTGTTACTTCGTCCTTACTGCGATCCACTTCCATGTTTTGTATGGAAATTAGACCATCAACCATGCCAGCCACAACCGTCTGATCGTCCGGCGCTACACCAAGACTTAATACGGCATTTGGGAAATCAAGGGTATGCACCGTTTGGTATGTGGCAACGTCATAAATCTTGACATGACGATCCAAACTTCCCGATAGTAGACGTTTGCCATTGGAACCAAGACGCAAACTTGTAATTGTTTTATGGTGTTGTGAAATTTTCGTTAAAAGTCGGCAACCTGCAAAAGCATCCCAAACGCGCATCTCTGTACCACCTGCACTGATGAAAATACCCCCCGTAGGTAGAAATAGTAATGATTCGACAGGACTGCCATGATCTATGCTGTATGAAACTTGTTGCGTACGAGTGTCGTACATTTTTATTTTACCATCATAACCACCAGATATTAATGTATCTGGTGACATGGGATTTATTGCGCCGGCACGTATGTAGTCCTCATGCTCAGCAAATGTTAATGTAGCTTTTTCGGACGCAATATCCCATAATTTCACTAGTCCTCATGCTCAGCAAATGTTAATGTAGCTTTTTCGGACGCAATATCCCATAATTTCACAGTACGATCATCGGAAAAACTAGCAATATTCAACAAATCTTGCGTAAACTGTGCACGATGTACAGGGGCTTTGTGTCCTTTAAACAGTCGAAGCACATTTTTGCTAGAGGGATCAAAAAGTTTCACCAAACCTTGTTCATCACCTGCCACAAGCAAACGACCATCTTGTCGAAATGTTCCTCCGTAAGCAGTTTCTTGAAATCGTGATAAATTCTTTACCACTAATTTTGTTATTGGATTGTAAATTTGTACGCGTACAGAGCAAGTCACTGCAAAATAATATGGTTCAATAGGACTGAAATCCACATAGTCGATTGCACCAAACTCCTTTACTAGGGTTGGCACCTGAAAAAACAACAGCAACACTTTTAGTTTAATATTTAATTAGTAATGGTAAACGGCAAACTTACACTCAATTGCTTCCAGTATATGGTATCAGGTGTGACAACTTTACCAGTTTTGAGGTATTTTTTCGTGTTCAATTTTTTAAACTGAGACATTTTCACTTATTAAAAAACTATCTATTCAAATTTTTAACAATCTCGAGCGGCCAATAATTTTATACACAATATTTTGACTTTTCCTTGCACGTGTTGTCAGTTCACATTTAGTGTTACCTCTTAATCAAAATATAAATTAAATAAATAAATAATTGTCGGCGTAAAATTGCTATCTAATAAATAATAATTAAGTGTTCCAAATATATGTGAACATTAAACATAATAAAACATTTAGATAAAAAAATTAAAACTAAACAGAATTTTCTATAGATATATGCAACTAAATTTTTATGAATTTACTAACACTGCTTGAACTAATTGTGAATTCTCTCTCCTTATCTTTCAACTTGACACTTCGGCAACTAAACAAATGTAATTGTTATTGTTGTAGGCACGTCATCTTTAAAGAATAATATTTAATATTTTTATATCTCAACATTTACTAATTTACACATAAGGAATCAAAATGGTGAGTAAAGAAGCAATTTTTTCAATTAGCAAATTAGTTTTTTGTTTTTTTTGGCTAATTAAATATATTTCATATAGAGTGCACTCTTCAATTTTCAAAGTTTACTATCAGTGATTCTGCTTCTAATCTGCACTTGTGCGTATCTGCGGTCACTATTTCCCAGCATTATGGACCGTAATAAGACTGGGTAAGTTAAACGCGTATAAAGTTTTTTTAGTATAAGTAACAAAAATATTTTATTTAGGTTACTGGGTGTGTTTTGGAAACTAGCAAGAATAGGAGAACGCAAGTCACCTTATGTTGCCGTGGCATGCGTGGGAATGGCGATCTCAATATTGTTTTGGACGTGATACAAAAATATTGTTTTGATTGAACTATTGATTTGATATTTGTTAGCAATAAAGATTAATTTTTGTAACTTTGTGTAATGTGATAAAGATAATTTATTTTGAATATGGGTTATTGTTTAAATGGCTATGACTACCGTCGTGATATGCTTGAGATACATTGCAAGGATCTCTTAATTATCTCGTCGAATAATATCACCTTGGCCTGGGGATGGAATGTGTTTTTAAATAACTAATTAGTAAGTTTTTAGTGTCGTCATGTTATATGCTCCAAATGGAATAGTGTCATTCATTGACAGAAAAAAATACGCTTAATTTCACTTTTTAAACCCAAGATGGATGGATGAATGAACAATAGGAATAATACCAGTTCAGAGGAATATATTTACGAGACTTTATGTTTTCGCTACAAAACGATCGAAATATTTATTTTACATGTTATGAATATGGGAAGTCGACAAAGGCTCCTTGGAGACTTGTTCTTGTATTGATTTTGGCCTTATTAGAATATCGATTTTATATTTTAAAAGTACATATATAATCTATATTACCATTAAATCTCTTAAAAGAGTAGTTATCAAAAGACCAAACCAATACTTCAAACATGAATGAACAGAATAGTTATACTTTTCGCATTTTTCATGTTCCTATAATTTTGTACAAGGTTAAAAATTATCAAATTACATTTTTTAATTAAAATACACATTTAATAATTTAAACAAATATTAGTAAACTCTTAATTTTATTATAAATTGTTATTACATATCTGTTTTTAAAATTAAAGTTCACAATAGTCAATTTCTATGTGGTATCGTTTTATTTGGGAAGTAAGTGGTCTCCACATTTAAAAAGAAAATATTAGTCGTCCCTTTCTTGGGCAAAATGCAATTAGAAAAAGCGGTAAACGGAGTACATAACTGACTTGCATTAGTTTCATTCATTAAAGAGTGTATCAGCAGTTCTCTAAAAATGTATTTATTGCTATAGAATGCAAAAATTTACAACTACTGCAAAATAATTACTTTATTTGCTCGCAGTACATGTTGGGGTGTAATTAATTAGGCAACATTGATATCCCGAAAAACAACCGAATACGAAATGCATCGAAATCGACGAAGAGGCGTGTGAAGTGCTGTCTTGCTTATGCACATAACAATGTGCGACCTGGCGGGTCGTTGAGCCGATGAACGCGTTTTGACAGCACTACTCTAGTATAGAAAAGTTTCGTATTTCGTGTTGGTCGTCAACAAATTTTCACAATGTAAAGACATAAAATCTCCTTCAAATTATAGTAGAAATCGGCTAATGTGATTGAAAAATATTGTTGAAATAACTATTGTCAAACGACAATAGTGTTTGGTGTTGATTAATAAACAAATATAAGATTCTATAGATAGTTAACTAAAATCGTGTCAATAGCGAGTTTTCATTTGAATGGTTTTTGTAAGTGAAATGAATGAAGCTCTAAAGAAAAGACTCTTATGTTCGCACTGGCGCAGGTCGAGTTGAGTCCGTAGTACGATCTATTGTGTTTGATATGGGCCCAAAAGCCTGTTGGTGACAAGCACATTTGGTGATTATAAAAGTTTACAAAATTTATTGAGACCAGAAAATTGAATAGAGTGAAGTAATTGAAAAGTGAATTCTGTACATACATAGAGATAAATTAAGTAAACGAAAATCCTTGTATGCCCATAAAAAAAGAGTAGTGGAGTGAAGTTTATTGTGAATGAGAACTGTGAAAGTGATGCGTTCTAATATTGTGTGAACCCCTCTAAAGTTGTTCAAAATAGAGATGCTTCGTCAGCGACAAAATTAAAATATTTATTTAATATCCTGCGGTAAGTTTAAATATAAATAATTAACAATACCAATGCTTTTCGAAAAAGACAAAGTTTATAAATCTGTACAATATTTTGATTTCCGTTAATAATTTCATTTGAAATATGTTTAAGGAGTCTCTAGACCCCTTTAATTGTATGTATTTCAACGAAAGCAAAATATTACTTTATATTCTTCATAAACAAACTCGATTTTACTCAATAATTTGATGTTAGGATAAAACATGACATTTGGAATATGTTTAAGGAATGCCTAGACCCTTCGACTGTACATATGTATTTCTATTATTGATATCAACGAATGCAAAATATTACTTTATGTTGTTGATACACAAACTCGATCTTTGGTACAGTACAATAGATGGCTTATGGCCAATCTCGATCTTACTTAATAATATGATGTTAAGATAATAAATGTCTTAAATAAAACTAAATATAATCAGCTGGAAAGTATATTATTTTGAAATCATATTGACCATTTTGTCACCTTATATAAAAATAATATCTGTTTTAAACATATTAAATTGTTCGAAATGTATAAGATGGTGATATAAAAAAATATATGGCATGGTAGATATGAAAGTTGTCGATTCTTTTTTCAATCGTTACATTAATTTGTAGTCGCTTCATAATTTCATTAAATATTTCTGACTAGATTTGTAAATGCATCACTGTCCGTTTTGACCTGACGATTTGATTGCCCATTCACAATTTGTACATTTTTGTGTTATATTTTGTCTCTTTCATAAGGAAGTCACCAAATAGTAATGTCCGAAAGAGATAGTAATAATATTTTTATTTTACTTTTCGCCATTTCCTTTTGGTATTAGGAATAATTTTTCGCCTTGAGTTGAAGGAAGGTTTTGTCTTACATTAATAAAAAAAATAGTTTTCCATTGAGATTAGTTGAAAAATATATCGAATCTATCTATATTGAATATCAAGAGAGAAGTGCAGTAGCGGTTTGGTCGAAAATAAAGGTGAGACTTTATATAAATAGTTCTATTTCTCCGATTAAACTGAGGAAAAATTTTCATGCTTAATTTTGCTTCCTTTTGGGTTTATATTTTCCCGTTTTTTTTGGTATGCCATCCAGTGTTGGTAAAGCAGTTATTTAGTCAGACATCTGCCCTTCCTGGGCCATTCAGTGAATATCGTCTTTTGTACACGTTTATTTCGTGTAGACCAGTTGTTGCTTTCACTGTATAGCACGCTTGGCCGTCATGGCGAAGAAGTTGTAAAAACAAGAATGAAAAAGCAATTTTGTTTTGCTCGTTATTTACTTCTCTTACGTTTACAACTTGCATTTTACGTCGATAAAGCAGTGTTTATATAGGGTGTTGAGAAAATTAATTTTTTAAAAATATTGAAAGAGTATTGGGAAAAAATCTTACCCAATCTTAATTGTATAAATTAAGTCGATCTATGATTGGGTGAGAAAATTAAATGTACAGTGAACGATATAATCGTTAACAAAACATTTATTAAAAAAAAAATAAACAACTCACTTCTGTAAAATTTAAAAAACTTGCAAAAACAAAATTAATAAATAATGGGGAAACTTTATTATAGTATCCCCCGATTTCAGGGTTGAAATAGGTATAGTTGGAAAGAGGAACAACGAATGAAGGAACTTCAGTGTACAAACAGTTGCGGTCAAACTTTAGTAGTACTTATTGTTTATCACTATAAGTGGACACAATTTTTTATATAACAAAGTTTGTTAGGATCTGCAACTAAGTACTCATTTTTTAAAAAATAATACCACATGTTAATTTTTATAAATTTGCCATACTACCGCTAAAACCACATTATGACTTAAACCATACATTTTACATAATTTTTAAATAAGATTTTTATTTTTTCAGAAAGACTTAAGCCATGCAATGCTTTTTTTGTGATTTGTGTTGTTTATTGTTGAGGTCATTTTGGGAAATAACGATAATTTTTTAACAAATAAATAGTTTCTCTTATACGGTTGCACACTACTAACATTGTTACCGCAGCTGCATATGTACATATGAATGTATTGTATAAAATTTTTTTATCGATTTTATTTTTTGATATATTCCATAAGATCCATGATGCCTTCCATCAAGATAATTATACTAACTTCGCTATGTTAAAAGCTACCCGATATCATGATTTTGACGCCACCATGTTTGATAGAATTTTTTGTAAATCTAACAATGTTTCTTGAACCTTTGTACAGGTTACAGCATAAATAATTAAATTTTGGATTAATTTCAATTTAATATGTGTCGCCATTTACCCACTGGCTATTAGTCATTATATTTTGCAAATTGTCTACGGGCTTCTATGTGTTTATTTTTTAGTAGTGATGCTTTTCTGAGATTTTTTTGTTATGTGCTAAGAGAATACGAACAATTTAATTAATAATTGACAAATTTGGTTCGTCCTGGATGCTCCTAGCTAATGCAATGGGAGGCACGATTCCGATTACTTTGGCGGTCGGGGTTTGACAACTCCTATCGGTATAAATGGGGTATCGGGTGAAAGAGGAGACTCTCCAGAGCAGGAATATATATAAATATTCTTGATGGTATTTCACACACTGTAACACTATTTTTTCACATGTTTCACTTCACATATTGAAAATTACACTATTAACATTCAATTTAATTCTAAATATAGATTTATTTAAGATTTTTTAAGCCAAAATTACTTATTTTGAAAATCACTTAGCACACTAATAGCTAAAAAGGTTTCTGTTTACAATTATGTGGAAAACGACCGTTGCCACATGTTAGAAACCATAGACGATATATTTTTAAATGACTGTGTTTTATTTATATATTAGCATATCATAGTTTTTTGTTGTAGAACTCTCTTCTGCATCAAGGATGTATATAAAAAATCTTTCGAGGGATGTCCGAAGTTTTTTTCGTGTAGAACTCCTTTCTGCACTGGCGGCCTTCGGCCGCACTTTAAAAAAATAACCCTGGTCGAGCCAAAACCGGGGTGTCCAAAGTTTTTTTCGCGTAGAACTCCTTTCTAATCGGAATTGTGCCCAATGGGATACATTTCGGGGTAATGTACTATAGTGTGATCACCTGTTCTGCATTTTTTGCACTTTTGTCCACGTGTTTCATATTTATTACTATAATTTAATGTATTTGCTACTAATTGAGCCGATTATTCCGCGATTTTCTGGAGCTCCTTACACATTTCAGTAATTTTCTTAATTTTTTTTGAGAATTTCTCGAACTAGTGCTATCCTATACCCAAAAAAAAATACATTAATTAAATTAACCTTAATTAATTGAAATTGCTTTTAGATTATGGAATTTTACTTACTTTTCTAATTTTGTTAGTATTTTTTAAATTATAGTTAATGTTTAAAGGAAATGTCTAAACTCCTATTTTTTTGTGGATTGCAAAACCAAGTACTTCGGAGAACTTGCAAAACTGTCTTCAAATAACGGTCAATATAAGAAAAATTTGATTGGTATTATAACGCCAGTATCCCGTTATATGTATATACCATTTCTTATCCCATCAATTTCTTGAGATCCTAAAAAGTTCTGCAGCCAAATACATTTTTCATATTGGCACTCCTATTATTTTGTGGACAACTGCATTTAAAGAATGTTGAGGAAATTTAGAATATATTTGGTTTTAGTTTATAATTGAACTGAATTTTTTTTACCTATTATGAACTATTATTAAAAATATTTTTTTCCGACGACGCAGAATTGGCATATCGAAGGACATCAATGTGTCAGTTGCTTGTATGGAGAAAACACATATGTATAATTAATCGTTTATAACAGCTGTAAATTATTAAACTTAGAAAGTGTAGTATATTTCAAGTAGTATATACATATTTGTATATAAAATTGATGTACATATATTGTCACAGTAATATATTAGATTCTCACGCCATTGACTCACGTTAATTTTATATGTTTTGGTACCACACAACATTTGAATTCCTTATGTTTTTGTTTACTTTTTTCATTATTATATGTCTTGTCAAAACATCATAAAAATCCCAAGATTTATTTTTGGTTATGTACAATACAGATTCATACATACAAACGCAAAAGTAGGTGGTACACACATTCATACATATATATATAGCATTTTGTATTAAGGAATAAATAAGTGGTCGTTTATGAACGACGCAAAATGTGTCCAATGAGTTCTTGCATTTATGTATTTCATTAAAAAATCTATTTTGAAATACATTTTGTCTTGCAATAGTATGTAGTATGTACTCATCTGTTTATAATGATAAGCAGTATTACTCTTGTCTTATAAAATTGTATACCAATATTTTATAATGAGCGTAGATCATTTCTTTTGAAAATAAAGAGCTATTATAATGTACTCGAACTTATATTTATTCATAAAAATGAATTTACTTGTCGAGTTTGTTATTGAATACTCGACTGTATTTGTTTATAAGCCATCAAATGGTTGGAAGGAAACGAGGGATTACGAGTAGATTGGGTTAGACGAGTTAGAAAAAAGAAAAGTGTATTGCATTAATTTGTATAGATTCATTTAATGAAGAACATTTGTCTTATTTAGTAGACGGGGGACCATCTATTATTTTAACCTACTCTAATACCCTGAGCAAATTTGTATTTAAATTTTTTCTTGACACTTGATAACACCTGTCGGTCCAGGTGACTTAAGAAAGATTTAATCCATTATACTTCTGTAAATATTACATACAAATGAACATTTAAGTTTATATAAGAAATGGAGTTAATTGCACTTATTGTATACTTTTATAAAAAATAATCATAAATAATTTAATAAGATATGCCTATTATTTGACGGGCTGTGAATTTGAATATCATTAAATTAACTTAAATCACGCGCACGGCAATTAGTGTTATTGCCCAACTAATATTACATCCATAAGCAATTTGTTTTTCTGGTTGATTAACAGCTCATTCACAAGGTTTCTCAAAAGAAACCTAGAATATTTATATTTTTCCTGCAAATTGTGTATACACGCACATACATATATATGCGTGTATTTATCACAAACGTGGTGTGAAATACGTCGGAAACAATTATATGTGTAGACAAATTGGCAATTTATAATGAACGAACTCTTAAACGCTGGCACAAAAACTAGTTTTAACTGTAAAAAACTAAATTTTTCACATTGTTAAATAAAATATTTCTCAAATCTGAAAATTTTGCATGGAATTGATGTTGCGGAAGTAAGTATGCATACAAGTATAGCCATATGTATATACTCATGTATTGTAATGTAGATGCAAAAGCAATTTTCACTCTGTTTGAAGAACAAACAAATAAATTTGACTTTGCATTACAAGAGAATTTCGCGTTATTACACATGTTTCAAATTTACAACACATTACGCAATTTATGTGTGAAATGCACATATGTATGTATATTTATATGTACATAAATATAATAAATCACGCGAACACTTGAACTACTATTGTCTGCTGATATTAGATATGTCTAAATCACTCTCGATCACTATTTTATTCATTTTGTTGTGCAATGACTTAGTGACGAATATGAAATTCTGTTGCGTATATTTTTCATAACAAGCAATTTTTTATTATAAATGTCTGGACACTCACCTAACTAACGATGAGACAGCGTGAGCGCAAAAGCAACAAGTGGAATTTCGTTTTCAAATATAAACAGTGGATGCATACAGATGTCTATATTGGTAAATATCTATAAAATACGATAAATATGTGTATGTTTATACAGACAAAGCTGTTACTGTCAATCAGCTCACTTGGGATATGATATTATACCACTTGTCGATTGTACGCGCTCACCTGTCTGGCGCTACGAAATGGCAAAACGGCTCGGTGGCTTCCTGTCTATTCTTGTCTGTGTATTTTTATTCCTATACACATACATGTGTACATACAGCATTTGTGTGTGTATAATTGGATATATTTTGCGGAATGTGTTTACATTTTTAATATGACACATATTCTATATGAGCTGAAACTTAAAATGTTTGTTTTAACTGACAGTTATACAATTTAATAGGCAACGAGTACGTTGTATTTAATTATTATTTTTTTTTATTATTCACTTTATTAGTATAAAATTTTTTTTTTACATCATACATATATACATATTTACAAATTTAATAAATTATTTGTCCTATTTCTAACGAATTCTATCCACTTTCGCTTAAATGCTACGTTTCTTGTTTCATTTTTTAATTCCAATGGTAAATTATTAAACATTTTTAAACCTGTATAAAACATAGACTTTTGCGCTTTGGAACTTTGCTTATATGTAATTTTAAAATCATTGTTATTTCTTAGATTGTATTTTTGCGTTTCCCCTACATATTGATTTTTTCAGTTAAATGTTTAGGTGCGTTTCCATTTTTATTTTATTTAATGTTATAAGAATATTGAGTTCAAATCTTCAAAACAATGTCGCTCCCCATTTAAACTTTTGTAATTGTTAACAAGCATACATATTGTCCTTACCAAATTTTCAGATTTCGCTACGCTCTTGTTTTATTTTGAATCAACTAAAATTGTTTTATATTTGAGGAGATTAGTAATTAATTTGCGAGAGTGTTTGTTATTGTAGCTAGAATGACCGTGGTCAAAGTAAAAAATCAGATGTTGTCATCTCACGGAAGGTACAGGAATAGTTCATTAAAAAAAAGGGTCTAAGATAAATGAGAGGATTACGTCAATAAATCTATTACTTTTTAATTTAAAAAAATCAGGAATTATTAAAAAAAAATATTTAAAATCAATTTGAAACGAATATAACAATATTTTTTTTTATTGAAAAAGTGATAACTGTCAAAAAATAATTATTATATATTATTTGTAATTTTGTTAGAATCCGAAAAAATAATGCTGTTCAAATATACTCACACCTGAAACAGTGTATAATGTTTTCACGAAGTGTTTTTTTTAATGCCTATTTAAAATATGGAAAATTAAGCAATGAATTAATTCCATTTTTCTATTTACACGATTATACTTCGCTTTATTTATGATTGATTGAATTTGTAAGGATTATCCCTGTGAGAACGTGTAATTAACTAAATTAGATATGTGACAGGGTTATTCCCTCTTAACTATATCAAATAATTGTATGAATACTATGTATTTAGATCAGCGTGCGACACTCGCATTACTGTAAATACATATTCTCACTTTGATCTTTTAATGTTATTCACGTGCAATTAATTTGATTCCAACATAGTAACTGCATATTTTTGGTGACCTGTCGTGTCAGCAGATTTCTGTTTAGCAACAATTTGTATATGTAAAATCACCCTTACAGTAATTTATGAAATACACCTAACATATTGACATGCCCACAGCCAGGCCTACTACATATCGTTGTCCACTCACAGTTAGTTCATTAGCACGCTTTCGGTGGGGAGAATCGATTTGCGAATAGTCAGCGCAGTCATATTTTGCTCACGCTGTTCATTATTTGAGTGGTGGCGCTTTCAATTACATTTTGTATTTATTGTTGTTATCTCACATTTACTGCTAGCGTTAGCATTATCGGCGTTGGCTTCTGTCATCACTAGTAGTCAACTTGTGCTCCATCGTACTTGCTGGCGTTCCGAACTTCGCTTGTGCGCTCATTCTTGTCTTGAACGCCAAGGCGAGCGAACACAGTAGCCGATTTTCAAGTGATAGTGTGTCGGTATTTAAGGTGTACTAATTGGTACTAACTACTGGCGTAATACTGGTGGTAGTCCATTAGCTACAGACAGCTTGCATTAACAAACTGAAAACGATAAAAGTGTGGTCACCCCATATTGTTGTTGAAGTCACTTGCGTAGCCGAAAGTTGAGTGACCAACCAACTTGAAAGTGCTTATTTTATGTTATTTTTTCAATTTGTTTTACCTCACACCACATTTACGATGCGATTTGGCGTATATTTACAATTTTCGCAAAATACATAGACCGCATGTGCCGTTATTCGATATACTGACGAGTTTAGCGCACCGCACAGTCAGCAAACGTTTTTGGATTTCTCTTTATGCTACTATTGACGCGGTGGCCGTGTTATGTTCGGCCCAACAGTGTTGCCGACATAGAAGCTACAGTGACTGGATTTATGCTAGTGTGATGCTGCGGTAACAAAATAATACTTATTTAAACAAAATAAATACATTTTTAAAGCACCATAAGAGAGGAGAAATGAAATCGAAAGTGAAATTTGTTGTTAAATGCGTCATACAGTTTTTTTTATATGTGGGGTCTCATTACTACCTATTAGTAACCTAATAGCTGCATTAAATGTTTGATCCGTCCCACTGGAAGTGGTTTTATTTATCGTGGAAAATAGTGAAAATTTAAAATTTCTTTGAAAATTACTGATCTGACACACATACAAAGAATTTGTTGTTTTCTCACGGAAAGTTTCAGTGTATAAGCGTAATGGCATAAATTTTAAAAATTATTGTGGTTGAGGACGGTGTATTTATATATTTATATGTATAAATTCTATTCGCTTGAATTTTGTTTCGGCGGGTATTAAGTTGATTTTGTTGCTATTTTTATCGCCGTTATAAAGAGTGAAAATTGTTTAAAATGTTTTAAATATGAGTGTATACTTATATAATTTCTTTACATATGCCAATATACAAACATATGTCGGCGAACAATGTGTTTTTTGTTCATACAAATGCATATGTACTTATCTAGCATGTTTATGAGCTCTTACATTCGAGTGCCTTGTGAATTTTAATCACCACAAAATATTCGCATTTGTTGTTTTATATGAACTCGTAAAACGATTTTCGATATGTTTTTTTAACTCGATATTAACTGACTATTTTTGGCCCAAATTTTGTCTACATTTGCAGCTATGTGCTTGTGAATAAATTGCCACCGCTTTAGTGTGACTTAGTAGCTTGTTAGCATTGTGCCGGTTTATTTATTTTGTTGAATTGCTGTTGAATCTTCTTATTATCGCAAAAGTAGTGGAAACGACTATAATCTAAAAGAAAAAGAAACAGCATAAAATAATAGAGCATTCATTTTTCTAGTTTTTCGCTTTTCTCCGTTTGTTTTGTTCTGTTTTTGAGGTGAGGTTGTTCCAGCCGCCTGCTGTCATTTAAAGCAAATTTTGAAAAGTACGCGCAACAGCGCCGAAATGGTGAAAATTTCTAAATTTATATTAAATTAATTTTAAAATATAATCAACTTAAGGTGCTGTTATCAGTATAGGTTTCATGTCTGAACGCTCTCATAATTCATATTATATTTTTGGTGCGATATGGGGTGGACGTCACAAAGACCATCATGGAACATTAATCAAGCAAACAAAAAACCGAAAAAAAACAAAAAACAGCGCGATAAGACTTATAAACATACAACACCATTTCATGTTTTTTTGTACATCTATATGTGTTAATATGTAGTTTTGTATGTGTATTGTTTTTGCGCAATGGAGAATTTTGCATGTGTTTTTTCGTGTGTTATGGTTTAGTTTGGAGTTTTTTGGAATAATTTGGCATGTTGACGATTGGCTTTACGAATTTGATCACGCTTGACATCCGTGTTTTCTTGTCAGGTTTGTTTCGCGTCAAACCCCAACTGATTACCGTGTGTAGCATGGACTTCACACTTGGGTCTAATTAAATTTCACTTTGATATTTTGGTTTTTTGCTGTTGAAAAAACCACAACCGGTTTGATCTACGAGCAGTTGTTTTATTCAAAGATTTAAGTTGTGGCAAAAATTTGGCCATATCTAATATATCGAGTATTCTTTGGTACAAAACAGTTCGGTGGGAGTAAGATGATTTTTTTACTTGCAGATAAAATAGAAAGCTATAAATAGGCATATTGTTAGAAAAGTTAATTTTCTGATTGACACTTTTAAAGTCTCAAAAAGTCTTAGCTGATTAGTATTATTTATGTACTATCATATATTAAATATATACATATGTATGTATGCATAAATATACATATAAGAAAGAAAAATGAAGTTTGAGTGAATGTGCTTATTTAAACTAAAGCGATCAGCATATTTCCAAAGGCGCAAGTACACACATTTGCATATCACTTCTAGATATTATGATAATGCAGTGTCTTTATTTATAATCCATTTACTTACATCACAAAAATATGATAATAGTATATTATATTATTTAAATGTTTTAGTACAAGAACTATTGTGCTTTGTTTTGCACTTAAATTTTCAATACATTTCTTTCTTAATCTTTTAATAACTGCATCACATGTTTTGACTTTTTGTATACATATGAACGTAACAACATTACATATAAATTATAAGATAATGTAATGCAAACATGTATATAAATGTGTAAATATGTACATATGTATGAAATTAAATGATATTTTTTTGTATTAAATGTTTTATTTTGAGTAAACACAGTTGAGCCAAAAGTCTTTCCGCTATGATATACCGAGCCGATGGTGTGGAGATTTGTCACCCTTATTGCCTTCTAAGGTTAAAAGTAATTGGTTTTCTTTGTTTACAAATATACATATATGATTATTTTGTTTTGTTTATTTGCCACATGTACAACAGTAAATACCTGATATATATACTATGTACACAAGTTCCGTATATATAAAAATATTATACGTAAAATAGTGAAAATAAAGTGTTATCTGCACACTTTATGTCAACAAATTCGACGTCGTATGCGTACAAAACTTAATAAATCCTATATATGGGCATTTCCGCCATGTCGAACGGGACAATCGTACACCTTTCAACTAAAAAAAAGTATGAACAAAAATGTTTTTTAATTTTGACAGTAGGATTTTTTAATAGCCCTTCATTAGCTCTACATTTAGTGCTAAGGTTGATTTTGGAACGGTTTTCATTTTCAAGATAATTGCAAAAAAACCAAGGCATTCGCACGGGACAAAAAATGGAAGTCGTTTTTGGGAACAACGATTCAAACGGCGATTTCAGCGAATTGTGAGGCAATATTCAAATGTTTTTGATTGTAAAATGTTGCGCATTGATGGCCTTTAAAGATGGTATGAATTTCATCCAAAAATAATTTATAGTTTTTTTTTTAATTAATTATTAACCACATTCGCACGGGACATGTCGCACGGGACATTTTTTTCCATCATAATATTTATGTTGATTTTGTTTTATAATACGGAACTATTTAACAACAAGTCCAATAAAATGGCTTAAAAAAGTAGTAAAGGATTTATTTATTTATTTTAACTAATATCCAACGAGAAACACAATAAAAATTCTATAGTATAAATGTGAAATACATTTTTTTTTTTCGAAAATGCTGTCTTCGGGTATAAAATTTTTGGGATTTCGTTATCTGCCAGAGTTTCCTTTTGATAACTGTTCCCACTCCATCGATGGCTTCTTGCAAAAAAATTATATTCTAATGAAGACTATTTTAATTATTTTATAAAATCAATCAGGTTTGATAATATAAATTTGATTTTAAACTGAGAGCAGTTACATTAAAAAAAAAAATAAATATTTGAGAAAAGCAACTAAAGGATTTCTTAATTTTAGTTAAGAGATTTATCAAGAAATAATATTTCATAATAAGAGAGCAAAAACTTACAGTTATTTGCAATCGCATGGTTTCTTATGCATTTTATTTTGTTCTTTGTACCGTTATAAAGGTTTTACACAAAGCAAAAAATTATACATGATATGTTTCTTTAACAATTTTGACGAAAAACAAATGCAGTAGAAAAATCGAAATGAGAAAAGTAGCTCCTATTCGACTTGGCTTTGGTATATCTCGTAATTGGTTATGAATTAATTTAAAATTAATTTAATATCAATAAATTTAGATATTTTCCTATGAAAATATGGAAAAACTTTGTAATTCTAATAATGTTTAATATTTTGTCTGTGGTAGACCTTCTGGCGGAAATGCCCATATGTATCATACTTGTGTGTGTGAATAAAAAGTAAACATATGGCAAAATTTGGCACACGTTAGTGATTATTATTATGGAAGTGAGCTTATTTTTTATTCTGTAGAAATATTTTGCCTAATTTATACTATTTTAAAGTACAAGTTTTTAAACAAAAAAAAATTATTTAAATTAAAAAAAGCTATTATAGTACATTGTTGTTTTTTATATTCTTTAAATAATAAATATATATATTTTAGCTAGCTATTTTCTCTTCTTCTTGACTGGCGTAGACACCGCTTACGCGGTTATAGCCGAGTCCAAAACAGCGCGCCACGCATCCCTCCTTCTGGCAGTTTGGCGCCAATTGGTTATTCCAAGCGAAGCCAGGTCCCTCTCCACTTGGTCCTTCCATCGGAGTGGAGGTCTCCCTCTTCCTCTGCTTCCACCAGCGGGTACTGCATCGAATACTTTCAGAGCTGGAGGACTTTCATCCATTCGGACAACATGACCTAGCCAGCGTAGCCGCTGTTTTTTTATTCGCTGGACTATGTCTATGTCGTCGAATAACACATACAGCTCATCGTTCCATCGTCTGCGGTATGCGCCGTTGCCAATTCTTAAGGGACCATAAATCTTCCGCAAAACCTTTCTCTCGAAAACTCCTAGTGCCGTCTCATCGGATGTTGACATCGTCCACGCTTCTGCACCGTAAAGTAGGACGGGAATGATGAGAGACTTGTAGAGTTTGGTTTTTGTTCGTCGAGAGAGGACTTTACTTTTCAATTGCCTACTCAGTCCATAGTAGCACCTGTTGGCAAGAGTGATTCTGCGTTGGCTTTCCAGGCTGACATTGTTATTGCTGGTTCCCAGGTAGACGAAATTATCTACAACTTCAAAGTTATGACTGTCAACAGTGACGTGGGAGCCAAGACGCGAATGCGCTGACTGTTTGTTTGACGACAGGTGATATTTCGTTTTGTCCTCGTTCACCACCAGACCCATACGCTTCGCAACCCATAAAAACACCCCTCAATGAAAAAGAAAAAAGCTAGCTATTTTAGCACAACAATTACTAGGTTCACTGTACTGTTGATAAAAATATATAGAATTTAATATATACATAGATTTGTGTGTACGGCATACAATGTACTAGAGCTCTTGGCATTCGACTAATCGACTAATTAAAATAATAATATTCGGTTTGCACTATTCGGATTGTCGTCAGTCATCGACTATTCGATTAACCGCTCATTTTCGACTATTCGGTTAACCGAACGTCCTCTCTGATTCTGATAAAAATCAAAGGCTGTTTGGATTTCAAACAATTTTCATTTATTCGAATAGTGACAGTATGTGATTTGCTTGCTGTGTGAATTATGTTCAAACTTTGATCAAAAAATTAGCTTAGATTTAAAAAATTTTGGCGTCATTATAATAACAGAAAATTTATAACAAAATTTAACAATAACTTTTTATTGAAAATTAAAAAAATCCACAAATGCATTGACAATTCAAAAATATTAAATTACTTTCATATGACTAGTCAGTGATTAATCGTATTGTTCGATAGCTATGAGGTAATGCATTCCATTCTCTAGAAATTGCCAATATTTGCAAATTTACTAGTAAATATTTGCAATGCAGCTTTATGTGTGTAAATTTTCAATGTAGCTTTCAAGACGTGCTATTAAAGTCACTCTCTCTGTAATAACATTTGCTCCGGTAGAAGAGGTGATGCATTATACTCACGTAAATCTCCAATTACTCTTAATATTTACCTAAAAATTTATTTATGAACGCAAGAGATACATTCAAAGATTTATGAACAGTATGCATTCTCTGTGATAATAGCAAAAGTAAATGCAACTTTTTCTCTTTTTTCGAAAAAAGTTATAAAAACTTTTACATGTGTTATATAGTGCAAACCAGCATTTTTTTTTTGCAAACTTGCACGTCCCGGCATTGAGACTTGTTGTATGTGTGTTTGTGTTGTGAGCGTGATCTAACTCTCGTTTAAGTAAATAGTTTTCAATTATTGCAATTCCATTTCAAGAAAACAATTTATAATTGCCTATGCAAAGTTGCATGTATGTTTATGTACTCGTATGTATGTATGTATGCAATTTTCACTGTAGACATGCATATATTTATTAGAATTATAATTAATTATCTTCCGATTGCAATAGTCGATTGTCTGAAGCGCTGTTATCAGCTCATGACGTAGATAGGCATTTATGTATGGATATTTATAAGTATAAAACCGGTAGAAGTTAGAATATGTAGGTTTCAGATAAAAAAATGCACTAGTATTAGTTGCGTGTTCATAAAGAGACCTTATTGTTTATACACTCAAAAAATATAGTAGAACTTTTTATTGTACGCTATAGCTCATATTAAATATTTTGTGGCGCGATCGTTATATTTCGTAAAAGTACATAATCTATTATCAAACAAAACATCAAATTTTGACTTCAATATTTATAATGCATTTTTTTGCGCGAAAATGCCATACAACAATTATAGTATTATTTTGATTAATGATTTATTGACATTGTTTACATTTCAATCGGTTTTATGACATTCAACTTGAATTTCATTCATAGTATAGAAATACATATTTACAAAGATAACTCAAAATTATGTTTAACGCTTATAGAATATGGCAATGCAGTTAGCAGCTCCATTTAATAACTTTTCCGATAAATGCTTGCAGCGAGAAAAAAGAAACGAAAACTGTAAGGCACAGAGCGAAGTACGTACGTCTCCCTATACTTTTTTATAAATACAGAATTAATAGATGTCTATTGTTCGACTTAGAATATGTTGTTTATGTTTGTATTTGACAGTTGCCATATTTGCGACAGGTGCATATTTTTGTAAATTTTTTTTACTTTTTTTACAGTTCTTTCGGTTGTTACACTCTTGAACTTGACATTTGAAATTTTGATATTATAGGAATTTGCAAATACTTGAAAATTTGTAAACAAATTTTATTGTAAAGACTTTTACAGTTTAATTCTCTTACAACAACGTCGGCACATATATATGTGTGTTTCTCGGAGCAATTTTTTCGGCACTCTGCGATTACTAAACTAAAAAATGAAAAAAAAGTTTGGACCACAGTACATACAGTAGAAAACCTTTTCGTGGGAATTCTCGGTAAGATAGCCGCCATCTTGGTGAAAACCACAGTGCTGTATATATTGAGTACTTAAATTTTGTAAAACTTTAATCATAAAATAGCAAATTATTATGTATACATATATGTACTTCTTTTAAACAATGCGAATTTATTGATTTATGCTATATTTCACATATACATAGAATTTTTTGACGTCAATGTGTGCCATATCGTATTATATAAAAAAAAAATTAATTAATATTGATATTTTATAAGTGCTGATTTTTTTGAATAAAATACAGCTCTGACATAATTAATTCTCTGTGGTAAGTTATTTTTGGTCTCAATTATTTAAATTTTAAAGACGCAAAATAAAAAAAAAAATTTTGCTAGTTTTTACTTAAACAACATGAAGCTAGTATTAAAATATTAACTATATAAAGGGGAATGAATTGCTTATGGGAAATACACAAAAACTTTATGCGCTTGAAACGAGACGTGGTCGCCTCCTTCTTAAACATTTTTAAAACAAAATATGTCAAGATCCTATTGAATAGGTATTTCAAACCATCGGGTGCAAGGTAACAAGAATCAAAATCGTCATTAAATACTATTTCAAGATTTTTTATAAAATTTATAAAAGACTCAGGAGCTTTTACTAAGTTTGACGAATCGTACAGTTTTTATTTTGTAAAAGTATGGGCGTCTTCAGAGATTTAGCCTGTCTCGAATAGTGTTGTGCGTTTTAAAATAGTCATTATACATATAACCATAAAAAATATGCAAATTAATTTCTTTGATTCCTTCAAATATATGAAATCGCTTTCATTTATATGAATTTCCATACAATGTCTAATATAAGGGTTTAAAAGTTTGCCAAGAACTATCTTGAACCAGACATACTCTTTCAAGGTTATTTAGTGACAATTATTAAAATTGTTTGATAGTAATATTAAATATTTAAAAGAGCCAAATGCAGTGTCACCAACCCAGGGATGTATTTAATTGAATGCAATATTTAACAAATAGTTAAACCATAAAACAAAAATAGGTTATCAATAAATAACATTTAATACCACCATAAACTTTAATATAATCCCAATAATAATGAACCAATTTATTTAAAAAATTATTTAAGTACTGTTCATCGGACTTTGTTAATTTGTGTGAAGATTAAATGCTAGCACAACACCTTAATTAGCACAATTTTAGCAATAAAGGGGTGCACACAACCCAAGTATGCCTCGGTGGTGTGTAAAATGATGAAAAATAATGTAAATAAACCAAAGGTTTTCTACTGTATATCCTGAGGTTTGGACGTCTCAGTCTAGCTGATTAGTATAAAATTATTGACATTTAATTGTTTTAACATTATTATTAGAAGAAACATTTTAAAAGTATATGCTTTATTTCATTCAAATATTTTCTATGATTTCTTATCAATTTTGGCTACATGTCAAAGAACTCAGAACTGAGCCATTATTTTTGCGAATGTAGTTATGCGACTTGGAGAGAATCGTGCCATTCACACAAACATCGTATGTACTCTTAGTACAACGAATAATCTGACAAGGTTTGCTTGCACGTATACTTTGAAAGAGACAACACAAATTATGAAAACTCATTAAAGAGTAATTAAAGGCTTTACTTGAAACACAATTGCTTTGAAATTTTACTGGTTTACCGTATGGTGTTTGAACAACACTAAAATTTAAAGTCATTATAGAAGTTTTATTATTATAGGATCCAGAGATATTTAAACAATATAAAGCTCAAATATATTATTTATGTTTTCAAAAAAAAAATATATATAAAATAATAATAATAGTAATAAACTGTTATAATTGCTTCGAAATATTTTCTTAATTTTGTAACATAAATATCGTACGCGATTATTCTTGTGAGTAACTGTATACGCATACATATTTAGTGTGTGCATTTGTTTTCAACAGTGTAGTAACACTGAATTGTTCTTATTTGACAAACTAAATGTCAGTATAGAAATAAACATTTTGCAGTCAACACAAGTTTGTCGTAGTCTTCGTTATTCGTTATTTATTCACCTCATTTCCTTGCCTATACGCATTTATTAGAATTTTATTCGATTTGAAACGGTGATTATTTTTTGTGTGTGAATAGAACATAGATGTACATAAGTTTATACAAAATAGAAACGAAATTATGGTTTAGTGAATTGTGAATAGTTTCGAAAGTAGTCCTTGTGAATGTCATATGACTAATTTGTGTGTGATTCTATATAAACTATGATATATTCATTTAATTTACTCAATCCTTTAATTTGTAACGACAAGCTTGGTGGAGTTTCATTTCATTTCATTGACTTGTTCATTTCGCGCTGAATGGGAATTTGTAATTATGAAATACACGACACTAGAGAAAGTGTCAGCCAATAGGCTCGTGACGCTAAGCAACAAACAGTGAAATTCTCCAATTTGCCGGTTTCAGGAAGTACATTTTTGACGCGTATTTGCTATCTTGACTGCAGTAGTGGCATAAACATGGAATTAATTTGCTACTGCCTTCACAAAATGCTGAAATTAATTTCCAAGTTGTGCGTCAGCATTACTACATATTGCTCATTTCCACTTATCTATTGCTTTTCATACGATTTGTTTTTGTTGTAAAAACAGGCTTTCTATTATTAACCCTATAGAATAAAGGAATATCGCATGATGCGCATTTAGGTGTTTACTATTGATTAGATTTGAACTTTTCCTAACCTGAATTCGTTTAGTTGATAAGTTATCAGACCAAATGGGCCCATAAAGCTGTATAAAATGGTCCCTTTGTAAGCAGTAAATGATTTTCCGTCTCAGTTGACTAATAACCCATTTTACACGGTATTTTTTCAAGTTCGCTTAGAAAGGACAAATATATACTGCAATTATGCAGAGAAGGAAATCGGATACGACTGGTCAAGTCAGCAAGTGGCGTTTCGCTACAATTAAGGAAGATAATTGCATTGCAGAGATGGAAAGAAGAAAATCGGACACGATGAGTCAAGGTAGGGAGCGTGTAGGATTTTTAGCGATATTTTAGTTTTGCTTAATCACTATTTGCAAATAGGCGGACGTTTTAAGATTTTCCAAATCGAACCCATGTATAGTTGTAAAACTCAGCCCTCATCTTGACACTTGCATCGTTAAGTTGATATTTTTCGTTATTTTGCTCTTCACCGTATGTTTTTGTTTAAGAATTTCATTTTGTAAAAACTACAAATTTTACTCTCGATTTCATTCTGCAATAATCGATATCAATATCAAATGTCGACTGTATTCGTATGGTGTAATATATATTATGTACTATAATATAGTTACACTTAAATACATGAGTACACTCATCCTCTACCTCTTTGGCGCTGTTGTATGCATATGTGATTTTTATGGTGTTTATATGGAAATTTCTTTTTGTTCTGAATTTTATTTGCAGAAAGCAAATCGCGAAAGATAAAAGTCTAACCCAACTGAAATCAATACGAAACGAAAGCAGTGAGAGTTATAGAGAAAACTGTTTCAGACAAAACTTTCTGCCAACAGCAAAAGAAACACGAGACTGCTCTACATACAATAGGCTTGGCCAAGCGGCCTGCAGGCAGGCAAACAGGCAGAAAGAGTGTAGTTAACTTTGTGTTTTTACGCACTTGCCGGCCAAAGCAACTTTAAATATTCACAACGTCCACCAAATTTCGTTTGAAACGAAATCAAGTCTACATTAATAAAATAAGAATACTTGTAGAGAATAACCATTCTCTGGTCAACCTTGACATACTTGAAATTCCATAATTGCAACTGTCGCAACGTGGTAGACCGCAGCAGCTAGCTAGTGATTTATAGAGAACTAATATATTTTTTGTTTAATATTGTCTAAGTTTGAATTTTAAAAGGACTATTTATGAATACTGTTGAACGTATAAATGTAATCGTTTCATCAGAATCATCCCCATCATCATCATCATCATCATCATCAACGTCATCATCAACATCATCATCTCCATCACAATCACCAACTTCATCATTGTCATTAGCTACGCCAATTATATCATCTCCATTAAACGAACTGGCTTCATTAAATACTAACAGTTCGTCAACCGCGACGAAGACTGCGGCGACAGCATCGCAGTCATCCACTGCATTCACATTGACAACAACACTTTCATCATCTCCTTACAGACAAGCTCAGCCTAGCGCATCGAGCACTAACACACAAGCACACATTAACGACCAAACGCAGTCGACGCAACAACCAATTTTGATTGCGTCACCAACACCGCCTCCTACACCGCCACCATCTATTATCGATTCATATTCATCATCCGCCTCAACATCACCTTGTTCATCAGCCACCTCAGCATCCTTTCCCCAAACGTCCATTGAAAAGTTCAAGAATCAAGAGACACAAACCCAATTGACCCTCACAAATTCCCTACTGCTCTCCTCCACAGCATCTGTCGTTGCCGCTGCAATCAAAAACCAGTCCCTTGTACGCTCTGTGACCGCCACTAGCATAATGGATATGCCCTTCAACACATCACCCTCGCTGCGCGTGCGTACCACCTCGCTCAATCAACTGAAGAAAACAGCCGATCTTGCCATCGAAAATGAGCTACATGTTTGTCCAAGCGTTATGTCCGATGAATTGCGCAAATTACTACCTCCGACATCTGAAACGGTGATGACTAAGCCATTTCCGGTGCGTGGCGAACGTGCCATTACCGACGTTACTACGCCTCATGTCATTGCCATGGTCGGTTTGCCGGCTCGCGGTAAAACTTTTATCTCGAAAAAGTTGGCGCGTTACTTAAACTGGATAGGCATTTCGACGCGCGTCTTCAATTTGGGCGAATACCGTCGTTGTGCGACCACAGCCTACAAGTCACATGAGTTTTTCCGCGCCGATAATGAAGAAGCAATGGCTATACGCAATCGCTGTGCCAATCAAGCACTACACGACTCCTGCGAATGGCTGCTGAGCGGTTTGGGCAGCGTCGCCGTATTCGATGCGACAAACTCTACAAGTGATCGTCGTCAACTAATCTACGATACTGTCGTTAAACAGCATAACTTCCGCTTGTTCTTCGTGGAATCGATCTGTGACGATCCAACCATTATTGAACAAAACATTAAAGAGGTAAAGGTGAGCTCACCCGATTACTACAATATGAATACTGAACTTGTGGTACGCGACTTTTTACAACGCATTGAACACTATGAAGAGCGCTACCAACCCATTGACGAGGAGACGGAGTCGCATCTAAGCTTCTTGAAGATCTATAATGCAGGCAAAAAGACGGTGGTTTATAACAACGAGGGTCATGTAGAATCGCGTATAGTTTACTACTTGATGAACACCCACATTACGCCACGTACTATATATTTGACGCGTCATGGTGAAAGTGAGCACAATCTAAAGGGACTTATCGGTGGCGATTCGAATCTTAGCGAACGTGGTCGTCAATACGCCAAGGCATTGTCTTCGTACATCGAGCAGCAACACATTGATGGATTACGCGTGTGGACTTCGTGGATGAAACGTGCTATACAGACCGTTGCGGATGTGAAGGCACCACAGGAACGCTGGAAGGCGCTTAATGAAATTGATGCCGGCCATTGTGAGGAGATGTCCTACGAACAGATCAAGGAAAAATTCCCCGAGGAGTTCAAGGCACGTGACCTAAACAAGTTTGCTTATCGTTATCCACGCGGTGAAAGCTATGAGGATTTGGTGGCGCGTCTTGAGCCCGTGATAATGGAGTTGGAACGTCAAGGTAATGTGTTGGTAGTATCGCACCAAGCGGTTTTGCGTTGTTTGTTTGCCTATTTCTTGGATAAGTCTGCCGATGAGCTGCCATATTTGTTTGTGCCACTGCATACAGTTATCAAGTTGACACCGGTAGCTTACGGCTGTAAGGTGGAGCACATTAAGCTGCCCATCGATGCGGTTGATACACATCGCCCGAAGCCGAAGATACCCGGTGATGTGTCTCTGGGGCTGGATGGATTGAGTGGCGAATTGGTGGCACCCGATGGTGTGGGTAAGGTTTTGATTGTGGGCGACGATGTCAACATGGTAAATGGCAGTAACAGAGCTATGGGAAATGGATTGGCGGTGGTGAAGGAGGGCGTGGTTGTTGGTTCGAATGAAGCGTCCACGAACAACGCGGCCCAACTCTGATGGCAACAGCCAAGTACTCCACTCAAACGAGGACTGCTGGCAAACCTCCAAAGGGTTAATACATTATAAGATAACACAACTTAAGCAAAACACATGCATAATATACATTAAGCATTCGAACTGAATTTGTAATGATGATAAACATATTGATTGAATTGTTAACTGATAGTTGATGGTGATTTAGCACACGCGCTTTTTTTGTTTAAGAAATTAGTGATACGGAACTATTTAAGAGGTTTATAAATGACACGAAAGTTTACTATTTGCAACTTGGATATGACTGGACCCGATTTTGTATGGTAATAGTATAGTTTTAGCTAAATGCCAATCAATTTTATGTACTTATGTATGTATTGTAATAGTACGCATTTGTGAGGATGTTTTTCGTCTATTTTATGAGCTTTACACACATATACACGCATGAGTACACAAATATCAATCTAAATATACATATTTTATATACTATATTCTCGTATAATATGAACTAAAGATTAAAACATTAAGCATAATTATAATTGTTAAAAATAAAAATAAATTAAAATGATTGTAATTCATGCCACATACATATATATCTGTCAGTTTTTTAACATATTTTCGTAAATTTGTGCTAACAGTTATTTCGCTAATGCTTGTATTCTAATGAATATGTGAAATTTGTATTCAACTCAATTTATTTAATTTTTTTTGCAGAGGTAAGAAGACTTTAGGCTGAAACTATTCTGTAGCTAAAAGCAAAATATACAAATTCGTAGACACAAACATATAGAATTTTATTGTTGTAGCTTAATACAAACTAAAATACATAAATTTTGTAAGAGTAAGTTTTTTGTCATTATTTAAAAACAATACTTAATGTACTGAATCCCAAATAAACTATCATGTGATCAAGGCACTGCATCATGGTTTTATTTAATAACATAATGGGGAATATATTTATTATAATTCATGTATGTATGTAATTAAAAAACACATATTTTTTCAAGTAATTTGGTTATCGATATTTTTGGCTCTTGTTCATGAAGCTGCTAAAATTTTTTAATATTATCTATTAATTATTTGGTCGTTGCTGAGGCGTGGTAAAAAGACCTCTTCTGTGACTTTTTTCTTTATTATTATCCTGTTTCCAATTTCTGTAATTTTATTCCTCCAATACAAAAAATGCAAATATTCCATGTATTTTTTATAAAATTTACATTCTCCTGTGATTAATTTTCGACACTATTCGTTTTATTGCTTTAAGTTTTCAGAACTATGAAAATTATATTATAATATGTAAAATAAAATTCACACAAAGAGAACATTTAATAAATTTCAGTTATACCATGAATCAAGTCAATATCTATTATTTTTAACGAAAAAATGCCTGTGGCATTTGCGTTCAAAATCGTAAAGAAAAAGGTAAGTTATTTTCACAGAAAGAAATATAGATATGAAATCGAAGTGAGTGTAATGAGCCGAGTGCGTGACTATCACTCGTTTGTTACTAGTTTTTGATGGTTGAGACAAAATCAATTTGTTTTTTGATATGTATTGCATTATCATTATGGCAGACAAAAGTATGAATATGCTTGAAAATGCTTATTTTTTATATTTTAATAGAATCAGTCGACAATTCTAATTATTTGATAAATAAGTTAATTAAATTTGGTAACACTTCAGAAATATCAAATCGAGTATTGAAAAATTTGTACGTATCGGTGTGTTACATTTATCCCAAATAATTTTGCTCTATTTTACCTTTATAACATACCACAATGAACCTTTATTCGGCGGTTTCTCATCGATACTGTCGTTTTAAAAATCCCAATCATGATTATGTTCGGGCTATAGATCACTCGAGATTTTGGACATGGTTCATCTCAAGTCAGTCCTTAACCACCTTAGAGCAGTGCTTCGGGTGCTTATTATGCTGAAAGCTCCAAGCTAATGGTAAATCATTGGAATAATCCCCATTAAAATGTTCTGTTAAAATGTCTTTGTACATACACCAGTCATTTTACCCTCAATTTGCACAAGGGGGCATACCCAGTTTGAGGTTAAGCACCCTCATACCATGGCTGATAATCCATCACGTTTCATATTTTAATTTTTTATTCTTGTTATTCTGGTCGCCTGACATAGGGTCTAGCATCATTTTTGAAGTCATTAAACATATCACTCCATGCCACTAGATTTCAGAATTTGGAGTCCTTTTACACCTACACCCTTGTAAACGATATCATTCGTTTGATGTTCTTCTTCAATACGTTTGGTCTGGGTCGTTTAATTCACCTATTTAAGAAATTTCATACAATCTATGACGAATACTGTGTGTTAATACACTTACACTATATCTATGCTCCATTTGAGTTAAAAATTCACCTGATGTCAAAACAATATCTACATTGTTCATTCGTGCTAATTACCTATCGGCGCAAGGTGTTGGTTTTTTACAAGGCACATTTTCAAAAATCATATGTTTCCTAAAATATGTAAAGTGTTTTGGACCCTTCTCCTACTTTCACAATGTTTTTGAATTTTTGGAGGCACTCCCAGTGATTTTTACCCGGTATAAATTGAGTGATCGGTATCGAGTGAAAGAGGAGGCTCTCCAGAGCAGGAATAATATATAAATATTATTGATTGGACTTATAGTTTTTGAAATATTCATGTTTAAAAGTCCAATTTTTTCTGTTAACATTCAATTTAATTCAAAATATAGATTTATTTAAGGTTTTTTAAGCAAGAATTACTTATTTTAAAAATCACTTAGCACACAAAAAGCTGAAAGGGTTCTGTGTTTACAATTATGTAGAAACCGAGCGTTGCCACATGTTAGAAACCACAGATGATAGATTTTTTTAATGACTGTGTTTTATTTATTTGCATATCATGGTTTTTTGTCGTAGAACTTCCTTCTGCATCAAGTATGTATATAAAAAATCTTTCCAGGGATGTCCGAAGTTTTTTTTCGCGTAGAACTTCTGCACAGGCGGCCTTCGGCCGCGCTTCAAAAAAATTACCCTGGTCGAGCCAAAACCAGGTGTGTTCGAAGTTTTTTCGCGTAGAACTCCTTTCTGGTCAAGCCAATACAAGTGTTAGCAAAATAACGAGACTGTCCTCGATATGATCTTTAAAATTTTTTTTTTGTTAAATAAAAGAAGAGGAATTTTGGCAAAAAAAGAGGAATTTTCGCAAAAAGGAATTTATGGATGAATTTATATATGGTATCTAAATAAATCTTAGAGTGAAAAGTGATTTTTACAATAAGTAATTTTTGTTTAAAAAACTTTAAATAAATGTAAAATTTGAATTTTATTGAATGTTAGTAATGTAATTTCAAATATTTGAAGTGAAAAAAGAGCGTAAAATGTGTTAAAGTGTGTGAAATTGCTTGTTGTAAATTTTGATTTTTTGATCTTTAAAGCGGAATATCTCGAAAACTAGGCGTCTGCGGTACCTATAACCCTATATATTTTTTAATCGGGAGGACGTCCTCTTTCCAATGGTGCCCTCAGATCGCGGCACCATAGTAATCGGAATTGTGCCGATACATATTTAAATAATTTCTGAAATTTAAAACAAAAAATTTTAAACTCCTCCATTGCGACTTCATTTCCGGTGACCCCTCGGAAAAAAAGGTGCGTCCGCGTTGTCAGCATATGTAACTCCTGACAGGATCATCCAAAATGAAAAAAACAAAAATAAGTGTTAACTAGTTGTAATTGAAAAAAAATAAAATCCTTCGTTCAAGTACGTTCGCACGAGTAAATTGTATTTCGAACACCTGTGCAAAATTTCATCAAGATCGGTTGAGTAGTTTTCGAGAAAATTTGACAACCGACTTTGGAAACACGGTTCCGAGGAAAACGCGTTTAATGTTTTGAGTAACAATAATACCTGACTTGGAGCGTACACCTTCCAAAGGCTGTATCTCTGAAACTATTATTCGGATCGACTTTAGGACAATATTCTTGAGATGTTGTAGAAATTAATAAGCAAAAAGCAAAAAATCGATTTTTTGAATCCACGAAACCCATGTAACCCCTTAAATAAGTCAATACCATTTTCACTATTCAATATTTTTTTTCTGTTCAGATCGTGATTGCTATGCATTCGTTACAATGGCTTAATTATATGAGCACATGTGATTAGATTAACTGCGAAGCAATTTAATTTTTTACTAGTTTTTCTGAAAATGCTCTTGGTAATTTCGACACATATGTATAACGAATCTCTTTTTCATACCATTATAAAAATGCAATGCTACTTCGGTAAAATATAATTTTGAAACGCAGTGGCTTAATGAGTGTGTGAGTTTGTCGTGTCCTTTTGTTAATTTTAATTTTAATTAATTAATTTTAAAATTTGCTTTAAATATTGACTTACTGCACTAATACCCGATTTCACAGTCCGTGCTTAGGTTGTGCTTAAGATAAAATAGAAATATTGCGTTTTACAGTTCATACTTAAGTACTGAAAATGGGAGACATTAGCAGTGCTTAATTAACAGCTGATTTTTGTTTTAAAAATTGACTTATTTGTCAAAAAAATAAAATAAAAATATTTTTTGAAAATTTTTTTGGAATTTCTTGCATTCGATGACGGTTATATGCTTTCCTGCGAGTTGCAATAGTTGCCCCCACTCGCTTGCGGTTAAATTCGGTGTCCTCTTTTTGTTTCCATTAATTTCCAAGATTCAAATAAATACATATAATTTCGTCGAAAATTTATATTTCATAAACAATAAGTTCAATTTGTTTGACAAAGCATACTTAAAGAATTTCGCAGAAGAATTGAATGAAAATATATCTTTAATCTAATAATTAATCTCCTACAATATGATAATAAAGACTGCTCTGTAATTCCAAGAAGGCTTAATAAGTAAGCAATATTTATTAGAAATTTGTAGAGTTGAGTAGAGTAGAGTATATTTTTTTTTGTAAACAAATTTTTTTCATTGTGCTGCTATATATCATAATAGAATTTTATAGAAAATAAGCATCGACTGTGAAACGCAAATAACTACTCAGTCAACAACAATGCTTAGCTAAGATTATATTTGGGCACAACTTAAGTATAATTTTTGTATAATTACAAACAAAATGAATCATCCGTAATGTATCAGAAAGAAAAATTCCTATATTTAGGGCATATTTGAGAGTATATTTTTGTCTGCCCTGTTTACTATAATATATTCTTTGCACTTTTATTGTAAATAATAGATCTTGTTCTGATATATGTCTAACTAGCGATTATACATCCATCTGTTCGCTAAACTATTGCTTCATCTTAGAAATATTTCCTCAACTTCAGGGTTTCGCGCGATTTTTGGTTAATAATTGTAGTGTCGACAACATTATATTTAGATTAGAGCAAGGTCTTTATTATGGTATTATTATATGAAATTATAATATCATATTTTATATACAAACTAAAGAAATGAACGCTTAAGGCTTAAATGTAATGGATGGTATGTCAATCCGTCATTATTTAATGAAGCACACAAGTAACTAAGTTTTATGAAGGTAAATGAAATCTAATATTTTAACCATAAAAGCGTCATATATATTAATGACACTTGCAGAATTAGGATTACTACCATTTTGGTATTAATTGCCTTATTTTATTGCCTTAAACGCCTAACTTTAAAGCAACATTTGGCTAAGTAATTAATGCAGTTAAATATACTGTGATGCGCCTTGAAATGGAATACCGCAATCTTTATTGTCCTTAGGTGATCTCGTAATACATAAATAAGTAACAATAAAGTAATGCATGCAATTTTTAATGATTTTTTTTTCCAAGTTACATAAATTTAACGGAAGAATCGTAGCAGGAGTAAATATGCGGAGACGTAGAGCATGACCTTAGATCCCTTTAAATAAATCAACAACACGGTATACTTGTTGTTTTTGCCGAAAACAATTATGGAAATAGTGATCTCATTTGCCAATGATCCTGCTGATAAATCACGACATAATTTTAAATGATAGTATTTATTTTCAAAAAGAATGGATTGTTGTTGCCCTTTGAATTAAAAAGTAATGCAATATTCAAACCCTCAAAGAAGTGACAGAAAAACCCCAATACCTATAATATTCAAAGGAAAACATCACCTATTACAAGGCACTAGCGCTTTGGATATAGTATTCCCAAAAGGAATTTTTTTTAATATTAAAGAAAATATATTATTTTTTTAGTGTCCCTGCTGATATAATTTTCTTTTTCTAAGTTGAATGAAATAAAATTAATGTTATATACTCGAAGAAGGTCTTTTTATGTTCGATTTTTGGGACGAGTGCTTAATACGGTGGTAAATGCATAGTTGTTGATCACATATTAGAATATCATACTTCTATAAATATATTTTTGCTATACTTTTATATATGTATGTATACTTTTAAATATGTATATAAAGCTGAAATGTATTGCCTTCGTATACCTAATAATACAAAAGGTTCTGCGAGTTTCCATACATTTGTATTTATAAGTTTTTTTTTCAAATCCGCTTCAAGTATTTATTGCAGACACAAAGAAAGTAATAGACAATTAATTTTGTACGTATGTATATTGTAAACAAATTAATAAAGTTCCATAACCTCTCACCTGTGTTATCAAGGTTGTCTGCAATTATAGCATACATATATCAATCACAAGGATTAATCAAATATGAGTCGATAGAAGTGTATGTATGTACATATATACTCTAGCGACACAATTAAAAAATATAGAACTTGTAAATATTTATGTGCCTTAATTATCAGTCGAATTTGTGTGACACACGAATTAACTCTGTTGACAACATCAAATTCCATACTCTGTATGTACGAAAGTATGCGTATTTCGATCAGTTTTTAATTCATACGTCACATTGAGTAAATAGTATTCCTACATTAATCATAACCTACTTTGTACTTAGCTAGTTAGATTGTGTACAAATTTCCTTAGTTTATTTGATAACTTAATGCGAGTGGATTAGATTATAATATGCGTTGTTACATTCAGTTTACTATTAGCAAACATCTGTGTCATTACATGAGTTCGAGCAACCATATGCTTGCATAAGTACTCTATAATTTGCTTTTATCGCATTCACTTTTACTTTCGATTCAGAATTGGAAACAAGAGCGCATTATGGTATATACTATAACACGTGTGTCATCGGCTTACATACATACTTTCTTAGAACAAAAAAACACTCCTATGTACATATATATACAATTGTAGCCATATTTCAGATTATCATATTTCATTTCCTTTGGATTAGGATTGACAGTATTATTGCATTGGTAAAAGTGTAATAAATATGATTACAAAAGAATGATAAAATCGATTAGATATAAAATTATATTCAGGGATGTTGTGAAATCTAAGACAGATTTGCTTAATGTCAGAATGGCAAACCAATTGTGATTGAATTGATTTTCATCTTTTCGAATATAAGCAAAACCAATATTCGAATCAGATGGACCAATATTTATTCATTGGACAAAATTATATTGGTAGAATCGATAAATTTATGATTTAAACATCAAACGAATAATATCAGAATTCATAACATCAACCAGATTCCACAACAATAAATGCGTGATTACAATTTGAAAGCCCTTTATTTAATATTAATGACTACTATATAAGCGCTAGTTCTCTAGATAGATAAATTTACCATAAATCGAATACAAATCGCACTGTCATTCAGCAAGTAATAAACCATAATGTTAAAATATTCATACATATATTTTCCCTATTAGTCAATTTTTATCGAAAACCAAATCTCGTTAGGTTTAAATATTCTTTACTTTACAATTTGAATCGGTTAGAATATTAGAAATTCTCGAAAAACTATATTTCTTTTTGTAGAATAACACCGGATAATAGAAAACGGTAAGGTACAGATAATCCAAACTAACAGTTAGTGTTTGTTTATTGTTGCTTATCGAAAAGTGTTCAAAGTAATCTCGAAAACAATGTTCTAATAAGGAGATATTGGCATTCTTTGATAAAGTGGCTTTGATTTCATATCTTAAAGTGATATAATAATTGTTGGCTCGTGGTCGATTATGATAAGATATCATGAACTTGAGATTATCAAATGTTATACCATAAAAACCTTTGATGTGTTGGAAGTGTTAGTAAGGCTTCTGCTAACTCACTTGTAACATTATTATGCAAGTACATAATATTTTCATGTATGACTTTTGATACGAGCATGACGAGTTAAGTTTAAATCCGAATAAAAATTTACATATCTCAATGAAACTTGCTACACGTGTTCCTTTGCACCATAAGAAAGTTGAAATTGTAGATGGGCGAAAATAGATTTTATTGGCACGCCTACAAAATTGCGTTATACGAAAAGAGATAAAGTATCATAACTAGAGGGTGTCATATTTGGATGAAATTTGTTTGGGAAAGTTAGCGAGCTATACAAACCAGACCAGACTATCATACTAATTGAAAATGGCATAGTAATCACCGCATATACAAAGGATATGTGGAAACTACTGCGTAAGTTTTTTAACTCACTAACGAAACACACCTATTTTTTTTAGAAAAGGTGGTACAGAAGGACCCACTTAGATTGGTATACAAAATTTGAAATGGGTGTGGCGTCGCCCATATTTTGGTCAAACCCCATATCTCAGAAATTACTTGAATACAGAAATTACCAAATGTGGTATATAATATTTTATTGACATCTCAATTCTATAGTTTGAGAATAGATGTTCGGAGGTGCATAGATGCATTGGGGGTGTGGGATCGCTCATCTAAACATTGTCGAAATGGGACTATAGATTTTCAATGCCCAATCTATCGAACATGAGGACCTCAGCGACTGTGGATAATTTTGTATCGAAGGTATCTCTAAATCTTTCATGTTTTCTAGAGAAAGTCTGTCAGATGGAATCTTTTCCTTATAATATTATGTCTTTATGCCAAATTTAGATAAATACTTCCCTTAGCTACTATATTTCTAATATTTGAGTTTTCAAACTTCTTCTTTATACCGTATATATCGATTACTATTTTGGATATCTTGATATAAGAAAACGTATTATATAATGTTGGATATAACGTAGCTTTGTGGCAAAAAATAGTTGATATTTCCTCAATTAATATATATTATGATTTTCGTTATTCTTTCTGTCGAATATAAGGATCATAGCGTTTTCTTTTCTCGATGAAAATGCTGCCTCTTTAAATTTCAATATTATACACATGCTGCATTGCCTCTTTGAATGTGTTACATTTTTTTACACGATAAAAAAAAAAAAAACAAAAAATGGGATCCTATTATCAGGGTCAAATCTCACTCACAATTTAAATCCCGAGTACAGGGCAGAATAAATGCAAAATTTTTTTTGAAAAAAGAAAACGCTATAAGAATATACAATTTTCGGTTACCTGTATTCTATTGAAACGTCCTTATTATGAATAAAAATAAAGAAATAAAATGATCAAAATCAACATTTTATATCCATGTCTAAATTTTTAATAGCCTATATAAAATTTCATAAACTTATCTTCTTATTTTATTATAAATTATTACTGTGGTCTTTAACTTAAACATTTTTTCCTCATCTCTCATTACAGTCAACTAATCATGTGAAGTATTGAATTGAAACTGATGGGAGTATCCTAAGGATTGTGGGCTTAAAAAGAGTGCGGCACAAAATCAGGAATTTTGAGTACACAAGTTGCAAGTTTGTTGCAAAAATGTCAGACGATAACGTTTATAAGGATGGCGACATCGTTTGGGTGAAACTGGGCAACAATTGGTGGCCCGGTGAGGTGACCGATGTGCATCGCCAACCCGATGGCCTCCTCAAACAACTAAAGAAGAAACCCTATTGCGTTGTAAAATTTTTCCAAGAAGATGCCTAGTCAGTATAATAATTATTTTTGCAAAAATTTTCTATAAATAAATGTTTGCTTATCTTCTTCGTATATTTTTAGTGAATATATAAAGAGTGCAAAACAAATATTTCCTTTCCAATGCAGCAAAAAAGATGAGTTCATCAAAAAGGGGACTGGTGAGCAGATAATTTTGTTATATTCACATATTTAAATATTTTTATAGTTTTGTTTATGGCTTTAAATTTCATTATGCACGAAATAATATTTTACATCTTTCCATTCAATAGCTTTATATAATGCCAAAAATAAATTTATGGAGAAGTTCCCATCAGATGTGGAGATCGCTGAGCGTTTAACACGTAAAGCTGTTGATTCAGATATGTTTATTATAAATGATCGACCAGATAGTATTGTCAAGGCGATACTCGGACCGACATTTACACGACGCAGTAACGATTACTACGACAATGAATACAACAATAGTTATAACAATGACTACAACAATAAACGCAGAAGTGGGGTAAGTCGAAATTATTTATACTACTCTTTAACAAATCATTTAAAAATTTAAAATCCAATGGAACCCAGTCACACATTAGATTGTATTACGTAAACTTATTTGATTGCTTGTAAAAAGCTCCAGCAGAAGAATAGTTCCCACGCCTCCAAATTATAGTCAATGTTACAACAACAATCTGTCTGCATATATGAGCCGGAGCAATTACTGCCTATCCCTAAATAAAAGCGTTGACGGAACGTTTTTTTTCCGCTCAGCGTTAACGTCGATGCGCTATCCCTAAATAAAAGCGGCAACTTTACGTCAAATATAACAATGTTTACTTGAATTGTTGTTGTGAAATTTTATTGAACAGAGAAACTTCGTTTTTCGCAGCCAACTTTACTTCGGAACGCACTGTCAAAATATAAAATTTCAACCGCTCAGCGTCGCCGTCGGGTTATTTAGGTATGCGCCATACAAATTGTATGGGCATGAGCATTTTTTGACAGTCATTTGCCGCTGCCCCTTTTACTGCCTTCCCTAAATAAAAGCAGTTATTTAGGGAAGGCGGTTAGTTGCCTGAAATCATTTTTAAAACACAACATTAAAAACACCCATTATGGCTTGTTGTTGTTGTATCGGCAGTAAACATTTCTCAAATTTATTTGGGTTAGCAGCCGATTTTTGATTATCACGATTCGTCTATTAGAAATAGTTTAATTTTGAAACAATTTTTCTTATTAAACGATTTTTTCTTACATTTAAAGGATTCTGTAACCAAAATCCTCAACATTACACCAAAACGTACAACAACAACTAATCGAAATCCTGATATAGGAAAATCAAAAGCTTCACCGCATATCAGTACAAGTTTTGTAACGAACGCCTCTATGCCCAGCAGTGGAGAAACGAATTTTTATCGATGTAATATGTGTGATTTCTCAAGCCAAAGGCAAAATGTTATGATATTACATCGACGCACGCATAGCGGTACTGGGACGCCGACATCTGCGCAGACACCTTCAACCTCCAATGCACGCAAGATACCCTCGGCTACTATAACGTCAGCGAGCGAGTCAAAGAGCTCCATCACTGCCATGACTTGCAAGCTACAGTCGCCTACAACATCTTCGAAATCGGAACGAAACTCTTTGAGCGAAGATGATGACCAGAAATATCCTATAATACTTGACACCAACAAATTGCAAATAGCAAAATCTACAAAAAAAATGTCGTTACCGGTGAATAGTCGAGGCGTTAGTAGCACGAAACACAAGCCTTATCCGTTGTCCGGAAGCGAAAGAGCAAGTCGATCTGCTGCTGCAAGCACATCGCGTGAGAATTCGCATACATCGTTACGCATTGATGCCGATGTAAAAGAGATTACATTGCCCGACGGAATGCCGATTTCATCCATAAAGGGAGAGCAGAAATTGAGTATTGAAGACGATACCACCGATAACTCATCGTCACACACGACGGAGGACCTATTGAGATCATGCAGTCCGCGAAAGCACAACATTGAATCTGCTGACATGGTGGATAACAAATCGACTGTGCTGAAAAGTACAGCTGAAGAAATACGCCTGCGGCTGCTGGCCGACTGGAGCGACGGCGAAAAAGAGGATGAGGTGGTTGACGGCTTTAAAGAGAATACCAGTCGTGAAACGGCTTCAACGACAGAAACAACACAATACAAATTAGATAAGTTAAAGACAAGCAGTGAAGCAACAGCAGTGAAAAGTGAGAACACTCCATTCGATGCTGTAACACCCGTATGTGCAACAGTAAATAACATTTCTGCACAAACTTCGCATCAGACTCAACATCAAAATCGTATTAGAAACATACCGAAGAAAGATCGACGTGACGCGGTATTAAAAGAATTCATAAACGACTATACTGTAGAGTTACCAACAGTAGTTGATAATCTGGAGAATATAAACTACAATAGCAGCAACAGCTCTGATTCGGTGGTTGTAGTAGCGGTTGTGCCGCCAAATAGTGGTGAAACAATTATTCTCGATGACAATACAGGCACGGATGGCGAAACAGAAACAACGGTAGGAAAAGATGGATTGGATAGAAATGAAGCAACGACGAACAATAAACAATTCAGCGATATAACAAAAGAGCACAGTTCTGTTACGAGCGTGGTACAAGAAGAACACTTATCTGAGGAAAATTTAAATGAGGAATCTTTTGTTGAAAAGGAAGTGTCGGTGCCAATAGAATGTAGTGACACATCGGCTAATCAAGAACAGTTGGAGAGGCTTGAAGATAGACACAATGAAGCATTTAAGTCGGAACAACAAGAAAACGGAGAAGCATTAATTTTAGTTCCTAGTGTAATTCGGCAAATTGAATTTGAAGCCACTGAGGAAAATGTACAAAGCGAACCGAACGAAGAAAATAAAAACGATTTGAAGTTAGAAAGCGAAAATGTCAAACAATCGAAACTAAAAAGTCGCGGGAAGACACAAAAATCGAATGAAAGACAGAAAAATATAAAGGAAGTTCTGAAAGATAGTACAGAAAATATAACAACAAATATAAGAGCGGAGGAAGGGCCAAACGTAGGAACTGCACATGAAACCGTGGCAGAACTTACGTTAGCATCACCACAGCGTTTAATAGAAGAAGAGCAACCACAGACCAGCACAGCTGCGAATCCACGCTCCGATTGCTTTGATTTTCAAGAAGAAGAGGACGAGACTTGCAGTGATACTTTAAAATCCATAGCCGATTTCAAAAAGAAATATCTCTCTCCCGAGAAAGGACCAGACAAATCTCATTCTGATAATTGCATATTGCCCGAAAATGAAACTGAACAAAAGGATCAACAGCTTGCGGATGACATCGAAAAATTGCTCGAACAAACAACGGCACCTAATATTGCTGATGAGGTCCCTGGTGCGGTTGTTTCACGCACACACTCGTACGGCAGCAGCAAAGAGGAATTGCCAGTTAAGGGTTTACCAATTAAGGAACGAGGTAAGCGTATATTCAAATCACGCAATCGTTCAAGAATTGAAGAGCTACAAACATCAACAGCAGTAACTTCGGAAATTGTTCTGCCAGAGGAAGCAATAGATGCTACAGAACCAAAAATGGATGAAAATGGAACGGTGACAGTTATTGAACAAGTCCAAGTAGAGACAGAAAATAAGTTCTGTGAGGAAGTTGAATCGAAAACAAATGCGGAGCAACAAAAGCAATCAGCTCCAATGGATGGCGATGAAGTGTATAAAAATTCTTTACAGTCTGTGGCGCACACGGCACTTGTTGTAGAAATGAGCGTTGTAAATACGAATGATTGCCAAGTAATGGAACAAGATATAGAGAATGAAGGATGTGGTGAAATCGTTCGTTGTGATGCCGTCGAAGAGACAACTGTTTTAAAAGTGAAAAATTTAAAAAATGGTTCTTTGGCTACTCCAACTATAGCAATGAAGTTCTTACATTGTGCCAGCGCGGAACAAAAGATATCCGAAATAAGCGAATCTAATGAGACAAATTTAAGTACAACTGTGGAACAGGTTCATGATGCCGATGACTTACAATTCTCAAAACAAAATATTGAAGACACAGAACGGAGCAACGGTTGTGAACTCGAAAATTCCGAGCCAATTGTGGAGGACAATGTAGAAGAAGCTAAAAGGATTCCAACACATGAACAACTTGAAGACGAGCTGAAAACATCAGAAGATCATAAAAATACTGCCGACAATTCTGCAGAATTGAATTACATAAAAGAAGCCTACAAAATATCCACAGATATAAGTGAGATCGACAAAACCGAAGAAAAATCAGAGGACGTTGGAAACTCTAAAGACCAGTTTGAATCTAATGCTTTAGGCGAAAAAGAAATGCTAAAGAAAGATCTTAGTAATTATTTAAATGATCTGCAGCCTTCAACAGCATTATCCCATATAAATCAAGATTCAAATTTGATCGATTCACATACGACTGCAAACAAAGAGCAAACTGAAGTGACGGTAATAGAGCAACGGGCAAATAACGACTATAAAGAGTTAGAAAACGAAACGGAAATCCCTTTGTCTGTAAATATGAAGAATGATGCCGTGGAAGAACAGCAACATGGCGTCATGTTGTTAGGCGAAGAAGCGCCACAAAGCCGTCTGACTTCGCCAACTGACGACAACAGTTCGATTTGCATTTCAGAAGCGGGTGCTGAGTTTGGATCGCCGACCTCAATGTTAGACGATGAACGTTTACCAACTTTGACTGACAGGCTGATGACACCCACAGATGGGTTGGTAGAGGCCATACCTTCACCAAATGATGAAGCTAAAATACCAGTGGAACAAGAAATGAATGTTGAAGAAGAACATGAAAACTTAAACGATGTGCAAAATAAAAAGAATGAATCAACAGATCAAGTTCCTGTGCCATTAGACGAGAGCAAAGATGTTGCAGTAACTAAACAGCAGGAAATAGCAGAAGAGATCGTGCAAGAAATAACAACCGAAAGTGAAATAATTGAGAATGAAACTCGCACAGATATTCTTGAAGAATGTGATGGAGGTACGAACAATGAAAAAATCGCCTTAGCAGCGACAACTGTTCAACAGAATGATATCGAAGCTGTAGTAGAGGATAAGGAGCTTTCCAGTGAACAAAAGGAAAATAATAGTGAAATGAACGAGGGCAATGAGCAGGTCGCAAGTGATTTTAATGACGCAGTTATTCCCGAAGAAACTAATAATGAAGAAACACAGTTTTCAGAATGCAATGATAATGTAATTGATACACTGCGTTTCGAAAATGGTGAAATTGAAAACCAAACTGAACTTCTTGAAAAAAGCATAAGTGAAGTACCAGTCGAGACAAAGCAAAAAGAAACTGAAAGCAGCGCTTGTAACAGCGAAGTTGCAGCAGATATTGTAAATAACGTTATTGAAGAGCATAATGAAGTCAATGAAAATCTGCAGTCCAAGGCAGAGGACAATGTTGTTGAAGATACAATTGTTGCAGAACAGTCAGAGATAGAAAATGGCGGAAAGCAAGTAGACGACGAAACAGTGAGCACGAATGTTTTAAATAATGAAATATCTGATAAATCATCAACTCCAATCATTGAGCATACACAAACGGAAGAATCCGATGCGGATGACGATTTCATTGAGAGTCCTCCACATGAGCCGCTTTCCGGACATGAAGGGGAAGACGATACAGACATAATGACGGTTAAAACGAAAATTTTGAATAAAACACAGACGCGTCGTTCAAATACAAGAAGAACACAATCACCAGAAGCTATATTGAATTCACCAGTTGATGTTAAGGTTGATCAACATAAACCTGCAATACCGAATTCCGCGAGCAACTCACCAAAATCTTTTACCGACTTTACCAAAGAACCGACTAGCAAAAAACGACATACTCGAGCATCGAAACAACAACAAGTGAAGTCGAATGATTATATGAAAGAGCTAGATTTAACTGATTTAAATGTAGCGACAAAATTTGAAAACAATGAGAAGAATAATACGACAATACGTCAAAGTCAACGAAGATCAACAAAAGCTGCGAAATTAACAGAAACAGAAAACGAAAACAAAACGACTGAAAAACGCGATGATGTTGTTGCTGCCGATTCTGAAACTGAAGTTGCTGCTGGCGATCAACTAGCAGTTAATAATCTGAATATTACAACAGCACAACCACAAAATGAATGGTCTGAACCAACATTAGTTGTTTTGTCAACCGATACATACGTTGCTTCACAACCCGACGAGCAGATTATTGAATATCCAACTGATCAAGCAGCTGTAAATGTCACTCCTGTGGCAAAGTCTGGATCTTCTCGCAAACGACGCAGCGCAACCAAATCCACTCCTCAACGCAATACGGCCGCGGCCCAAAATTTCTTTATGCAAGAAAACAATTTAAATAACGAAGAAGAGAGTACACATCGTGTGAAGACTAGAAAACTGGAGAGTCCAAGTATCAACTGTACAAGTATTGACACTACGCAAACCACTGAGGAGTTCAAAACTACGACAGTTGAGATACCGAACTATGAAGATGAAAATAATAGTAATTATATAAAGGAAGTGGAGCGATCTGAAGAAACTGTCGACTGTACTGACAATGGACCAGACTCTCTCATAATAGAGGATGACCAGTGCATAATTGAAGAAGTTTACCTGAATGAGACAATGTCAATGCAACAAATAGGATTAGAGGCATCGCCAGATAATGATGCCACGAAAGAAATGGATACTTCAGGAACAACTGAGACTGAGATAAATTCAATTGGGACTATTGATGTACCCAACGTAGTGGAGTATGTAAACTACTCTTCCATTGAACAGCAGCAACCGATCGAAGAGGTAATAGTTGAAGCGGCCAGTACAGTGGAAGCAGCTACGGATATTGACACGCTTCGAAATATGGACGAGAGTGCAAATATTTCAAATGAGACGTTGAATAAGCAGCGGGTATCCCCAAGTAATCAACAACCTAAAGTAGACAACACATGGTGAGTGCTTATGTAAAAGGAAATTTAAAACAATTATATATTAATAATTTTTATCGCTTCTAAACACTTTCTATTTTGAAATAACTTGGAATAATTTGGATAAGATTTAATGTTGTCTTTGTTAATCTTCTTACAGCATAAATATTTCTCCCATGGAGAAAGTCCGCATCAACGTCGATGTCGCCAATCCACTCTCCACACAAATAGCTAATATTTTAGCTACAAAGTCTGCCGGTGGTGCAGCGTCCACAGCAGCAAAGCAACGGAAGTCCAATCTCGAAGAATCTATACCATCTTTTATAATCGAAAGGCCAGGACAGGGAGTGGGTTCACATCAACAACAACAACATGCATCATCTACCGGTTTAGAGTTTATTGGCGAGCAAGATGCCGTTGCACACGTGCAGCAAATGTGTCCCCAGGTGAAAATTACCCGCAAAGAAAAATTGATTGAAGTACCGCAAACAGCTGCCGTGATACAGCAGGAACAAATTGTGGCTACTTCTGGTACCATGTTCGACATCAGCAATATGCCTATAGTACTCGGTAATGAACACTTTATGTCGGCACAGGGCGATATGCAGATTGTTTTGACTTCATCCGCAGAGACGGAACCACATTTACGTTCAGACGGGCCACAGATTTTACAGCAACAAATTATACAACCTGCATACAGATCGACGCAACAAGTTGCTCAGCAACGGCAACGCAAGCGTTCCGCAAGTCAACAACAGCAGCAACAACTGCAACCAGCCAGCGGTATGGGCGGCAATAAGCATGGTGTAATCATAATTAAGGCGGCGCAAAGTGATTTGATAATACAACAGACACCTTCACTGCAAGGAACACAAGCGCAATCGCAGGCGATTGCCGGTGGCGCAACACAACAGTTCTCTTCGTCGTCCACCGATACAACGACTACATATAATCTCGGTTCGGGTGTCACTTTGCGTCCAATTGCTGAACCGAAACAAAAACAACAACAACGCCAGCAACTACAACAGCAAGTGGCTGGAAATAAGTCAAAGTCCACGGCGTCTCAATTAACTTCAACAGGTGGTCGCAAACAAGCTGGCAATACATTAACATTGCCAAGCAGTATTACGGTGAAGCATCGACAACAGAAAAATACGGATGATCCATCAAATGTAGTGCTTAGTGAACAGCCATCGCAACTGACTCCGTCGATCAATGTCAGCAGTGGCACTAAAGCACAGAAGCGTAATCACCCAACGACGAACTCTCGACGCGCACAAACTCAGACGCAAGTAGTTCAGCAACGACGATTAACTGCTACCACGTGCAATTTGGTGGAACTCCAGCAGCAAGATCAACAACATACTACTAGTGACAATTGTGGATCGCTAAATCGGCGTTTGAGCCATACGGACGGACATGCACCACCGCCGGCAAAAGTATGTCGTAACACAGCTGCAAACACGTCGGATTTCGACAACCAAAGAGAGCCAACATTTGCAGCGACGGCGGAACAGCAACTTTTGCAACTGCAGCAGCAGCAGCAACTACACCAACACACAGTACAATCTCCGACGACGACGACGCAGCCACCGCCACTGCATCCGTTACACAATCGCAAGCAACGGCATTCATCGCAACACAATCGGCGAATGAGCACAAAAGCCGATGTGTCGGGTCAAATGTGCGTGCAAGAGCAACAACAACGATTGCAGTCAACGCAGATGGTATTGTTGGAGCAACAGCAACAACAGAGTTTGGAACAACAACACCAAGAGCAGCACATGACTGCAGAATTAGCAGCGTCATCGCCGTCAGCTGAAATTATTCCAGCGGAATTTGAAGCAATACAATTGCAAGAGCAAGTGCCTGAAGTCTACACCGAAGAGATTTTAGCTGAGGAATTCGAAGCGAATGAGGTAATGTTGTGCTTCATATGAATATATTTTATATGAATCTTTAGTAAGAGAGTTGTTCTAAAATTTATATTTTCTTTTAATTTACAGCATACTCCGTCAGTAATAGCCGTGCCGTCACAATCTGTGCCAGGCTATCCCGACACATTATTATTGTGTCGAAAAGTGGGTGATGATTGGGTGCCGATCGTAGCTCAGCCTTATTACTATACGCGCTGTGACCAGCAATTAAGACCCATACCAAAGGAGGTGCTTATCGGACACCCAATATTGACGCCGAATGCAGATAAAACGCCGGAATTCCATACCGCCGAAGTTGAGACGGAAGATGTGCAGACGGCCGCTGGAAATGAAGCGTACAAAGGAGAGACCGGCGTCACCATTTTGATTGGATCTGAACTGGTACACATGGAGTGGGATCAGTTTTTGGAGGTGATGCGTTCAACTGATGATTTGTTCGACTTACGTGATCATCTGGGACGCGTATTCCAGCTGACGCGCGATGCATTGGATACCTTACAACAGGATGCAAATTTGCAAGAAAAATATCGGCAATTACAACAGTTGTTGGAGGAACAACAGTTAGAGGAGCAACAGCAACTTGAGCAACAAGAGTTATTGCAACAACAATTCATACAGCAGTTGCAAACAGTTACAGTTGCTGGAGATGAAGGATTAGAAGCCGACATCATACCATTGCTACAAATAGACACATCGCAAACGTTACAACTTATCGGTACGGATGACGGCAGTCTTATTCTTCAATCGGCCCTAACGCAACCACCGCTTTCTCCACCCTGCACGCGCCCCGCGCTAACAAATGCGACAAATGCGTTGCTAAATCAAACGCCCATCATGTCACCGCTGGAGAAACCATCCACAGCGGCTGCCACCGCTTTATTAGCCGAAAATTCGGGACAACACATCGATCTGTCGTCAGCCACAGCACCCGACCATCTGGTTGCAGGCGGTTTTATTGCGGCGGATTCAGCAAGCGACATGCAAGTTTGTCGACCCACTTTAGGCGACAGCTTGGCCGTTATAGGAGTTGTGCCCACTCAACCCACACTGCTGCCCACCACCGTAACCAATCCAGCGATTGCACCGCCAAAGTCTGATTTAATACCGAACATGACAACGGCAGCGCAAATGCACGCGCAATATCGTCATGCACAACGGGCCATATACAATGATCCTGGCAGTTAATATTGCCCCAATATGCTCTATTTAGACAATGTACACAATGGTCTAGTAGAGGATGTGCGTAGAACGGGCAATACTGCGTTGGAAGTGGGCGTTGGTAATGCTGTGGAAGCTGCGGAGGACGGTGTTGGTATGGGGGTGGATGGAGTGAATGAAATGAATGATGTGAATATGGATACAAATGTGGTAGGTTTCAACGAACATTACTTTTTCAATTAGAGTTCCATCACACACTCACCTCAACTGTCTTTTCCTGCAGACCTTTCCCATATGTTTCTAACAATTTTATTACGTAGTAATAGCTATTTAGTGTGCGATTTAGTTGTAAAATATAGTTACATTAACTTTATTATCAGTGTATGAGTGTGTATTGTAAAAAGCTGTAAATTCGCTTTACATTTATTTTTATAAAATTTTAAAAATTATAAAATTAGTTTACTTTAATTAGTACGAGTATTATATTGTTTGTGTAAGTCGGCACTGAGGTAAATTAAGTTGGTCAGTGCCGTTATATATTCTCTCAAATATTGCTTTCAATTATACTTATTTTCAAAGTACAATAACTAACTGTCCTGTAATGAAATTCTGAAACTGGAATGAGATGCCATGCGAATGCTTTTGCAACGCATTACAGTTTAAAATCATTTATTTTCATTTGAGAGCCGTTTCTAACACAGCCCCAATATTTGGAGCATTAAATGTACTCAAATATATATACAAATCCATGCGTATATATATACAGAGGTAATCGAAATTATTTACACATCGGACGTTTTTTTTTCAAGTTTCACAGAAAAGCTTTTGCTTGTTGTTGTTGTTGTCGCAGGGTAACCAAATGCTATGTTGTTATAAACCTTGACCACGATTTAAGGCAAATGACTGGCATATCGCTTTTTTATTTTCGAAAATGTTGACCAATTTTCGCAAAACGTCAGGTATTTATGTTAACATTTTTCAATGCAATATTTCGTGCCCTTTTTTATAACATTATTAACAGTATTTCATCAAATTCTATAAATTTTAACTAACTCCGAAACTCCAGTCTTAAACTTAGTAACAGTCTCCGATCTAGTTATAATCCATAATTCCTTTGGTTTCGGAATTGTATTTACCAACTTTTATATGTTAAGGCTTTGTTAGTTAGTTATGAATACAATAGACGCCAATCACTACTCTTGCTTCAACCAAATCCAAGAATAAAGGTTAAATCGCGGTGTGTAAATACTTTTAACGCAAAAAAATGTGAGTAATTACTTTTGACTACTGCGAGTCTTTCGTTCATTAGCTTATTTCTCCGCCATATTTCTAGCTATTCCAAACTGACTTCTTTCGCTCAGGAATAGATCAAGGTTTACAACAACCAAGCATTTAGTTACCCTGCGATCACAACAACAACAAGCAAAACTTTTCGTGTGAAATTTGTAAAAAAAAAACGTTCGATGTGTAAATAATTTTGACAGAGGTAGTCATACATGTACTAGTATAAAAGTGCTTTAGAGATTAACATATGATGAACATATGTATGTAGGTAGGTATTAGTTGCGGTTATTTAATTTGCTGAAATTAGTATTCGCCACCTTATGGTGCAGAGTAATGTGAAATGCGTACCAAATCTGAATTATTGCACAATTCGTTTCTAATTATTGAAATATTTCAAATTATGAGCTTCTACTGTATCTATAAGTTTTTTTCTTAATTAAGTTAAACATTCTCACTAGTTGTCTTAATTTGTGTAACTAGTTATCATAAAAGGAGTACTATAATTAACTTTTGTTATTGTAGAAATCAAACTCATATTTTGAACTCAAAAGATTATGTACACAATAAAACAAATTACAGTTACACAAAAATCATCTTTTATTAAAGAATCGTTTACATCTCAAAACATCTAAGAATTTGGCCTGCGACATTTATTTCAATTATATCATACTTTGGCAGTAAAGTTAAAGAATGTCGAATACTTTCTAAGAAGTTGAATATTCACGCTTTCATTGCTTTCAACATAACCGCGACCTGCTAATATATACTTTTTGAACAGATTACTACAAAGGAACGATATAATGTCATCATTTCTACGGGATTGTTGAAATTTGAGAACCTTTTTAAAATGCCAATATACCGCTTTGCTCTTGTACCAACAAAAAAGGTGAGTAGCTATGTAATTGCAAATGGTTTCTCTCAGAATGGACAGTTAACGGAAGATTTTCAATCCTTTATTGGATACGAGACTCCTCATTTGCGCTGAGAGAAACGACAAACACATTGATCTCAAATTTGAGCCTTGTAGTCGGGTATTGATTGATCATATTGTGCAACGACGTATTGTACGAAGTTAAAGGAGCAATTGTTGTTGTAGTGTATATTATATGTAGCGAAACCTCTTTTCGATGGACACTAACGGTCAAACCTAAAAGAGGGTCATTTGTTTGTCCGTCTAATAGAGGTGTTCGTTAGGAGAGGTTTCTCTATATATATTATATACCTCAGTAAGCAGCCAAAGATAGTGCTATTATTTAGCACTCTAAACCTTTACCGCTCTAAACCTCGGAAAGGAAATTTTAAGACTACAATTTGGTAGAAACATATTTTTTTTTTAATTAGTTGAGATTTAAACTAATTTTTTCAATACCTAATTCGCGCATTAGAGTTTTCTTTTATATACATATATGTATGTCATTATCAATCTCTCTTTCAAAACATGTACATATACAGTTGAACCTCCCCAACAAACATCCATAACATAATCCACAAAAAAACTTCAAGTTAGAGAGACTTCGAGTTATGGAAACTAATTTGTATTTGTATTTGTGGAAATTCAACTTTATTTCCAAATATTTTTTCTTTTAATATTCATATGTAAATAAAAAAAATGTAATAATGCTTAGAAAAATTAGATACTTAACTGTAGTATTTTTTTAACTCAATATAAGTATGCGTTTAAAAGTTTCATTCTAATTTAAGTTGCGCTTGGTATTCTTTCGACAGTTTATTGTACTTTTTTATTGCAAAAATAATCAACATTCGCAAATTTATGATAAATATTTTTTTATTTTACTTTCATTTCTCTATTTTTCTCTTCTCGCTACTTTTTACACTCTCACTCATACACCAATAGCTTTATTCGTAGTCTCTCTACGCTGAGCACATATCGGGGATCAAAAGAGAGGAGGGTTGTAAAACTTCAACTTAACTGATTCACTGATTAAAACTCAGTTTAAGCAACATTCATACATTTGTAGTTGTTGTTTATCAAATAATTATATGTAATTTGTATAAATAAGCCTATACATATATTTTTTTAAGATTTGCTATTTGATTTTGTGTTTAAAACTGTCTAAATTGTTACAATTTTGATAAGCTTTTTCACTTACTGTATAAAAAAAATAAAATAAAAAACAAAAACAAATATAAAACAATATCAAATTCGGATTTAAGTAAAGCGCTAAATCTAACGAATTAAAACCAGAAAAACAAGCAAAAAACAATAAAAATAAAAATAAGAAAAAAGGAGCACACCTACAAAGAATTCTTATAATAATTGTAAAATTATAATGAACAGATTTATTATTTTTACTTAATGTAATTAGCTTTTAAGTAAAAAATGAATTACTTTCTTTTAAGTTCATGTAAAAGCAGAGAAAAATTATGATTCGTTTATAGTAGAATGCATACAAACATACATATATAATGTGTACTAGTTTTGTTAGGAATAAGGTGAAATACTCACACATACACACTACGAAAATTGTGCATATAAGATATAAATTGTGTGTAAACTGTAATAAAAAAGTGAATAAAAAAATTCAATTGAGAAGTTTTAATTGCCTGCAATCGTTGTGTTTAATAATTGTCAACAAACAGACGTTCGAATGCAAATAAAATGCACTAGTACTATAACGCTGCCAATTATGAGCAGTAACAAAAACAAAAAGCAAAAATAAAAAATCAACAAAAAGAAATTATGAAAACAAATAGTGTATGTAATGTGTAAAATTATTTAGTTAATACTAAGATAATATTCAAATAAAATTCTATATTAAATATACATACAGAAATGCAAATATATTCAGAATAAAACGAATAAAACGATATTATAAAATGCAAATATATAAACAATACACATATTTATTGTATATGTACATACAAATATGCATTTCAATTAGTAATGAATTAAGCGTAATTTGTGCGCAAGCTTGCTTCGCTGGGAGTGTAAGTAAATTAATTTACACCACAAATATGAGCATATCTATTTAGAAGATGATTGCACTTAATATTGTAAAAATGATAACAGTAAGTTGCTATACTGAATTGGTCAACGAGGTGTTAAAATTAGCTTGGCGACTACCTCTTCGCTGTCCTTAAATTTCTGTAGCTATGTCGATTAGTCGATGAAAATAATTTTATTTGAGTTCCAAAAAATATACGGTATAACTTTGCCGTTTGACCATAAAGCAGGAAGGGAATGATGAGGGACTCGTATAGTTTGATTTTTGTTCGTGGAGAGAGAACTTTACTTTTCAATTGCCTGCTCAGCCCAAAGTAAACGTTGTTGACGTGGTGACATGTGAGCCAAGCCGCAAATGCACTGACTATTTGTTTGACGGCCGGACCCATTTACCATCAATTTTGCTTCACTTCCTTATCCATTCGGGGAAAAATTAGAACTAACGGCGAGGTTGTTGCCTCCAATGATATCAATACCATCGGCGTACGCCAGCATTTAGCTCTGCAGCTCGTACTATTTTCTTCAGCAATAGATTCAAGAAGTCGCACGATAGTGAGTCACCCTATTTGAAACCTCAGTTCTCGAATGACTCGGAGAGGTCCTCTATCCTGTCGGAGCTATTGGCGATCTCACCAAATACAGGTTTCCTATTTTGTTGTTATTTATGGTTACAACAAAACATACACTAAATAATTTGAGGAATTGGTGTCCTGAATGAAATGAACGTGTTTCATTCAGCCCAAATATAAGATTTGCAAACAAAATCAAAATGATGTTCTTTGAATTGTAAAGTGTAAGTAAGGCAATTGAACAATGCTTGTCGTCTGGCATGATTCCACAGGCCGAATGCCTTTTCGTAGTAACAGGGTTCAGTGAGTGGTATCAATCCAAACCTTTGCGTTAATCAGAGCGTTTCATGTGTCAGGCACACTTTTATTTAACTGGATAACTGCGATCGTGTCCAGGTCCTGCGTAATAGTAGTGGATATTTCTCTCCAATACATCAGTGTCACTTAGTCAGGCGGTACTGAAGATTTAAGAGACTCATACTCGGAAAACGTTTTCATTAATGCGATTACGTTAATTGGTGCGTCTAATAGTATAATCCGGTTCCCTTTAGACTCAAAATAATTATATTCGGTTGGTTTTTTTGTAATACCAACGATAAAGAAGACAATTAAACACACAGTTGATTATTTTTTGTTTGTTTACATTTTTATTAACTGTTTCTATTGAGTAGCCTTAACATGCAAAACTTTATTTTTAGCATTTCTTATGACTTTTGGTGGTCTAGTCAGACATTTTTTCTAATGTTCTTTATTATTGTGGCAAAAAAATGATAACTATGTATCCTTACTGCTTTTAAATGAGAATTTAGGTTTTATCTATATTCTAATCATCAAATACAATTGACTAACGACAAAAGGCAAATAAATTAATGTTTATGATTTGAATGTGCTACAAATGATATCTAAACCATTGACAGAGTATATTAGCAATTTTAATAACTCTCGGCGATAACTAAACATAAAATTAAATCCAATATCTTTAAATAAATATTGACTAATAAACGTAATATAATTACTAAATACCTGATGGCAAATTTAACATCAAAGAAAAAATAAAACTTTATATAAATACTTCTGTAATAGGATGATTGACGTTGTATCTAGTGAATTGTACATGAATAGCAGATGTATTTTAAGGCTCATTTCTTGTTGTTATTTAGCATTTGGCTGAGCAAATACGGTATAGTATAGGGATGTATAATTTATCTATTCGAACGTACAATACTTTTCTTTTAAGTAGTTTTTACATACTTATATTGTTTATTTCTCTTTTTTCATATCAATTTGGGTTATTGTTGGGTTAAGCAGCAGTGGATATAATTTAGTATTCCAATCGAATCAGAAATTTGGTGCATATATGCAACACGATGTAGGCTTAGGCGCATACAAATCACCTAATAGTTGCACTTCACAGCTTAGCACAGATTTCATTTGTAAACTCTGAGCATTTGGCCTTGCCACCCAAATCGCCAGTCAAATACTTGCTCTCCTTGATCACCTCGAAACAGGCGTTTTGGATCTTATCAGCATGTTCGTTCAACTCCATGTGTCTCAACATCATAACAGCCGACAGCAATAAAGCAGTTGGGTTGGCCAAATCCTTACCAGCAATATCGGGGGCAGTGCCGTGAACCTGCATTGAAAAATATTTTAATATTAGTGAGACAATTACATTAATTTTAATATTGACATACAGATTCGAATAAGGCGCCATTCAAACCCATATTGCCCGATGGGGTCAGACCCAAACCACCAACGAGACCAGCGCACATATCAGAAAGAATATCACCATACAAGTTGGGCATTACCTGTAATCAAATTTATTTTAATTATTTTATAAGTTAGCAAGACTACGCGTATAACTATTGCATACCAAAACATCATATTTTTTGGGATTCTGCACCATGTTCAAACAAACAGTGTCCAAATAACGTTCTTCAAACTGAACTTCTGGATATTTTTCGGCCATATCGCGTGCGCAACGCAAGAACAAACCATCTGACATGCGCCTACATAATCGTTTATATCAATTTTATATTAGTTTGTTTTTTTATGAATTGTTATTGATTCAATTTGCTTACATAATGTTTGCTTTGTGCACCACGGTCACCTTTTTCCTGTTATTGGCCTTGGCATATTGGAAGGCGTATTCGGCGACACGCTTTGAAGCCTCCTCGGTGATCAGTTTTATACTCTGCACAACACCGTCAACAATTTCGTGCTCAATGCCGGAGTATTCACCCTCGGTGTTCTCACGGATTGTCACCACATCGACGTCATCGTAGAGCGTTTTGTAGCCCTCCAGACTGCGACAGGGCCGAACGTTGGCGTACAAATTGAACTCTTTACGTAAGGCCAAATTCAATGAGCGATGACCTTTGCCGACTGGTGTCATTAAGGGACCTTTCAAGCCAATTTTATTTGTGTTCACCGAATCAATGGCTGCCTGAGGGATGCCGAATTTGCCATCGGGGCCCTGTATAAATTATAAAAAATATGTACACAATTAGAATTTTTTTCTAATATTTTATTATGAATACCCTTTATACATGTAAAACTGCAAAAAAAGCTTAAATATAAATGTATGCATACATATTTTTCAGTTTTCGTGTTTTATGACAATATTAAACAATATTAACAGTTTGAATACATGTAAAGTGTTTAATGAAGTTGAAACTCTTTTAATTTGTTTTATTGCAAAAATAAACCGGTTTAAATCATTAAATAAAAATTAGTTCAATGGTCAAATGTTAAAAGTAGTATAGTATGGGTAAAAAGTGAGAGAATGTAAATTGAGAGAAAATCTCATTTAAAAATTAATATACAGTAGAACTTTATTAACTCGAGTAACCATAATCCACAAAAAAACTTCGAGTTAGAGAGACTACGGAAGGTAATTTATATGAAATTTGACTTTTATTGCCAATTCAAGAGGAAGAGTTATTGAAGTTCGACTATAATTTTATTGTAAGAAAATAAATATTCCTACCAATTTTTTGTCGGCTTATGGAATAAAGAAAGCTAATAAAAAATAACTCAATAATTAACAATTATTTCTTAACAAAAGACATACAAAAAGAAAGTACATAAATATTTATCTACGTCCATGTAACGGGAACCCGCTTTATTTGAGAACATTTTCTACCGAAAAAATCGAAAAATTATAATTTCCGTAAAAATTTTAAAGATCTCTCATAATACATTTGCCCATCATTGTTGATCAACTTAAAAAAAAAAAACATTTTTGAAATGCAGCCTTAGCACATTAGCACTCTTTGTCACTGATATAGTAGTTTGCTATAAAACAGTAAATATGTATGTGCAAATTTGTTTATTTATTTACAAAAAACCAAAATAAAATAAAAAATATTATAAATAAACCGCCAAAAACTGAATTATCGCATGCATGATGCTTAAAGTCAGACAGCGTTATCTCAAAATAATGCACTTAAGTGTTAGTGATTGCAAAATATCCGCATACATATGAACATACAGTAAACCAACAACACGGTGTAAAAAAATATTGATTATTTCTTGAAATAGTAAATTAAGACCTATAAAATAATAAATATATGATTTTTATCACCTTAATAAATCAAAATCAAAACGATTTCGCGAATAACGTGTTCACACATGTATAAACATGTGCGCTTTGCTTGCACCTTTTGTATTAACTACGCTTTGATTTTAACACATGTCACAATAAAGAGCTGCGGTATGAATAATTTAAAACACAATTCCAATTGTACTGATTATTTTTAAAATAGTAAATTAGAAATTTTGGAGCTTTGCAAATATAGTATTTAAAATAATTAAATCTCTGATACACGCTTATAAATATTACACATACAATTTAAGAAAGCGGTATACAAATAATTAACAATAATAAAGCATAAATGTGGGGCAATCAAACACCGCTGGTAATTAACACTATTTTCACACATACTCATATGAAATGTCAATAAATAAGTCAGGCTTTAAATGACTTTAGAGCTCGTTATTTAAGAATTATTGCATTATTTTTCAATATTTTTGTCGAGAATAATTGGGTTTTGAATAAAGTGTCGTAGTAACTCTCTAACTTTAGAGCGAAATTTATTATTATATAAGCATTTACTTAACGACGCAGGTAATCCCCTCTTTATTTACAACAACATGTTTTAATTTTATGCGGTTAAAAGTCATTCTGGTTTCCACCACTGGTAAAACACACTTACCATAACTGGTGTGACATCTACGGATTCCCATTCGATTGGCACGTTGGCAGTGGTAAAAATCTTCTGCACAGCAGCGGAAATTTCAGGACCAATGCCATCACCAGGAATTAAAGTCACTTTTCTGACACCAGATGCATAGCCGCGAGCTGACGTGGGGGTAGTGCTAACCTGAAATTGTAAATTAATTACAATTTGGTTAAACTGTTTTACTAAATATTTGTATAAGTAAATATTGATATTAATTAAATATTTACACGCTAAATTAAGCATGCCGTTTCATAGTAAACAAACGCCCAATAGCGTTCTTATCACTAAAAGTTGCACGCGTACTGTCACAGATATCTATTTGCATACGCCAATTTCTACAGCAAGTATTATTACATAAGCTTCCCTAGACGGTTTGTCGTATTTTTCCTTTGTCTATCTGTCTGTCGCCTTTCTGTGTCCACCGCGCTGCAACGTTCGCACAGCTGGTTAGTGGAGCCGAATTGCTTCGTTGCAATACTATATAGCGTTTTGCAAGGGGGTGAGGGCTCATGACCAGCCTCGGTAATGTATCACAAGCTTCTTGTAGAGGTTATACAATTTTCCAGTTGGATTAATATTAGCCAAAAAATATTTCACAAAGTGTCTCAAATTAATTGAGAATTTTTTAAACTTGAATCAATTATAAAAAATATTAACACATTCAAAGACTTGTCAGTAAAAAATTAAAATTGAAATATATTTCGGCAAATTTTGAACTGGATATGCTGTTATGTAAAAATCTGACAGCGTTGGTGCATTGATTTCGGTGAACATCGTTTATTTTAAGAGCACTAAATTCCTAAGGACGCACCTTCACGTTGACCGTGGAATCTTTCAAGCGCTCCTGTCCAAAACGAGTGGTGTTAACTCCAATACTTTTTAACTAAATTATAGCGCGAAAAAATAGGCAGGCAAAAGGGATTTTAGCCAACAAACACTTATACATTGTTAGAAGGATAAGGTAAAAGTTAAAGAATGGTAATGCTAACACGCCCACTCACAATCTTCTGAATTAATCTTGCAGCCATTTCTTTGATATTTCACGCAGATTCGGATTTAATTTACTTTGAGATATTCGTAACTTAGGAACCAAATCACTAACAGCACGGCACAGAACAGCAATACGGCAAAACTGGCAAACTGGCAAAACCTAATTTTTTGCTTCCCAAACTGGCAAAAAATTTAATAGCAATATTGGCTGCTTTTACAAAATGTCATTTTTCTTTATCTTTTTTCAATTACTTCTCAAATCACGTGCTAAATAATTCACGATAGATGTCAGATGCTGTTATTCACAGTAGGTGAACGGCGAATGAAAAAATTCATACCATTTTAATCCAATTGGAATAACCCAATGGCTCGTTGTTTACAAACCACCGCATTATGAACACATTTAAACTATTTTGATTTACAAAGTAAGGAAAGGCTCAATACGGGTGGAACGAAACAATTTATACACTCTCATTTCATGATGATAATACGGTTTTATCCACATATTTATGCCAAAGTCTACTAGAATAACGAAAATCATTAATGTAGTATATGAGGGCTGAGGTAATACCTTAACCGATTTCACTCATTTTAACCAACAAGGTACCCTATATCGAAGTTATGGCCCGATTTTAATAATTTTTGGTACAAAGACACATTGTTAGGAGAAAAAGATCTGAATTACATTAAAATATCTGACAGCTTTATCGATACTTTCGGTGATAAATTACCCTAAGGCATTGAATTGTTCATGTTCGGTATTCGGGGCCTCAAAAAGTTATAGTCCGAAATTGAAAATTTTTTGACAAGTGAAGCCACAGATCATATACAGTCTTTGTGTAATTTTTTTTTTCGCTACCTTCATTGCTTCCTTATTTGATTTGTATATATTATAAAGTGAAGGAATCAGATAGAATTCAAAATTGAGTTATATGGGAAGTTGTGGTGGTTGTGAACCGATTTCGCCCATTTTCCATTCGTGTCATCAGGGTATCAAGAAAGTATTATGTTCCGAATTTCATTGAAATCGGTCGAGTAATTCCTGAGATATGGGTTTTGACCCATAAGAGGGCACCATCACGCCTTTTTTCATTTGATGATCTGTTGAGTGCAGCTATCCTCTGTCATTTCTTCTGTAAAATTTAGTGTTTCTGATGTTTTTTTTTCTGATGTTTTCCGTTAGCGCGTTAACTTTTAGTGATTTTCAACATAACCTTCGTATGGCAGGTAGGCGTGGTTATTATCCGATTTGAACTATTTTAATGGTGTGTGATGGGTTACGTAAGGAAACCGACTGCATAAAGTTAGGTATATATATTATAGATTTATTGGTTTGCGAGATATATACAAAAAAACCCATTTAGGGGCGGGGCCCCAAAGAAATTACATCCAAAGTTTCGCCATTTTGTGGGCGTGGCAATGGTCCGATTTCATCAAGATATCTAAATTTTTACTCAATGCACAGACGGACAGACAGATATCCAGATTTAAAATCTACTCGTCACCCTGATCACTTTGGTATATATAACTCTATATCTAGCTCATTTAGCTGTTACAAACAGCCGTTATGTGAACAAAACTATTATAATCGCTTAGCAACTTTGTTATAGTTAAACATGTGATTTTTAATATCCATAAATAAATTTATTATAAAACTCATAAATGATAAGTGTTCCCCTTAAAATGTGTACAATTAAATTTACAAATATTTGATTACATGAATTGGTCATCGTAAAGTAGCATTAGGAGAAAATTTTGGGTAAAGTTTTGCTCAATTCCATTGTTATATGTAAATGCTTTTAACTAATTTTTCATAACGTTATTATGAATTTTATGTTTCTAAACAAACCACCATACATTTTTAAACTCTCGCAACATGTTGCATAGAGCATAATAGTTTTCTTCATCTAACGGTTGTTGTTAACACTTAAAATTAAAAAGTTAGATAAGCAGTTACATATTTATTGTTATTAATAAGTATTTTTGTTATTAATACGACTTTCATTCTAAAAGAAAAAATATTAGATCGAAGTATTTGAGAAAAAGTTTGTAATGTACCTCGAGGCACTTAAGTGGAATTAATTTAAGTGCCTTTCCCGTTTTAGTGCCTCAAAAGTGTTACATCTTTAATAGTGGCACTTAAGCAGGGATTACAGCTTAACGATTTATGCAGTGGGACGAATTGTGCGATACCTTAATAACATTAAATAAATAAATTCCGAAATAAATAAAATTTTCGGTTACATCCGAACTTAATATTTCTTACTTGTTGTTCATTATCAAATATCTATATGATTTCCTAAAGTCATTTTACTTATTATTATCTAAGCAGATCCTATAAGTTCTAATCTCTCTCCAAATGGCAAATTGCTATTTTCAGGAATGAATTTGACGGTTAGAAATTGACCTCAATTGGTCCTCACTGATAAGGTCCAATCAGTTTGTTGACGGTGGGCTTTAGTCTTTCACACAGTACGCTCGATAGAACCTTGTATGCGATATTTAGGAGGCTTATCCCACGGTAATTGGCGCAGATTGTGGGATCTCCCTTTTTATGGATTGGGCAGAGCACGCTGAGATTCCAATCGTCAGGCATGCTTTATTCCGACCATATTCTGCAAAGAAGCTGATGCATGCACCTTATCAGTTCTTCGCCGCCGTATGTGAATAGCTCTGCCGGTAATCTATCGGCCCCCGCTGCTTTGTTGTTCTTCAAGCGGGTAATTGCTATTCGAATTACTTCATGGTCGGGTAATGAAACATCTGTTCCATCGTCATCGATTGGGGGATCGGGTTCGCCATCTCCTGGTGTTGTACTTTCACTACCATTCAGCAGGTCGGAGAAATGTTCACTCCATAATCCAAGTATGCCCTGGACATCGGTTATCGGATTACCACCTTGGTCTCTACATGAGGATGCTCCGGTCTTGAAACCTTTGTTAAGTCGCTTAATTTTTTCATAAAATTTTCGAGCATTACCTCTGCCTGCCAGCTTCTGAAGCTCTTCGTACTCACGCATTTCGGCCTCTTTCTGTTTTTGTTTGCAGATGCGTCTCGCTTCCCTTCAGCTCTCGGTATCTATCTCATCCCGCACGTGTTGAGGTCGTTTGCAACGTTGCGAGGTAGGCAGTCTGTTTTCTCTACGCTGCGAGACGGCAATCCTCATCGTACCAGCTTGTTTTATGTCGTTGCCGAAATCCAATTGTTTCGGCTGCAGCGGGACGCAGTGAGTTTGAGATGCCGTTCCATAGTTCCCATATACCGAGATGCTGATGAGTGCTATCAGAGAGCAGGAGTGCAAGTCGAGTAGAGTATTTCGTGGCTGTCTGTTGCGATTGCAGCTTTTCGACGTCGAACCTTCCTTGTGTTTGTTGACAATACTATACACTCACTTAATTTTAAGATACCTCACATACTAACTGATATTTACAGTAAAGAGCCCACCAAAGGTTTGAAAACCCTAAAATTAGGTATGTAGGAGTAGGGAAGTTAAGACCCGATAAATACTTTTTGGCACAGAGACACATTATTAAAAGAAAAAGATTCGGATATGTTTACCGGTATTTTCAGTAAAAATGTATCCATAGACACTAAGGCCCTCATATTCGATATATGGGGCTTTGCAACATGTTGCGAGAGTTGATAGGTAGGTAAGAGTGCAGCCCTACTGGGCTCAATTAGCGCTAGATGCGCCATTTTGTTACACTATTGTAAGATCTTAATAATTACTGCTATTGCGTTTCATCTCAGCGTTCGAACCATTTAGTGTTATCTATGAAACTGCTTATTTCTGTTATTCTTTTTGAGGCCAGCCATTCAAGATTGGGTGCCTGATAACATCCAAGAGTCCTATGCCTGATTTGAGCTAGGGCTGGGCATTCGCAGAGATAGTGGAAAACTGTTTCCTTTTTGTCTTCTGGTCTGCAGGAGCGACATATGTGATTATGAGGCAAACCCATTTTCAGCGCATGTTCTCCAAATGGCCAGCCTGTTATTGTGGCTGTAAGTCTGTATATATTTTTTCTGGATTTATCTAATAAATCCTTCGTTTTTATCTTATTATAATTGGGCCATACCTGTTTTGTTATTTTGCATTTTTTATTTGCTTTCCATCTGTTTATGGCTATTTGTTCGCAATGTGTATTTATCTCTCTCCTGATAGTTCCTAATGGGTAGGTATATGTTCCGCCTCGGATTTTTGCCAGTTCATCTGCTTTTTCATTTCCAGAAATATTCCTGTGGCCGGGAACCCATATAATGGACAGGTTGAGTTTTTCTGCTGATGAGCACAAAACCTTCCTGCAATTGCTGACTATTTGAGAATTAATCTCCGGAGACGACAAGGCCAGCAATGCTGCTTGACTGTCTGTGTATATATTCGCTTTCTTTATCCTCCCATTGTTGTTTAATAAAGCTTCACCGGCCTTTTGTATGCCAAGCACTTCCGCTTGGAAGATGCTGGCTCCATTTGGTAGACGGATAGAGAGAGATATGTCCAGATCCTTGGAGAATACCCCCGTACCTACTCCGCAGTCCATTTTGGACCCGTCGGTGTAGATTGAGATTGTATTCTCCTCTATTTCTAGACCTCTTCTCCATTCACGTCTAGAGGGTATCCTCACCTGAAAGTCAATATTGAAATCTAATTTTGGGGGGATAGAGTCCGATTTGTATAATTTGTTAATAAAATGGTTTAGGATACCGCTATGTCCATGACTTTTCTGGTTCCAAACACCTAGTTCTTTTACTCTTATAGCTGAAAGTGCTGCTACTTTTCTTATGAAAACGTCGATGGGCAGTTGATATAGGAGTACATTAAGTGCGTCAGTCGGACATGACTTAAGCGCCCCAGTAATCCCTGCACAGGCTGCCCTCTGTAATCCATTTAACTTTTTGATGTTATACTGCTTATTTATAGCTGGCCACCAGACTAAAGCTCCATACGTTAGTATTGGTTTCATTACGGCCGTGTACATCCACATGGCTATGTTTGGTTTAAGGCCCCAGTTTCTGCTTATAATTCTCTTGCAGGTATAGTGGGCCACATATGCTTTTTTAATTCTATTTTCTATATTTATTTTCCAATTTAATTTGGTATCCATCAGTACTCCTAGGTACTTAGCTGTCGATGACAGAAGTATTGTTGTACCGTTGAGTGAGGGAAGAATAAATTGGGGTATCTTGGTTTTATTCGTGAATAGCATTAGGTCTGTCTTTTTTGGATTTACACCTAAGCCATTTCCTTCTGCCCATTGATGTAGTCTTCTTAGGCCCATTTCCATTATCTCACTGATAGTGGAAGGAAAAAGACCTGTTACCATCAACACTATATCGTCTGGGTATGCTACTGCTTTCACCCCACCTCTGTTGAGTTCATGCAGTATTTTGTTTAACGACACAACCCATAGAAGCGGAGATAGGACTCCTCCTTGGGGGGTCCCTCTGCTAACGTATCTGGTTATTGTTGCTGATCCGTTGTTTGCTATGATCATCCTGTTCATAAGCATCGATTTCACCCAACTGCCAACCATATGGTCTATGCCGGCGTGTGTCAGTAAATCAAGTATCGTGCTTAATTTTATATTGTTGAAAGCTCCCTCTATATCCAAGAAGGCAGCCATTGTATACTGCTTGTGCTGTAGCGACTTTTCTATTACGTTTACCACGTCATGTAAGGCAGTTTCCGTCGATCGGCCTTTTATATATGCATGCTGGGCCGTCGATAGTGTGCTTTCTATTTTTGATCTTATATGTATGTCCAGTAATCTTTCTAGAACTTTCAACATGAAAGATGTAAGGCTGATAGGGCTAAAGTCTTTAGCACTATCGTGTGTTCTCCTACCTGGTTTTGGTAGGAACACTACCTTAATTCTTTTCCAGCTCCTTGGTATGTACGATAGTTTAAGACTAGCTTTGTATATCTTTTCCAGCCTTTGAACTATTGAATCTTTCAGCTTTTGTAGCATTATGGGTATAATCCCTTCCGGGCCCGCTGCTTTGTACGGTAAGAAACTGTTTATAGCATAGGCAATTTTTCCCTTGCTTACTATCAGACTCGATTGGTCTTTTTTTGCTTTTGTAGCTTTTGTAGCATTATGGGTATAATCCCATCCGGGCCCGCTGCTTTGTACGGTAAGAAACTGTTTATAGCATAGGCAATTTTTCCCTTGCTTACTATCAGACTCGATTGGTCTGCTGTAAAGTCAGTTTGTTCCGTTTGTATCTCCATTTCCGCTGTTTGCCTGTTTCCAGGGAAGTGTGTGTTTGTGAGGACCTTCAGTGCCTCCTCCGCTGATGAGACCCAAGTACCTGTTTCCGTTTTTATGTAAGCATCGTTGGTGTGCTCTTTGGATAGTATCTTGCTCAATCTAGCCGTCTCTTTGCAATTTTCTATCGATGAACAGAATGATTGCCAGGAGCATGCTTTTGCTTTCCTAACTGCTTTTTTGTATTGCTTTAGAATATCTTTGTATGGTTGCCATAACTTGGTCTTATAGCTTTCATTGAAAGCTTTCCTTAATAGAGTTCTTAGTTTCTTTAGGTCTTTGTTCCACCAAGGTGGTGATTTCCTTTTTCTCAGAACTGTTAGAGGTGTGGATTGATTGAACGTATTCGTTAATATTTTTTCAATCTTCTCCACCTCCGTATCAAGATCCTGAATGTTTCTGATTGTATTGCTATTTTGGCAGACAGTTAGTCTTTCTGTTGCTATCCTACTAAATTTATCCCATGCTGTTCTTTTAGGGTTTCGGTATTGGAGGGGAGTACAGGATTTTTCGCGAATGCTGAAGAGAATCCAAGAGTGATAAAAACATATTTATAAATACTTTTCTTTTACTCTGAAAAAAAAAAATCTGAAATGAATCCAAAGTTTCATACAGCGTGTGAAAGGGTGACTTCCTTTAGAAGAAACTCTAATATAATTTTTCACATTAACGGGAATTTTAATGTCAATTCCTCTGGGTGGTAGTTATCGCTCAGATCAACTGGGAATATGAACTCTATATATTGTCCTCGAATTTATTTAAAAAAATATGTTTTCCTATAAACTGATTTTGATTTTGTTCTATTAGTACACTTATAGTCTTGTATATGTATACATACCTCAGGAAATTTGATATTTATGCACTGTTATTTTTATACATTTTTATACAACTTTTGCATATTTTATTTATTTTTGCTTTTTTTGTTAGATGTTAGTAGGTAGCATTTAATGAAACAAAAACATATACCATACTAAAAGAAAAAGTAACCAAATTAATAAAACTTCTTTTTATACCATAGAAAAAAGCTATTTGTGCAAAATTCTAATATTTAATTAAGTATTCACTTTTAAATAGGTAAACAATTTGAATGAAATGTTTTCGATTTATCAATATGAAATTGAGCTCCCTTTCTTTTTTTTCTAAAGTTTTAGCCAATTTGTCATATTAGTGGCCAACTTTCACAGTACTGAAACGTTTATCTTCGCCTATTCTTCCTCAATGGTTTGTTCAGCTAAAAAATGTTGCGAAAAGTATGTCCCATAAATTCTTTATTGAATTCATATACTGCGATGTGGATAAGCGCGTTATCCTGCTGGAACATCCAGTAATCGCCATGATATGCCTTAGCAAACGTGATAAACTCACTGTCCAGCAATTCCATATATATTTTGCTTTCATACGACTTAGGACAAGGCAAATGGGAGACTTCTCTTTGGCGCTAAGAGCAGCCCACATCATTAGAGATCCACCGCCATGTTTGCGCTTATAGTAAGTATGGTGAGAATGTCGTAGATCCCTCCAATACTTCTGATCCATCTTAATTTAATGTTTTCTCATCACTAAATATCTAATTTTGAAACTCTACTTCTTAGAATTTGTATATTTCGAAAAAGAATGCATGCGTTTTTAAGGCGATCTTATAAGCGCGGTTTATACACTGGATTCATAAGTCTACTTTGAAAATTTGTTGTTCACGTTGTCATGGCACTTATAGACCAAATACCTTTAATTTGGAGCAACTCATCCTGTCCTGAGTTGCCAAATTGCGAATATGCCATTTGGTATGTTCATTTATCAATGATTTTGGTCCAGTACGCTTATGTTTTTTTGTTTTCCTCGGTGTTTCTAAAAAGTTTCGTATGGTTTTTCGATGCCATATTAATTCAGCAGTATTTACATATTTTTTTAAAACATCTGTGTTCATAATCTCAATCTTGATCTGTTCGTCAGACGAAATTCGGTTCCAACTGACATTTTTAGCTTAGATGAAAGTTAGTTTTTGTTTTTATATACATATAATTATTTTTCAATTATTCCTTACATCCTCGTTAGTAATTTTTATAATTCCAATAGTTGAGATGTTGACACTACGACCGACAAAAAAAAAATAAATAAATCGTTTCTCACATATACCTATTTGCTATGAAGCGACCCGATTTGCATATTGGACGTATACTAATGGTACTATGAGCAAGGAGTTGTCGATTTTTTGTGCGGCAAACAGAAATAAAGCATTAATAAACATAACTGCATACTCAGAATTAAGAATTACAAAAAATAAATTGCACAAATATCAATTTTTCTGAGGTGTGTATGTATGCATGTAGGTATATTGCCTGGTACTATAATTGCAGAATCATATTTTTTTCAACTCTAGATGTGTGAACAATGTCACTGTGCGTTGGGGGTGGAGCTACGAGTGTATTTTCTATTCCTATTTTACGTTTTGTTACCAAAATGACAAAAATGTAAATATTTGCGCTGCACTGATTCGATGCAGCTTTGGTTTTATTTCCATTCACGGCAATTGGTTGCCAAAGATGGTAGCATTATATTAATATATTCTTTTTTAAATATAATACAAAAGTTTTGAACTACATTTGTATTTTCTAAATGAAATGTTGATGTATTAAACGGTACATATATATAATATATATTTATAATTGTTGAATTGATGGTTTATCTTTATTTATTCAATTCTTGTGGTTTATATTGCGGAGGAGAGTTAACAAATTAATTGCCATTCACCAATTTCAAAGCAATTATTTTAAAAGCATATCTTCTATTATTACAATTACTACAATGACAAAATGTTGCGGGTGAGAGTGGCTGGCAATCAGCGTTGGTTTGCTGTACAATAGCTACCGTATTACTCCTTTATCACTTCTACAACTGCGGATGTCCTTGGGGACTTGTTGTTAGCAAACAAACAAAAAAAAATCAAGGAATAACAATATTCAGATTGACACAAACACAATGAAGCCGAGGTATTGAGTGGCTGCCCGCAAACAAGCATCCGTGCATAAATATATAGTATATCCAATTTGATCTACTTGGGGTGGCACGGCAGCAGGCATGGGGGTATGAGCGCATAAGATGACGAGAAAAATGCGCTGTATGAATTATGAGACTTGTTGAAGATTTATGATTACCAAAAGTAATGTTTTAAATTCTTCAGCGACAGCAACAAGCACGCATAAGCGTCTCATCGCTACTTACAATCTTACAATGGCTGATATGAGCATGTATGTGTGCAGCTAACAAAAGAAAGTTGAGCAATAGACTGCTTTGCCCATGCTCTGCTTGTATATAAATTTCCTGCAATTAGGTTGAATTTCAAATTTCCCTCACCACCGTTTCACCAAATTATGATGATATTTTGGCTTTGTTTAGAGTGGGCGTGAATTCAATTGAAATTTTGTGGTAAGAATATAAATCAAAAATTGCTATTGATAAAAGGGTAGGAACAGTACACAGTGAAGAGATAGCGAAGCAGTGGTGTAACAGGGTTAAGGTAATAAACAGAACATTCTGAATCTCAAGAACCCTGAAGAATCCCGCTGTTCTATCAGATACTCTAGTAAGGTCGGATATCCATTTATTTTTTTTTATCGGAAATTTTCGTTGAAGGTAAGCTATTTGATCATAGCTTAACAGTAGTCAAAACAATTGGTCTCAGTTAAAGGTCTTAAGTTATACGCTCCACAATCGAATTAGTGAGAAGATGGGAGTGAGCGGGAGCGAGTAAAACTACTTGTGGTCGCGTCATTTCCGGTTTTTTTTGAAATCATAAATCAGTTTGAAAAGCTAGTAACGTCATCATATTTATGTCTTCCAACATATATTATATCTAAGATTATATGCTCATTTAATGTGGCAAAGGTATTTCACATATTAACCGATTTATGAGCTATTAAGCCCATCGTATTTTTGACAATCCCATTAATCCGATTTTAAACATTTCTGGTACAGATACACACTATTAGAAGAAAAAGATTTCCTCTGAATTAAATTAAGATATCTGAGAGATTTAGCGATATTTTCGGTGAAAAATTACCATAAGCCACTGAGTTCTTCATATTCGACATCTGGGACATTGAAAAGTTATAGTCCGATGCCACAGATCATATACAGTATTTGTGTAAAGTTGTATTTCGCTACCTTCATTGCTTCCTTATGTAAATACAGTGGAACTTCCTTATAGTGAATTCGTAGGGGACCTGAAAACCGCTTCACTATATGGAGACTTCATTATATAGAAATTCATTTTTTCTTTTGTAATTTTATTTAAAATAATCAGTAAGTTTGGTTTGAATTACATTCTTCCATTTAAATTCTACATTTTTCAAAATCATTTCCTTATTTTTTAGAATATTTGATAAAGTGCTGGGAAGTATTTCAAACTGATTAGCAATATCTTTTTTTCGTACCTTCCCTTCTTTAATTTTGTTAATAATTAATAGCTGCTTCGATGCGTCATTTTTACTTCAATTTCTTAACCCAACTCAACTCCTACTACAATGTACATATGTATGTATTTTCATTTTGAGATTCCCCGTATTACATTTCTACATTTCGTTTATTTCTGAGAATACGCAGTTACAAATAATTGAGTGTAACCGAAAACATATTTAAAAAAATTCACTATACGGCGATAAAAACGTATGAAGCTTGATTTGTTCATTATATATTCATTATTATAAAATTTGTTCATTATATAGAAAACTTCACTATATAGAAATTCATTATAAAGAGACAAAAATGCACCGAAAGTAGAACCAAAAAGCTGTGTCTTCAATATGACTTCATTATAGGGAGAGCTTCATTGTAGGGAAGTTCACTATAAAGAAGTTCCACTGTATTATAAAGTGAAGGAATCAGATAGAATTCAAAATTGAGTTATATGGGAAGTTGTGGTGGTTGTGAACCGATTTCATCCATTTTCCACACGTGTCATCAGGGTGTCAAGAAAATATTATACATCGAATTTCATTGAAATCTTTCGAGTAGTTCCTGAGATATGGTTTTTGAGCCATAAGTGGGCGATGTCACGCCCATTTGTAAAAAATTCTATGTGCAGCTTCTTTCTGCTATTTCTAGTGTTTCTGACGTTTTTCGTTAGTGAGTTAACGCACTTTTGGTAATTTTCAACTTAACCTTTGTGTGGGAGGTGGGCGTGGTTATTATCCGATTTCAACTATTTTCATGGTGTATATGGGTGTACGTAAGGGAACCGACTGAAGAAAGTTTGGTTTATATAGCTTAATGTACCAAATTTTACTTTTATAACTTTATATATGGATTAGTTATGACACTTTATGTGTTTTCGGTTTTCGCCATTTTGTGGACCATTGCCACGTCCGAGGAACATGTGTACCAAGTTTCGTCAAGATATCTCAATTTTTACTCAAGTTATTCGTTGAACGGGAGGACGGACAAACTTCTGTTGCGAGAGTATAAAAATTCGAAGTCGTTTTAAAGATACTGTAGGTAAAAGAAGGAACCTTGTACGCATTTTTCTCAAAACTGTGCTTTTTAAACTTTCCTCTATCGTATCTCAAAAACGGCTTGGCGGAATAATGAAATTGGTGCACTCTGTACATGTAATCGTAAGGGACGCTCTATTATCAATTGAAATTTCCCAAAATCTGAGGCTCTATTTTACAGTTCAACCAGATATCTTTGCTGCAAGACTATTTTATATTGAAGCTATTTTTTTTAACACATATACGAATATGAAAATTTACATATACTTATGTAGTATATGCATGTATGCAACAACCTTTTCCCAAAGACTACGAGCCTCCGTTATCGGAATTGTCGGCCTTTGCAGTTTTTCTGCATGAGTAGCTCTGATTTTTTTGTGTGTGTAAATAAATTTTAAAAGTGAAAATATATACCAATAATTGAAATCAATCTGGTTGATGGGAATAAAATAAACAAGAACAAAGTGGTGAAACACATTCGCAACGTTAAAACCGGAAGCGACTTTTCCCGCGACAGTGTCATCAACGGCAAAATCAGCAGTCTCGCAGCGCAGCCAAAATCAATGAATGGTGTAAAAATTAATATCCTGGAAAAATCATCGACAGCCAGAAACTGTACTGTTCACCTACACCGCCAAAGCATCGACACTTCGCAACACTTGTCACCACAGCCGACAAAAGCAACGTCAGCATTTTTTATGCATATTTAAATTTTCTTTTTATTGTTTTCGTGTAATTTTGGTCTCGTGGGTGCTGTCGCCGCAATTTCCGCGCGTTGTGAACAATCTTACTTCGAAATTTCATCGCGCGTTGCAGTAAATGATTTATGAAATTGTTGCTTTCAGATCTTCATCGTCAATTAAGCACAGCTCGCGTATCGCGCATTTACATATTTACGTGTAACGTCTTTTTCATCTTCTGCGCGTTAAATGAAAAGAAATTTTCAATCTTGCTCATCATTATTACACTTCGGCACACCACATTTCCTTCTACCACCACAGGCAGTCCCCCTGTCGTTGACAGCAAGCTCTTGCAATATGCCGCAGGCATTTGAGGGTGTTGATTGCGTAGTCAAGGTTCATTGAGAACACCTGTCCTACACCCTGCATACTTATGAATGCGTCATGGTCTAACGTCAATCGCACCCACTTATTTTTCGTTGGATTTAATAAATTTTATAATGTATTATACTTATGGATATTAAAATACCGTAACTCTGTCCGAAATCAATTAACCGATTTGAATGACTATTCCAACTTGTTTTTGGTATTATTTGGAATTGTATGCTCGTAACCGAACAACCGATTTTTCACCGTTTTAGAACTTTCAGTTGGTGATACCAAGTGCAGCCAGGTCCTTCTCCACATGGTCTATTCAACGGAGTGGAGGTCTTCCTCTACCTCGGGTTTCACCAGCGGGTACTGCATCGAATACTTTCCAAACTGGAGTATTTTCGTCCATTCGAACAACATGACCTAGCCAGCGCAGCCGCTGTCTTTTTATTTGCTGATTGTTCAAAGGACCATAAATCTTCCTCAAAACCTTTCTCCCGAAAACTGGAGCCGTTTCATCGGATGTTGACATCGTCCACGCTTCTGCATCATAAAGCAGGACGGGAATGCTGAGGGACTTGTAGAGTTTAGTTTTTGTTCGTCGAGAGAGAGCATTATTTTGCAATTACCTACTCACTCCTTAGTAGCACCTTTTGGCCAGAGTGATTCTGTGTTGGATTTCTAGGCTGGCATTGTTATTAATGTTAATGCTGGTTCCAAGATAGACGAAATTATCTACCAGTTATGGTAGTAATCCATTGGCCTACAATTTTTCTAAGTGAGTTCTAAGATTTTCAATGTATATATGTATATAAATTTCATGTCACGTTCTTTGTCCTCGATTGGCGCTTGCTCTACTGAACCGATTTTAATGAAATTTTGCACATGTCTGCAGTTTGGTCCAACTTAAAAGATAAAAAGTCCGTTCGACCATTCGGTCAAGCGATAATTTGAGATTGAGATTGTATTGAGGTAAGACTTTTGCAACAGACAGATATTCATAGCACGGAAGGACATTAGGATTTTCACATTTTTAGGTAAGTGGACGTGGACACAGCTCTACATCCGCCTGTCCGGTCGGCCATTTGGTCAAGCGATAATTTGATCTGGATATCCTAATATAACATAGCTCACTCTTAAACCTAGTTAAACAAAAAGAGGTATAAATTAAAATTAAAAAATTCGGATCACATGATATAGGTTCGGAAGGGCATATGTTGTTTGATAAATTGGCGAAATAAAGTGTGAGTTTTGGTATATTTATCGCAAAACAGTAAAACTTACGGAAAACTTGGAGAGTTGTGAAAGTAGTAGAGTATTCTCAAGATAGTAGAGAAAGGCTTCATTAAAAAATAGACAATGGACGTAACACTATCCACTACTCTTTGACCGTTTTGATCCAAATTGCATGCATATTATTTTTACATCCTTATGTACTTTTGACAATGAGAATAACGCATGTACCAAACATTTTATGGCGAAATGTTGAAACACTTCAATTCCATACAATATATCTGTATTAATCTGCCAGGAAATTTATGACCTATTGTTCACGACAAAAATTAATTAATTGAAGTGCAAGTGCAAAATAATTACTTGGATCATAACTGATTTAGTAATCCCGATACTTTGGCAGCAAAAGATTTTAATGTTGATTTCAAGATACAGCAATTGCTTTAACATTTTTGTCAATATTTTTATACTCTCGCAACAAAGTTGCTACGAGATTATTATAGTTTTGTCCACATAACGGTTGGTTGTAAGTCCTAAAACTGAACGAGTTAGATATAGCGTTATATATAGAAATGGTCGCTGTGACGAGTAAAGTTCAAATCCGGATGTCTGTCTGTCCGTCCGTCCGTGCAAGCTGTAACTTGAGTATAAATTGAAATATCTTGAAGAAACTTGGAAGACGTATTTCACCAAAAGAAGGTTAAGTTCGAAGATGGGCGTAATCGGACCACTGCCACGCCCACAAAATGACGAAAACCGAAAACACATAAAGAGCTATAACTAAGCCATAAATAAAGCTATGGAAGTAAAATTTGGTTCGAAGGATCGCACAATGAAGGGGCATGTGGAGATGTAATTTTTTTGGAGAAGTGGGTGTGGCCCCGCCCCCTACTAAGTTTTTTGTACATATCTCGCAAACTACTAAAGCTATATCAAGGAAACTTTCAAGAGCAATTTCTTTTATGTACTGCCTTATACAGTCCAAAAATGGAGGAAATCGGATTATAACCACACCCACCTCCCATACAAAAGTTATGTTGAAAACTACTAAAAATGCTTTAATTCAGTAAGGAAAACCAACAGAAACCTTAAATTTTATTATAAAGAAGGTGCAGAAGAGCTGCACTCAAAATGGTATACAAAATTTTAAATGGGCGTGGTTCCGCCCATTTATGGGTCAAAAACCATATCCCCGAAACTACTCGACCAATTTCAATGAAATTCGGTTCATAATATCTTCCTACCTTCCCAATGTTCACAACCACGACTACTTCCCATATACCAGAACTCTGAAGTCGGTCTGAATAGTTTACTTTACAATATAAAAAGTTATTATAGTACTAGTGAAGATATCGGAACAGAACTTCGCTGAAATACTGTATTTAAGGAGTGTCCATAAGTTTTCAAGATCCTATATATCGAATATGAGGACCTTAGTATTTTTAACACCGAAAATTAAAGTAAGACTCTCAGATATTTTGAAGAAATTTTGAGGGAATATGTTTCTTCTCATAATATGTCTCCGTGCCAAAAATAAGTAAAATCGGGCCATAACTTCATCTATCTCCTATATACCATATATATGCCGAATATGTGAGTCAAATTGTTTGTTATATTAATAAATTTAAATAAATAAATTGCGAGAGTATAAAATGTTCGGTGACACCCGAACTTAGCCCTTCCTTACTTGTTAATTAATTAGTTGCTCCCTAAATACTTTCACTCTATCAATGAGGTAACCAGAATAGAATTTAATATACATATACCTTATCCACAGCACACAGTGGCCCGGGCACTAGTATACATATATATTTTTATCTTAGATATCGAGAATAAGTAACCAAACCTAGTTCCTTTTTGAGAACACTAGACGGGCCTAAACGCCCAATGACACAAAAAATATACATACAAATGTAGGAAATTCAGAATTAGCACTGAAAATAATCCTTTAGAGAGGGTTCCAACCACAAAAATTACTATAAACATACAGTCACAAAAAGTTTTTATTGGAATTTGTAATCCTTAAATTCATATACTAAACTTAATATAATACTTAAGTATAGATATATATGTATACTGGTATCACTAAACTGTCTAATCAATTTGTGTGATGGATGCATCATCCGCGCTCGAGCAGCGACTGCTCTCGCCATCGGTACGATATTTAATGGAGTCAATAATTTCAACATCGATATCACGTTCGCGATTATTACCAGCTAAACTTGTGCAGTTATCCACAGAGGCACGTCCATCGGAGTCAGCGTCACAATCCGGTTCGGATTTATTGTCATTGTCAAAGCTATTGCCATTGCCACCACCAGCAGCCGCAGCCACGTTCGATGCGATCAGGTCACGCGCTGCAAACTGACTGTAAAGTCGCGGCAAGTGTTGCAACATGTAACTAGCACTACTCTTAGTCAACGGCTGGTTCTCTTTAGCTTCACCCAGATCATAGTATTTGGTATAGTTTTCGAACTTACTCGCCATGGCGGATGAAGTTAAATTGATTGCGTCTAGTGCCAGCGCAGCAGTCGGTTTATTGTCGTTAGAACGTGGCACAGGTACAGTGAAAGCAGAGCCTATGCGGTGTTTGTTTAACAAATTAACATTAGCGGTGTTGCCACCGACAGTCTCTGCGTCGGTGGTCGCATTGCTGTTGTCGGCGTTTGCGAGTGGCGAAATATTCTCTTTTTTACGATCGTAAATGTGACCTGAGACGCGTAGATCGATGAAGAAGTGCAACGGATCGATGCCGTATGGTGGATAGAGTGGTGGATACCAGACTGGTGGTGGAGGTGGCAAAACCAAATCCTGTGGTGGCAAAGAAGCGGCAGGCGGTGTGTCCTGCAACACAGCTTCGGCTACGCCGCCTTTACCATTCCCGCTCGTATTGGAGGCAGTTGCAGCCACAGAATCGGATGTTGGAATACCATCTGCATCGCACTTGACAATCTTCATATCTGACGAATCTTTAGATTCATCTTCTAATTTGCGATACTTATTGGGCAAGTGAAAATATGGTTTATTTGTCAGCTCCAGCGGCTTCTCCAACCCTACTGCGGTGGAGGTAGAATTGTTGTTCAACTGTTGTTGCTGTTGCATGTGGATTTGCTGCTTCTCTTCCGCTTCTTTACGTTCACGCAAGTGTTCATAGTACGGACGATGATGCGCCCAAGTTCGTTTCCGTGGTCTACGCGCCAACACCATCGACTGCTGCAGCTGTAGATTACGCGCGTTCTCGTTGTTGCGCGCCTGCACCAGAGAACGCAACATGTCGCTGAAGAAGAAGTTGTTAGCACCCACTGGCGTTGAGTACAAGTAGGGAGGCGTGGCTGCCATCAGTCGACTAACAAAGTCCTGATTGCGCATCTCATGAATATTCGACTTGCGCGGTGTCGCAGTGGTTGTGGCATTCGTGGGCGACGAGGACGCGGAGGAGGAGTTAGGTGTTGCCGCATCCTTTGAGCACTTCTGTTGCTGTTGTTGTTGCTGTTGCAAGAGATGTTGACGTTGATGCTGTTGTTGCTGATGTTCTTCCGACATGGTCGCCTGTCGAGCAGTTGCAATTCAAATAAGCTGAAAAGAAAGTAGAATTTAATGTACGTCTTCAGGAAAGTGCTGCAAGCTTCTTAAGTGTAGGAAATGCAAACACAATATGAAACAATAAGACAACGACATTTAAATGTTCTTCTCGTGTTCTTTTCAGATTTGGTAGACAATAAATGGAAACCTGTCGACAATGCCCAACCACGAGTTCGGTATTTAGTCCCTAAGCTGTAGCAGCTTAAAACTAAGTGCCGGCACAAAGCAGATTGCTTTATGCAGTAAGTTGTTTTTGATTTCAATAAAATGCGCCAAGAGATTTATGTACTTAGGATTGCACATAGAAATGAGGGTTTGGGTTTTGCGTGTAGCTTGTCAAGTAGTATTTTGGATGCAAGGATGTATATCAACATCTTGCCGACTGTGTTTTAGAGAATATTAATAAATAAAAGACATTGCACAGTGGTTCCGCTTGTATGAAGCCGCGGCCAGAAATACTTCCCGTTGAGATATCGTTATGAAATGTTCACCAAAAATCTAGAAAAATATTTTAAATATATTATTAAAACAAGTAAGGAAGGACTAAGTTCGGGTGTAACCGAACATTTTATACTCTCGCAATTTATTTATTTAATATTATTTAATAGATCATAGAATCATATATATGGTATAAAGTCAATTGAAAGTTGGAAACCCTAATATTAGGTTAAAAGCACCGAGGTCCTCATGTTCGATATATGGGGCCTTGAAAACCTATGGTCCGATTTCGGCGATTTTTAGAAAGGGGCGGTTGTGACCACACCATAAATGCAGTATTTATGCAAAGTTCTCTTCCGATATGTTCACTAGTGCTTACTTTATATAATATATTGTAAAGTAAACGATTTAGATGGAATGAAAGTTCAGGTATATAGGAAGTAGACGTGGTTGTGATCCGATTTGGCCTATTTTCACAACATATCATTGGGATGCAAGGAAAATATTACAAACCATATTTCATTGATATTAGTCGAGTAGTTTCGGAGATATGGTTTTTGACCATAAATATAATAATTTTGTTATTTTCGGTTTTAAACTTTTTCATATTATTGTAATAACAGAGATATGAATATATTGGGGGAAAAAGGCGTGGTTCACTCCCGCCCGCCCACTTTATTTAGATTAGCCAAAAACACTGAGGACCTCTTGTTCTATATCTTGGGCCTTGAAAGGTTATAGTCCGATTTCGGCGATGTAAATGTTGGAAAACCGATTTCGCCAATTTTCAAACTGTAGTATTGGGAGGCATAGAAAAATTTATGAACCGAATGGTAAATCTATTCTAATAAAATGTTGTAATTACAAAACAAAGCGTTCGTTTGCATATTAAATATGAAACTATTTAGATTAACATTTTTGTATTTCCTAATTGTAAATAAAAGTCGAACCGATTATATCAGTTTTTTGCAGCAGCGCGCGTTAGTATCTGCGAAAGATACCTTTTTTATTAAGATAACTCACAGAATTGCCACTATTTATTTAAATATGAAATCATTGATTTCATATATTGATTATATATAATAGTTTTGTTCACATAATGGTTGTTTGTGTCACCCAGAAATAAATGAGTTACATATAGGGTTATATATCAAAATGATCTGGATGACGAGTAGAGTTGAAATCCGGATGTCTGTCCGTCCATCTGTCCGTGCAAGAGATAACTTTAGTAAAAATTGAGATATCTTTATGAAATTTGGTACACATATTTCTAGGTATTGAATATGGGCGAAATCAGTCCACTGACGCGCCCACAAAATGGCGAAAACCGAAAACCTATAAAGTGTCATAACTAAGCCATAAATAAAGTTATAAAGCTAAAATTTGTTACAAAGGATCACACTCGAAAGGGGCATATTTGGATGTAATTTTTTGGAGGAAGTGGACGTAGCCCGCTCTCGAATAGGTTTTTTGTACATATCTCACAAACCAATAAAGCTATATGAACCAAACTTTCTGCAGTCGTTTCCCTTAGGTACCCCATCACACACCATGAAATCGGATAATAACCCTGCCCACGTCCCATACAAAGGTTATGTTGAACATTATTAAAAGTGAGTTAACTCACTAACGAAAAACTTTAGAATCACTAAATTTTACAGAGGAAATGGCATAAAGAAGATAAAAAAAATGGAAAATGGGCGTGGCCATGGGCGAAATCGGTTCACAACCACGCTGACTTCCCATATAACTGAATTTTGTATTCCATCTGATTCCATCATTTTAATATAATATACATATGTATACTGTACCTTGGTGGTGAAAATGAGTGAAAATATGTACATATATAATGATTTTCGTTATTCTATTGATCTTTATGTCGAATATATGGATCAAATTGTGTGTTATCTGAATAAAAATATGTAGTTTTGTAGTAGTCAATAAATTGCGAGAGTATAAAATATTTGGTTACACCCGAACTTAGCCTTTCCTTACTAGTTTCATATAAAAGTGGGTGGTGACACGCCTATTATTAAAATTTTACACAGACTCACATGTATCCGAAGAACGGAACCTAGCTTTTAGCTAGGTTTTCCTAAAAATCTAACGGTACTTTCTAAAAATATAGTTAAATGCATGAACACCTGTACATTTTCACAGCACATCAGAATTTTTATGAAAAATTTCGCAGCAACAACGCACTTCAAATTGTTCTGGTAATTTTTCAGGTTAACGAATCAATATTCCTTTTAATGGATTTTGAAGTTAAAACAAGGTTTTATCTTGTGAAATTAATTAAGGCTAACGTGATTCGGGTTTTTTTGTGAAATTAGTGTTCTTATCACCTATTGTTTGTACTATTGTTGTTTCGTGCGTCTTCAATTTGTTTACATAAAGGTTTAATTGTGTTCCTCCCCGATACCTCTTTAGGTCTATTTTGTATTGTCCTTATCAAAGTGTTAAGGTAATAAAAGTGTTAAAGTTAGGTGCGGAAATTTTGCGGTTGCAATCGTCAAAATACTATACTGTCCTATGAATTCACTATTTTTAAGTTCAAACTCTTTTAACTGGACTAAGAAAGGTTAGAAAGAAGGATAAATCAACGTTATTTCTATCTGGGTACTCTTTACTAGAAGAGACATTATATGTACGTTTTTTTTTTCAATTATGGGTGTGAAAAAATTAACTGTATTAAATTGGTTGATAATTTTCTTTTTTCCTAAATGATTTTTTTATATGATACTAGTGGCCGGGCCACGCATTGCTGTGGATAAGCTATTTATTAAAGTGAAATTAATTTTATAACTTAAATTGTAGCTTTACTATATCCCTTTTTGTTTAACTACTATTTTTTAGTTGTTGCAAGGGTGCGATTTTGGCCATCAATAATACCAACCTTATCATAGTATCAATGTTTAAGTTAGACGCTCTGATAAACGCTCGAAAGAATAACCTCCGTGAACTATATAAACTAAGACGTGTGCTCATAGGGAAGTGCAAACCACCCTATTAAAGACGAAAACGGTGTCATGATTACATCTGAAAGAGACCAACTTGCCAGGTGATTTAAACATTTCTCGGGTGTTCTTAATCCAACCAGCACGTATCCACCTTCGGCTCTCACCCCTCCACTATCCCGACCACCTTATACCAGTAGTTACTCTGCAATATCATCATCTCCACCGTGCTTGGTCGAAATTGAACGTGCCGTAATGGAATTAAAGTCAGGAAAAGCTTCGGGAGGTGACATGATCCCTTCAGAAGCAATGAAAGTAGATGCCAGTGTGACGGCGCGCTATTTTGCCCCTCTTTTCGAAGCGATATGGCGGGAAGAAAAACTTCCGGATGAGTGGATGACCCGAAAACTAGTATAAAACAGGGCTGACTTATGTCGCCGTTGCTGTTTCTCATAGTTCTTAACGATGTGCTGAACAAAGTACTAACGGGCAAACGTGGTGTACCTTGGAATCTCTACGAACATCTAGAAGAACTAGGTTACGCGGATGATATCGCTTTGATGTTTGTCAAAAGATCGGATTTGCAGTCGAACTTAGACCAATTTAGTGCCGCTGCAAGTAAAGTTGGTCTGGTGGAATCCACAAGGGGCGAGAAGCAGCGAAAGACCGAAAACCCCCGGCGGCGCATGGTTGAAGCACATCTAAGGAACGCAAACACCAACTGGAATAATTTAAAACTTTTGTCCAATAACCGGAATGACTTTAATAAGTTTGTTTTGTTGAAATCGGATAATAACCACGCCCACCTCTCATACAAAGGTTAGGTTGAAAATTACTAAAAGTGGGTTAAGTCACTAACGAAAAACGTCAGAAAAACTAAATTTCACAAAAATAATAGCAGAAGGAAGCTGCACTGAGATTTTTTTACAAAATGGAAAATGGGCGTGGCATCACCCAATGAGTCAAAAACCATATCTCAGGAACTACTCGACAGATTTCAATGAAACTTCGCTTCACAATCACGCCTACTTCCTATATACCAGAACTTTGAAGTCAATCTTAATCGTTTACTTTACAATATATAAAGGAAGCAGAACTTTGCACAAATACTATGTTTATAGTATGGCAGCCCCATTCTAAAAATCGCCGAATTCGGACCATAGGTTTTTAAGGCCCCATATATCGAACACGAGGACCTCGGTGCTTCTAACCTAATATTATGGTTTCCAACTTTCAATGGACTTTATACAATATATATGATGAATATTCAGTTACACCCGAACTTAGCCCTTCCTTACTTGTTATATATATGATATTATAAAATATGGAATATGTGGGCTGGATGGAGGAGGCTATAACGACGCTTTCTTAAATATTTTTACAAAGGCTTTCTGTAAGTTATGATGCTCCGACCATGACCATGGGCTTTGTGAGCTATAGGATCTAGTAGTCCGATGTGGACAATTTTTTTTTATTATATAATTAAAATATTTTTCTAAATTTTTGGTGATAATTTCATAGCGATATCTCACAACGGAAAGTATTTATGGTCACGTCTTCATACAAGCCAAACCACTGTGCAGTAGTGTGAAAAAACGATGAAACTCGCTTAAAAAGTGATTCAAATAACAAAATTGAAATATACTAGGTTGGCGGTACTCATTCCCTCTTTTTATTTTAAAACAAAATTATGCTGTTCGCCAAAAGATTGTTTTGATAAGCATCCCCTATACTTCGAAATTATATTAAAAGCCGAATATTCGCTTAGCAAAAGAATTTTTTATACAATTTGGCGATTTCGAATGTTACTTAATAATGCAACTCCCATAGAAACCTGACCTGAAATTACTGACAATACCGTATTAAGAATTTGGTCGTTTCAGCGAACTTTTTTTATATCGAGGGTAATTGGACCTCGTGGTTTAAACACTTTTTCCGTTTCACTAATACATCAAAGGAAATTCCAATTTAACTTATTTTAGATTGTTATCTTATCATTGTCATCTCATTGCACAAATAAAATGCTATATTTAGATAAATCGTTTTGGGTACTGTTATAACATATTACAATTTATGCGAGTACAGGGCGCAAAAGTGATGTAATTCTTTGTTATTGAGCTGATTTCAAAACCAACCTTAAGTTTCAAACAGCACAGTTAGTAATTAACGATTTCAAGTGCACTAGATAAACATCCACAATCAAAGAATGCGATTTAATAACCCAAAACCAATAAATTGAGATGAGTAAACAGTTTAGAAGGACCAATCGGAGTTAAACGATCAGTACCGGCAGTATTAACAATATCACAATATAAATAATTTCTTAAGGAAGGCATTAAATTCATTTACGTTAACTAAGTACAGCTTGTGGTAAGTGTGTATCACATTTCCCGATACATTGCGTCACTATAACTTGGGTGCATTGCATTCTGATGCGTAGAAAAATAAACAGTCGAGTGAGAATGTATCGTTATTGCACTTTTTATGTCGCATTCTTTTTAACCATATTAGAGACAAATCTCAGTTGTGCCAAAATTAGTCATGTTTTGTTTTTTTTCGGCATATTTTGTCTTAAAACAATATTGTCATAGGGTCAAGTTGGTTTTCTTTTCAGAAATTTCTCAATAATAACGACACATTTAACTTATGCCAGCGAAAGTGATTTATATTTTTCAAAACTAACGACATAATTCAAGGTGGGTCACGTTTATGTCCAAAAAGAGGTTTTAGTACACTTATTTGGTCCACTTATGCTCAGCATTTTATTTAATATCCATGCTACTAGTTTATTCAATAAACTTATGACGTTTTTCTATATTTGATAAATAAGAGACAAAAAACCGCTCTACTGAAAAATCGACTTTTTTGATTTGTGGCACTATTGATGTAAATGAGCGATATATATGAAACTACAAGCTGCTTGTTATGATATTGTCCTTTTTTAGTTTTAACATGTTTATGCTAAATTTATTTCGTCAAACAACACACTAATTGTGTTTTCAAAAAAAAAAAAGTTCAAAACACACACTGGTTAGTAATTATATCTAAATATGTATGCGAAACAACATTTGTTACCTACGAAGCAACAACAACACGAAGATAAAATATCATAACAGTAGCAACCATTTCCATATTCCGTTTAGTATGATTTCCAAAAGCAAGGAAAACTTTCAAAACTTTGACGGGGGACGATCAATGTTACTTTTGGCACTCCGACAGTGAGCGCCCCGTAACAATTCAGGGTCTACCTGGCTCAGTGCGAAACAAATGGAACGTGTTGTTAATAAGCTTCAAAGCTTTGCTGAAGCTGTGTGGTTAAAAATACAAGGGCACTTGTTAAATTAAAACACTTTCCCGGCCGCCACCTGCCGTATTCAATATACAGTCGAGTGTACTTTACAGGTTGGGTACGAGTGTGCCATTTTGGGAGGTATACCGCGTTGTGCTACAACGAAAATGTTTTAATTCATTTAAATGCCGCTACAACGGCACTTGTGGCAGTGCTGATTGCTGATTGCCTGTCTTGACAACACCGCAGCCAATCTGGCGCACTTGAGTGCTCTACGCTCTTTTATTTTCGCATTTAAAAGTTGTTTATTGTTTTTTCATTTCGCTTATAAAAATAAACTTTTGACGAACCGATGTCGTCTGATGAAATGTAACGGTAGCTGTAAAGCACTTATCCAGGCACAATCACACTCCTCGCCCACACCCCAGGCAGTGCAGCAGTGAAAACAGTAAATGTTTTAATTTGCTAGCATCGACTGGCGGACGGTGGCACCGGTGTTGGGTGCGAAAGATGCGCCAAGTTTAAATTAGATTATGCTAATTATGGTGGTAATCCAATGCGGTTGTTTGCGTTCGTGCGGGTGTGCGATGAGCTGTGGCGGTGTGTAATGTATCTCCATCACCATGAGTGCCGCTGTGACGTTCCAATTCTCAGGCGAAATCAATTTGCATTTTGTGGTTTCAATGATGGATGTGCGAATGTCTCCCACTTCCCGTTTACCATTGCTAATGCTGCTATACCTTGTCTGGCTATAAATATATGTATTTCAAATTGTTTTTATAGCAAAATGAAAAATCAACTTGGCAAACTTTTTTCATATAGCAAATTTGGTAAAAGTTTATTCTTGCGCGCTTTATATTTCTTGTTGATTACCATTTGTAAAAGGCGCGACAAATAACTGGGAAGTTGTTGGCATCTTCCAGATGAAAAATGCGCCAACTGCAATTGTTTGTCTGAGTAAACCAATAAAACAACGCTGAAGTTTTCGCATTGCAAGCAATTAAAACCAGCAGCTTCGAGTTTTGGATATGGAAGGAGCTTAAAGCGCTTAAGCACACATAGAAAACTGCTATTGAAGGAAGTTTACTTTAATAGAAGTGAAACCTATTAAATGAATGACTAAAAAAAATTAAAACGATTCTCGATATTCTTTAAGAAAATCACACGTTTTTTTTGTTGTTAATCCAACAATAAACAAGTAAAGAAGGGCTAAGTTCGAGTGTAACCGAACATTTCAATTTATGTTATTAGGATACAATTCGTCCCCTATATTCGGCTTGAAGACCACTAAATAACGAAAATCATAATCTATACTAATATTATAAAGGGAAAATATTTGTATTGAATAAACTCGAAAACTACTGTACCGATTTCAAAAATTCTTTCACCATTGAAAATCTACATTCACCCTGAGTAACATTGGCTACATTTATCTATAGTACTATAATAAAGAGGAAAGATTTGTATGTATGTTTGTATTGAATAAACTCGGAAACTACTGTACCGTTTTCAAAAATTCTTTCACCATTCAAAAGCTACATTCACCCCGAGTAACATAGGCTATATTTATTGCTAGAATCTCAACATTTTGGAAATAGTTCCCAAGTAGGGTATCAAAAAAACTCCGTGATGGAGAATCTTAATCTGAAACTGAAAATCGTCTTGCAAGTCATTCTCTTCGCATCGCAATCGCGTGCCAGAGAGTCGAGTAACGAGCGACCCTGCAAAGTACGCGCTTGAGAGTCGAGTAAGGAGCGTGTGCAGCGGCTTGAAGAACAAAATATTAGAAATATACAAGCTGGCACTAAGCCGTCGAACTCAGAGCTTTCCCAACGCCTTCATAATCAGAAAGAAAGACAACGGACACCAAAGACTAGAGTTCGTAATCAAGTTTTAGCTCATTGGAAATAAAATATAATTTCATGTTCGAATTTTCTAACAACTTATAACTCTTGAATTGTTTGTTTAAGCCCGTGCGAAACCGGAGTGGTCTGCTAGTACATACATATATACTAAATGAGGGATAACTAAAATAAATACATAAAATTTCGCCTCCAAGCTACATTACATCCTTGATTAAACGCTTACATAATTTTGTTAATATATATACATATTAACCGATATATACGGTATAAAGCCCACCGAATGTTTGAAAACCTTAATATTAGGTACATGGTAGCTGCAGGAAGTTATGACTAAATGTGACCCATTTTTAGCACAGAGACACATTTTTATTAGAAACACATCCCCTTAGAATATCTGAAAGATTACGGATATTTTCGGTAAAAAATTAGTCACGAGTACTAGGGTCCTCATGTTCGATATATGGGCTCTTGAAAAGTTATAGTCCAATTTGGAAATTTTTTAAATGAGTGATGCCACAAGCTGTAAAGAAAGTCTTATGTACCAAATTTTATGGAAATTGGTCGAGTAGGTTCTGACCTAACAGTGGGCGACGTCACGCCTATATTTTCGTTTGTCAGTTAACGCAATATTAGTTGAAGTGGTGTGCGAGACATATTCAAAAATCTCTTTTCGAAAACATTATTTCCAAATATGCTCCTCCCTGTTGCGATTCTTTCTTTCATGTCATTTTCATAGCTTTATCGTGGGTTATAGCGTGTTCTTTTCTTACAAATGTGTAACATTTATTATTCTAAATTGTGAGCGGGAGTTGACCAGTATAATAGGAAGACATTTATTTGTTCTTTTATCATGTAAAAATGGAACACATTCAAAGCATGTGTATAATGTTGAAATACAAAGAGACAGCATTTTCATCAGTAAAAGAAAACGCTACTAGTTAAACAGTAATTCCCGCTTAAATGCCACTGTTAAATATGTAACACTTTTGAAGCACTAAACCGGAATAGGCACTTAAATTAATTCCGCTTAAGTGCCTCGAGATACTTTTGTCAAATACTTCGATCTAAATACAATTATTTTTTAGAACGTAAATCATGTTTATTTGTTATTAATAACGAAAATACAAAAAAACATTACAAAAATATGTACACACACTCACATAAGTATACATACGGTAACGATTTTGGCCATATTTTGAAACAAATTAATAAACGTTTTAATCTTTTATCTTTTAATAAACTAGTTTGAACAAATGGTGAAAACAAAACTAAGTTTTTATTAATTTGTTTTAAAATATGGTCAAAATCGTTACCGTATATTGATAATGCTCAAAGCATTTAATTCAAAAAATATTAAAACAAACTTAAAAGAGGAAAATTCCAAACAAAAAATTTCTTTGTGTCTTAAATATTACCGGCATTTAAATAGGAATGGCACGTAATGGGGGAGTTTATATGTAAATTTAGAGAAAAAACCACGATTCCGCAAAATATTGTCACTTAAGCGGGAAAGGAACTTAAACGAGGAGCACTTAAGCGGGGATCACTGTAGCACTTTATATTTTCCCGGTTAACTCCATGGCGTGGCAATGGTCCGATTTCGCCCATCTGCAGTATCAAACCTCTCAAGGTGACAAGGAATGGGTGTATCAAGCTTCATTAAGATATCTCATGTTTTACTCAAGTTTTCGCTTTCACAGACAGACGAACAGACAGAGGGACAGACAGACATTCGTATTTTAAATTGTCATGCTGATCAATTTGACATACTTATATAACCCTATGTCTAAATCGTCTAGTTTTAGGCCTTACCAACAACCATTATGTGAACAAAACTATTATACTCTGTGGGGGGAACTCGTCAATGTCATCGTGTAAGCAAGTTCTGAAGAACCTGTGCTCCTCACACCGAAAAGCCTACTTATGTATGCAGTAATTCCCGCTAAAGTGCCCTTTCTTAACATGCAAGACATTTGAGACACTTAAGCGGGAAAGGCACTTAAATGTATCCCGCTTGAGTGCCTCGAGGTACTTACCAAACTTGTTCTCAAATACTTCGATCTAATATTTTTCTTTTAGAAGGAAAGTCACATTTATTTCTTATTAATAACAAAAATACTTTTTAATAAGAATAAATATGGAAAAAAAATAATTACAACAAGTAAGGAAAGGCTAAGTTCGGGTGCAACCGAACATTTTATACTCTCGCAATTTATTGAAGAAATTTAACCAATACATATATGCGGAATAAAGCTCACCGTATTTTTGAAAAACCTATAATTAGGTATATGGGAGCTAGGAGAAGATACTTTTGAAAAACCTACAATGAGGTATATGGAAATGTTATGACCCGATTTTAATAATTTTTGGAACAGAGACACACTATTAAAAGAAAACAATTTCCTCTGAATTAAATTGAGATATCTGAGAGATTTACCCATATTCTCGGCGCTGAGTTCAACATGTTCGATATCTGGGGCCTTGAAAAGTTATGGTCCGTTTTCGACAATTTTTTCACAAGTGAAGCCAGAGATGATATGCACTAATTGTGTAAAGTTTTATTCCGTTATCTTCATTGGTTCCTTATGTTTACATTATAAAGTGAAGGAATAAGATGGATTTCAAATTTGAGTTATAAGGAAAGTAGTAGTGGTTGTGAACCGATTTCGCCCATTTTTTGTCCGTATTATCAGGAAAATATAATACTCTCGTAGCAACTTTTGTTGCGAGAGTATAAAATGTTCTGTTACACCCGAACTTAGCCCTTCCTTACTTGTTATATTCATTGAATCCGGTCGAGTAGTTCCTGAGATATGGGTTTTGACCCATTAGTGGGCGACGGCACGCCCATTTTCCATTTTGTAAAAAAATCTGAGTGCAGCTTCCATCTGCCATTTCTTATGTGAAATTTAGTGTTTCTGCCGTTTTTTCGTTAGTGAGTTAACCCACTTTCAGTAATTTTCAACCTAACCTTTGTATGGGAGGTGGGCATGGTTATTATCCGATTTCTCTCATTTTTGGACTGTATAAGGAAATGGCTGAAAAAAACGACTGCAGAAGGTTTGGTTTATATAGCTTTATTGGTTTGCGAGATATATACAAAAAACCGATTTGAGGGCGGGGCCACGCCCACTTCCCCTAAAAAATTACATCTAAATATGCCCCTTAATAGTGCGATCCTTCATACCAAATTTTTCGGTTTTCGCCATTTTGTGGGCGTGGCAATGGTCCGATTTTGCTCATTTTCGAAAGCAACCTTTCTATGGTGCCAAGAAATAAGTGTGCCAAGTTTCATCAAGATATCTTAATTTTTACTCAAGTTACAGCTTGCACAGACGGACGGACAGACAGACATTTGGATTTGAACTCCACTCTTCACCCTGATCACTTTGGTATACATAACCCTATATCTAACTCGTTTAGTTTTGGGTGTTACAAACAACCATTATGTGAACAAAACTATTATACCCTGTGCAACAGGTTGCGAGAGTATAACAACGATGCCGCAAAATATTGTCACTTAATCGGGAAAGGCACTTAAGCGGGGATGACTATACCGTGTTAAATGTATTTGGAATAACTATAAACCGTATTTAAGCATAGTTTTATTTTTTTGTTTATATGTATATAGAGTTAGTTAGCCATGCATTGGAATCCTCAATTCTTACTATCAATTAGTTCAAACGAGCAAAATGAAACAACCGATCGAAATCGATATCGAAATCATACTGAGATTCTTTGAACATTTCAATCTCCTGATTTGATTTCTCCTTTCCCCATCTTTTTTATCATTATTTTAAAAGACAAAGGGTTTATTAGTGTATGGTTGGCACTACGTTAGGGGTTGGTTTATTTAACTCTTTTAAACTGTCGTTAGACTAATTCGTGTTCATCATCTAAATTAACTGAAGTCAAGAAATAGGCTACTCCTTACTATCTTGGCATTTTGTTGACGTAGATGAAAGTGATTTCGACGAAAAAAACCATTCATACTTCTTTCATTGCTAATAATGATACTGATAAGAAATCACTTTCGGATATGTGAATAAGCTGCTTGCTTTCCTTTTCTTTTGCTGTGATATATGTGCAGCCATATAAACATAGTTCGGTGCACGTATCCAAAAACTATTTTCACATATGTATGTGTTTATGTTGGTATCGGACTCAATTTAGAATCGTATTTATTATATGTATCCTGCGAAAATTTATGAAAAACGCTACTATATCTAAGATCAAAGTAAAGTTAAGTTAGAATTATCCGATTTCGATAAATTATGCACCGCTTGAAGGTAATTCCATAATGCAACTCTCATAGAAACCCTCGTCCATATTGACAATATACTGGTATAGACGATTTTCACAAGGATTTCTTGAGTATAATTTTCCTCAGGAAATTCGAATCAATATCGATGTGCGTGCCTTGGCGTTGTCCGGTTTGAACACAATTTTTCAAAAATACTGTGGGCTTTATTCAGCATATATCGGTTAATATGGGAGATATCTTAGAAAAATTAAGTGAGCGTATAGTCTTGTGTATAATGTACCTTGCAAGTGAAAATTATTTATGCCGAATATATGAGTAAAATTTTGTGTTATCTGAATAAAATTACGAGAGTATAAAATGTTCGGTTGCTTCCTTCAGACGACAATTGTTGAAAGTCTAGGTCCGTATTAAGAGTTCCCCCACCAAATCCCACCAAACATCTGTGTATATAGCAAAACATATTATCTCCTAACTTCTGGCTTGGCCGGCTGACCGCGATTCGTTCGCTATTTTGACGTTGTCATAGGTAACTAATTTTTCGTCACCAGTAACCACCCACAATGGATCGATTGCGATTCACAGATGCAAAATCGGACCATAGTTCCTAGGCTTACATGGCAAATATTCAAGCGTGATATATACAGTGGAACTTCCATAACTCGAACCTTCTATAAGTCGAAGATTTCCATAACTCGAACACTTGAATGGGCAAAAGCGTTTAGAAGCCAAATTTCATACAAATTTCCTTCCCTAACTCTAATTTCTATAACTCGAGGTTCTCCAAAACTAGAACTCTTGAAGTGGCAATAGAAGTCAAATTTCATACAAATTTCTTTCCAAAAATCGAACTTTTCGACCGGGACATTATACAAAATTTAAAATTTTACTATCAACGCAGAATTTTAAAAGAGTCTTTCTATATCGTATGGAGGCAAACAAAAAATATGATTTTTTACTTATAGATCCCCTAAATCGTGTAACAAAGGCATGAGATATAGACGTCAAGAGCCAAACAATAGCAAACTGCAACAAACAAAATTACAAAATACATGTTTTAATGTATTTAAATACAATTTGTTGCAAAGTAAATAACTAAAACGGTGTATAAATCTGTATTTTCCAGCTTTTTCAAAAATTGTATGTTTTAATGAAAATTCTATAACTCAAAGTTTTTTTGTGGATTATTGTGATTCGAGTTATATAAGTTCCACTGTATTTTCATTTAATGGAGCCGGAGTTCATCAAAATTAAAAGTGAATATATGGAACGTCAAAGTACAGCTTTGTTAGTTTATACGTTTCAAACTCCTCATTTATGCAAGAAGGGTTGAAAAAAACGCATTCGCTTGATTGATTTCACCCCGCTTAAATCAACTTTATGTACATATGTACGAGCAAATTTAAAAGCGATTTCAGCAAAGCTTACATATTAAATACGTCGAAACATTTAAAGTTATAAATATATGTATATAGTACACTTAACTTGTAAACAAGCGCCATGCAACCATTGCGGAATAACATAATTACGAGTAGCATTACCATCAACGGTCCTTTCGGCCTCTAACTGCTGTAGTAATCATGTGTGCGATGCACCGTTAACATCCCTTAAATACATATATGTAAGTATATGTGTATGTCTGTAAGCATGTAATTGGCACATTTGTGAGAGCGTTCATGGTCTGAAGTGATAGATCCTTGTTAGGGTCACACTTGTTCACATGTATGTATGTATATATTTATGGAAACTTCGTCTGTGAAACACACTGAAACGTATTTATATTTAAGTTAATGTGTTTGTGGCGGATCTGAAGCGCGGTGACAGTCCACCGCATTTGACTGCAAATTAAATTTATGTGCCACTTGTGGCTTTCGGCAGTTCACACTTTATCCTTACCACTCACTATGGTAAATGCTGCTGTGGCCATTAACAGTGGATGTTAGCGAAAGCTGGTAAATTGTTTGATGTATGACACGGTGTGTGACATGTGTAAAATGAATTCCTCAGTGTGTACGCCCCGCAGACGTGACAATAATTTATTGTAGTGATTGTGCGTGGTCAATAAGTTCACTCATCACCTTAAACACATACTATTTGGGTTTGAACCCGAACCGTTTTGGATGTCATTTATCAGCAATGTGCTGGGAGTCAAGTAAACGTTCCTTAGCAGTGCGCCCCCGTAGTACACAGGACCTAATAATGTATGCTTTGATGGAGTTGTTGAGTTATAATTGATGTGCTTACTAAGCGTCGGTTAATAACCAAGCAAACCATTTTATAAAGACTATATTGAAAACTCCTAAAAGTACGTTAAATTGCTAACGAAAAATGGAAGAAGCACTAAATTGTATAGTAACGATGGTATAATAAAAATAGTAAATAAGGCACGGCGGGGCTCTTTCCCCATATCTAAGGCAATTCCTTGATATTCTAATGTTACAGTATTTAGAATAGTAGTAATTGGTTTTGGACAACGCATACTTACCTTAATTAATTTTACAATGAATAAATCAAGAACCCATAGATATATCGGTCTCAAAATTGTCGAAATTGATGATGCCACGCCTCAAATACAGTATTTGTGTAAAATTTTATTTCGCTACCTTCATTTATTCCTAACCAATATTATAAAGTGAAGCAATCAGTTGGAATTCAAAAATGAGTTATATGGAAAGTAGGCGCCGTTTTGAACTGATTTCCTCCATGTTATCAAGGTGGCAAGAAAATTGTATATACCGAATTTCATTGAAATCGGTCAAGTAGTTCCTGAGGTATAGTTTTTGACCCATAAGTGGGCGATGCCACGCCCATTTTCCATTTTGTAAAAAGATCTGAGTGCAACTTCCTTCTGTAAAATTTAATGTTTCTGATGTTTCCGTTGGTGATTTAACGCACTTTTAGTAATTTTCAACATAACCTTTGTATGGGAGGTGGGTGTGGTTATTATCAGATTTCTTTTATTTTCATGGTGTGTCATGGGATACGTAAAGGAAATTACTGCAGAAAGTTTGGTTCATATAGCCTAAGTAGTTTGCGAAATATATACAAAAAACATATTTGGGGCCGGGGTCGTGTTTCCGTTTGAATTTGAGCTACGACCGACTAAACTATTACCATATTTTTTATAAGAAGCTGGTTCATATGAGAAACACGCTTTGATCATTCTGATACATTTTAAAAATATTAAATTTTAACAATTTTTTTATTTCTTCTTCTTGAAATTAGAAAATGTAATAATTGAATTGAATAATAGAAAGTACATTCAAGTTTGCATGCAGCTTGAATTTGGAATAAGTGATATTAGAATACGACTAACATCATAGTGGCATACAACTAAGTGAACATTTCATAATGGCTACAAGGAAAGTCTATTAGAAACAAAGCACAATCACCGTTCTTAACTCTTTGTAGGTCTCAAACTTTTGGAACAGCGAGGAAAATAATGCTGAAAAATCGTAAAATCTGATTTAAGAGTAGTCGCTAAGGAAGTCGACAACTCATTTTGTGAGTAATATGATATATTCCATATGTTTGATGCATGGCACGAGCGCCAGAGAAGGTTGTTCGTAAAATTAATAAATGAATTGCATTTGAAAAATTGTAATCACCGTAATGAACATGTTAAATGTTTCTGATATCTGGTTTTATAGCCAAAACTAACATAATAATCATAACAAAGCTAACGTTTTCATCGTAATAAACTGCTACAACGTTTACTAAGACGGTCGTGGTTGACTTACGGGGATTGACTATCAGGAAGGTGATTACTATCTGACACTATCTATGGCGAAAGAATTTGATGGTGAAAAATTCGAGACAGGGACTTCAATGAGAATACTATTCTCAAATTACTTTCTACAAGTTCTGTTATTGTTGTTGTGTAGCCGCATAAAACATTCCCTAAATAATTTTGAGGAATGCTGCCGATTTGACAGTCCTTGGCCGGATAAAAATCCGCGTCCGTTCCGGTTACGTTTAACTGACTGTCGTGGGAATAATTTTTTTTTTATAATGAATTTATTTTTAGTAGAGCCATAAATATTACTCATATGCGTTACGTTAAGTTACCTTCTAAGATGTATTACTTTCTGTCGTGTTCCTTTCTTCTACGAAAGGTGTTTTGCTTTATATCAGACGACAGTTTTGATCGCAAGTTTTAATTTAAGATTTTGCTCAAAGTACAATAACTTTTAACAATATTTTTGTAATCACAATGAGTCGACGTTGTATTTTTCATGTGGCATTCAAATATTTTTTTTATTTTGCTCGTTTATGTTTTTATAAATCCATAAAAAATTACCATTAACACAATCTCTCAGCCGATGTAATTTGTTTATTTATTTCACCGATCATATTTTGATAAAAAATTTTTTTATATTTAATTCTTTATAATTATTTTCACAAACACCGCCAATTTGTTTTTTGAAGTTTAGTTGACGCTTATAATACTCGATTCAATAACGCCGTAATAAATTAATTCGACCGCCACTTAGTACCGCCTGCGATGACAGTTAAAAATCAAATGAGTTGCTCTACTGGCTGGAAATTTTAAAATTATGAAAAACGTCCAAAACGCGCGCCACACTTGCCGCTGCCAATAGGCAAAGCGGCCGCAGGCAATGGACACAGCCACCAAGCCGCAGAACCACCCCCAAAGTAAAAGCTAAAGCGGAAGTACAAAAAGGCTACAGCAGCATCCAGCTGTAACAATGACACGCTGTGCAGGAGCTGCGTTTGCGGGGGGGTTGGCGGAAGCAATGGCAATAACGGAATCACAGTAGCTAAAGCAAAAACAACAACAACTACATATAGATGTGTTGCCGTTGTGGCAAGTAGCATTGAAGAAATCAACGCTGCAACAGCGCCAACACCATTGGTTGTATAGGCAACCACAGAGCAACTGAATTTTATGATATATACATGCAGCAGTGGCCTTGTTTACGGTTTGTCACTTATTGTACGTACATACATACATACGAGTACTTGTTGGCAATATTTTGCACTTTTTATGCACGTGGTTAACGTGGCTGTTGCTATTGTTCTTGTTGTTGTGCTGACTGTGGCTTTTGACGGGAACATCAACTAGACTTGTCAGCAAGCGGTGATTTTGTCACTCAGCGTAAATCGTTGGCAACGCATCAGCATCAACGACAAAATCAGCAACATAACAACAACAACAAATAGCCAGAAACTATCGCTGCATAAGTGTGTGTGTGTGTAAGGGATTTTGTTGCTGTCAGGAAGCAGTCATCATTGTTATCTGTATGAAGTGATCTGATTTTCGCAGGAACAACACATGTGTGAAAGTACAAAAAAAAACATCAAAACATTGCATCTGTATATATATATTTTTTTGTATGTACTTATGTGATTGTGTGTGTGTGTATTGTTTTTAAGATTCTGATACATTTTTAATTCTATTTAACTGCATTTGGTTGGAGTTAACTTTAATATTTTTGCGCACTTTCAAATTGTTTTCATTATTCCAGCTAAATTCCAGCTAAACATACAAACACACATACGACATACATATATGTATGTAAATACAAATGTTTAAATAAATAGATAATGTACAGTATTTACCACGCGACACGTCCTAATTACACAGTCTCTTAATTTTAATGTACCAAGTAAATTCATTCATATAAATGTACATGTATATATGTACATATGTCTGTACATAATTGCAAAAATTGCCGACAGCAATGAATCCTAGATTCCTTTGTTATTCACCACTGTGTGTGAGGCCGAGAGGTGATGTGTTACTAAACTGGCTGCAATTCTTCGCGGCATACCTCGTTTCCACTTTCGTATCGCCACAGGATTTAGCGGCTCCTATTGGTTCACATACAGTCGCTGAGAAGTGTCGCAATTTCAAGCAATCTGTACGTAAAAATATTACACCACTAAGCTGCCCACTCTGAAGTAGGGCAGGTGATTATGTTAGGTTCGATGGCTGTTTCCCAAAATGAAATACACTTAGACTATTAAGGACAGTCCTTTGAGATGCCAAAAATGTATCCCCGTAGTTAAATTTAAGAAACGACAACGCGCCTAGAACCTACCACAAATCTGCGGGGTTTTTTACTTCTATATCCGTTAATTCGAGAGGATGCCCAAAAAAGTGAGGTTCAATGAACTTTTGCCTAAATCTCGCAAAGGTAGAGGCATTCTAAAGGAAGAATTCTAATTCATCCTACTCTAAGCAGCTTCTGCAGATAGCATCCGGTAAAATTTTGAATTTAACCGCGTGAATCCTGATGGGAAAATGGAAAAATTGTCCTCACTGTGGGCGAAGAGCTCCCTTGACCTCCTGTGATTTATTTTGAGCCAGAAGGATATAGCGACAGAACTAGAGACTGTCCAGCGCTTGTACAGTTCAGCTAAGACTCAATCATCCTGAAGCAAATTGTAAGAGGATAGTGTTGCTCCTACTTGTTCCCATTCTACTATAGGTGAGATCGACGTGCCTAGCATAGGAAATCTCATCAGCCTTGCAATTTCCTGCGATACCGCTGTGGCCAGGCACACAAATGGTCGAATTGTGAAGTTCCTGCACCAGACTGGAGCGTACTATCAGATAAACCACTGCAATCTCGAAGAGATAGTTACTTGTAATTACTCCAGCTAAAGAGTTTAGAGAAACCTTCGGACCTTATAAGTGTAAGCCCATGTTCATTGAATTAAACTGAAACCTGTCTGTCAGCACAAAGACATGTAAAAGAGATACAGCATAGGGATGGCCATTAAAAAATACTCTTGGGGTTTTCGAGAGAAAGGTTTTGCGCAAGATTTATGGTCCTCCAAACATAGGCAACGGTGGAAAGTGACCTGGCTTCACTTGGAGTTTCCAGTTGGCGCCAAAAAGCAAAAAGAAGAAACGAGTATCGCGCTCTGGTGGATTCGGCTATAATCGCTTAAAGCGGTTCCTACGCCAAATATATATATATGTATATGTTACTCGGGGTAAATGTAACTTTCCAATGGTGACAGAATTTTTGAAATCGGCACAGTAATTTTTAAGTTTATTCATTACAAACATACATACAAACTTAAACTAAACTTAAACTAGTAGTATAGATTTAAAAATTATGATTTAATAGTTTCAGTTTATAAAAATAATATAATACAATGATGTACCAACAATTGCATCTTTTTCCAAAGGCTAATGTTACTGCTTTTATCATATTGGTAGCATTATCAGTAACAAATGGTGATATTTTAGTTTCGTGGATACCCCTATCTTCACATGTCTTCAAAATTTGCTCGCTTGTATATTCAGATATATTTACATCTGAACAATTTCAAATGCACCAATAGTTAAAGATTTGTGTTTCAGACAATTTTTATACTCTCGAAACGAAGTCGCTAAAGAGAGCTGTAACTTGAGTAAAAATAGAGATATCTTGATGAATCTTGGTACACGTATTTCTTGGCACCATAAGGAAGTTAAGTTCGAAGATGGGCGGAATCGGACTACTATGACTATGAAGGAGCATATTTGAATGTAATTAAATGTTTCTTGTAAACTACTAAAGCTATATCAAGGAAACTTTCTAGAGTCGTTTTCTTCAGGCACTTCCTTATACAGTCGAAAAATAAAGGATATCGGATAATAATCACGCCCAACTCCCATACATAGGTTATGTTGGAAACTACTAAAAATTTTAATTCAGTAAGCAAAACCACCAGACAGAAGAGCTGCACTCAAAATGGTGTACAAAATTTTAAATGGGCGTGGTTCCACCCACTTATGGATCAAAAACCATATCTCGGAAACTACTCGACTAATCTTAATGAAATTCGGTTCATAATAGCTTCCCAATGATATGTCCAAATTGATCCATAACCACGCCTATTTCCCATATACATATATAAAGTAAGCACTAGTGAAGGATGTCGAAACTGAACTTCGCACAAATTCTGGATTTAAAGTGTGGCATCGCCCTTCTAAAACTCGCCGAAATCGGACCATAAGTATTCAAGGCCCCACATATCGAACATGAGGGCCTTGGAGATTCGAATTTTTTTTTACCGAAAATATAAGTAAGTCTCTCAGATATTTTGAAGAAATTCAGAGGGAATATTTTTCTTCTAATACGAGATCTCACATGACCCCAACCACCATTTTGCATGACTAATTCAGCATACTTATGTAACATTCCGAATCCCATGGTGGGATCTTTCAAAAATTACGACTAGTCGCTGTTTTTGGTTCCACCTGGTACCACCTGGTTCCAAGTAGGCCAATCCGTATTGTAATTTTTGAGATGCAGTAAGTGAAAAATAATCTTTTTCTAAAATAACGATTTTCGGTAATGCAAATTGCATGCTTAAAGCAATCAGTTCGAAAAAGAAAAACTGTCATCTGCATCAAAATAAAAAATTCGAAAAACAAACATTACATAGCTGATGCGCAATCAATCATCTCATCTTGAAGTTCATAAATGCAAATGTTTTGATGCATCAGCCGGCATAACAACAGCTGGACAAAGTTGTCAGAATTTTCTGCATTACCGAAAAAGCAGGAGTATACGCTTTTGACCCACTGTCGAAACAGAACTACCCCATCTCAAACACTTGTTAGCAGCTACATATTCTTTATACTATTTTTTGCACTGATTTTAATTCCTTTTCGTTGCTACACTTTACATAATTTCTCGTTGAGCTGAATCGAGCTGGACTGAGCAACAATACCGTTATATGCCTGTTTCCTTCTCGCTAGCTCTGATTACGGGGTCTGAGTGTTATCATGATAGCGATGCATTTGCTTGGGCGATGCAAATGGCTTGACGTACAATTTAAGGGGAACGATAAGCAACCACCAACCTCCAGACTAACCAAGCAACATTTTATTTCATATCATTTGTTGTACATTTGTTGTTGTAGGCACTGTTTGAAATAAACACCGATTTTTAACATACGAGTACGTCACTTTTTTACTCGTTTTTGATTTTTACTTTTTTCTTCATTGTTGCATTTTTATGAGGAATCACCGTTTATTAGTGCGCGTTCAAGGGATGGGATGCAACCGCAGATGAATAGCAACATCAGACACGACAAAGTGGTTAGAGATTTGTTGCTGCATGTTTACACTTTGCGGATTTGCTTGGCTGGCTGGTTGGTTGGTTGATATGGAAATATGCTGCTTGTCGCTCATTGTGCTTCTAATAGTTGTAAGCGAGTGGTTTGAGTTTGCATTGTCAAACACTTTTTTCTTTGCTTAAATTTCACAATGTGTAACACGTTGTTTGCATTTGCCACACACATTTCAGTGGTAGCATCTATGCGGATGCTTACGTCGCCTGCCCGTTTTGTTTTAAAAATATTTTATCCTTTCAGTTGATTGAAATGGCAGCTAAATATATAACATATTTCTAGTTTCCGAGCAGAGCTTTATTTTTCCCAATGTATTATATAATGTGAACATTTCTGGGAGATCGTATCGGCTTTCTAATATGGACCTAATTAGATCGTCTCATATCGAACAAGTTATTGAAAGCAAAAGTAAAAACTCGGTCTCCATATTCTTCAGTTTCTTAAAAATCATCGTCATATAACGACAATAAGGGAGCACAATCTCGAGAATCTGAAAAGAGAAATGTAAACATTATTATTATTACGTTTGTCAAGCGGCATGTGGTTGGTCAGGATAAGTATGAGTATCCACAGCTACAGTATCCAGAAATGAAGTTGTGCGAGGCAACCGGAGCTCTTCTGCTATAGGTGGTGGTTGGAAGTTTAAGCAAGTGTTAATGGCTCCACTGTCAATGGCTTAAAAGCTTCTCTAAAATTGTTTGTTTCCGAAAACTGTTCGGTGTTCTGTTCGATGTAACGCAAACTTGATGTTCCTGGGTGACGGTTCCGCTCCAAGAAGAAGAATTCGCCGCCTTGTGCAGGCGGTCTTGAGGAAACATAAGAGGCACCCAGGTATCATCCGATGTGTAGTGTTTTCTAAGGTCATGGTCTTTTTATATGGGCTACGGACTAACTATTTGAGCCTTGGCCGTAACCACGATCACGCGTGGAGTGTAGGAGTAACATCAATGGTCCGAAAGTCCGCCGCAACAGCTCGTTTTCTGGACCTCACGTTATATAAACAAGGCTCAAGATAATTGTTATGAAAACAACAGCAACACCTAAATTCTAGGTGCTGCAGAAATCAGAATAAAGTGAGAATAACACATTTCCAATAGATCTTTTCAAGCTAACGAGGTATGCATCTTCATTTGCTGCCGATGTAAAATCGACATTTAAAACTAAGCATCTAGTCGATCATGTCATCAATAACATAACAATAACTAACCGAATTAACCGGATGGGGCATTATTCGAATAATAATATTCGGTTTGCAGTATTCGGATAGTCGTAAGTTGTTGACTATTCGATTAACCGTTCGTTGTCAACTATTCGAATAGTGAAAGTTCATTTAATTTATATTTTTATTGAAAAGATTTAAACTCACGAAAACTGTGCACAATTAACATTTCATAATAAAAACAAACAAAAATCAAAGGCTGCTTGGATTTCAAACAATTTTCATTTATTCAAATACTCGCAGCAGAGCAACTATTCGAATAGTCGCAGCAGAACAACAATTCGAATAATCGTTGTAGATCGACTATTCGAATAGTATTAATCGGTTAATCTATACTATCTACACTAATAATATAAAGAGGAAAGGTTTGATTTTTGGTTGTTTATCTCGAATTGACTCCGAAACTACTATACCGATTTGAAAAATTCTTTCACCGTTGGAAAGCTATACTATCCCTGCGTGACATAGGCTATATTTAGTTTAAAAAAAAATAGGATTCCTTACCAAAAACTTTCTTTAAACGCGAACGCTGCGAAAACGACTCGAAAAATCACTCGCGCGGTCGGCTCCCTACTGTATGGTCGTGTGCGGAATTAAAAAAATTGTCGCTTGATAATATTTTGTCGTTTGATAATAATATAATATAAAAATGAATTGCTGTTCGTTTGTCCCGCAAAAAGTCGAGAACGGCCAAACCGATCTGGCTAATTTTAATTTTGAAATATTTGTGGAAGGCCAGAAAAAGATTAGAAAGTGAATAAGTATGGAAAAATTGCGAGGAAGATAATAATAAGAGAATTTTATTTGAGTTGACAAGAAGAATATAAAAATAGAAAACAAAAAATAATATTTTGAAGGTTGTCATTGTTGCTTACAGCCCTATTCTGAAAAGACCTCATAACTAGTTGAGAGGAAAAAATTGTGAGGTTTCTTGTGACATATATTTTGTGAGTCTATTCTGGCTCGAACCTCATAAGACAAAAGCTTAAAAAGTCACCAATTGAGGTGAAAAGCATTTTGCTGTCAAACAGTTGTTTCAAAAGAAATAAATTCAAAATAAATACAAATTGCTGTAAAATTTGTAAACAAATGAAAAACATCACAATTGCGTATTTACAGTCGAAAGTTGAAAAACAAAAGAATTATAAAACAAGTAAGGAAGGGCTAAGTTCGGGTGTAACCGAACATTTTATACTCTCGCAATTTATTGATGTAATTTTATAAAGACAACACAATTCGACCCATATATTCGGCATAAAGTTCAATAGAATAACGAAAATCATCATAAATAGTATATGGGGACTGAGGTAATTCCTAAACCGATTTCACTCGTTTTCACCACCAAGATACAATGTATCGAAGACTATACGATCACTTAATTTAATATTACTTATAATTAGGTATATAGGATCTGGGGGAAGTTATGACCCGATTTTTACCATTTCAGGTACAGAGAGAAACTGTTATAAGAAAAAAATTCAGAGGGAATGAATTACATTAAAATATCTGAGGGATTTACCTATATTTTCGGTGAAAAATTAACCTTAGGCACTGAGTTCTTCATGTTTGATATCAGGGGCCTTGAAAAGTCATGGTCCGATTTTGACAATTTTTCCACAAGTGATGTCACAGCTCAAATACAGTATTTGTGTAAAGTTTTATTCCGCTAGCTTCATTGGTTCCTTATGAATACATTATAAAGTGAATGAATCAGATGGAATTCAAAATTGGGTTATATGGGAAGTAGACGTAGTTGTGAACCGATTTCGCCCATATTCCACCCGTGTCATCAGGGTGTCAAGAAAGTGTTATATACCGAATTTCATTGAAATCGGTCGAATAGTTCTTGAGATATGGTTTTTGACCCATAAGTGGGCGACGCCACGCCCATTTTCCATTTTGTAAAAAAATCTCAGTGCAGCTTTCTTCTGCCATTTCTTATGTAAAATTTAGTGTTTCTGGCGTTTTTCGTTAGGGAGTTAACCCACTTTTCGTAATTTTCAACCTAACTTTTGTATGGGAGGTGGGCGTGGTTATTATCCGATTTCTTTCATTTTTTGACTGTATAAGGAAATGGCTAAAAGAAACGACTGCAGAAAGTTTGGCTTATATAGCTTTATTGGTTTGCGAGTTATATACAAAAAAACTTATTTGAGGGCGGGGTCACGCCCACTTTTCCAAAAAAATTACATCCGAATGTGCCCCTCCCTAATGGGATCCTATGTTCCAAATTTCATTTTCATAACTTTATTTATGGCTTAGTTATGACACTGTATAGATTTCCGGTTTCCTCCATTTTGTGGGCGTGGCAGTGGACCGATTTTGCCCATTTTCGAAAGCAACCTCCTCAGGGTGCCAAGGAACATGTGTTCCAAGTTTCATTAATATATCTTAATTTTTACTCAAGTTATCGCTTGCACGGACAGACGGACAGACGGACGGACAGACATCCGGATTTCAAATCTACTCGTCATCCTGATCATTTATGTATATACATATAACCCCATATCTAACTCTTATATTTCTTGGTGACACAAACAACCGTTATGTGAACAAAACTATGATACTCTGTGCAACAGGTTGCGAGAGTATAAAAATAACATGGATGTAAATCATCGTCTTATAGAGGCTGAGCGTCAGTGTCCTTTGCTTTACAAAAATAATGCGTCCTTATCGGATCGTAGATGTGGTTGGCAGCAAATCGCTCAACAAATGAAAATGCAAGGACGTTCATATTGCTCCAGATTCGGTTAAACACAATTATTCGATAACAGAACTTTTATAGAGACCCTTTTTTTCAAAGAACCATTCCTCCATGCTCCTTATAGCACGCAAATATTTACACATTTGTTTCCAAATATTGCTAAAAACCAAAACAAACACAAATATTTTTGTATTGTGATGGCTGCTTTCACACGTCACAGACGTTTGAGAAAATTGTGAGCATTTGAGCTTTTGAATTTTCTCCAGCATAAGGTAATCATCACAAAATCCAAAAGCCTCACAGTAGTGAGTGTGGTGATTTTTGTGAGGGCATGAGAATACGGCTGTTAGTTAAAATATTTTTGTTATTGTTCAATTGCATGATTCAATTATAAAAGGTTTGGTAAGTAGTGACAGCTTAGATTTGACAAAAAAGGTTGTATTTGCGAAGGAAAGAAAGACGGGAAAAAAATATTCGCTTTTTTGGTGAACATAGTTAAAAATATATTTTAAGTAGTGTAAAATATACTACTATTCGAGATCCAAAATTAATAAAAATATGTCCGATTTTCTACTAATAATGGTTTGAATTTTTATTTTTTGTGTAGGTAAGTCACGTCCAGTGCAGAGAGTTAATATCTATTTGATATTGAGTTATAGAGAACATAAAATTTAAAATTGTTATCCATGACACAAACATTTAATTTTATTTTCGGAAATTAGTATTAGAACTTAATAATAAATCACCAGACACCTACGAACAGATTAGTCTGGCAGAAGTTGACCTACACATTATGCTTTCGCTACAATTGAAGCGCTTGGAAGATTCTAACAATGGATAAATAACGTTGATTGATTACGTAATCTTTTATCGAGAGGGTTACAAAAAGTGCCAGAGTTGAGGATATAGTCCCAATTGCCTTCTGTGAAATAAACAATTGTGAAAACAAAGAAGCACGATTGGAATGTTAGTAGTTAAATAGCAAACATTAAGGTTGACTTGGGCCTATTTAACTCTATTAGTTATCTCCTACAAACACTATTTTCAAACACGTTCTTGCTATAATTGTGCCCTTTTAACTTTCTTATAATTGCATTAATCAGTTTTCTGCCGTCTATTTGACCATCCATCCTGTACCATCGACTGGAATTTCTTTGGACTATAGATTAGTTTTTCTGCAATAATACATGTTTTAAATTCATTAAGTCAAATAAAGAGATGAGCGTCTCGATATATGTATCTCATTTTATCAAACAATTTTTCCATTTGCGCAATGTAAAAATCAGATGCCAATAAAAAAAATCCGAAAACAACAGATAAAAATGAATTTATTGGTAAATATCTGCTACTAAATAAAAGATTTTGAAACTTTTTTGAAGATATTTCGAAAAAAACATTATTGTTTTGCTAACGCAGAAGGGTTGTCAAAAAAGAGTGAGAAAGCTACTTACTTATCAAACCTTTTATAATTGAGTCATGGTTCAATTGTATAAGGTTGTGTCGATAGCCCAAAACAATTTGTAACAAATAAGGAAAGACTAAGTTCGCCTCCAACCGAACATTTTATACTCTCGCAATTTATTGATGTAATTTTATTAAGATAACACACAATTTGACCTATATATTCGGCATAAAGTCCAATAGAAAATCATCATATATAGTATATGAGGGGTGATGTAATTCCAGAACCAATTTCACTCATTTCCAACATTTCCACCACCAAGGTTAATGGGAATAGGGGCAACTTGGCACCTGTTAATAGGCAAACAAACGGCACATTCGGCTTTGAAATTACTCTTAAATTGCAAATGAACGAAACACCAGTCGGCAAAATCGCCAAAATTAGCGGTATAACGAAGATTTTCCAAATATTCAAGAAGTCGTTGGAGGTACTGCACAGGACTTTAAAAGACCTTGATTGCCGATGAACGTTTTTGGTGGATTTACGCCAGACTCTTCCAATTATTCATGGATCAAATGTTACTGACGGGCTAATCGCATGCCTAAAATCATTTAGTTTGTGACGCCACATAAAGAATCGCTAGTATTCTTATGAACGGTTACAAACCGATATTCGAATAATCGATTTTCAGGTTATTCGAATAATTCTAAGAGCCCTACTTTTGAGGCTCAGTTATATCAATTAGCTTCATTTTACGAGCCTCTTATCGGCGACCACTGAGTTCACTGTTTTCGACGGTCATATGGGCCGCACGGAAATTAATAAACCAGTACCATATGGTTGATTTACCTGATGAAGATTCCTGATAATAAGACGATGCGTACTCTTCAGTCTGTCTCGTATTAAAGTTTTTTACTTTTATACACAACGAATGTGTTTATATGTTATTAAGAAATGATTTCGTTGTCTGTTACATGATATGGTAAAAGAAATATATAATGTGCGACACAATGTACACCGCAATTCAGGCAATCTGTGCATCCACAATTCAATAAAAGGTTTAACTCACGAGGTTTCCGCGACAATTGAAAAATGTAATAGGGGGGTGTTACCGCCTAAGTGAAAATGTGTGAATAAACAACAACAAAAACAACACATAGCCGAATTTGTTAGTGAAATTCAAATATTACAAGTATGTGACAGCAAATGTAATTTTAGACAAGTGTCACTTACCGGTGGTATTTGTTGTTGCAAACTGTGTTCCACGATTGGTGTTAGCTATGCAATTTGGCAACAATTGATTTGATTTTATTCGGCTTTTTGTGTCCATGTGTAGCAGTGTGCGCGTATGTGTAGACGCCGGAAAACACCGATTTTCTTATTTGCTTATTTTCGTTTATCCTATTTGAAGTGATGACAACTGTTTGCTTTCCCACAGCTACACAGCGTGTTCAAACCTGAAGGCTACTCGTGCCGAAGGATTTACGTGAATTATTTTCCGAAGTTGCATACACATACTATATACAGCATATGCTAATATTTTAATATGAAATTAAGTCTTTATTTTTTAGTCCCGTGGACGTGATTAGGTGGCGACTGGGCTTTGTATAATATAGGTGCTGCTACGTATATGCATTAAGTTTGATGTCAGCAAGGTCAAAGAGTCTTCTTGGACAACCTAATGCAAAATCGTAGAAAAATATCAGGAATTGGAATTCGCTCCCTGATTGGGCCACATTTCAGTGGCTTGGAGGTAGGTTAGTGTATCGTTTCCCCAAAGACCAGTAAAAGCTCTCGTTACAGCCAAAGTCATCAGTCCCATTAACCTATATTCGTTTCTTCAGAAACGCTTGTATTTTAGAGACCAAATCACAATACACAAGCTACTAAAGCACTAATCCACAAATGTGCTGCCGTTTCCTACAAGTAGAAAATAGTCTATATGACTGCATATTAATTGCATTGTACTTGCATATTTTTTAGTTAATGGTAATTTATGAAGATCTATAAATCCTTATATGTATCTCGTTTAGTTTTACGTATCATACATATTATTGATGATGGGGAAAACTTTAGTATAACATCCCACGATATCGGGGTTAAAATTGTATGGTCGTATAAAAAATATCCTTCAGATTAAGAATACATATATACATTATGTATATATTATTATCGAGATATTCGCTTTCAAAATTAAAACTATGAAATTTTAACACGTAATTGCTGTATTTATAATGAATTGTTCATTATTAGTAAATATTTATTTTATATAATAAGTATTGTATTTAAAAAAACATCGTTCAAAGCTGTATTTAAGCCCAAACAGAAATCCAGTTAAAATTAGTTTGATCAAGAACTCTGCAAACAACGTGGAAAAAAATTTATGAAGTTGTAAGCTGACTACCTTAAAATAGTATAATGTAGTATAAAATTGTATATATAAAAGTAAAATAAATATTATTAATACTGTTATAGACTTGTTAATGTTTCTCGAAAATATATCAGTTAAATTTTAAATTTACATGTTTAGTTATTGTTATTATTGTTATTTATAAATCCCTTCTATCGTTTTACAACACTTAATATCAGGTCACATATCATTAATATTATTCAACTATTGTGAATGGTACCACGTTAATTCCCATTGGCAATACCGAACCGGCAAACTGTCAAACAAATTATTGACAGCGTCTAGTAAAAAAAACGCGTATGCTATTCCTCTATTAATTCGTGTGAAATTATAAAAAGTAACCATATAATAACCACGTTAGTTAATAAATAGTTATATTAACATATTGTATAAATAAAACAGGTAGCAATGAATCGTAGACGACCTCACGATGGCGATGAAGAAGGCTATGGTATGTTGGCATGCATTAGCGGCATGCTGTCAGAAATACCTACATATAAGTATCTTTCAATTTATTCTTTAACTTTTAGATCATCGTAATCGCAAACGTAGACGCGTTTCTGAAAACCAGGAAATTGAAGATAGGTTGGAGTCGCTGATTTTGCGTGTTGGTGAACGCAGCACATCTTCAGTAGAATCCAACTTAGAAGGATTAGTTTCAGTGTTGGAGGCAGATCTGGGAACTTTCCGATTAAAAATATTGCGAATCCTATCAGATTGTGCCGTTAAAATGCCAGAAAAATGCACTATCTACACGACATTGGTTGGTTTATTAAACGCGAAAAATTATAAATTCGGTGGCGAATTTGTAGACCATATGGTGAAAACCTTTAAGGAGGCATTGAAAATGTGCTGGTGGGATGCCGCACGTTATTCGTTACGTTTTTTGGCTGATTTAGTAAACTGTCATGTCATCTCTGCCACTAGCCTCTTACAACTTCTGGATACCATGATTGATGTTTCAAACGAAGATACAGTACCACAAGTTCGTCGCGACTGGTTCGTTTTCGCAGTGCTCTCCACCCTGCCATGGGTTGGACGTGATTTATATGAGAAAAAAGAGTCGTCATTAGAATCTTTGCTATTACGCATTGAAGTATATTTGAATAAACGTTCTAAGAAGCACCACAATGCATTGCGTGTGTGGTCTGTAGATGCACCACATCCACAGGAAGAATATTTGGATTGTCTATGGGCGCAAATACGTAAATTACGCCAGGATAATTGGGCTGAAAAACACATTCCACGTCCATACTTGGCCTTTGACTCGATTTTATGTGAAGCACTACAACATAATTTACCACCTATAGTGCCTCCACCGCATCATGAATCATATGAATATCCCATGCCGTGGGTAGTTTATCGCATGTTCGATTACACTGATTGCCCTGATGGCCCAAATTTACCAGGAGCACATTCAATTGAACGTTTCTTGATTGAAGAACACCTTCATCATATTATTGAGACACATAAATTAGAACGAAAGGATTGTGCAGCGCAACTTCTGGCGTTCCCCTACAAGAACAAAATACCACTTGAATACTGCATTGTTGAGGTTGTATTTGCGGAAATCTTCCATATGCCTACACCACGTTATCTGGAAATTGTTTATGGTTCAATTTTAATTGAGTTGTGCAAATTGCAACCAGCAACACTGCCACAAGTGCTAGCACAGGCCACTGAAATTCTATTCATGCGTATAGACTCAATGAATACATCATGCTTTGACCGTTTCGTTAATTGGTTTTCTTACCATTTGAGTAACTTCAAATTCACTTGGTCGTGGGAGGAGTGGGATAGTTGTTTGTTATTAGATCCAGAACATCCACGTCCAAAATTTATACAAGAAGTTTTGCACAAATGTCTAAGGTATTGTTTGAACGTATATATTTATTATAAATTTCGCATACTCTATATTATCTTACAAAATTCTAGATTATCGTATCATCAACGCATCACCGAAATGATGCCCGAAGCATATGCTAAGCTTATACCAGTTCCACCGCAACCCAACTATAAATATGCTTCCGAAGATGCAGGTAAGTGATATACAGAACGAAAATAATGAATAATTCATTAATATGGTTAAATTATTTTTTGTTTCACACTTATATTTATTTTTTAATACATATGATAAAAAATATATAATTTAACAGTTTTATACTTACTATTTAATATATGAAAAATTTACAATATAAAGTTTGCCACTTCAATAATGTACTCAAATATCTAAAATTTTTGGTATTCAAAGCACAAAACAGAGAGATTAAAATTTACTTTTTAATCTGTTTTCACCTCATTCGCAACATAGTCACTATCATCAACAATAACTGGTATTTCCTCACCGTTATTACCTACTTTGATGCTCACCGACTTGCTAACCGATTTTTGTGTGAGAACTTCGATTACCTCACTGCTCTTTTTGGCGATCGTGCTAATATTACCAGCTTCGGTTGAATTGGAAGCAACTCCTGTGTACAATTGCTTCTCACTCCTTTGATTTTGCTTTTTCAACTCACGTTTTTGCTCGGCTTCAGTTGAGTTTGTCTTCGCGAACTCTTCAGTTGCAGTATTCATTTTCACGTCATTATTTGACTTGTTGCTGTATGAATGTTTGCGTCTAGGTTTCCACTTGAGCACTGGCTGCTCAGTGCTTGTTGTAGATGGACGGACATGTTTCAGACGATACCGACTGATCGCGCGCAATGAGGGCGTCTCTGCTGTAGAAGTGGAAATGAAGTTTTGTTTGATCTGCTTGGTCAGCAATTGGACATCATCGATGGAAGTCGTAGAGGGCATTACAGTTGTTGCCGAGAGTAGCGAATTCGCGGTCAGTATAGCAGTTGTCTGTAAGGCAGGACTTGTTGTTTGAACCGTATCCAATTGAGCAGTGGCCGTTGTAGAGGTTGAAAGCGTAGTGGTGTGTGGCGTAGTTGTGGAGGGTTGAATGCTCTCCGTCGCGGTGTTGACACTGAGTGTATCAGCGCTTGAATAAATCTGCTGATTTTTCAAGGATATCTGCAAGTCTTTTTCGCTTGATTTCTGTTCTAAATCGTGTTTGCGCTTACTGACCCCTTGTGATTCATCTTCGTATGGTATGCGCACGTCCTGGTCACTGTCAGGTGGTGGTAATTGTGCAGCAATAAAGTCGGGCTGCACTACTTTTCCGTTATTCACTGCGCTTATTTGGGCATCTGCATGTTCTGTATATTGATTAATTTTTGGCGATTCTAATTGAGGTGCGCCCAGTTCGTAAGATTGTTCATCAAGTGACGGATTGTGTGCTAGATTTAGGTAAAGCGGATCGGGTTCAGAATATCGTATGGGTTCTTCATCCATCGGTTCGCTTTGTATGAAAGGTTTATTACGCGGCAGTGGTGATTCATTCTCCACAACAGGTGCGGGGTAGATTAGTAGCGGCACATTTGAGTCGATTGGTATCTGATACATTTGGTATATGTGTGGTCTCTTCAAAGGCGCTACCGGTGTCACTTGCACCACATGTTCCTTGTGCACCTCAGTCTCCGTATTAGGAAAACTAATGGGTTTTACTGTGTGTGAATCCTGTTGGAAACTATTTTTGACGCCAGTATCGTAATGGTTATTGAAAAATGTGGGCGCCGTGGTGTCTCCCACTACATTTTTATACGAGTTTGTTGGATTATTTATAGGTTTTTCAGCGATGCTGAGCTCGTTTTCGATACTTGTAGTGCTCGGCATATAAAAGTGATGGTGGAAATGATGCGTCACCACAGGTGGCGATAATTTTCCCACACCTCCGGACAAGCTTGACTCTTGCGTATTCTGTGGAAATTTGATGGCTTCATGCTCCAATGTGGGTGGATATAATTCGGGGCGTGGAAATTTCGTTTGATAGTTAGGTCGATATGTGGTGGGTGTGGGATAATAATTTCGGCTCACCGTGTTGAGTACATTTGGAAATAATTCTATCTTTGGCGCCGTCTTGGCAGGATAATCTTTTATATACTCGCCAATATTTAATTTATCCGGCGTAGGTGGAAAGTGTGGGTGTGGATGCGGCTGAAAGATGCTATGCAAGAATGTCGGTTGGGGCATAGGCGTCGCCGGTCGGTGATGGTACATGGGCGCTTGTCTAAAATTTCGACCAGCGACGTCGTCAAACCGACGATCGGCGAATCGCGCGTCATCGTTGTACACTATTTTTCCAAATGTCTGTGGATAGTCGTCATCTCGTTGTATGTATGTTTGCAACGCACTACTTTTGTTATTATTGCCACTCGATTCGGCCTTTCTTTTAACATTTCCCACACTTTCGGCACGCAATGGACTCACACTGAATTTCATTTCGTAGCGAAATTTACGATTCGCATCACGATGTCGTATCTTCTGCACTTGCCACAAAGCCCACACTTGATCGGCCTCACATTCATAACCACATAAGCCTTCTACGAAGCGAAAAGAGTGGTTTCCCATTCGCTCAAGACGTCCGCTTGCCAGTGTAACGATATCCCCAAAGCGTGTATCGAAAGCACCGTGTTGTGGCAGGTAAGGGGAATGAAGAAAGTCGCTGTAAGCGCTTTGTTTGCTATACAAGAATTAAGTGGAAAGAAAAAAGTCTATAAAAAGTGAAATAAAATATACTATAAATAAGCAGACTTAGGAAAAACGTCTTTGTTGCAATTTGTTTTTAGAAGGTAAAAAGCCAAATGGTCATCCACCTATAGAGGGGAACAAATTTATCCAAGTCTCATTAAAATTCAAGCCTCGAATTAATTTATAGAATTATGGTAATTACAGAATGACACTTGCTTTGACATCTGCTCTTACAAATGCAAGTTCGCATAAATTGGAGCCATCTCCGAATTGCTTCACAGACAACACCCGATTTAACGGTTTTCATATCTCATCCATCTAGTGACTATTACCAGAACATTAGAATCGAATACTATTACTAAAGTTGCTGCCAAATATACTCTATTAGTGTCATTTGGCACATACTTTAATACAACGCCCTGATCTATCGACAAAATATTGGTCGAAAAGTCATTCAATTAGTTAGAACGCTCTCAAATATAAGCTTTTATATATTTCCTAATTAATAAATGTGAAGTGGAACTTTTCAGTTTAAAATATTGCCTCATGGCTATTAGTCTTCAATCTTATCCTAAAAACTGCTCGAATATGCTTCAGTACAATGTTATCACTGAAGCATTATAAAGCATGTAGGATTTAAAATAATGGTTTGGCGCTGCTTCTCATACACGGATGGTCAACAAATATTATTCAAGGCATTAAAGATCAGCTCAAAAATATTAAAATATTAGAAAAGGTTATGCTTCAATATGCAGAGTAAAAAATTGGCAAAAATGTATTTAAAGGATACGAAGCTTACCAATAGGGGGGGTATAGAATTTCTTTAGAAATAACAATATTGACGAAATCGACTGAACAGTTCATTCTCCTGGATTGAAACCATCGGGAATGTATATATACAGTTATAAACAAAATAATAGGCCCACGTTTTAAAAATGTACATTGACTTAAATTCTTGAATATCCTTAGTCATAAACTATTGAGTTCCTTTTGGGAATTTACTAGTGGGTATCGTAGCTCTTAAAAACACTTAGTTAGCAACACTTAAAAACAAACGTTATTTTAAATATACAGTGGAACTTCCATAAGTCGAAGATCGCCATAACTCGACCTTTTAAATAGGCAATACCGTTTAGAAATCAAATTTTCTTCCATAACTCGAACTCTTGAAATGGCAATAGAAGTAAAATTTCACACAAAATTCATTCCATAAATCGAACTTTTCGACCAGGGCATAAAACAAAATTTAATATTTTACTATCGAGGCATATTTTAAAAGAGTATGTCTATACCGTATGGAGGCTAAAAAAAATATGATATTATACTTATGGATTGCATAAATCAGGTAACAAAGGCATGGGATACAGACGTCAAGAGCCAAACAATTGCAAAGTGCTACAAACAAAATTACAGAATAAATGTTTTAACGGATGTACATAAAACTTTATGCGAAGTAAATAAATAGAACTGTATATAAATCTATATTTTACAGCTTTTTGAAAAATTGCATGTTTTAATGAAAATTCTATAACTCGAAGTCTCTATAACTCGACGTTTTTTGTGGATTATGGTGATTCGAGTTAGAGAAATTCCACTGTATACTAAAAAACATTCAAACTCAAAATAAAAATTGGGTCAGTAGATTAATTATAGCGGAATTCTTATTTTAATTGACAAAACATATATTGTAAGTATATTTTTGTATGTTTCAGTTTTATATTTGTATAATAAGCAACGAATTGTCATGAGTTTTTTTTTAATTCAGACTCGAAAGACAATGTATATAATGGGTCGTGGAATCATTTAAAAACTGCGAAACTAAAAAAATAGTCAGTGTAATATAGCTAAAACGTTTAAACGTTATCAATATTTCATTTCATAATGCCTTATTGCCAATAAAACCGCATTCCAGAAGCGGAAAGTCTCAAAAAACGACAGAAAGATGTAATATCCTTTTAGAAATAGTATCAACGTGTGATCATTTTATAGGATCTGCAGCAATAGCAACTGAACTAAATTTGCAAAAGCATTCTAAAACTATTACACGCCGATTAGTCAAAAAAAAATTTTATGAAACATCTTCACGAATGGTCGAAGCTGATGGCTACAGGTTACATAGTAAACGATCCTTTAAAAGATACACCCCGGTTTGGTGGAATCTAAGCGCAAACCCTACATGACCTTAATAGTAAAGAAGGGATATTCTACTAAATACTAATTTTAAAACATATTCCAATAATAATAGTAATATTTCTGCATTTAAGCATATGTTTTGGCTTTGAGCCTATTTTTATGTCCAATGAGATTTTGATGAGACCAAATATTTTAATTTTTTTTAAATTATGTGAAAAACTTGTTTTTTGATTTTCATTTAAGATTTCAATTTTACAAACAATCAAGAGTAAGATTAATTATTACATTTGAATTAGTTCGTTTTAATAGTTATTTTGTATTGGCCTTTGTACAATCTGAATGCGTGACACTTGGCAAGTCTAAATAGGCACTATTTTTGTGAACACAACCGTAGGACTTCAATATACAATTTTTATCAGCATTTAGTGAATTATCTAAATTTTGAGAATTATTCTCGAATTCGAATCCATTATCTAGCGTATAGTTGCTATTACATTATATTTCGAAATATTAACTAAAAATAATATATATTTTATTGGTTTTATTAGACTAAATTATTATTTTTATTTTTTTCATTAATTCTGAATCTTGTTGTTTTCATTTTATTTATAAAATTTTTTCTACATATATTTTTTTGTTATTAACATTTTTATATGCTTAATTTAATTCTGGAAAAATTTATAAATAAGTTTCGAAATATTAATTGAAAATACAGTGGAACTTCTCTAACTCGAATCACCATAATCCACAAAAAACTTCGAGTTACAGAGACTTCGAGTTATAGAAATTTGCATTAAAATATAATTTTTTTCAAACAGCTATAAAATATAGATTTATACTGTTTTATTTATTTACTTCACATAAAGTTTTATGTACATCCGTTAAAACATTTATTCTGTAATTTTGTTTGTTGCAGTTTGCTATTGTTTGGCTCTTGAGGTCTGAATTCCATGCCTTTGTTATACGATTTATGTAATACTTAAGTATAATATCATATATTTTTAGCCTCCATTCGATATAGAGAGACTCTTTTAAAATACTGCCTCGGTAGTAAAATTTTAAATTTTTTATTATCCTCTGGTCGAAAAGTTCAATTTATGGAATGAATTTTGTATGAAATTTTACTTCTATTGCCATTTCAAGAGTTCGAGTTATGGAGAACTTCGAGTTATAGAAGTTCGAGTTATGGAATGAAATTTGTATGAAATTTGATCTCTAAACGCTATTGCCAATTCAAAAGTTCGAGTTATGACGACCTTCGACTTATAGAAGTTCGAGTTATGGAAGTTCCACTGTAAAGTCTAAATTATTATTTTCTAATATTTTTTTAAATATAATTTATTTATTTTTACAAAAAAAGTTTTCTTGTTATTTTCGATTGTTATGTTTTGCCTAAAACAAAACTGAGCATAACTTTGCAAAAATTTTAGTAAATTTCGTAATTGAATTAGACAATTTATTAAGTAAGTTGCACATACTGCTAACATATACATATGAATAAACACTTTGCCTCGCACCACATGCCAACATCGCGACAGCGTCTACGCAATTAATACAAATTTAGCAAACGTAACATTCCGCACTGTTAGTTTTCACTGACGCAACCACAACCAACAACGCGAGCACCGAAAAGCGCAATCATAAAAACAAACAAAAAAAAACGGCATGTGGCATGCGTGTCTGCGCGTCTGGGCAATTCGCAAACTCTTTTGATTACCTGATATTCCCGGCTGTAGCAGCGGCCGCGTCATTCGCGAAAAGTGTAACGTATGTTACGTGCTTCAGTGTCCGTTCCCAGGGACGCAGGAGTGACAGATTCTGCACTGCAGTTCCACCAAATTCTTCTTCATAGAAAATGCTTTTCCCATTCAGTTGTAGACCACGTTTAGGCGTGAGCACTAGGTCGCGTCCTACAATTGCTTCGACGGCGTGGAACTGGAAATTTTTGAGGCGGAACTATAATTATTAATATACATAATAGTTTATTTGAAATTAAAGAATTATATAATTAATGTAATAACAATTTAAAAGGTCCGTAAGAAAAAAATAATAATTTTATTGTTGTTTAATAAAATCGAAAACGTAGAGGAACAATTTTTAATCCTATTATCGTAATTACGATATTGTTACACGTTTTGATAAATATGCATAAACTGACTTTTTAAATTATTAAAGACTAGCAGACCACTCCGGCTTCGCACGGGTTAAGCAAACATTTCAAAAGTTTATACACACTCTCCCATACATATTATGTACTTTGCCGTTTCTTGCGTTGGGTCTTTCTTTCTGATTATGAAGGCGTTGGAAACGTTCAGAGTTCGAGCTTCTATATTTCTAATATTTTGTTCTTCAAGTCGCTGCACACGCTGCGTACTCGACTCTCAAGCGCGTACTTTGCAGGTTTTGAAATTTTGTTAAGCAAGCAGCTGCGAGCACTCGTTTTCGGCTTTCTGGCACGCGATTTCGTTGTAAAGAGAATGACTTGCAAGACGATTTTCAGTTTCAGATTAAAATTCTGCATCACGGAGTAATGAGTTGATACCCTCACCTGGGAACTATTTCCAGAAAGTTGAGATTCTAGCAATAAATAAGTTACTCGGGGTGACATTTTTGAAATCGAAAACTGGATCTTCTTGGTTTTCAACCAAGACTTCTTAAATGGGTATCCTCATATCTTACTAACAGAAAACAACAAGTTTTATTTAATAATACATTATCCGATTCAATTAGTGTCACTTCAGGGGTTCCACAGGGTAGTCATCTCGGCCCGATTCTGTTCTTGTTGTTCATCAATGATATACCTTCTGTAATTAAGTTTTCAGAAATTTTATTATATGCGGATAATTTAAAACTTTTTAAATCATATACTTCTCATAACGAAAGGACTGAGTTGCAATCGGATTTAAATAATTTAGTTACTTGGTGTCACAAAAATGATATGCCACTGAATCTTAAAAAATGTAAAACGATGTGCTTTTCCCGTAGAACTGTTGATCTTTCTCCCTATGTAATAAATAACTTCAGTTTAGAGCAAGTTTTTAGCTTTGTTGATTTAGGAGTTACTATGGACCCTAAATTAAATTTTAATTCTCATGTAAATTCAATTGTCTTAAAAGCTAAAGGTGCTCTTAGATTTGTTAAACGTTGGTCTAAAGAATTTAGTGATCCGTATATTACTAAAATTCTTTTTACTATATTGGTAAGGCCTATATTGGAGTATGGTTCTGTGGTATGGAATCCTAGCTATCAATCCCATTCTGATAAGCTTGAGTCCGTTCAAAAACAATTTTTACTTTTTGCTTTAGGCAACTTACATTGGGATTCAAGATTGAATCTTCCCCCGTATACTAGTCGTTTAAAACTTATAAATCTTCCCACACTCACTAGTCGCAGAGAAATGCTAGGTATAATATTCCTAGTAAAACTTCTGAGTGGTTTAGTTTGTAGTTCATTCCTTTTGTCTGATATTAAGTTTAATGTCCCATTGCGTTCATCCAGGCAGTTTAGACCATTATTTCTAAAATCTTCTAGAACGAATTTTGAGTTAAATGAACCATTCATTCAGTCATGATTTTAATTCGCAATCCAGCACAATTGATCCATCTGACTCAATATTTAACATCAAAAAAACTATTTTGTCTTCTCTTAATAAATAATATTCAGAAATTTTTAACTTTTTGTTTTTATAAATTTTTAATTCTCAGCTGTTGAAATGTTTCCTTCTGTAGCTGAGCAGTTTGAGAACCGGACGCTTAAAAATCTCTTGCCTTTCTAGACTCGGCAAATTCCGCTCGTATGCGGACTGCGCCCCATGCGTCGGTTGGGCGGAAGGAGGGTAATCGTTTGGGTTAATAATATCAAGATATAAAATACAAATATACATTTTTTAGAATCTCTTATTAGAAAATTCGTAAACACACTTATTCACTTTATCACTACTAGTTCACATCAGAACAATTAAAATTGATAATTTTAAAGACCGATTCCATGGTCGGGCCTTTGATGCCGACATGGAAACGGATTTATATACGAGACCTGGTTTGCAATGACACTTGTATTTTAATATGAATAAAGTTCGTAAAGTGATTTCTTTAAAACAGTTCTCTTGCAAAGTCGCTTCAATTCACACTTACATTCACCACCAACACAAATGCAAGCACATGCAGCACACACACAAATTGGTAATCCATGGTCCAATATTGTGCATCAGGTTGTCTAACTATTTGTTTTTATTCAGATTATGCTTTTAGTAGCGATATTTTCCGTCCTATTATGTCACGAACTCAAACTCAACCGCTAAACGTTGCTTACTATTCGAATGTTTAAAGCAAACTGAGCCACCAGCGGGACGCGTATCTCAAATATCATAAAACTTTATGTTTATTTTCCTTAACTCAATGGTGGCAAATACACAAATGCGTTTACCAGCCTAAAGTTTGGCGCAAGTCACTGCATGAAAGGCCAACCACCCGCGCATTAAGCGTTGACTTCATTGCAGTCAAGTGAGACATGAAACTTACAAGCGAACAACAACAACAACAAAATCTGCGAAAACTAGAAGCTTACACAAAAAAAGGAAAAAATAAAATTTTACAACACTTCGTTGTAAGCTGCTTTTTGGGACGAAAGTATATCTCAATACAGCTTACGGTTAATGCGAGTCGCGTTGTTATAGGTACGCAATGTTGGAAGGAAAATTTATTCACTTTGGCGCTACAGTGGCGCTGTTCAATGGAAATCACAGCTGTTTCCTGCAAAAGCTGGAATTACAAAATAAAGAACAACACTAACTTTGCATTGTTGTAGACTGGAATCTTTGTTTTCAAATTATTAAAGTATATTGGTCTGATGACCAATAATGGAAAAGAAGTACGCGGTAAAGCGTATGGAAAGTTTACAACAAACAGCAAACATATGTATCAGTGAAGCTCTCAGAACGAAGCCAAGTCAGGCACTAGATGCAGCAGAAACATAGCTTCCCTTCTAGAGACGAGTGGGATATGGCCAATGTGGACAAAGATTCAGAAATAAGTATCTATACAGACAGATCCAAACTAGACAAATTGGTGGTGTATTTTCAAAAAACGTAGATACCAAATCACTGCAGTACCTTCCAAGTGAAGATTCTCATTCAGTCAAAAAGGGCGTTAACGTCCAGGCATATTTTTATACTCTCGCAACAAAGTTGCTACGAGAGTATAATAGTTTTGTTCACATAACGGTTGTTTGTAACACCTAAAACTAGACGAGTTAGATATAGGGTCATATATACCATAGTGATCAGGGTGACGAGTAGATTTGAAATCCGGATGTCTGTCCGTCTGTCCGTCTGTGCAAGCTGTAACTTGAGTAAAAATTAAAATATCTTAATGAAACTTGGAACACATGTTCCTTAGGGCAGTGAGAGGGTTGCTTTCGGACCATTGCCACGCCCACAAAATGGCGAAAACCAAAAAACACATAAAGTATCATAACTAAGCCATAAATGAAGTTATAAAAGTAAAATTTGGAATAAGGGATCGCACTAGGAAGGGGCATATTTGGATGTAGTTTTTTTTTGGGGAAGAGGGCGTCGGTTTTAAATCGGTTATTTATATATGTATATCAATAGAGCTATATAAACCAAACTTTCTGTAGTCGGTTCTCTTACGTACCCTACCACACGCCATGAAAATAGTTGAAATCGGATAATAACCACGCCCACCTCCCATACAAATGTTAAGTTGAAAATTACTAAAAGTGAGTTAAGTTCACAGAAATAATATTAGAAGGAAGCTCCACTCAGATTTTTTTTCAAAATGAAAAATGGGCGTGGCATCGCCCACTTATGGGTCAAAAACTACTACTTTCTTTATAACTCAAATTTGAATTCCATCTGATTCCTTCACTTTATCATGTATACATAAGGAACCTATGAAGATAGCGGAATAAAACTTTACACAAATAGTGCATATCATCTCTGTCATCGCTTGTGAAAAAATTGTCGAAAACGAACTATAACTTTTCAAGGCCCCGGATATCGAAAATATGGAACTCAGCGCCAAAGGGTAAATTTTAACCGAAAATATGGGTAAATCTCTCAGATAATTTAATGTAATTCAGAGGAAATTGTTTTCTTCTAATAGTGTTCTGTTGAAAAAATTATTAAAATCGGGTCATAACATCTCCTAGCTCCCATATACAATTATAGGTTTCTCAAAAATACGGTGGGCTTTATTCCGCATATATGTATTGGTTAATATGTGAGATATCTTAGCAAAATTAAGTGAGCGTATAGTCTTGGATATAGTGTACCCTGCTGGTGAAAATGAAAAAAATCGGTTCAGGAATTACCTTAGCCCTCATATAGTATATATTACGATTTTCGTTATTCTATTAAACTTTATGCCGAATTTATGGGTAAATTTTGTATATTTATAAGTTTCTTCAATAAATTGCGAGAGTATAAAATGTTCGGTTGCAGCCGAACTTAGCCTTTCCTTACTTGTTATATATACACATAGCAAAGCGATAAATCACTAAAGTCTCTTTGCTGTTACAATAAGAAAGAATAATAAAGAAAGAATTATCATACCTCTGGCTATGTGATATTCAATCGACAAACATGCTATAGATATATGTAGCTGAATCTCAGTGAAAACAATCACTGACTTGCTCAACAAGTGGACAAATGTCGCCGACTATTGAAATTTAAAAGGAATGACATAACAACCCTAGTAGGGGTGTTAACAGATCACTGTGTGATTGGGAGACACGCCAGTAGACTGAGCTACTTTACAATGATTACTGCAGAAGCTTCCAAAAAGTAAATGAAGAAGAGACTTTAAAACCCCTTATATGCGGATGACACTACTTACAGAGCAACTTTGCGCTGACACAGTTTCGTTCTGTGCGAGCACAGATATAATAAGTCTTAGACGAATCTTAAATAAAATAAATAAATTACATATTTATTAATATCAATTACAATATATTACATCTTTCGGGAACAGAATGAGTTAAAAGTCTTCTTATGGCCTTAATGTTTTTTTCTTTGCTGCAAATTAGCTACTTAAAATTCTTAAAATCATAGTTTCGAACTTTATGAAGTTCTGATGTTGCTAATCATGTTTCCTTAAATGTAAAAATATAAAAATGACAATCTTCAAAATCATTTACAAAATTATATACGTTCCATTTATTTCAAATATACCATAGCGCATTTACTTTCTCTTCACTTAATAACTGCACACTGCACACTTTTGTTTTACAAAAAAATAAACATAATTTCTTCACTCTCCAATGCCTTCAAGTCTCTCAATATTCCGCATTCGCAGAGACATTTTAACTTAAATTTGGGTAATTTAAAGGCACTTACCTACCTTATCACCTTTGCCTTTACCTTTACTTAAGTTATGATATGAGCCATTTATTTTATTGCCGAAAAGTGGAGATTCATAATTGGTTTGTTTGAAATGCCAAATGACATTGTGTGGCGCGTGAAGCTGCTTCATTATATGTTTCGTTTCGTTTGACTTTATTTAATTTTAACTGTGTGAAATTTCCACAAAAATCATTTATTTGTTTAGTTCAAATTTCTTGTAATGTGGCCGAATTTACCATTTACTCCTCTCATGCTCTTGCACTTATGCCTTCTCCGGCTAACGAATGCATTTATTCAAAAGCACATTCTTATCACAAATGTACATGATTATTTGGGAGACAAATTGTTTTATTTTTATTTTTCATATTTCATATTTATTTATATATTCTTCTACTCACAAGTCTTTTAAATTAAATTAAAAAAAAAATAAAATTTTATATTTAAAGTGTGAGCATCTTATTCATATTTTTGATTTTCTTTTATTTTTTATTTTTTTTTTTGTTTATTTTTTTTTTGTTTTGTTTATTTACGTTAATTTGCTTGTTAGCGGTTTCGCATTGACATTGTCCACTTATTTAGTTGGATTATTGCCGCCGCCGCTAAATGTCAGTGGGCGGCATGGCGCCGACCTTGTATTTGTTTTTCATTCAAAGTATGTAAATTTGATAACAACTCCCTCTTTCTGGAAACATGCAAGGCAAACTGTTGTGCGCAATTTTCGTTTGGCCACTTGAGTTGCTTAAATTTTATTCACTTATAATTAAAGTAATATTCGTTCTCACACTTCGCGAAACAGAATATAATGCGCAATTACACAAAAGCGAAACGAATTTTTAGTCACGTTAATTTATGCAAATTTACTACTAAAATTTGATAATTATAAAAAAAAATATCAAAATTATAAATTTAAGTTCTCAGCAATAATTGGCATTAGTACTATTCGTCAATCTGACTAGTCTAACTGCGCTGATGAAATGGGTGAAATTTTTCACAAAATCCTGTTGCTGTTGTTTAACCGATTACCCAGCCCTGCTGAAACGGAAAGTATAAGTATAAGTCGTGGAAGTCATCTAACGGTAGGCTTTGGAAACGTGCTGTTTCGACAGGGTCGGACCAAAGGAAAGGAAAGGATGTTTGATGAGTTGGGTTCGTTGGACATGCAAAGAGTTGACTAGTATCATCCGGGCATTCTTTGCATGCTGGGCATCTGTATATCAGGTTTAAGTCTGGATAAGTATGAGTTACAATATCCAGATCGAAGTTGCGCAAGGGTCACTCTGGTTACACGTGGCAACTCGAGCTCATCGTCTGCTATTGGCCAGTGCCCGTCGAAATTATCATGCAATCATCATAAATATAGAAACTCAACAGTAACGGGGAGAGGACACCGCCCTGTGGAAGCTCCTGTTTTAAGAGTGGTCAGCGACAGGTTGAGTACTTTGGTGAGGAATTCTACTCTCGTTGGACGTAGGCATTTAAACATAAAATAATTAATTACGTCTGGGCCAATGGCTTTAGAGGACTTGGTCTTATAGAAACCCTCGCCTCTAGTGGAAAAATAGTGAGATAGTCGATTTTCGCAAGCATCACTTGAAGTTAATTTTTCACCAGAAAATTTCTTACGCATAGCAAAGCCTTACTGACCGTCATTAAATTTGCGATTCACATATGAAAATTCGATCCATGATTTTTTTTTTAATTTAGCTCGTGTGATGCCCATATCTCTTATATTTTTGCAACCTCCGTATTTTATAATGTTCCAAATAATTTTTTTTAGATATGACAATTTCTATAATTTTATCGATATTCTTGAGAATTGCCCTGGTGCTTCTTTCACACTAATCATAACCATAAACACTATTTCTTGACTACGCAAAATCTGGCTGTTCTAGAGTAATAAAGACAGTAGTCAAACGCACTACTAAAAGCTGTTATAGTAGTCAAGGCAAGTAGACCAGCAAAATCAGTTCCTTACGCAAAAGGGGTTTTGTCGCAAGTTTTTCGCCTTTAAATCAAAATAAAAATCTTTCTATTTAGTTTCTTTACTTTTTTGTGTTTACGTTTCTGTTGCATATAAATCACATTGAATTCATATCATAGACTGACAATTGAAATAAATTGTAAAGTTTAACTGACTTCAAAATTGCTATTAATAGACTAAATCTGCTGATTAATTGAAAAATTAAATATATTATGGTTGTTAAGCAAATATTTACTTAAAACTTATTATATAAAAAGAATATACACAACATGTATAGTTATTGTTGTTGTTGATAGCTATTTAACGCATTATTGCCTAAACTAAGAAGCGCTGAATCGAAGAAAAATAAAAAGAAATTGTTCCAGGCAGACGAACACAGTTGTGGTTGATTCCGCCGCACATGCGTTGAAAAAAAGTGAGGGAGAAGTGTTAGCGTTTGCTAGAGCCGACAGAGTCACGACGCTAACGACACTTGTTGGCACACAAATGCATTGTGACAACACTTTAAAATACCTACATTTGTAGTAATACGTAATGTGTAATACATAATTTGCAACAACAACAATAGCAATATTACAATTTGCAACCAGCTTACTGATTAAGTTGCCTGCATTGCTGCACTGCATTCCGGTGCATTGTCCCCCAGAAATGACAAAATATTATTGTAACATTCGTATTGTACTTCTATGCTTTCTATTTTATATTCAAACGTTGCCAATTAATTGCAAAAATTATATAGTCAAATTCATTTCCTCATTTTTTATTTTCGTTATTAAATGTGATGTCTCATTTTAATTTTATTACCTCCTTTCAGCGTCGTTGGCCGGCACTCAAGTGGCACATCAGTTGGTGGTGGCAATACGACAGAAATGCACACCCGAGGAAGTCATCAATATACTGAAGGAGTTGCCAAACTCCGGTGAAAATGCCGATCAGGAAATGTCGGAGACATCATTCAACCCACTTAAAATTGACGTGTTCGTGCAGACACTGCTGAATTTGGGTGCCAAATCGTTCTCGCACAGTTTTGCTGCAATATCGAAATTCCATTTGGTTTTTAAGGTGAATGCATAAATAAATCAAATTAAATAAACTCAAACCCGTTGCGAATAGCTAGTGCGGTTTAGCGATACTTACGGTACGAATGGTTGCCATTAGTTCGTCAATGACTCGGGGAAAACAGCACGCTCTAAGGCTAGTTAGGGAGTGTCTAATATATTTATTAGTTGCTTCGAACTCCTTTCTAACCGACTTGTGTGGGAATCCGGTCACCGCGAAATCACCGGAAACTGCAAAGCGGACCAGCTTGCGAGAAAGGATGCCCTAGCAACATTGACTTCGAAGGGGAAATGGGTGGATAATCCGTGGTCAAATTGCGCCATAGCGCTGGACACAATCTGTGCAGTAGCGCGGTCTTTTTGGCCCGCAGTTTGCCGAATACGGTCCTTTCAGCTGCTGTTGCTTAGGGATGCTCATCTCGCCGCAATCATTGGTGTGCTTACTGGTCACTGAACAATAGGCACACATGCGATGAGATTAGAGATCAAGCCAGACGCTAGTTGCCAAAGCTGCTTAGAAGAAGGTGAAGAGGAATCATCCTTCAATGTCCAGCATATACCAGACTAAGGTTAAACACCTCGGTAGGCGCACCTTCGACCGTCATAAAGGACAAGTCGATACTGTCTAAGTGAAATTCTCTGTAAATGTGCAGGTCTACCCTTTGATCTAACCTAACTACTTGTATTATATCGGATTAGGCCCTAGATGGTTTTACATTATCGTGGGGAAAGAAATTATGTTTCTTATGTAATAGATTTTGGGGCTTTGGAAATCCTTTACGAACTTTTGTTGCTATTTGCTTAGAAAATAAAATTATCGATACATATTTGACACTAATTGTAAAGTTTCCTAAACTTTTAACACTACTTATAATTATCAGACCCATTGGAATAGAAACTCAGTTATATTTAATCCGTTTTACTCAATATCTTTTGAGATTTTAGATATTAAATTAATATAATATAGAATTTAATATAATAATACTAATATTTGTGAAAAACCATTTCTTTTTTAGGCGCTCGCAGAATCCGAGGAGGCACAAATTTGCATACTCCACAATGTCTATGAGTTGTGGCAGAATCACCAACAAATGATGGTAGTAATAATCGACAAATTGTTGAAATTGCAAATTGTAGATTGCTCAGCTGTTGCTACATGGATATTCTCGAAGGAAATGACCGGCGAGTTTACCAAAATGTACTTGTGGGAAATCCTCCACTTAACCATTAAGAAAATGAATAAACATGTCATCAAATTGAGTAAGTAGGAGTTTAGTACTTTTTCTTATATACAATATATTTACATTAAATATATACATATCACTATGCAGGCAGTGAATTGACTGACGCTAAGGAGAAGCTAGCAAAAGTGGATTCCTCTTCTAGCGAATCGGAGGACGAAGCAACGCCAAAGCGCAAAAAACCCATCAATCACGTTGATAAACCATCTGAAGAGGTGAGTTAAAAAATTCAAGTTAAGTGTTTCAATTTTTCTAAAATGAGAATGAGTCATAAGTGAAAAATGTAATTCTCCGATTTTCCAAGTTAGTCTCCACAATAGAAATAAATTGGTTTCGAAATTCTCAAAAGAGATTAAAAAAAATTGTTTATAAATTACAGGATATATGTAGTATGTAAAATATTTTTTCTAATGTCAATGGTATATACAACTTTTCGGTCAAGCTTATATGACAGATGCTATAAGGGGTTCATATAGATTATATCCCCTTTTCAGATTTTATAGTAAATATATTCTGTATTTAATAATTATTAAAAACAAAAAAAACATTTTTCAAATTTCGAAACCAATATACAGAGGTAGTCAAAATTATTTACACATCGGACGATTTTTTCCAAGATTTTCCAGAAAAAGCTTTTGCTTGTTGTTGATGCATGGTAACAAAATGCTATGCTGTTGTAAACCTTGATCTATTCCTGAGAGAATGAAGTCAGTTTTGCAAGAATAGCTAGAAATATGGCGGAGATATAAGAAAATGAACGACAGACTCGCAGTAGTCTAAAAGTATTTACACACAACTTGAACTCTATTATCCTGTTCTTATTTAATGATAACTTTAAAATTTTAATGTTCAGTATAAGTTCCTATTCTAAGGCGATAAATTCATAATTGGTTACATTACCATTGGCAACAATAACAGCCTGCTTTATGGTCCGAATTGATTCAACACAATTATGCGATAAGTTAACAGTTAATTTAGACTTAATGTCGGTAATTTCGGCGTTTTCGTTATTATATCAATTGTCCTCTGATATTTAACGAAAGACCAAACGTTTGGACTAAAGTTTTGGTCAGGGCTGTGCGGAGTCAACTTGATTTGATTCATTTAAAACTTTTGTAGGTAAAGATCCTTTTTGAAATTGAGCATTGTCCTGTTGTAAAATGTAGTAAATAGTTGGAAAAGGCCGACTAACCACTACAATGGCATGGTCATGTGAATTTTGAAATATCCGGATGATGTAGGGTCTCTAAATTAGTAGCAAATCTCCAAAACTTAAGTAAGGAAAACTTCCCCAAAAATCAGTATGTCACCTCCGATTCTGTTTTGCGCCTGAACTGCATATTTCTTATTTTCACGTGGTAAATGCATAAAGCGTTTGCTAAACAAGCCATGGAACCAAAATTTAGCATTATCTGCCCACGACAAGCTCCAGGATCTAATTTAAGGCAAATGACTGGTATATCGCTTTTTCGGAAATATTGACCAATTTTTGCCAAACGTCAGGTATTTCTGTTAACTTTTTTAATGTCCTGAGCAGTGTAAAGCAGTGTAGCATCCTTGACTGTTCATACAATATGCTGATTCGATGCTGCTGCAATATTAACAGGACTAATTGTGTGATTTTGTAGGACAGTTCCTACTAATCTTCTGTATTATCTTTGAGTTATCACAGGTTTCCGCCCAGTTCTCTTTAAATTATCCTTGTAATTCTTCGTGTCCTTCTTTTTAATAACATTATAAATAGTATTCCTTTAAATTCTACAAATTTTTACTAACTCCGAAGCCGAAATACCAGTCTTAAACTTAGTCACAGTCTCCGATCTAGTTATAATTGACAATTCCTTTGTTTTCGGCATTTTATCAACCAATTTTTATATTTTAAGGCTGAGTTATGTTGTTATGAATGCAATAGAATCAAAATACTACTCTTGCTCAAACCAAATCCAAGGATAAAGGATAAATCGCCGTGTGTAAATAATCGGTTAATCGGTTAATTTGCCCATTTCTCTGTTATATGTATGTCCAGCTATTCTCACCAAACTAACTTCTTCCGCTTAGGAATAGATGAAGGTTTCCAACAACATAGCATAGCATCAACAACAACAACAAGCAAAAGTTTTTTGTGTGAAACTTGTAAAAAAACGTCCGATGTGTAAATAATTTCGATTACCTCTGTATTTCTATTGTGGAGGCTAACATCGAAAATCGGAGAATACAAATTTTTTACTTGTGACTCAATCTCGCGGAAAAATTTAGTTTGGTCCAATACCCAGAAACCAATAAATTTTTAATCAAATTTTGTGGACATAGATTTCTACTTTGAAATTTTCCGACGAATGTTTATGTTGGTTCTTTAAAGTTAAGAAAGACGTTATATAACAGTTTCTTGAGTTCTTTGATTGCGAATCGTGATTGTTTCGCGATTTCATGTACGAATGAATAGTCCACAAGAGAGAGCCTCGAATAGCTTTACTAAAATATTTATGTAGATGATAGTTTCAGTTAAGATTCGTTTATAATATAGGACTTCTCCAACATGTACCGGGATATACCTTCACAGGCGATCGATCCAAGGTTTCTTTATTAATTTCTATGTTTTTTTTATATTTTTTTTACCACCGAGGTACATAAGATATCTACAATGAGCTTGAGAAATTCTTCTAATAATGTTGGCGATCGAGCACAAATAAATTAATATGCATTTTCACTTTTCATTGCCAAGAGGTCAACGCATTGCAATTTCTGTGTACATTTAAATTAAACTGACCTAATTTGGCGAAGACTTTCAGTTTCATTTTCGTTTTAATTAATAACACGAAAATCGTAATTAAATATGCAAAAACCATCATGGCGTGGTATAGCAACTCACTGTATTTGAATTGCATAACTCCGCTTTACAAACGTAAGCATTGTTTTGGCGGCAGATTTGGCTGCGCCGCCACTAAACCCTCTATATTTACATACTTACTTATGCATGTGCTTTATTCCTTATTCACTCACCCAATTATTCACATTGTGTATACGTTTTGTTTTCGGCTGCACGCTTCGTTTGGCACGCAAGAGATTTTAGCTGACTGACTGACTAACTGTACAGCCGAAAAGACGGAAAATCAAGAATACTACTGCAGCTGGTGCAGCTTTACGGCCTTTAAAATACTTAACTACGCTTGCCCCCGACTTATTTGGAAAATATTTTAGTTATCTAAGTATTTTTGAATCGACATGCCATGTTTTAGCTTTGGGTCGTTCTCCACGATGGTGAGATTTCACAGATACCCTTCCCTAGATTTCTATGTAATGAAGTTTACTGTTTTTTGACATAAAAATTGTTACAAATATCTTTTTGTGATAAAACATTATTGTAGTACTTAAGGGGCTATACCAGTGTAACCTGTGAAAAATTAGGCGATTTTCGTGAAAATTAGGCGATCGAAAATCTTTATCGTATCGAAATCGAATTCGCTGCGGATTGAATGATTAGATCCATTATGTGTTTATCTGCAGATGGTCGAGCGTATGGAAGAGAAATTGGAGGCAGCCAATGTGGATCAAAAACGTCTTTTCTTGATCGTTTTCCAACGTTTCATTATGATATTGTCCGAACATTTGGTCCGTTCTGACACGGACGGACGCGATCCGGACACCGATTGGTATCGTTGGACCATTGGTCGCCTGCAGCAAGTATTTCTAATGGTAAGCAATTCTAACATAAAATATTGTTAATATTTTTTTACGCAATTTGATTTTTTTATTTTCTCTCGCAACAGCACCACGAACAAGTGCAAAAGTATAGTAGTACACTTGAGACGCTGCTTTTCACCTCGGACTTGGACTCACACATATTGGAAGTGTTCCATCAGTTTGTAGCTTTAAGAGCTTAAAGCAATCACCGTTATTTATGATTAAAACTTTTTTATTTGGTCCATTTAATAAGTATGCTTGTTATGTTTATTCGCCAGCCGTATTCAAAGTGAACGAGTAAACTCTCAAATAAAATAATTGTAATGGGCAATATTTTTCGCAAAACTATCTAATATCTTATCTCTAATATGACATGGATGTATTTGTGAAAAATGTTTAACGTACTGACTTACTTTACCAACATTTAGTTAGAATATATTTGAAATTCAAGTAGTAATCGCAGGTTGAATGTTTCACTGATGTAAACTTTTCTAGAATTGTAATATTGCATGAGTAAAGAATTTTCAATTGAGATGTATAACAGCAAATTTGATTCTCGTTGGAATTAACAACAAATATATGCAAATAAAAACAGTGCAAACCAATCGTTTACTTTTCATGCGGATATTACAAGAACAATTTCGTTTGATTTAAAACTGTATTTTTAAACTCTCGCAACAAAGTTGCTAAGAGAACATTATAGTTTTGTTCACATAACGGTTGTTTGTAACACCCAAAATTAAACGTGTTAGATATAGGGTTATGTATACCACAGTGATCAGGTAGAGGAGTGGAGTCAAGTCCGGATGTCTGTCTGTCCGTCCGTCTGTGCAAGCTGTAGCTTGAGTAAAAATTCAGATATTTTGATGAAACTTGGCACACTTATTTCTTGGCACCAAAGGTATGAAGATGCGCAAAATCGGACCACTGCCACGCCCACAAAATGGCGAAAACAGAAAACACATAAAGTGCCATAACTAAGCCATAAATAAAGCTATGGAAATAAAATTTGGAGAAGTGGGCGTGGCCCCGCCCCCTACTAATTATTTTGTACATATCTCGTAAACTACTTGAGCTATATCAACCAAACCAAACTTAAAGGATCGTATCCTTTAGGTACTACCTTATACAGTCCAAAAATAGAAGAAGAACTACTAAAAATGCTTTACTTCAGTAAGGGAAAACAGCAGAAACCTTAAATTTCATTATAAAGAAGGTGCAGAAGGGCTCTACCCAAATTGGTATACACAATGTTAAGCGGGTGTGGCTCCGCCTACTTATGGGTCAAAAACTATATATCAGAAACTACTCGACCAATATCAATGAAATTTGGTTTGTAATATTTTCCTTGCATCCCAATGATATGTTGTGAAAATAGTCCAATAAATCATTATTGAAAAAGTTTTTATACCCAAATGATTTATATATAAAAGTCCCTCCTAAATGTCTAATGAGGAGATGAAACCAACCATTCTTGTTTGAACTTTGTATTCTTTGCAGTAAAACGCGTTTCTTTAGAAAACCGGTGTGCTTCTGTTTAAATGTAAGTATCATTTGGTAATAAATTATACTTTAGTTTATTAATTCTAAGACATTTAATAATTAAATAATTTATGGAATTAGTGTTATATTAGAAATGAATCTTTCGTAATATTTATATTAAAATATTCAAAGAATTTCGTGGGTATGATTATATTTCTATCAATGAGTGAATCTGTAATTTAATTTCAAAATTTATTAAAGGTTTATTACTTTTTGTTAATGTTGTCTAAGCTTACATAAATATATGTAACATGTATGTATGTAATACCACCTTAAGTTATAGTATAGTGCATTTATAATAGCACTAAAAACTATATGTTTCAACTTAAACATAAAAGCATAAAGAATTTCCAAAAATCAAAATTAAATATTCGAAGTGAAAACGAAAATGAACGCGTTTGTCAATTAAATTTAAGTAATATCCGGCAGAAGATAATTAGATTACTTTAATGGAAAATTGAGAAATTCCAAAAAATTATGTTCAGATGCGTCTAATTTCGTTTATTGTTTGTCCTTTACGGGTAGCCCAATAATTCATGCTGTTGTTTGATTCTGTTCGCTAGTCTCACTTTATGCTTAAAACGATTGTGTGAAAGTTCCACATATTTTTTTACTTGCTTCTCAAAAGCGCATCGTCCTTCAAACGCGTACAACTCTATAATGAAAATCGAAATTGTATGAATAAAAGATATTAATACAAAAATTTAATTACACTTACCAAACAAAATTTGGTCAACCATTTTTAAAGACCTAAGTGCCTCTTTCCCCCATCGACCATCCCAATTAAAGTTTTTAATTATTGTGTCGGAAAAAACGTGACGAAGGACTTTATCGACACTGCCGCTTTCATTCTTAAACTTTTTAAGACACGTGACCTATAAAAAATAAGTTTGCAGTTAAATAGGTATTTTTACATTACACTTTTTGTTAAATGTGAAAAATTATACTACAACAATTAGTAAACATATAAATTAACTTACCATTGACTTATTATATTGTTTCCCACTTAATTTCAGCTCCACTTCCGCAATAGCATCCATTGTATCAAGAGGAAGTCCGGCCGCAATCTCATTGATAATGTTCTTTTCTATTTGCTCAAGCGTACGGCCAATGGTACGCTCCCTCTTCACCTTCACCTTACATTCGCGTATTAACTGGTTTCGAGCCATAATTTCGTCTCTCTCGTTAATCTAAAATACAAAATAACTTACTGCTTCATTTCGAAATAATTGAGAACACTTACATTTTTAGATATCAGTATTTTGGTATTGGAAACACTTTTTTCTATTTGCTCCATACGTTGGTCAATGGATTCCTGTTTGTTTAAAATCGTTTTTAAAAGAGATATCACTTCTGCAAAGGCATAGTATAATTCCAAGATAAAAAAAAATGTTGTTGAAGATATAACTTTTTTCAAAAACAAGTAGTTAAATATTTTTACTCTCGGAAAGTCATATAATTTTTTAATAAATATTTACCTGTTGTATTGTCTGCTGGTTCAATTTTTTGAACCCCACACTTAATAATTTTAATGGGTTGTCTTTGGCAAGGGTTGAATGTAAAAATCTTCGCATTTTTAGGAATTATTGTTGCTATAACATTTGTTTACGTATAATAAATATAAATGCAAAATTAATGTTATATTATATGTTAAAAGTACCTTGCACTTGCGTACGCATTGGTGTACTCTGCTCAGATAGGTCGCCCATTTTAGGCATTTGAATTTTATTGCTATTCTGGAATTTGAGACTGTGATTAGTTTTAAATTCTTTTGTGCATTATTAAGAATCTAATATATGTATTGCTCAAATAGTTTGAAAACACTTGGAATAAGTGATATATGGTAAAATATGCTTATTTGAATGAGTTCTTCCGGTCAAATGCATCAGGCAGTTTGTACTAAAAAGCTTTTATTTACCGTAGTTTATTTATTTGCGGGAAAGTATTTCTGGATAAAATTGATTGTAATAACAATAATAATATAATAATAATACGTATTACTCTATCAACAGATGTCTATGTGATTTAATATAAAGCATATATTCATATTCCACAAAATTTTTTATTATTTATATTTTAAAACATTTAATTAAACATTTAGATATGTACTTATTTAATGTAGTACAATGGATTCATGATTAAGCAATAACTCATTTGACATGATTTTAATAAAATGAATGATCTAATATAACTACACAAATATTAATTTTAAATATATTTTCGTTAGGGATATATTATACATAGTACTATCAGATTGATAAAATATCGGATATATATTCGGATAATTTGTCTACGGCTTAAAAGAAAGTTTACACGAATTTTCGTCAAGTACTACCCAATTTATATGGTAGCTGGATGAGGAATTTATTCGGTGATTCCACTACGCGCCCTTCCCTTATTCTTCTAGCTATAAATACACATTGCACAAAGCTAGAAGACTGAAAGGGAAGAACGATCCCACGTACACAAGATGTTTCGGTAGTTTGCAAGAAAAGACACAAGAAACTTTAATATATTATCTGGTAATTAACGTAGGATTTAACCGATAATTGCCATCAACTGCTTTGATCCATATGCTAATTTAACTAAAGATACACTTTGCATTCATTTGCAAAACTTTTTCATTATAGTTTTACAAATTTGACTTACAACTATTTACAAGCACTGCACCTTTTAAGATAAAATGTTATTTTCACAAACGGCCATAAGTGGAGTCAAAACAAAAATGGTTGAAATGCACAATAACCTGGGTTGTCTCTTTCACTCATTCCATATTTAATACAAGAAAAGAACTATGGCAAATGATACATAGTCTGGGTTCATACTAGGAAACTTTTATTGTTGTTTAGAGCTTGCTCCAACAAGGTAACATTTGTTGCTGCAAATCGTAGTTTGTGTTAAAATGTGAAAATATTTACATGGATGCAAAATATAAATCTTCACCGGCAACAGCTATAGAAATTAAACTAACCTTGCTTTTAATTGCCAACAATTGATGTCAGGATAATTATTTAGATAACCATTGCCAAGAAAAGAAAAATGCGGCATACATTAACGGCAATAAAATTATCGAGTCAAATTTACATTTGTTTGTGGTATACACCGTGATGTGTTCTGCCAAAATGCCAAAAGTCACCGTTAGAGAACTGGATTTATAGATAATTTTTTAATCACAGGTTTAACATATCCCTTTTTTTGTATCAATAGTTTATTTATTTTTAACTCATGCATTTTGAGGAAACCGTTCATGGAATTAATCCCATATTATTTTACTCTAAATTTAACCTTAGTGATATTAAAATATACAAGGAATTTCGTGAGCAAATTTAATTTTTTGTCAATGAATGGATGTGTAATTCTATTCTAAAATTACCTTTAAGTATATATTAAAGGTTTATAACATAACATTCATAAATAATATTCCTTAGTGTATTGTGTTTATAATTTATAAATCAAAGGCATATTTAAAATATTGTTAATAAAATTTATTATGTAATATTCTTAATTTTTTTGGTTGAATCAAAAATTACTTAACACAATATTAATAAAAATGGGCAAATGCTTCAGTACTAAATAAAACAAAATGTGACACGCTTCTTCTTATATATACAGCCGCAAAAAGTTTAATTTCAGCAGTAAGAATATCAAAAATGCAGAAAATCAAAATAAATATTCGAAATAAAAAAATTAAAAGAACCCATTCGTCATTAATTTGGTTTCACATCTTTTTAATCCAAACTGGTATTTTCACTACACTACAAATTAAATGAATTTCTGTATGTACCGTTAAGGGTATCCCAGTATGTCATTCTGTTGTTTGATTTTTTTCTCCAAAATCATTTTTTTATCCAAACTTATTTTTTTCTCCAAACTCATTTTTTTCTTCCAACGGTTGTGTGAAAGCTCTACATATCTTTTAACATTCCGCTCATAAGATTTTCGTCCATCAACCTTGAATACCTCTACATTTAAATGTATTGAATTAAATCAAAATATTAATTTAAAAAAAAAAAATGATTTTTCACCTACCAAACACAATTTGGTCAATTAATTTTAATGAACTAAGTGTCTTTTTTCCCCAACGTCCATCCCAATTAAAATGCTTCATTAGTGCATCGGCAAAAACTTGGCGAAGAACTTTATCTACGCTGTCGGTTGAATCCTTATATTTTTTAATAAACTCGACCTATTATTATAATAGTTATTTTTAATCAGAATCAGTGATAAATAAAATGGATATTATAGTGAAAATATAAATTAATTTACCATTGACTCATTATATTCTTTCTCACTTAGTTTCTCTTCTACTTTTAAAAGAGCATCCATTGTTGCAAGAGGGAGTTCAGCCCCAATCTCTATGAAAATGTCATCAACGGAACTCACCCACTTCCCTTTTACCTCACAATCAGATTTACCTTGGTTTTGAGCAATAACTTCGCTTGTCTTGATAACCTTAGATATAATGAAAATTTAACATTATTATTTAACATCTAAATTAAAAAAAAAAACACACACATACATGTCTTGATACCAGAATTTCTGTATTGAAAACGCTTTTTTCTATTTCTGCTATTCTCTTTTCAAGTGATTCCTGCTTGTTTAAGATTGTTTTTAAAAGAGACATCACTTCTGCAAAGGCATATTGTAATTCCAAGATATGTAAATATTTATAAAACTTTACTTCGTTAAATGTATTTGCGTATTTATACTAACGCAAGTAATAATTAATAATTTTATAAGTTGATTTACAAATGATATGTTTACCTGTTGTATTGTTTGTCGATTGAACATTTTGTATCTTTTCGGGTCCACACTTTATAATTTTAATAGGTTGTTGGTTGATTGAATAAAACCGAGTTTGAGGAATTATTTGTGCTACATTTGTATACATATATTAATTAGTAAGGCAAAATTAATTTAAATTACAAAATACCTTGCATTATGGATTGCACTGATGTATTCTGAAGTGTGTCGCCCATTTTTTATATTTATAATAATATTACACACTGAAATATTATATAAGAGATGTTATTAGTTTTAATGTGTTTTGTCGGATAAAAAAAAATGTATTTATGTATATCGTGGATTAGGTAATGTAAAAAAAGTATTCAATATATGTATTTGTTTTCGTATGTAATACGGAATATCTATTCCAGCATTTTTTCCGATTTTGTACTTAGCCATCTAAGAATATTCGTAATCCTACAAATGAGTCTATGGATATATCAAATACTTTTACACATTTACTCAATATTCCCAGTTTAATTTTTGTTTATAAATCACTTTAGTTGGATACGAAGTCACCAAAATTAATGGAGGCTTCAACGAGTTCCATCTTTTAAGTGCTACCTTTTTCCAATTTCTACACAAAAGTGTCCTAGACGTTAAAGTTATATAATTAATTATTCAAAAATTCTTCAAAATATTTTTAAAAACATTATTTTTGCGACCATAATTTTTTATTTCTTCACTTTTGTTCATTTAAATTACCTTTTTCGGGTATTCCACCCGCCAAGTCTACACTACCCGAAACTCCAATACATTCAAAACTATTTTATGAACACCAATACACACATATATACAACAAAGGGTTGTACATAAACATTTACCCAATGTCTTCCCTGGTATTAAGTGTGAAAGTGAGAAAGAAACAAACAAGTTTAGAGATGGGCAATTTTCTGTTCGGTATCATTATTTTTGTGTAATTTAATTGAAAATATACATGTAATTTAGATTTCGAGCATTTCACCATTGATTTCAATATGGGTACTACTAATTGCGCAAGCATATATATTATATACATATTGCTAAATGTTACGAGAAAGAAAGTGAAAGATTAACGATCTCACATACACAAGAGTTGTCGACTTTTTTCAATTCGCCCTTAAGAAATGCATAGATACTTTCACAGCAATCCCTGATACTGCTTTGTGACAATTCACTGATGACTTCACCGGTACGCGGCTTAAGTTTGTTCCCTCTAATCGAACCAACACTACACTTTGTTTTTACAGTAGCCTTTATATATAATTTTTTATTAGTTTTACAAATTTCACTTACAACTTACAACTTGCAACTACCACCACACCTTTCAAAAGAAATTGTTATTTCCATAAGCAGCTATGATTGAACTCAAAACAAAAAGTAATTGAAACACGCAATAGATTAGGTTGTCTCTTTCACTCATTCAACATTTAATACAAGGGAAGAACTTACCATCGTTCATGTTCAAACGATGAAATTTTTACTGTTGTTTAGAGCCTGTTCAAACGAGGTAACTTTTGTTGCGTTCAAAGCCAAGCACTGTCAATATATTTTTTGTGTGAAACCACTTATTTATTGGTAGCAAAAGTTATCGGGCTAATTTCTCAGATAACAATTGCCAAACAAAGCCTTCTAGACTGCTTTAATAGTAGGTAAGGGTTTATTTATAAAATATGATTTTTATTGTTGTACGTTATTATTTTTCTAAGAAGCTATAACTTTTCCATATATCGAATTGTTTCTTTATTTCTCCTAAATTTACATTACAATAATATTTTTATACGTTTCGTATGTATTGTCTCTGTATAAAATATTTTTTATTGTAGAAAATATATAAACTCTCGACGGCATAATAAAACCATATAAATTTCTTACCTCTGTGTGTCAATTCCACTTAACTATTTTCATTTTCTATACAAAACTTTATAAGTGACGTTACAAGTTATTATGCGCTTATACTTATGTAATCTGTATAAAAATCTTCAGAAAATAAATATTTTTGCCAAAAACTTTTAATATTCTCGAAAGAGTTAACGAAGCTCAATTTCTACTTGTAGTATACAGTTTGAATTTGCTGTCAAAGCACACAAAGCCTTTATGAGCATTTTTAGGCTTCCATCATAAATGTCAATTTTAAAGGAATACAAGACTTTGATGTTAATTCCTTTAATTTTAAGAACTAGCATTGGCAAAGTATTTCATCATTTGAGTTCGATATTTATACTGTTAATTTATAAAATCCTCTAAAGGCACTTTGGGGCATGATATTTGCACTTTAAAACTTAATACTAATAATGCAATATCAATGCATCTATAATGTTCTTGTGTGCGTATATGTGTATACATATATATATATGTACATAAAATTATTGTTAGAAAAGCTGCTGCGCCAGATTGTATTGTTTTTGGGATTGACTTTAAACTAATTGTATTCTTGACGTGGGAAATAATTGGGCATCAACACATGTATCAAAACACCGGTCATCATTAGCGAAAAGTAAAGTATAATCGCGATCCACCAGAGTATTCTCTCCCAACGACGTACCTCCAGATTTCGCAGCACGCCTATTCCTACCAGTAGACCCGCAACGGCGCCAGATAAATGCGCAATGTAACCGATTTGATCGTGTTGATCTGTCAAATGGCGATAGACAGAAGTGCCCAAGTCCGTGAAGCAGAATATGAGAAAAACCAATAATTGCACTATAGCATACTCCATTTCCTTATAGTTCTGTAATCGATATAAATAATGAAATTAATATATTTTGTTTTAATGTGCCAAAATATAATATGTATGTAAATTACCAGAATTATGGTGGCAATGTGCGCTGTGATTAGCGCGTAAACTCCACCAGAGGCACCGGCCAAGAAAATGCGCGGACTTGTCAATGACGTGCCCATCGAGCCAGCCAATACACCAGCCAAGTAAATCAAAGCCACACGCCACCAATGATGTACAAGTTCCAAAGCGACGCCCAGAAATATTTGTATGATAAGGTTCATGAACAGATGCATTAGGCCGACATGCACGAACATGTAAGTGACGAAACGCCAAGCCTCGTAACGTTTGTATGGATTGTAAATGAAGAGTGTCGCGGCGGGACCATTTGTATTTTCACCTATATTGGCAGTATTATTAGGATCATCTCTGCAAAAAATGTAACCAGTTTTCAAATAAATTGATAATAAAATACATTTTCGATTTTTAAAGCATTGATTCAAAGAATTCGATTTTTTAATTTTTTTTAATTTCATTTTTTTGTTGTTTTAATCTATAGCATAAAGAATGCCAGTGCGAAAAACATTTTTTTTATTTCGATTTTGTCATACTTCGTTACATTTTAGTACTAAAAATTATGAATTATGCAAAATTTCTAAATTTATACTCACTGAAAATGTATGACATCCACCAAGAAGAATAAAATTTCAATTATGGAGAACATCACCATGGTCAGTGGCGGTGGACAAACGGACATTTGCTTTTCGTAGACACCATCTGCAAGCAAAAAATTTGAATACGAAATCCAATAAGAGATGAAGATTATGTTTGACGTTCATTTCAACTTACCCAATTGGTCACCTTCGATTGCTTTCGGCGGTGGAACAACCAAGCGACAATATTTGGTGAGTATATTTCTAATCATCCATTTGTGTGTTTGGGACATGCGATAGAACTCCTCGAAATCCAGACGACCATCATTATCATCATCTGACATCTGCAGAATTTGTGTAGCAATGTAATCGGGAATATCACTGCAGAGGCCTGCATTGATGAGGCCTTTAAGTTCGTGTGTATTGATAAAGCCATCGCCGTCTGAGTCATGCTAATTGTTCATAAATATAAAATTTACGTTACTAGGTTGTTTCACATACATGTTTATGTTAGCATATTAGTCATAAGGTTTGCTGAAACACTTTAAAACCCGTAAAAAATTGACCTACATACATATGTATTACTTTCTTAAACGACTACTCATCGTATTCCTGACAAGTATCGCACATTTGTTTTAGTAAATCTATTAAAAATGCGTAACTCATAAATCATGATAATTATATGCGATTTATAGTTTTAAACTTCTGAACTAACAACACTTCTAAGTCGCTCGAATTCTGTGTTATGTGATATTGTATGTATTATGAATGGGTATAGACCGCTGAAAATTAGAATTATTACACAGGCCAACACTCAATTTGCTTCTTTGAATTTATCAACTGATTCTAGTTAATTTGGGTGCGCTGAATTCAAATCTGTAATCAGTTTGTCTCTATCCAATTTTTTTTTAATTCAAATATTTTTTTTCGTTTCATAAGTATATTTTACCTTCCAGTCAATTTATAGGACCGAACCGGTTGATCGGTTAATTTAACCTAGTAACTCATTTGTGCGTTCTCTTAACATTAGCAAAGAGTACAAATGGAAACAGAATTATAGAATATCAAATTAATTATACAGTAAAACCTGTCTAATATTTTTGTCCATGTTATAAAGAAATTTTTTTTTCTAATTTTATTGACTTTATTTTAAAAACTGTGTAAAAACGTACATTGAATTCAATAAGAATTAAAAAAAAATTAACACAAATCACATACGCTTAATTGTATCATAGCTAATGCAATAAATTTGATACATACTACAAAATTTCGCAAAAATAACGCTATTGCATCGTTTGAAAAATAGATTCGGAAATACAAATACATTTGTGTAACCCTAGACGGTCATCCTTCGTCAAAATGACTACGAACTATTTGATTTTCACTGTAAATATGTTTTTAATTGTTCGTGTTGATCTCCGCTCCGTTAAAAGAATATAAGTTTTCCTTTTTATTTTTGACTTGTATTTATTAATAATGAAATAAATAAATAAAAAAAAAATAAAACGCGTTCATTATTTCGACTCACACCCTACTGAAAATGGATTTGAAATAAGTCGTCGTCATATTGACGAAGGATGACGTTAATGTACAAAAAAAAAGGATGACCGTCCAGGGTTAATATAAATAAATAACATACAAATATGCAGACATATTAAATGTATTGTCCACGGTAGAAGGGGATTTTAACGCTTGTTGTTTAAAAATTGAGAAAATGTTCTCCAACTTCCAAGTTAGACAGTGTCCAAACAGTGTTAAGCAGTGAATATATGAATATTTTGTATTATATTATGTTGGTACAGAACATTTTGTCCAATTTGAGCGAGTGCCCAAATGTAGAAGTTTTACTGTACCATATTTAGATTCACATATACGAGTATCCAACAAAATATTTAAATGTTTCATGGAATTTTCACATAGTTAATTAAAATTTCATGTGTCAATGAGTTTTGAAAGATTTTTTGTAAAAAAAATTACATTTATCTACGTTGTAACGTTAAACATTAGAGATGTTAATCCCGGTATATCATAAGTGAGAAATGAAATCGGGATAGAATAAACATGTATCACATGGGGCTCCAGCTAACGCACTAAACTACTTTTTTTCTCGGACTAATCACATTTCGTATTGGAACATCTAAGGCTTCTGTTTCACACCAAAACTTACAGAAATTGCAGTTACGTCAGCTGGAGTCATTATTGGTAAATAATTTTATGAAGATCAGAAGATTTAAAGGCAAATACTTCTACACTTCGGAACTTTTTACTCCAGATCCCCGGTTTATCAAATATTTTAATCAATGCCCATGGATTTAACAAAAACATATTCATACATCTCTCGAATAATCAAATCTGGGTATCTCGGAAAAAGTGATATTAAGCGGTCAGGTCGTTGACAAGACACTTTCAATGGCTTTATAGCCTTATATGACAAAATGAGAAAACCTTGATAAGGAAATCCAAAATCCCGAATTTATAATTTGTGAAACCCCGAAAATTTTGTTAGAAATTAACATCCATGATAAGTACATTCACACATTTGTAGTAGTGTTGCACATTTAATTAGTTCGTATGAATTATTTAATGTAATATACGTATGTATGTATAAATTAGTATTATTTAATCATAAAAACTGGTTTTTCCTTAAATGCAACGTTCAGCTCGAATGCCAAGCTCAAATTCGGTCAAACTTCCATTTTTGGAAAAATAAATACAAAAAAAAACATATTAAACACTATTTCAGACATTCCCGATGGAAATTCAGTTAGAAAACGTTTTAACTCCTTAATAGCCTGATCACCCTTCCGATTTTGATACACGAGTGGAATGTTTTACTCAACTCGCTATTATTTGCAAAAGCAGTAGAAGATATACATACATATATGTATGTAACTTCCGTACTTAAATAGGAACGCCAAGAGTTTCCTAACTATAACAAGTAAGTTAAGGCTAAGTTCGGGTGCAACCGAACATTTTATACTCTCACAATTTATTGCTATATTTTTAGTAAGATCACGCACAATTTGACCTATATATTCGGCAAAAAGTCCAATAGAAAAACGAAAATCATCATGTATGGTATATAGGCTGAGGTAATTCCTGAACCGATTAAACTCATTTTCATCACCAACATACATTATATCTGTGAGTATATGCTATATGAGAGTTAGGAGAAGTTATGACCCGATTTTAACCATTTCTAGTACAGAGACATACTATAAGAAGAAAACGCTTTCCTGTGAATTAAATCAAGATATCTGAGAGATTTACCGCTATTTTCGGTGAAATATTACCATAAGTCACGGAGTTTTTCATATTCAATTTGAAAAGTTACAGTCCGATTTTGACAATTTTTTCACAAATGATGCCACGGATCATATACAGTATTTGTGTAAAGTTTTATGTCGCTATCTACATTGGTTCCTTATGTATATCTTATAAAGTGAAGGAATAAGATGGAATTCAAAATAGGCCAAATCGGTTCACAACCACACCTACTTCATATATACCAGAACTTTGAAGACGATCTGAATCGTTTACTTTACAATATATAAAGTAAGCACTAGTGAAGATATCGGTGCGAACTTTGCACAAATACTATGTTTATAGTGTGGCATTGCTTTTCTAAAAATCGCCAAAATCGGACCATAAGTATTTAAGGCCTTATATATCGAATATGAGTACCTCAGAGCTTCGAATAAATTTTTTAACAGGTTTAGGTGAGTCTCTCAGATATTTTGAAGAAATTCAGAGTGAATATTTTTCTTCTAATAATATGTATGAGTGAAATCGGGTCATAACTACCCCTAGCTCCCAAGTACCTAATGTTAGGGGTTTGTCACTTTCAATGGATTTTATACCATACATATGACGAATATGTGGGTCAAATTGTGTGTTATCTTAATAAAATTACATAAATAAATTGCGAGAGTATAAAATGTGCGGTTATACCCGAACTTAGGCCTTCCTTACTTGTTTTTACATATATCTCAACACTCTGGTTATATTCATAACGCTCTCACAAAAGAGAAAATTGATTTCGATTTGGCACGCGACATTATGAGAACCCTCAAACACATAATGAACAGGGTGAATTTTTGACTGCTAAAAGATAAACGTAAATAGTATTTTTTATGCCTTTGAAGACAGACATTTAGCGGATACATTCACTTTACATCCTGCAATGGCTTCACATTGCTCTCGATTGTGTTCTATGTTTCCCCCAATACGACAAAGCTATTTAATAATTACATAAAATATGACGCACCGTGTTTTGAGTAAGATAATTTAAATTGTATTCCATAGAAAACGGTAACAAACTGTACAATTGCCACATTAGCTAATGATACCTGCATCATAACGAGAGGTAAAAACGAAGTACAGTTAGCCAAAAGAATGCAATCCTCAATCAATCAAATAGTGGGATGGACACAGAGAGGGTGCATTACTTTAAACGAGACGAATTCAATACACGTAAACTACACTAACAAAAGTACTAGATATACATATACCCTTACATATAGGTAATGAGGTACATACTCCACCTCTGCGAAATATCTAAGCATAACGCTGGATGCAAAGCTGAAATCGAAAGAGCATATACAAAAAAAGTTGCAGAACTAAAACTAAGATATAACAAAATAAGATGGTTAATCGGTAACAAATCGCAGCTAACAATATCAAACAAAATTCTCGTATACAATCAAACATTGAAACCTATTTGGACATACGTGATTCAACTGTGGGGATGCGCTGCACCGATATACATTCAATCAATAAAACGGTTTCAAAATAAAGTCCTACGGAAATATGTAAATGCCCCGTAGTATATACGTAAATCAGATCTGCACCGTGATCTTCATATAAAAATGGTCCGGGAAGTTATTTAGCGCGGTCGCAGAATCAATTAAATCCTGAAGCTCGACGACTAGGAGAGAGTAGAAATAACAAGCGTAGACTAAAGCGACCAACGTTCCATGAACATAAAAAGGATTATATGTACGTAGTACTTAGTTTGTGAAAAAGCTTCCTTTAAGCGCTTGAATTGTATTTATATTTTAAAATTAGGAAAATATTGCTTGTTAGTATAATTTTGTTTTGTTTTACTAGTTCAATCATATGAAAAAAAATATAAAAAAAATATAAAAAAAATAAAAAAAAATAAAAAAAAATATAAAAAAAAATAAAATAAAATACAAAACAAATTCAAAGAAACTATAAAAGACACTTCTTTGGAAATAATATTTTGGGTGGCACTGATGATCCCGTCTCTTATCGCATAAACCAAATTATAGCCTTAAGTATTGCAACATTTCGATAGCATTTTTATGCATACATATGTATATGTTCAAAGATACATATATATAATGACCAGTTTCGTAATATTTTTAACACCTAAAACCAAACGAGTTAGGTATTGAGTTATCCAAATATAAATTATCAGCATGACGAGAAGAGTCGGATGGTTGTCTATCGTCCGTCTCTCCGTGCAAGCGATAACTTGATAACAAATAGATACTTGCAACAGTTTTGTTATACAGCTTAAAAACTTAGATGTAATATTCGGTTCGCATTTCGCTATTTATATGCCCATGGCTATATAACCGCTGCACACATACCGTCTTAGTTTTTTTAACTACTCATTTTATTTAACTTCTATGTACCTTGACTCTTCTAAATTTTTCTAGAATTACGTTTTTTCACTAGCTCTCCAAGTTCATCGACCCACATATCGAAATACATATGTATTTTAGATGTTAATTTATTAATAAATTAAATACGAAAGATATCGCAAAACAGACAGATAAATTTATTTTTTTAAACAAATTTAAACCACATGTACCATGGAATGCCTATATTAGTGTTGGCAATAACTCGACTATTAGCCGCCAGGTCCTAAGATCGTATTCAAAAAGCAATGCCACTTTTCGTTGTAATTTTATAAATTAAGAAAGGACTCTCCGATCCAAACCAAATGTTTAGGCTTTGTTCGGACTAATTAGTATATGGTTTATGTGAAGTTTACAAAATCGGTGGAACGGTTCATCATTTATCTACATACATACATACAGTCATGTGAAAAATAATAGGGACACATGACACATGTCCCTTTATTTCGCACACTCAAAAGCGATCTTACTTCACAAAATGATCAACATTTTTTCTTTGCTAACGGTTCTTTACTTCACTGACATCCCAGCAAACAATTGCATGTTACATTTTTGATAATTTATTTCAATTTCATTATAATTTATTTTTTACCTATTTTCAAGCAAGTGTCCCTATTATTTTTCACGTGACTGTATATATGTATGTATATATTTAGAACAAGTAAGAAAGGGCTAAGTTCGGGTGTAACCGAACATTTTATACTCTCGCAATTTATTTATTTAACTTTATATTAATTATTAACAATTTGACCCACATATTCGTCATATATATTGTATAAAGTCCATTGAAAGTTGGAAACCATAATTTTAGGTTAGAAGCACCGAGGTCCTCGTGTTCGATATATGTGGCCTTAAAAACCTATGGTCCGATTTCGACGATTTTTAGAATGGGGCTGTCACACTATAAACATAGTATTTGTGCAAAGTTCTGCACCGATATCTTCACTAGTGCTTACTTTATATATTGTAAAGTAAACGATTCAGATTGTCTTCAAAGTTCTGGTATATAGGAAGTAGGCGTGGTTGTGAAGCGATTTGGCCTATTTTCACAACATATCATTGGGATGTAAGGAAACTATTACAAACCAAGTTGCATTGAAATCGGTCGAGTAGTTCCTGAGATATGGTTTTTGACCCATAAGTGGGCGACGCCACGCTCATTTTCCATTTTGTAAAAAAATCTGAGTGCAGCTTTCATCTGACACTTCTTATGTGAAATTTAGTGTTTCTGACGTTTTTCGTTAGTGAGTTAACTCACTTTTAGTAATTTTCAATCTAACTTTTGTATGGGAGGTGGGCGTGGTTATTATCCGATTTCTTTCATTTTTGGACTGTATTAGGAAGTGGCTAAAAAAACGACTGCAGAAAGTTTGGTTTATATAGCTCTATTGGTTTGCGAGATATGTACAAACAAAAACTTAGTAGGGGGTGGTGTCACGCTCACTTCCCCGAAAAAATTACATCCAAATATGCCCCTTCATAGTGCGATCCTTCATACCAAATTTTATTTCCATAGCTTTATTTATGGCTTAGTTATGGCACTTTATGTATCCGATTTTGCACATTACTTCACTGACATCCCAGCAAACAATTGCATGTTACATTTTTGATAATTTATTTCAATTTCATTATAATTTATTTTTTACCTATTTTCAAGCAAGTGTCCCTATTATTTTTCACGTGACTGTATATATGTATGTATATATTTAGAACAAGTAAGAAAGGGCTAAGTTCGGGTGTAACCGAACATTTTATACTCTCGCAATTTATTTATTTAACTTTATATTAATTATTAACAATTTGACCCACATATTCGTCATATATATTGTATAAAGTCCATTGAAAGTTGGAAACCATAATTTTAGGTTAGAAGCACCGAGGTCCTCGTGTTCGATATATGTGGCCTTAAAAACCTATGGTCCGATTTCGACGATTTTTAGAATGGGGCTGTCACACTATAAACATAGTATTTGTGCAAAGTTCTGCACCGATATCTTCACTAGTGCTTACTTTATATATTGTAAAGTAAACGATTCAGATTGTCTTCAAAGTTCTGGTATATAGGAAGTAGGCGTGGTTGTGAAGCGATTTGGCCTATTTTCACAACATATCATTGGGATGTAAGGAAACTATTACAAACCAAGTTGCATTGAAATCGGTCGAGTAGTTCCTGAGATATGGTTTTTGACCCATAAGTGGGCGACGCCACGCTCATTTTCCATTTTGTAAAAAAATCTGAGTGCAGCTTTCATCTGACACTTCTTATGTGAAATTTAGTGTTTCTGACGTTTTTCGTTAGTGAGTTAACTCACTTTTAGTAATTTTCAATCTAACTTTTGTATGGGAGGTGGGCGTGGTTATTATCCGATTTCTTTCATTTTTGGACTGTATTAGGAAGTGGCTAAAAAAACGACTGCAGAAAGTTTGGTTTATATAGCTCTATTGGTTTGCGAGATATGTACAAACAAAAACTTAGTAGGGGGTGGTGTCACGCTCACTTCCCCGAAAAAATTACATCCAAATATGCCCCTTCATAGTGCGATCCTTCATACCAAATTTTATTTCCATAGCTTTATTTATGGCTTAGTTATGGCACTTTATGTATCCGATTTTGCACATTACTTCACTGACATCCCAGCAAACAATTGCATGTTACATTTTTGATAATTTATTTCAATTTCATTATAATTTATTTTTTACCTATTTTCAAGCAAGTGTCCCTATTATTTTTCACGTGACTGTATATATGTATGTATATATTTAGAACAAGTAAGAAAGGGCTAAGTTCGGGTGTAACCGAACATTTTATACTCTCGCAATTTATTTATTTAACTTTATATTAATTATTAACAATTTGACCCACATATTCGTCATATATATTGTATAAAGTCCATTGAAAGTTGGAAACCATAATTTTAGGTTAGAAGCACCGAGGTCCTCGTGTTCGATATATGTGGCCTTAAAAACCTATGGTCCGATTTCGACGATTTTTAGAATGGGGCTGTCACACTATAAACATAGTATTTGTGCAAAGTTCTGCACCGATATCTTCACTAGTGCTTACTTTATATATTGTAAAGTAAACGATTCAGATTGTCTTCAAAGTTCTGGTATATAGGAAGTAGGCGTGGTTGTGAAGCGATTTGGCCTATTTTCACAACATATCATTGGGATGTAAGGAAACTATTACAAACCAAGTTGCATTGAAATCGGTCGAGTAGTTCCTGAGATATGGTTTTTGACCCATAAGTGGGCGACGCCACGCTCATTTTCCATTTTGTAAAAAAATCTGAGTGCAGCTTTCATCTGACACTTCTTATGTGAAATTTAGTGTTTCTGACGTTTTTCGTTAGTGAGTTAACTCACTTTTAGTAATTTTCAATCTAACTTTTGTATGGGAGGTGGGCGTGGTTATTATCCGATTTCTTTCATTTTTGGACTGTATTAGGAAGTGGCTAAAAAAACGACTGCAGAAAGTTTGGTTTATATAGCTCTATTGGTTTGCGAGATATGTACAAACAAAAACTTAGTAGGGGGTGGTGTCACGCTCACTTCCCCGAAAAAATTACATCCAAATATGCCCCTTCATAGTGCGATCCTTCATACCAAATTTTATTTCCATAGCTTTATTTATGGCTTAGTTATGGCACTTTATGTATCCGATTTTGCAACTTCCTATGGTGCCAAGAAATAAGTGTGGAAAGTTTCATCAAGATATCTTAATTTTTACTCAAGTTACAGCTTGCACAGACGGACGGACGGACGGACAGACAGACATTTGGATTTGAACTCCACTCTTCACCCAGATCACTTTGGTATATATAACCCTATATCTAACTCGTTTAGTTTTGGGTGTTACAAACAACCGTTATGTGAACAAAACTATAATACTCTCTTTAGCAACTTTTGTTCCGAGAGTATAAAAATTTCCTTGTATTATAGGACAATTGGGTCAACATTACGTAACAACCAAAAACAATGATTATGCCTTCGGATTTGAAGAACCACACTAAGCTAAGCAACATTCATTTTAAAAAGGCTGGTACAAAAATTTTTTAGAATTTGGTAAAATATTCCTTAATAATGGGCCGCTCTCTCATACACTTTTGTTTCGATGAAATTGTAACTTTAAAACTATTGGTATGTATTTTCTGAGTTTTGTCAACTCGATTACTCTTTACTAATCTCTTTACCGGATTTGTTAGGAAACAACTTTAAATCTGCTGTTTTCTATTTTCCACATTTAAAATGTCATTATAAAAGATAACCTAATAACTTTAGTATCATATGTATATACCGGTACATATGTGCCTACGAAAAAGTTTTGCAGACTGCATTAATCGACATACATCCATTAAAGATTACTTATTTATGTATCAAGGGCGCAAGTAGAGTCAATAACAAAAATATAGATAAGAACTCAATTACATAAAGCCAAACCACAACTACCTTATAGGTGTCTGTAGGGCAAGACGGACGTCAGCAAAACTTCCTAAATTTTAGACATTTAATAGATTGTTAATATGTGATAACACATGCGCATATAAGTTCACATTTTACGAATTTCTAAATAGTAAAGAATGCATAAACAATAAATAAAAAATAACCGGTTTCTGAACGCAGTTCACATACAAAAACCAAATGTAAACAGTAAAAGAAAGCAATCTTGAAAAATAAAATATTAAAAACGAAAAAAAGAATTTATATTACCTTAACAGCTACAATAACATAAATTGGAAGACATTTTTGGTAAGTTCAAACGTTAATAACCAAAATTATAGAGCAAAGACCGCATAAATATGATATGTATGTATATAAAAGTAAGCGATTGTGTGATTTAGCGTCACCGAGAAAATAGCGAGAGCCGATAAAGGTGATTGTGAAATGTAAGGGCTACAGGTGTATTAGAATAAACAAAATAATGACAATGTGCTAAAATGGAAAAAGAGACTTCACTTAGACTTTTAGCAAGAATCGAAGATTTAAACACAGAACAACAAAGGGGAAGGCATGGGAGAAATAAAACCGCATTCAATAAATTGCTTCATACGTATTTATATGTATATCTACGTATGTATGTTCACATGCACATATTTATTTCAATGCAGTTATGATTCACCGATTTGCTGTTAAATAGCTAACTCTGTGTTCGCAACTTGCCTTTGTTTGCTTTAGACAGATATCAATGGTTTTATTTGTATAAAAATTTAACACATAAATAAATGTATGAAATAAGCGAAATGTGTATAATATTATAAATTTGAGTAATTGAAAATTCAATGGAATGCAACTTGAGGCTAAATTAACTAAATTACTTTGTTTATATCAATGGATATTTGAGTTTCTTTGGAAATATGTTTATACATAGAAACATTTACTTTAACTTCAAAAATGCTTATCGCGAATCTGTATATATAATTAAGCACAACGGTCAAAACTAATTCGACAGCGTTTAGTAATTTTAAATTCGTCCATAAATAACTATTTCACAATAACTTACATTGTCAAAGATACGACGAGCTCTTCGACGATCATCTGTTTCAACTCCAGCTGGCGCGGATTGACTGCGATTCAATGGGATAACTTCCATGTCAATTGTGTCTTGCCGACGTGGTGGTGGTCGAGATGGTGTCGGTTTTTGAGCGACTTGACCACGCTCAGATGGCATCTGAGGATAGAGACCATTTTCGGCATCTCTTTGATTGCGTTGACTTATTTCTACTTGTCCTGACATTTTGTTCCACTAAATATATCTGCTAGTTGTTAAACAAATTCAGGTGTTTATATATAATATTTATTGATTAAGAAATAGTTGTCATGAAATGCCACAAATATTTCGCCGGTATGCGCGACACTTGAAAACAAAATCTTCGCGTTTTTTATTAGATTTGTTGTTATGTACATTTACTGTAAACTTATGTTTACATATTTATCGTTTATGTATGATTTAGTTGTTATATATAGTATGCAAGCAATGCATTTTTTGCTTGCTTTGCACTGCTTTCTCTTTCTTTTCCTGAATCAACGATAGTTATTTTATTCACATAAATATCCTGGCTAATTTTATGCTTATCTTATATTTTTTTATCTTTCGCTTCTGATTTTAAAAGTTATTATATATATAATAAAATATAAAAATAAATATATCACTAATTGTAACAAAATATATAGAAAAACTACAGCAAAGCAAATAAATATGCACAATAATTTTCACAACATATTTTCACCTGGTTCACAATACCACTGAATTATCTACTACTACTACTACTGCTCTAGCTGGAAAGTAGTGTTCGGAATTGCAAGCAATTTCAGTAGATCTACTCCATATTTAGATTTGTAATTGCGATGCAACCATGAAGTATTCATTTTTCATTCTGGAGCGAGGTCACAAACCCAAAAAAGTAAAAAATTAGAGACAAAGAGTTACGTTACGTTAAAAACTACAACATGAATTTATGTTGTCTGCATTGAAAACAACTTAAACAAAAAATATATAGAGTTTGCCGGAAATATCGTATATCAAAACCATAAAAATGATAAATTGTACAAAATAGTTCACTTTTCCTATTAAATTTTTACACCCTGTATTTAGAAAATAAACATCAGTATATACAGTAGAAAACCTTTTTTTGTTTACATTAATTTTCATATTTTAACACACCACCGAGGCGTACTTGGGTTGTGTGCTACGCTTTTTTTGCTACAATTGTGGTAATTAGGGTGTTGTGCTAGCATTTAATCTTCACAAAACTTTTAAAGTCCGATAAACAGTACTTAAATAATTATTAAATAAAATAAATTTTTTCATTATTATTGGAATTATTTTAAATTATTTCATATATTTATTAAATTTTATGGTGGTATTAAATGTTATTTATTGATAAGTTAGTTATATTTTATGTACAAGTGTATAACGCGATTCAACTAATTTTTAAATATTGTATTAAAATAAATACATCCCTGGGTTGGTGACACTGTATTTCAATTTCTTTTTAAAAGATTTAATATTACTATTAAACAATTTGAATAATTTTCACTAAATAACCTTGAAAGAGTATGCTTGTCTGGTTCAAGATAGTTCTGGGCAAACTTTTCAAGCATTGGCAATGTCTTCCATAGATAATCAGCAATCTATTAGCCATTGTATGGAAATTAATATAATTGAAAACGACTTCCTTCAGAAAAATTCATTTTCATATTTATATGGTTATATGTATAATGAATATTTTAAAATGCACAATTGTTTGCTGTCTTTAACATTATTCGAGAAAGGGTAGATCTCTGAAGACGCCTATACTTTTACAAAATAAAAAGTGTAAGATTCGTCAAACTTAGTAAAAGCTCTTGAGCTTTTTATAAATTTCATAAAAAACTTATATTAGTATTAAATGACGATTTTGATTCTTGTTACCTTGGACCTGATGGTTTAAAATGCCTATTCAATAGGATCATGACATATTTTGTTTTAAAAATGTTTAATAAGGAGGCAACCACGTATCATTTCAAGCTTATAAAACGGTTGTGTACTTCCAAGCTTTGCAATTCAAAGTATTTTAAATATAATTGTTTGTAATAATTTATGTAAAAACTAGCAAAAATGGATTTTTTGTGCCAGTTAAGTTTAAATAAATATGGCCAAAAATAACATACCACAGAGAAGTACTTGTATGAGACCTATATTTTATTCTCACCACTTATGAAATATCTGATCTACCTTTAATATTTTTTTTTGCAATAATATGGCACACATTGATGTTAAAATCTTCTATAATTGATATATAGTATAAATAAATAATTTCGCTTTATATAAGACAGCTATATACATAATATTTGCTATTTTATGACTAAAGTTTTACAAAAATGATGTACTCAATATATACAGCACTGCGTTTTTCCAAGATGGCGGCTATCTTACCACCGAGAATTCCCCACGAATAAGGTTTTCTACTGTATGTACTGTGAAATAAACTGTTGAGCGAATAAGAATTCGTTACCGATGACATTCCAATAGAATGTCTCTTATTGGCTTTTTTATTAAAATAAATGTGCTGCCAAATGTGTTTATTTCTTTAAATAGAATAATAATAAATACGGCAGTACTATTACTGAAACTTTAAATTTACAAATATTTGTATGATAAACTTACCTCAGGTATAGAGAATTAGGGATTAAGTTTTTCTCTTATAAAATATTTGTTTACACTAATTCAAAACATACTTTTCGACAACCATCTATATAAAATGTATCTGGCATCACAGTTACTACCATCAGAGTTTGTTTTTCATCTCAAGCATAGGTGTATTAAGGAAATATGAACAATTTCCGCTTCTTCAAAAAAGTGAATGCATGAAACTTAACAGTTGAACACTTACCACAACTTTTAATAAAAAAGGTGTTTCTGTTCATTTTCAAACAAAAAAATATAAGTGAGAAATTAAATAATCGTAACACAAGCCGTTTAACATAAAATGGTGGTTGGAGTTCTGCCGATGACATGGAAATTTCCTAATAAGTACGATTAAGGGGAATTTTTATTAAAAAAACGACTTTATCAATTATTTCAAAATTTTAAGAATATATTTATACATGTTTCAAGAATATACAGTGAAATTTTTGAAAAAAAAAATTAAATTTTTTTTAAGTTACAGGCGATCTCCAACGGCGCGAAAAAAACAGGTCCTTCACTGCTGCAGTGATTCCGGCCTTCTTCGTGGATGAAATCTAAAAAAAAAGATTCTCCTTAAACTAGATAATATTGTCTGTACAACGACCTTCGATAAAAAAAACCTAAGATTGACAATATGGCGACTTTAAAAAAAATAGTCGAATTTTACCCAAAATTTTGGTCGTTCTGGGTTTGGCCTGCCAAAATTCGATTTTTTTATCAGATCAAAAATCGATAGGTCATTGTACGGAGAACTATATAAAGAACATGTAAAAAAAAACTCGATAGTGATCGGATCATTTGTTTTTGAGTAATCACTGCAGCATATTTGGAAAATGATGTTTCGCGAAAAACGCGTTTAAAGATAAAATGATCGTATTCACTGTTACCGAGCGGCTGCTCTTTAAATTGCTATAACTCAAAAACTATTTGAGATATCGATTTGAAAATTTAATATGTTATTTTTAAAGGTGTAATCTACCGAAATATGAACCAAAAAAATGTCTTTGAAATTTCACAGTAGGTGTGCCCCTTAATAAATGAAACTATGAGCAATTGTAATTTTTCAATGCATTCCAAAAAGGGTTTACATGGATCACGAATTAAATCAATTCCTATTTTTATTATTCAATTAACAATAAAGGTATGAACATAATTCATTTCAATTTTGCTAGTACAGTAAAAGCTCTTTATTCGCGGGGTATATGTTCCATAAATATGCCGCTAATACAGAAACCGTGAATACGGGATGGCAATTTATATGGGATTATGGAGGATATGTTCCTAGGTGACAAAAAAAAAATAAATAGGTATATAAAAAAATTAATTAATTGAAGTTTTAGAACATTTTAATTAATTATCTTAAGGCTTAGGCAATGGTTTGAAGAATTTTGAAATTTTTTCTTGCTTAGCAGTTTTCAAAAGCTCCTTCAATTCAGACTGATACACAGCAGTCGCATTAGCAATTTGTCTCTTAAAAATTAGACTTCGTTCCATACACGGATCAATGTTCATAAAGAAATTGCAGAGCTCATTTGCCATTCTTAAACCTTCACTAAGATTTTTCAAATTGAATGTCACGTTTCCAGTGCTTGTTGAAGCCTCTTTTTCAATAGGTTGTGAATTTAACATTTCCTCCAAGTCGGTTTCAGTCAAATCTTCATCTTGCGATTCAAGCAATTCCTAATAATAATAATTTTATTATTATGTATGTACTTATTAGATCCGCGAATAAAAAAAATTTTAGTCGCGAATATAGAAAGTGGGTCTCATTTTTTTAATCCGCGAATAGTGAAAACGCGAATAAGGAGGTACAGTAAAAGCTCCTTATTCGCGCTTAAATGATTAATTAAAAAGAGCTTCTTATAATTATCATTTAAGAATTTATATATCGCATGGTTTTGCCATTCATTTACGCATTTTAACACTTTCTGGTGAATATACACTACCTCGTCACAGGCGATCAAGGTTGATTTTCTAGGTGCATTTTAGGTCTATCGACAATTCCCCATAATTTAACCATGAAACGTCTTACAAACGATCTGCAAATTAGCCCAGCTGTAACGCCCTGTGTTAGTGATTCGCAGCAGTTTGACCTCTATTGAAATTATTGGAGAAAACGCATCTTGAAAACTTGGCCAATGTTCATTTATGGTTGCCTGAATAAAACAAGAAAATGTATCGTTTTTTGAAAGCATTGCAAGAGTGGGTCCTGTTTTAAGCTCTTTGTATTTATTATGGGCTGACGTCATTATGGAACAATTATGAGCGCGCCGTAATTACACAATTGTTATTCCGACTATTTCTATATTATATAATATAATATCTGGAGTTTTACCTACATATTATTGAAACTTAAAATAAATTATTCTTTGCCATCACGGAATTTAGAAACGTAAATCTATATCTTTGTGTCTATTTATAGCTTTATTCTCAGTTCCATTATTGCGTTCATTTGTACATGTTCCTTCTTGTGAAAATTTCAATTTAGTACTCAAAACAATTTCAATTATGATTTGCGCCTTTTCAGTTCATTAACGCTCTCTGTCGTCACGTTTATAAATTAAATGCGAAACTTATTTGTAGAGAATTTCAATGATCATTAATATTATTTGCCTGAGTTATCGACTAAATGAAAGGTTCTTCTATCACTGCAACCCCTGGAAAGCACTATTCGGACTAGCAAACAATTGCAGTAGATCTACTTTTTTGGTAAGATTTACTTTGCACGCGAATTCACATACCACAGAAGATAACAATTAGAAGCATAAAAAGTTACATTACCTTCTGTACCACAGTCAAGGAACAATAATACGATTAATTAAAATGCGACGAAAATGTTTAACTTACTTGAATGTAAAATCAATTTATACAATTCAGCAAAGACGGGGGTTGATTTAGATTTCTTTAAAAATTTAATATTTTGAAAAAATTTTGTACATATATATTATTCCCCAGCTTAGAAAAATGTTTTTTTTTAACATAACGATATAATTCTGATTACATATGGAGTACTAGGATTATGAATAAATTTTAGTAGACTTTTCCTTGTTTGTAGAATATTTTCACCAGCTTTACCGAACTAGCTTGGAAATTCTTCACCGAATTATTATAATTAAGAAACTATTACAATTTATTACCATAATCAATTTTTTCGAACAGAAACCGTTTTCTCATTAGAGCATTCTATAATTGTAGACAATGCCACAGTTTGTCTAAAATATTTAATAACAATATTTTAGAAATGTGAATTTTTTAATACTGTTCTTCTTTTCTTTTTAATCAGTATATAATGCACCCTGTATTTTAAAATAATCATAGTGCTGGAAAAAGGGACTATTAAATCAATTTCCAAAAATATATTATTTCGCGTAGCACAGTCATCTATCATTAGCCCGCCACTCCTAATTCCTGCACAACTTGTAAATACTATGATTCTAAAATCTTTTCTGCATCCGCTTGGTGTTCCGCATCAGTTTGATTCTCAATTCTATTTCACATCTGCAGAGAAGACTGTTAAGAGCTGCAGCGACATCTACACCGTCATTTCGAAAGCGGAGAGCGTCATCTATTAGATAGTAGGAAAAAAGCATAATCGTAGATTACGGTGACATCTTTTGAACATATTTGTAATTATTCATTTAGCGCCACCTGTTGTTATCCGGTGGAAGTAATAAATGACCTGTGTCAAAGAACGTATAATTAAAGAACGTATAATCAAAGAACGTATAATAATAATAATAATTATTATTATTATTCCAAAGAATGTATAATAATAAGAAGGAGCAAATGTTAGCTGTGCTAAAATGTTATTTGACATCAGGGAACATCGAAAAAATTTCGAACACTATGAAGGAACACACCATTCAAAAGGGGAAGCAAGCCAATGTTTACCACTTTATCAGGGAACTGATCAATTGCGTGCACCACGATATAAAGGAACATGAGAACAGAAAATGTATGCATCAGAGAAACTACACCAAAGAACGTATAATAATAATAATAATAATTACACCGTCATTTCATTATTATTATTATTATACGTTCTTTGGAACAACGAGGGTTAGCAACGAATGGTTTGAAATCCGAATTGCAAGGCCGGTTAAGAGAGGCAATGGAAGAAGAAAACATCAACGTGGACGAAAATGTTTTCAAATCGACGTGGGAGGAATGATTAATGGAAATACAAGAAATGAAAAGAACACAAAATGCCTCAAAACTTTAGACATGAACACGTTTCACGATAACGTCACAATTGTGTAGCCAGATAGAAGCGTATGGGGACCATATGCGTAGCCAATTGAAGACAACGTCTTCTAGTATGCCACCGGAAATTACAATACAGTCGAAAGAGCATTAGGAAAGTCCATCGAATGAGGTGAACTCATATATAGCAGATGTGTCAACACAGCTGAAAAAGAAGATTTTGTCAACACAGTTAGAATCGAATGGGTTGAAAGAGGAGGAGGATGAGTTAATGGATGTGGCCTCAAATAGAGCAGAGGTGTCAACACAATTGGTAGTGCATGGTGGGAATATGTCCACTTAGTTGGAAGCGAAGACCTGTATGTTAAGACCTTTAGAAGCGCATGGAGAGATTTTGTTAACACAATTGGAAGTGAATGGGTGTCCTCACAGTAGAAAGAGGAGGTGTCGATGGAGGTGACCTTACAAAGAGAAGAACTGTTAACACAGCTGGAAGTGCATGGAGAGTGTATACCATCACAAGTTTCGGCACAGATGTCAACACAGTTGAAGGGACAGGAGGTACATATAGCGACGCAGGTGATCCCAGAGGAAACAGAGAATGGACAAAATATTGTGATCTGATGGAAGAAGACTCTCAACAACATGAGGCTTCAGGAAGAAAGAAGAAATGGCTGCAGAACGCACAGTGGAACAGTTTTAGGTGGGTGTCTGGTTGCTTATATCGAGTTTGGAAAAGCAATGAAGTACTAAGCTCCAGATCTCTCATGATTGTCATGATTGTCGTCAATCAATGAAAGATTGCATTGCAATCGATAAATTGTCAGATGTATCTAGACATCGATATTCGTAGTTGCCAGAATGTTCGAGTGGCAATGTATCGCTTACAATCGATTATATAAGAGAATTGTCGAGTGAAGACAATTCTAAGGAGAAAATGTCGAGTAAAGAGTAAATAAGTTATAAGTTAGAGTTGTAAAGTAGAGTTTTGAGTAGTAAAGTGTTAAGTTATAAGGAATTAGAAATAAAGATTAGTGTATAGCCATTAAAGTGTAACTTTTATTTGACAGTACAGTGATCGAATTCAGGGTAGAGTTTCAACGTAAGCAACAGTTTTTGGAAATCCGTTACAATATTTACTGGTTCCTTTGTTATTCAATTTTATATGTAAATTGTGGCAATAAATATTCATATTCAAGCAAGCAAGTCGTTGTCAAGGGCAACGGACAATTTGACGAGCAATTATAATCAAAACAAACAACGAACTCTACAAATGAAAACATTTTTTGTTGTATACCGGTTTAGTAGTGCTGGAATTAAAAATGAATCACACATTTCCAAAGCATACGGGCATCTATAACATAAGTGACAATATTGAATATCTAGAATTGGAAGTGAATTTCCGTCATATTAATTCCTTGTTGAAATTGCCAAAGTTCGATCTGACACGTATCAATGTCAATAACAATAGTTCAACTAAAAAGAGTGAAAGTTTCGAACAAACTGACGATACGATTTCGTTGACAAAAATTCGTTGGCAAGAAAAACTTTTAAGTCCAAACGAGATTGAATTATATAAAGATGAGCGAAATTGTATCACGGATACCCAGAAGAAGTATAATCAGTGGCTGTTGGATGCTGGGGTCACAGGAGTCACTCCCGCACGCACTTCGTCGGTGGTCGAAGGGAACAAACGTAGACATAATAAAAAAAGCAATAAGAAATCGCTAAAATTAGAATCTCTATCCATAGATCGTTGGGGTGAAGTATTTACCTATGTACATGAGGACAACTTCAGACCAAATAACAGTGCGCAATTGCTGATTAATAACAAGACTGAAAAATCTAGCTTTGCCGGAGTCGCAGAGGGGCATACAGAGTTTATGTATATTTTTGCTGCGATATCACCATACATACAATTAATGTCGCTTGCTTGGTATCCGGCGCTGAGGCAATTACACGTTTATCCAGATTTCAATGATTTCATAGTGAATCCCTATTATATCGAAATTGATACAGATTATCGGCATTTGTACGCTTTTGCTGTGCACAATGTCTCGAAGCGCAGATACGTTGCAAGTCCAACACCCTACTTACAGCTGCCAGAGTTAACAGCGCATTGGCAAGAGGAACGAAATTTGAGCACTTTATTTGATATGCCGCCGAAACGCACGACTCGTATATCACTGCTCTTTGAGTTGCGAAAAGCTAGTGGATTCAGTTATGACAATATTCATGTGCGTTATCACATTCAATTGCCCGCAAACACCATACTCGAAGAAGGTGTGCTGCATGCCAGTACACATGCCTGCTCACCCACTTCGAATAATGTTGAATGCCACTTCGGTTATAATTGGCAAATGACTTTGCTTTGTGAAGAGGAATTCAATCCCGCTCACTTGCTGCATATATATTTTGAGATAATTTCAATCGACAGCTATGGACGTGATCGTATTGAAGGGTACGCACACTATTCCACATATCTTTTAACTGGATCGAACTCGGCGGAACTGCAGTGTCTACGTCCTGCCGAAAGCATATTGGACACACTCACTCGTTATCTAATTGGTGGACGTCGACAATTTGATTATATGCGTTTTTATACAGACACTGACAATGATACAAAACTCAAATCACGCTACGGCTTTCGTATGGAGAGCACGGGACAGCTGGAGTTTAATTGCCAATGCTTTACACAACGTAACTGCGAGTTACTGCAACCATGCAAAAACAAAACGAGTGGAATGACTTTGGATGATATTATGTTGGCATATCGCGAAGCTCGCAGGAACCTGGAAGCTGTGGTGCTGAAGTAACAACACTCAGTTTGATTAAAATTCGACAATATTTAATTATATTACATTAAAGATCCCGATTTAAAGAAGAATTTCTTACTATGTTTTTATGAGTACGGTTGTGACTATTAATTTTCGGTTTTAACTTAATTTTTATGGTTTAATGTGGTTCCAATAATGAAAGCCATTTACATTTTTTTTTCGGGATCCTAAGGCTTCAAATATATATACACATATACAGCCACGAACATTAAAACCCATCCTTAACAGAATTTCAGAATTTTATACATTCTGTCAAAAGTATCCGGAAATTCTCAAATTAAATGGATAAAAACCTTGAACAAAGAGTTTGTGTGAAATTTTGTGTTTCAAACGAAATTTCCGAAAATTTTTAAAATTAAATGGATACAAATATTGAACAAAGAGTTTGTGTGAAATTTTGTGTGTTTAAACGAAATTTCTTGAGCCAAAACGTTGGAAATGTTGAAAAAACATTTGGTGATTCAACTATGTCGAAAACTCATGTTTAGGATTGGTATAAATCGTTCAAAGAGGGGCATATAAAAATCGCAACGCACACAAAAGGTTGACTTGTTCCTAATGACGCCGTAAACAAAATAAATGACACATAGCAATAAAAATTGACAGAATAGTGTGCCAACCTGGGAAAAAAAATTTTGAAATATTCTTAGCGGGAAAATTTAAAATGAGAATTTCCGGGTACTTATTTGACTAAAGTATACATATGAACGTGGATACATATTAAAGTATTACAATGAACTTGAACTTTGTACATAGTAGTACATCAATTTATTTCACCGTCATTTAAAATGTCATTAGCTTTAACATTTAACACTGAGCACATACTTAAGTACATGCTTACATAATAGTTAGGTATTAAATCAATGTTATTTTGTTAGTTTAGTAGTGTAAATGATCTCTCGAGTGCTACTTAGAGAAATGATTTATGCACATGTTACAAGTGGAACTAGTGCCGTTAACGTTTTTAACTTATTTCGAAAATATTTGAAATTAATTGGAATTTAAACTTTGCCCATCAAAATAAATTTTTCAGATTTTATAAATTTTTGCATTTTATTTGTTTATATAATTTAGTAACAATTTATTAATTTAATTAATAGATAATTCGTCATGAATAGCATTCGAATAAAATATTACACTTTCAAGTCATTTTGTTTTTCAAGATACGTTGTGTGTAGATCTTCTTTAATACGTTGAAATTCGCCTTCTTCATCGAATAAGGCTTTTGTGAAGTATTCGATGAAAATACGACTCATGTATTGATCTTTTGTCGACGGCCAATAACCCTCGAGAAATCCAATGTGACCACCACGTGCAGTTACGATAATAGCCACATGACTGCATTCTTTTGCCGCCTCAATAGGTATGGCTGAAATAACAGGAAAATAAGTATTTTATGCAATATTATAAGAGAACAATGTATGCCCACCATCCAGCGGCTGAAATGGATCATCAGCAGCACTCAAACAAAGTAGTGGCACAGAGATGTGATGTAATTTGTCTTGTAATGTAGCATCGTTATAGTAATCTTCTACGCTGGGATAGCCAAAATGTTTAATGGTAAAATTGGCATCAAATTCCCTGATTGTTTTGCTCTAAAGGATATTCAGTTAACATACACACATACTATAACTTGCAACAATACCAGTTTAATGCTTCGCATGTCGAGCTCCTGATGTTCGTGTAGGCCACTTCTCTGTAATGTGCGGTACATATTTTTTGCAAGCACACGTCCGAGCAAATTATTTAAAATTGGTTGCTCTATACTGTCAATAGCTTAGGATTACAAACGAAAAATCAAATTTTGTATATTAGAAAATGCATTATTGGAACCCTACCTTTATGCACATTCCAAGGTACTGAGATTATTTTAGCAGCCGACAAATATGAACGCGCCTCTTCGCTTCTGCGTGCCAAATAGTTGCCTTGGAAAATAATTTAAAAAAAAACTTAAATTCATAGGCACATATGCACAATATAAATTAATTTTGCTCACCCAACACTAGGCCACCCATTGAAATGCCAGTAGCGCCTATTTTACAGTGTGCAGGCAACACATCTCGCACATGTTGCACGACTTCAGCCAAATCCTCACAATTACAGGCATTATAGAGACGTGGCGTTTTGATAGTCACACCTCCAATGCCACGGTTATTGAAGACTACAACACGTATACCCGAATTGTTGGCAGCATACACAAGACACTTAACATACTCGTCTTGTGAATTGCCCGTCAAACCGGGTAAAATAATAATACAGGGTGAATTTGAGTTGCAATTCGTATCCATCCAATCCAAAGCTACTTCGCCCCCATCTTTCAGAGTGAAAATTTCTCTATTAAATATAGATCAATAATAAACGATAACGAAGTTTTAGTGTAGAACTGATTCATTAATTTACTGATTTATTAATCAGTTAAATAACAAATAAGGAAGGGCTAAGTGCGGGTGTAACCGAACATTTTATACTCTCGCAATTTATTTATTTAATTTTATTAATATAATACACAATTTGACTTATCGGCATATGTATGGTACAAAGTCCATTGAAATTTTAAAAACCCTAATATTAGGTATATGGGTGTTAGGGGAAGTTTTGACCCTATTTCACATATTTATGGCACGGAGACATATTATTAGAAGAAAACTATTCCCTCTGAATTTCTTCAAAATATCTGAGAGACTTACCTATATTTTCGGTAAAAAATTTATTCGAAGCTCTGAGGTCCTCATGTTCGATATATGGGTTCTTGAATACTTATGGTCCGATTTCGGCGATTTTTATAAATGCAGTATTGTGCAAAGTACTGTTCCGACAGCTTCACTAGTGCTTACTTTATATGTGTATTGGTTTTTAAACTTTTGTATATCAATTTGAGTGCAGCTCTTCTGCACCATCTTTATAATGAAATTTAAGGTTTCTGGTGGTTTTCCTTACTGAATTAAAGCATTTTTAGTAGTTTTCAACATAACCGATTTCCTCCATTTTTTTAATGTATACGGTAGTATCTAAAATTAACGACTCTAGAGAGTTTCTTTGCTATAGCTTTAGTAGTTAATGACGCCCACTTTCTCAAAAAATTAATCCAAATGTGCCCAATCCTAGTACGATCCTTTGTACCAAATTTCATAACTTAATTTATGGATTAGTTACAGCTCTTTGTAGGTTTTCGGTTATCGCCATTTTGTGAGCTTGGCAGTGGTCTGATTGCCCAGTTTCGAACTTAACCTTCTTGCACGGACGGGCGGACGGACAGACAGACAGATATCCGAATTTGAACTTTACTCGTCACCCTGATCTATATCTGACTCTTTTAGTTTTAAGACTTACTACCAACCGTTAGGTGGACAAAACTATTATAATCTCTTAGCAAGTTTGTTGCGAGAGTATAAAAATATCAATAATCTAAGTCTTCTAAAGCCTCTAAATAAATGTTTGCTGTCGTCCATGCACAAAAAAGAATTACTAGTTAATGCTAGAGCGATTTTCAATATCATATTACTGTTATGATACATTTTGTTAAATGCACATACAGTTGAACTTCCTAAACTCGAAGTTCTTCATAACTCGAACTTTTGAATTGGCAATAGAAATTAAATTTCATACATATTTCCTTCCATAAATCGAAGTCCCTATAACTTGAAGTTTTTTATGTGGATTATGATGATTTCAGTTAGGGAAGCTCAATTGTATTTGTATTTTCTTTTTTATATTAAATATTACCTTTTATAACAAATTGTCGGTATAACTTTGGATCGTAGTACACTGGCAAAAACGGTTTGGGCGCGACTGTCCAAACACCAAAATGTTGGCCAGAACTTCACACTTAATGTTGGTATTTCCCGCAAAAGAAAGCTTTTTAGTGGACCTTCGGCACAAACAAAAGTGGGCCGCTATTTTAGGAGCGAAAAGTATTAGTATATAATTTCGTACAAAAAGTGTATATATATGTATATATGTATGTAAATACTCTATATTAATAATTATATTAAAATACATATATATATAAAACTTGGAAAAAAGCATTCAGAAAGTTCATCTTTACATTTTTTTCGAACTTGCAGAACACGAATCTGAATCTGAGATAATATAAATAGTCAATTCTATCTACCGCACCATATTAAAATTGTATTTATTAAATTCTTAGTAAAATTAATGTACAGTGGAACTTCCATAACTCGAACTTCTATAACTCGAAATTTTGTATTGGCATTAGCGTTTAGATATCAGATTTCATACAAATTTCCTTCCATAACTCAAACTTTCTTAACTCGAAGTTCCCCATAACTCGTGCTCTTGAATGGACAATAAGTCAAATTTCATACAAATTTCCTTAGATTTAGATTGCATAAATCATATAACAAAGGCATGGGATTCAGACGTCAAGAGCCAAACAATAGTAAACTGCAACAATCAAAATTACAGAATTTATGTTTTAACGTAGTTAAATAAAATTTTTTGCGAAGTAAATAAATAAAACTGGGTAAATCTATGTATATTTTATACCTTTTTGAAAAATGTATGTTGTAATGAAAATTTCTATAACTCGAACTCTCTCTAACTCGAAGTTTTTTTGTGGATTATGGTGATTCGAGTTAGAGAAGTTCCACTGTATTTAAGCGATCTCTACTCAACTGTAGATATACAGCGGAACTTCCATAACTCGAACTTCTATAACTCGAAGATCTCCATAACTCGAACACTTGAATTGGCAATAGCGTTTAGGAGGCAACTTTCATACAAATTTCCTTCCATAAATCGAACTTTTCGACCAGGGCATAACACAAAATTTAAAATTTTACCATCGAGGCAGAATTTTAAAAGAGCCTCTCTATATCATAAGGAGGCGAATAAAAAATAAGATATTACACCTATAGATTGCATAAATCATATAACAAAGGCATGGGATTCAGACGTCAAGAGCCAAACAATAGTAAACTGCAACAATCAAAATTACAGAATTTATGTTTTAACGTAGTTAAATAAAACTTTTTGCGAAGTAAATAAATAAAACTGTGGGTAAATCTATGTATATTTTATACATTTTTGAAAAATTTATGTTGTAATGCAAATTTCTATAACTCGAACTGTCTCTAACTAGTTTTTTTGTGGATTATGGTGATTCGAGTTAGAGAAGTTCCACTGTAGTATAAATGCAATTTTTTATATAGTCATACATATATAATTTTTAAGATAATACATATGTACGTCCGAACTATTTAAACAAATTCATTTACCTTAACCACCAGTATGAGATAATAAGCAAAGTAGGCGATTAATCCAAAGCCCAATACATGATAACCCGGCACATTCGACCAATAATTGTAGAGGGAGTCAAACATCTTGCAGAATGTAGGATAAATTTGAATATTCAAGAAATTTATTCGAGTACTTTTAACGGAATCAAGACCAGCTTATAGGACTTAAAATCTGCAATGGTATAAAATCGACATTGAAAAAATATAAATATGTAAATTTAGTCGTTGTGGTTATTGTGGCTGACAATTTCATAATCCGTTTCGGTTACGCAGAACATTTTGTCGTGAGAACGAGGAACGCAATATCAAAATGTAATATCTGATCACATAATATTCAATAAGTTCTTTAAATACAGAACCGTAGATATACATATATATAGCGAACTTTATATTATGACAAATTTTTGAAAAAGAACTTCAACCACAAAAATTCTTGCTTAATTTTATTTGTCAAATTTTATATAAAATTTATTGAGTAATTTGATTTGCTCGTTTTTGTTCAACTTTTTCGTTATTTGTTTAAAATAACGATTAGTGGGTACTAATTATAGCGGAAGTCCATTGCTGTGTCAATCAAATAATATGTACATACGTACATATATACGTAAGTATGTATGTACGCGCATGACTTAGGCATACGATTACTATTAAATATAACTTGAATATTAGAATCGGCCAAAGTATGTACATAGGAAATGCACATGGTAAAAAATTTAACATACAAAAAAGAAAATGAACAAGTAAGGAAAGGATAAGTTCGAGCGTAACCGAACATTTTATACTCTTAACAATTTATTTGTATAATTTTATTAAGATAACACACGATTTTACTCATTTCTCTCACATATTAACCGGTATATACGGTATTACCGCTTTTGATATTAGGTATTTAGGAGGAAGGATAAGCAATGACACAATTTTACCCATTACTTGAAGAAGATTTTCTCTGAATCTATAAAATAACTGAGAGATTTACCTATCCATGTTAGACAGTACAACTTTATTCGTATGAGAGATATGTCAAAAAAAAAGCCTTAGGAGACAGGGCCACGCACTCTTGAGGGAATTTTGAAATAACTAGTGCCATTCTACCTAAACTGTGAAAGTATATATCGAATTAAATATTTATAGCTTAATTTGTCGCTGAGTTATACAAAGCACTTTATAGTTTTCACTAAAGGCCATTTTGTGTGGGCGTTGCAATCGTCCGATTTCGCTAATCTGTACCAAAATCAATACCAACCATCCCACGAAATTCGTGTACCCTGTTTCATCAAAATATCTTAAGTTTTAATCAAGTAATCCCTTGCACGGAGAGACAGACGGACCTATAGATAAGCGTATGTACATGCGGAGTATGTACTATAATCTTTGTAACACGTTGCGAGAGTTCAAAAACGAAATAAGTCCAATTAATTATAATTTTATTGATTTTATTTGCAATTTTAAACTTATGTATGTATGTTATATGTACATATATACTTTTTTATGTATATAATATTGAATGAATAGCAAAGGATAAATTGATGATATGTACAAAGAAAAATAATTTTCATTTTCCAGAAATATTAATGGAAATCCAAATATATACTTCACCTACTGGCATTAGTAAAAAATTGTAAAGGAATATGGGTTCATGAGTTAAATATTTGTAATTACATTGCATGAATCAAAATATTATATTGATTTATATCGAATACAAATTTTAACAAATATACATTTGATTTTAAAAATATATACATATGTATATATAAACTAGGGCTCTTTAAATTATTCGATTAACCTGTAAACCGATTATTCGAGTATCCGGTTTGTAACCATTCGTACGAATATTAACCGGTTAGCACTATTCGGTTAGTCGCAATGTTCCGCCTATTCGAATAGTCGTTCTACTGCGGTTATTCGAATAGTTATACTGTCACTATTCGAATAAATGAAAATTGTTTGCGATCTAAAAGCCTTTGATTTTCCGTATTCCAGCCACTTTATCAGAATCAGAGAGGACGTTCTCCATTGCTGGAAACATTGTGACACCACGTAGAAGCTGCTTGCAAGCAACAAATGTTAACCTTTTCTTATATCAAAATAGACGCCCAGTTGAAATGGTTAAAAACTAATTTGTCATTACTTAATGGTTCCCGTGAAATCATTGTTACTTTTTCTATTTTAAAGCGAGTTTTTTGTTAGTTTTAATGTTTTACTTTTTTCAATAAAAATAAGAAAATTAATGAACTTGCACTATTCGATTAGTCGACAACGAACGGTTAACCGAATAGTCGAAAATGCGCGGTTAATCGAATAGTCGATGACTGACGACTATCCGTATAGTGCAAACCGAATATTGTTATTCGAATAATGCCCTATTCGGTTAATTCGGTTAGTCGAATACCAAGAGCTCTAATATAAACCTACCTATGTTTAAAAAAATATAATTTTTAATGTTTCATAAATTTTTACTGCAGATTTACACTGATCTCAACATTATATAATTTTATGAAGAATAATTAAAATATTTAAACTCTGTCCTTTATACAATACAATTGGACTTTGACCCATTGACTCTCGCATAAAGATGCACAAAAAATGATAAATGCAACTCACTTTCTTGATTTCTAAACTATAATAAATTAACAAATTTGGAACTTTTTTCTTTGTAAAATTATAATAATTTTCAAATATTATATTATATATTCGAAGAATATATGTACATTTTAGCTCACGTATTTACTAAATTTTTGTCGGAATTCAATAAATTTTTTATATTATCAATAAATGATTTGCTCAACAAACACATTTTAGATTTATAGATACTAATATAAAAATTATTCAATATTGTGAGTGCTCGCTTCAAAGTTTTAAATTCGTCATTTTGTTATGTTTGCCGGCAAACAATTGGACTTTGACCATTTAACTCTCACATGAAGATGTACAACAAATGAACACTCTTTGGTTTATAATTAAAAAATAACATGTATACATTCGCGCATCACAAATATTGCTCTTTATTTACTCACTTAAGCACGATTTAGATATAATGTGTGGTTTAAACAAATTATAAACGAAAAATTTGCCACAATTTTATATTTATATTTATTTTAAAATAATAAATTAATAATATTATTGATTTGTCCACTATTTTCTGACTCACTCAAATTGTCAACCTTGCTTCCCGGTAAATTAGCGTTTTACTAAGGTTTCCCTAACAAATAATACAATTTTTTGTTTTCAAATTAAATTTGCACTTGAAAATGCCTTTGCTCACCTTTTCTAGTTGATTAACTGAACACTATAATACAATTCTTATCAATGACTGTATATTATTATACATTAATATTTACTTGTACACACACGAGAAACGTTAATAATTTAACAATAGGAGAAAATTTAGAGAGCGACAATCAGCTGTTGACTTCTGCGAAGTGGTTTGTAAATTTCACAAATGCAACTCGAGGCAGTTAAGTAATGTCGTTGCCACATAAAACATTTACAAAAACAAATTTCAAATAGAAAAATAACCGTAATTATGTTAATACAATCAATAAATATTGATATAAAAGTCGATAATTACTCAATTGAAGCTATGCACTAAAATCTTACATTATTCTCAAGGCTGTTGTTGTATTATTTCATTTAATTTTATTTACTTATTGACGTCTAAGTACAGAATAATCTTTCAAACTAGATTTTTTAGTATACGTACTGTCTTATATTAACCCTAGTTCCATACCATTGCACACAAACATATTTGGACTGCTTTGTCGACTCTTGGAAAATTCTGCCAAACTCACCTCATTTGTAATAGCATTGCACTGATTCCGGAGAATGTGTAATATAGAATTTACCATATTTTTCATCATTTTACACATCACCGAGGCGTACTTGGGTTGTATGCAACGCTTTGTTGGTACAATTGTGCTAATTAGGGTGTTGTGCTAGCATTTAATCTTCACAAATATTTTAAAGTCCGATGAACAGTCCTTAAATAATTATAAAATCAAATAATTTTTTTTATTATTACTGGAATTATTTTAAATTACTTCGCATATTTATTAAATTTTATGGTGGTATTAAATGTTATTTATTGATAAGTTAGTTATATTTTATGTACAAGTGTATAAAGTGATTCAACTAGTTTTTAAATATTGTATTAAAATAAATACATCCCTGGGTTGGTGACACTGCATTTGGCGCTTTCAAATTTTAAAAGATTTAATATTACTATGAAACAATTTGAATAATTTTCCCTAAATAATCTTAAAAGAGTATTTTTCAAGCTTTGACAATGTGTTCCATGTCAGCGATCTATCAGACATTGCATGGAAATTGATATAATTGGAAACGATTTCCTTCAGAGAAATTCATTTGCATATTTTTATGGTTATATGAAAAATTAATATTTTAAAATGCACAATTGTTTGCTGTCTTTAACACTATTTGAGAAAGAGTAAAACTCTGAAGACGCCTATACTTTTACAAAATAAAAAGTGTACGATTCGTCAAACTTAGTAAAAGCTCCAGAGCCCTTTATAAATTTCATAAAAATACTTGAATTAGTATTAAATGACGATTTTTTTCTTGTTTCCTTGGACCCGATGGTTTGAAATACTTATTCAATAGGATCATGACATATTTTGTTTTAAAAATATTTAATAAGGAGGAGACCACGTCTAGTTTCAAACACATAACACTTTTGTGTATTTCCAAACTTTGCCATTGAAAGTTTTTTAAATATAAATATTTGTGAATAATTGAAGTAAAAACAAGCAAAATTTATTATTTTTATAATTTAACTTACCACAGAGAATTCCTTGTAGAGCTGTATTTTATTAAAAAAAAAAACTCTGCACTTATAAAATATCTCACCTACATTAAATAGATTTTTTGCAAATAATATGGCGCACATTGACAAACTTCTATATGTGAAATATGGCATAAATAAATAATTTCGCGTTTATTTTATGATTAAAGCCGTACCAAAGTTAAGTACTCAATATATCTTCCCACCGAGAATTCCCCACGAAAATGTTTTTTACTGTATGTACTGTTGTTTACTGTTTAAGGAAATAATTACTAGTCACTAGTATTTTTTCTATTAACCAAAGTTTTATTTAGTTTTTTAGTGACTTGAGATAATTCTGCAATACTGAGTTTCACTACACCACGGGTAACTGATACATATTTTCATGGTACAGTCAATGATCCCGATATCGACAATATTAGTTACTAATCAACTTTGTAATAATAAACATATATAATTTTCAGTTTGGTTTTTTTAAACTGTTTAGGATAGTTCCATCTATAAGCTTTCTAATTCATGAAGTTAGACCTTAGAAGTAGGAATTGTCAATTATAGGAGATCGAAATATCATCAGGGTTTATCAAAGAAAGAAAAATATTGAAATCTTTTTCAAAACCTATCACACAATTGTGGTTATTGTATATGGGCTATAATCCTTCCTTTTTATTTATTATAGTTTGATTCGTTTTGAAACATTTTTAGATATGGCAATGAGGATCTCCACTATCCAACCATACTCATTTAACCCCAGAAATCGTGGGATGCTATACAAAAGCCCAGCCGTTAATTTATCCTGTCATTCTGATAATTTTGGTAGATTCTAACTCTATTTATTTGGATTACTTTTAGGTGTTACAAACAAGCGTGAGGAGCAATTTGTTACGAAAGTTTAAAAATTAGAGTTCCATACTGGAAGCATTGAAAGAACTTCCCACATCTTTCGAGGAATATGACATTAAAATCGTGGGAGAATAAATGAAGAAACAGAAGCCAATTATTAATCATTTTAATTCGGAAATAATAATTTAACTAAATCGGTAACTACAAATTAGTAAATTCCTTGTTAAATGACAACCGTCACTTAGATTCGGAAATAATAATTTAACTATGCAAATTAGTAACTGCAATTTAGTTAAATTCCCTTGTTAAATGAAAATCACTCAATTTCTATTACTACTAATTAAAATTTTTATATTTTTTTTAAATATGTTCTAAAACATTTTTAAATACAATGGTACTTCTCTAACTCGAATCACCATAATCCACAAAAAAACTTCGAATTAGAGAGACTTCGAGTTATAGAAATTTTCATCACAACATAAATTTTTCAAAAAGGTATAAAATATAGATTTACCCACAGTTTTATTTATTTACTTCGCAAAAAGTTTTATTTAAATACATTGAAACATCTATTTTGCAATTTTGTTTGTTGCACTTTGCTATTGTTTGGCTCTTGACGTCTGTATCTCATGCCTTTGTTACACGATTTATGAAATCTATAAGTGTAATCATATTTTTTGTTCGCCTCCATACGATTATAGGGACTCCTTTAAAATTATTCCTTAATAGTAAAATTTTAAATTTTGTATTATCCCCAGATCGAAGGAAATCTGTATGAAATTTGACTTCTATTGCCAATTTAAGAGTTCGAGTTATAGAGAACTTCGACTTATAGAAGTTTGAAGTATGGAAGTATGAAGTATGGAAGCAAATTTGAATGAAATTTGATTTCTAAACGCTATTGCCAATTCAAAAGTTCGAGTAATGGAGATCTTCGACTTATAGAAGTTCGAGTTATGGAAGTTCCACTGTACTTGCATCTAATTTTTTTAGCACTGAACCAGACCGTGGTACGCTCATTAAATATATAATAATAATTGGTTATTAAATTCCCTATTTTATTCACCCCACACTATAAGAATATTTGATTTGGATAGAACTTTTTACATAATTTTAAATTTTTCTTAAGATTAGCGAAATAATAACTTGCCAACTCTGTAAAACAATTGTAGAGAGAGCAAATGTCATTTCAAATTCTCTTCATAGAATAACTTTCTCTCCAACTGTGATCATGTTTTTTAAATGTACATTCTCCCAATTTGTGATACGTAAACGTAAAAGCTACGTAACGTAAAAGATTTTTATTGATGGAGTGCTTGATCAACAATTACTAATGTTTTGATAAAAAATAACTAACTTTGGCCAGCCAAGGACAGTCAACTCAACAGTTTTTCGTTCCTGAGTACTAGCAGTAGTGCCAAAGGCAATAGCCAATCTTTTATCAACATATTTATCTCAGTTTTACGAGAATAGTTTACATATACGACTACTCAAAAATAATAAAAAATAAAAACATATTTGTCAAATTGTTATTTTGAAAACAAATTTTAAATACAGATTATTTATTCAATATAAAAACAACATGTTGACGCACTGCACCCAATTCAATACTCGTATGTATGCATGTATCTACGCACGTGCATTCGTTCAAATGAGTGCAATAAACGTTATGGTTTGGTGAGAGCGTTCTCTTATCAATAATATTTTAAATCGAGCTCATAAATACATACATATATATTCACAGGTTGACGTACATATGCCTATACATACGTATCGTAGAGCAAGCATCAAAACAATATCAATAGATACATTATCACAACTTCCACTTATTCACTTACAGTGGCTATTTTAACGAAAAAATTTATGATTCCTAAAAACACACTTTCTTCAAAAAGTATTTACAAATTTAACATTTTTAACACACATTTCTAATTGATTTTTATAATAGTTTTAAATAATTGATAATTTATGTACTTTCATATATGAATAACTAATATGTATTATTTGAGTTCATAACATGAGCTCTGATTTTAAGCTATTACACATGTGTTGTGGCTTCTGTGAATAATTTTCATCGATTTCACTTTCACATAAAATATTTATTTTACCTTCATATTTATTTTATAAAAATACTAAACAATTTTATGTGTAAAATTTGTTGTAATATTTGATCAGTTTCGACACATTGCCGAACCAAAAGAGTAATCATATTTTCACCTACACATATACAGAAATAATTTCATTTATAGGTAAAGGAAATAAGCATAACAACACTGCCACATTAACGATTCCATGCAAACATTCCAACTTAAAGAGAACCACAATTCGTTCGCCGCAGTCAGTACGCAACAGACGATAGAATCGAGAATTAGTTGTGCAGCTTCTTATTAAATATTAAAATTAACAAAACACGTGCGACACACCGAAACACAAATACATTAAAATGACTACTAGTAAAGTCCTAAACATATTATTTTAAATATAAAACAGAATATAAATATAAAATAAAATATAAATATAAACTCGTTTTCAATATCTTCACGCAGTTGGGGGCTACAAATTGGGCAAAATCCTCATTGAGGGCAAAACCAAACAGGTTTACGATCTCCCTGAACATCCTGGCTTGTGCCTGTTGCTGAGCAAAGACCGCATTACAGCTGGTGATGGCGTGAAAGCGCACGATCTGCAAGGCAAATCGGAGATTTCCAACACAACAAATGGATTGGTTTTCGGAATTCTTAACGAAGCGGGTAAGCGTGATAATTTCTGAGCGCATGAACAATGCAATTTACTAAATACATATTTACATACTCGTGCACATGTAGGAATAAATACGGCCTACGTCAAACCTTGTGCGGGCAACGCATTCATTGCTAAGAAATGTGAAATGATACCGATCGAGTGGGTAACAAGACGTTTGGCGACTGGTTCGTTTTTGAAACGGAATACCGGTGTGCCGGAGGGATACAGGTAAGTTTTCATGAACAATAATCATACGTAAATTGAAACAATGACAATAAAAAATATTGTTGACTAGTTACTAGTGATATTTTTACATAGAAATGAACAACTACATGCGCATATAGCGAAGGGAATGAAATCTCACGGCTTCAATTCTTAAACCAGTGCTAATAAGTTCGAATGAATTTTTGATTGCTATTGATAGACACTACTCATCCTTTAAATCGAACGAGTTCTAATGCGAACTAATTTGAAAATGTTTTTGTATTAAAATGTTCTGCTATTCGTCATTATTGTTATTGGCGATAATGATTAGAATCCGTTTCAACTTCTTAATGCGTTTTGTTGCCAACCATATTCAGTTACAGAGATAATAATTTTGAACTGATCTCCATCCATATCAATATATATATGTACATATGCGTGTATATATTAGTATGTATTTACGTAGTAAGTAGTGGGTTTGCTGCGTCGTCGTAATCTTGTTTTTCTCAACCTACTGTGACCCCAACGTGCCCACAAAATCCAAAAATATAAACATCATATTAAACATTCAATAATATAACTGTACTCTATTCTATACACCCGATTAAGAAAGGCTAGATTGTAGCAGAAATAAGCACATCATCAAAATTTTCCGTAAAACGTGATAGATTTATAGTTTGTGATTTTTTTCATTTTTTCTTCTCATTTGCAAGATTTTCACCACCAAAACAGGAGACATTCTTTAAGGATGATGCCAACCACGATCCTCAATGGTCTGATGAACAAATTATTTCCGCAAATTTCAATTTTAATGGTGTTGTAATAGGTCAGTTACAAATGTTTAAATTAATTAAATTTATTTTATGCAAATGTTCTGCAAGTTGTTCTCTAATAGGTCAAGATGAGTTGGACATTATGAAGCGTACCACTGTATTAGTGTTTGAGATTTTGGAGAAAGCTTGGGCCACCAGAAATTGTGCACTTATTGACATGAAAGTTGAATTTGGCATCGATACTGAGGGTATTTGATTTTAAGTTTTTAAATTTCCATATGATTAATTAACAAGTTTATTATTCATTTAATAGTTTATTTAATCTTTTAAATAATTATGTTTTGATAACCCACTAATACATCATTTTTATCCTTCTCCTTTCAGGTAACATTGTACTCGCCGACATTATCGATTCAGACTCATGGCGTCTTTGGCCGTCCGGCGACAAACGTTTGATGGTTGATAAGCAAGTATATCGCAATCTTGCCACAGTTACCGACAGTGACCTGGACACAGTGAAACGTAATTTTATTTGGGTTAGTGAGCAACTCAAGGACATCATACCGGTTAAAGATCATTTAGTCGTTATTTTAATGGGTAGCGCTTCCGATACAGCTCATTGTGAGAAAATTTCGACACATTTGCAGCAATTAGGTGTAAATACTGAGCTACGCGTCACCTCAGCGCACAAGGGACCCGAAGAGACTTTGCGCATTATGCGCGAATACGAAAGTGTCATCAATAATTTGATATTTATTGCCGTAGCAGGTCGTTCTAATGGATTAGGACCGGTATTATCTGGCAGCACCACATACCCAGTGATTAATTGTCCACCCTTAAAGTCAGATAATCTACAAGTAGATGTTTGGTCTAGCTTGAATGTACCTTCTGGTCTTGGCTGTCCGACGGTGTTATATCCTGAAGCAGCAGCTCTACATGCCGCACAAATTTTGGGCTTGTCAAATTACATAATCTGGTCTAAGTTACGCGTCAAGCAACTTAATAACTTCATTACTTTAAAAAAGGCTGATAAGTTGGTGCGCGGAGTGCGCAACGCTTAAACTTTGCGGGCGCAGAGGTGAAGCATGTGAATCGTGTTTTTTTTTGAAAAATACAGCTTTTAAAGTTATTGTTGATTTATTCATAGCGATTTGGGCAGCCCATTCCAATAGTATGTCGCTAATAAATATATATGTACGTATATAAATATACATATTTATCTTTATATAATTTAAAAAGAAATTCGACAAGTTTTGAGTGAGTATATTTTCATTTTTTTAGAACTGGGGCGGACTACCATTTTGAGAAAATATAGCCGAAAAAGATGATACTTTACACCCCTATTCGTAATAAACAATAGGTACATTTAATGTACTGAAATATATATACATATATATGAATTGTTGTTTCAATAATATTTCCTGTGAACTTGTTGATGACCAAACGTATATACGTAACGTAAATGGTGACATTCCCGCTATATCAAGAGATTTTAAAAAAGCAATTGGAAAATTTATACTATATACGTCTTCCAGTTCTCAACTACCAAAAACCCACCAATTTTCAGCAAAAGTGGCTCAGCTTTTCTTGAGTTATAAATTATGTAATTAATAGCGTTTTCTTTTCTCGATGAGAAATGCTGTCTCATTATATGATAAAATTATACAAATGCTCGATTAGTTCAAGTTCATACACGAGTATTATTGTAGCAAATTATCAGGAGATTCTTTTTTGGTGTCACCCAGGGGAAATTTTAGTTACTGGGGCGCAAAGATTTTAGTTCATTGTTAGGTTAATTAGCCAAAAAAAAACTCTTAATAAATAAAAAAAAAATTGATATCTCGCTCCGTTTACGAGATATCGAGCGTTGAAGTTATGTGTTAACAGCAGTAGATGCGCGCAATTATGCAATTATGCAATGATGCATGTGTTATATGTGATTGATTGACAAGTTCTTTCGCGTAGAATTTCTTTCTGCATATATAAAATTAAAAAATTGATATCTCGCACTGTTTACGAGATATTTGCACATGAATATCGGATTTTAGCGATTATGTTTTTGAAGCCGTGTTGGCTCGAACAGGGTTATTTTTTTGAAGCGCGGCCGAAGCCCGCCAATGCAGATAATAGTTCTACGCGAAAAACTTGTCAATCAATCACATAACAAATGAATCAAATGCGCGCATCCGCTGCTGTTAACTCATAACTTCAACGCTCGATATCTCGTAAACGGAGCAAGATATCATTATTTTTATTTTTAAAAAGTGTTTATTTTGGGCTAATAATTTGAGGTTAAATCTTGGCGTTCCAGTAACTAAAATCACCCATGGCGTTCACATGGTAAAATTGTGTTCAACAGCTTGGATCGAGTTTTCCTGTCATTCATATCATTATACTCTCGCAACCTGTTGCAGAGTATTATAGTTTTGTTCACATAACGGTTGTTTGTGTCACCAAGAAATAAAAGAGTATATATAAATGATCAGGATGACGAGTGGAGTTGAAATCCGGATGTCTGTCCGTCCGTTCGTCCGTGCAAGCGATAACTTGAGTAAAAATTGAGATATCTTAATGAAACTTGGAACACATGTTCCTTGGGACCGTAAGATTGTTGATTTTCCAGGTCTAAAGCCACACTGAAAGACCGAAGGAGATGGGGTCATATGTATAAGTTCACGCAAGTGAGGAAAGTTTCTGATTGCCATTCACTTGGGAGTGGCCAGGAACGATTCTTTTGCATATGACTCAAGCAGCTCACGACTTCCGGTTTTAGACCAAGTATCCTCTGGGTAGCCAACAGACATCCGTTTGAAGGCGAGCTAATCCTCGGAATGAGAACTTCTTCACCTTCGAACTTTCCTTTGAGAATAATGGCATAGATCACATTGTTCATAAATTTTGTTTACCACAGTTAGCCAATTTTAGTTGGTTTAAGTTTCGAAGCATGAATACTACGGAGCTAATCTATAGTCGTAAATTGTGCGATGACAAGCCAGACACGTCCGAGGATTTTAAAAAATCAATTGGATCACAGTTAGTGACTTTTATTACACAATTAATAGATTTGAATGAATGAAGTGTACCAATGATCTCGTTCTAAATTATGTATTTTAGGTCAGATTCATTTTTATCCTTAGCTTTGCTTCAATATTTTTGTGTAGTATAAAATGTATTACTACTGTCCAACCAAAATTAATAAGTAGCATGAAAGCATAATCAGTCATATTTTATTAATGGTTTGAATTTTATTTTTTTATACATAAGTCAAGTCCGATACTATGAGTTCATATCTATTTATAATAATAATTATAGAGAATGGAATATTTAAACTTTTTCTCCATGAATTAAACAATTAATTTCATTGTCGCAAATTAGTATGAAAATTTTATAATAAATTATAAGACATTTACAAACTAATTGGTCTTTCAGAAGTTGGCCTAAAGATTATGCTTTCGCTACAATTAAAGGGCAAGGAATGTTCGGTCAATGGATACAAAATGTCGACTGATCACATTTAGGATGACTTGGAGCGATTATCCACTACAACAGTTTTATTTGGTATTTTTAAACACGTCCACAATTTCTTTTGGACTGTAGTTTAGTTTTCTTCAATCGTACATGTTTGAAATCCATTATGTGAAGTAAAGAGATCAGCATCTCAATATATACAACTGATTAAGTAAATAAAAAAACGGTTCCAAGATTTTTACACAAACATTTAATTTCAGCGAATTTTTTTTCCATTCACGTATTTTCAATTAAAAATTATAAAAAACTTCTTGGTAAATCTGCTTCTATAATATATAAAACTTTTTGTCGGTTTTTTGAATATACTATTTCGAGAAAAACATTAACACCCAAAAAGAGTGAGAAATCTGTTTACTTACCAAACATTGTATAATGGAATCATCGCTTATTTTCATCATGATATACATACATTTTTTTGTTTATTATTATTTTTTTTTATTTATCAAATTGATGTTGTGATTGATAATTTTTTTGTTTTTCAGTTTTGTTTTCATTTGTATGAAAATAAAGTCTACTCAGATGTTTTGAACAATAAATTTGTGTTTTATATGGAATGTCAATTGTGTTTCTTATTCCATTTTAAGGAATTATCTATGTTGAGATGCGGAAAAATTATCAAAATGTTGATTTTCTGTAGAGGTATGAAGCAATATTTTTATTGAATACTTGGTATACGTCTGTAAAATCAGCTCAAGAACATAAACAATTCTAATAATTGTCAAAGTTATGACATTTTACGCAAAGCGCGTTTTTTTTTTCAAAAAGGCTTGCCGTGACTACGATTCCAGTCCATTAGTATGGGCACTTGTTCATTCACTGCAAACGGGGACGATTTTCACAAAAGGGCTACTTTTTTCATCTGATGTCATGTATTGAATGAAAAATTTTGATATGAAAATTTAAACCAAAAAAATTAAATCGTTCAAGGACTCGTCAAACAACGAATAATTTGAAAAAATTTATATGAAATCGGTTGAAAACTCTTTCGACAATCCAAGTCACCGCAACGACGTTTTCGGGAAAACATGATGTCGAGATATGTAAATGCGTTTAAAGTTTTAAGCCCAATTTTGTCTAGTGTAGCGGATCGAGATGAAAAACGATATAACTTCGCTTCTACTGCAAATTTTAGAAAATTTTTGACCGACTTCAACATATATAACCCCTTAAAAACTTATCGCGCGTTCACACTATTATCAGAGAACGTATACGAACGAGATGTTAAGCTGTGGTGAAACACGCTTATAGCTACATGTGGTGAAACACGCTTATAGAAACGAGTACCCCTTCGAAAAGCGGACCAGTGTGACAATCGGCACACCATGAACCTTCTCTATATTATACGTTCTCTGCTTCTCTATATTATACGTTCTCTGGAATTTGTGTTCGACAACGCTGTCCATGTTTTTCTCTCATTCTCTTTCATATCATTTTCTCAACTTCTTGTACGCATCGTTTCCAAACAAAAAATATATTTCATTAACTAATTTGTATCGTTAATCTCCATTTTCTAACATATTTTAATTACATTATTTCTATATTTATTTGCAAATTACATACAAAAAATAAATTATGAAAAATAAATTTTCAAATATATTGTATACATTAATTCTAAAGAACGATTAATGGCACCAAAGCAAATTCATGCAACAAAATCCATTATATAAATATTAAGTTCGATATTAATTAACAAATATAATATTGTACATCTGAATATTCATATAATGACGACATACATACTTATGTATGGTCACTTTAATGAAATTCACATCCTCGTTCTACGATTTCCATTAGGGTACTTCTGAAATTCTACGTATTTCAGACGCAACACTTTAGAGCACATAGTCGCATTTGTAGGTATGTTTGTATGCAGAGCCCACAGTCGACACGTAATGGCGTATGTCTCGCTCCGATTTTGCCCGACTACTTTTGTTGCTTGCTGAATCTTGTATTATTAAGAGAAACGAATTCAGTTTGTCGTGCACCTTCGAAATTAGTATATCACTCTGCGTATTACAGTGTTGAGTTATAGTGTTCTGTTAAGTTTGTGTGAATTGTTGGATTTTGTATTTGTTATTTTGGTTTTGGTCATTATGGACGGAATACCAGATTACAAATTTAATATAAAATTAGCGAAGGCTGTGAAAAAATACCCGCTTCTGTACAACACTGATTTGAAAGAAGCCACAATAAGGGATTGCAGGGAAAGAGCTTGGATAGAAGTGGCAGACGAACTGAATTGTGATCGTAAGTACAAACAATAATCGAAATATAGATTACAATTGTTTCTTTCGTTGCTTTATTGGAAGTGTCTTTGACAGGAAAAAAAATTCGGTGAATTCGGTCGTAACGTAATGAATGAACATAATTGATATGTTTTGTTTACAATTAACACACAAATTTGACAGTGTTAACTACATCTCCCTTTTCATAATTCACGTTGTTGGTTTTGTTTATGTACATTTTTCTATTTATACTTGTCAGTCTGAATGTGAGTAATTTGTACCAAATCTTTGCTTTGAAATTTATGTGTAATAAATAAAGAATTCGATTGTGTTGAAAGATTTATAGGGTAAACTTTAATATAGTATCCCCCGATTGTCGCCGCCGGAAACTTATAGTCTTAAATTTGAAAATATATAGTTGAAAATTTCACAAACTTTATGTGACGATTTTTTGCTTATTAGTTAATTTTTAATTTATACAATGCACTTATTATACACTAACAGGGGAAACTTTAGTATACTATTCCAGGCTTTCGGTAATAAAATGGGTATCGTAGGAAAGAGGAGGTTCTCCAGATTAAGAAAAAACTTTTCATTTCCCTTACTTATAGTACATAGAGTTAATATCATAAACTTTCTTTATATTATCTTCATAAAATCTTTTTATAGGGCATTTGTTTTCAGCATTTGGGGAATTTATTTATTTTGATTCTTCTCATTCGTTTGCAGAATATCTGATATGGCAACACTTAATACTTGTCAAGCTCCAGCCCTTTTTGTTATTGTTGAAATTAAGAGATTTGTGTAAAATGTTAAATATTTATTTACAGCTATTTTCGTCATAATTTTTATAAAATAAATATGCAGAAACAATATCGTGAAGTGTAAGTGTAAAATAAGTGCATAATATTAATAAAATATTCGGTATATATTGTGAAAATTCAAGATAAAAGTTGCACTTTTTTCAACTTTAAGTGCGAATATCTCGAAAACTATCAGCTGCAGCTATATCTATATATATTCTTAATCGGGAGAACTTCCTCTTTCCAACGATACCCATTCTATTACCGAAAGCCTGGGATAGTATATTAAAGCCGACCCCACTAACACTTCACTAAATTGTTTCCACATATTTATTTTATACCAATTAAGTAAAATTTGCTTTAAATAACCATTTTAATTAATACACAATTTTGTTTATATGCACAATAACATATGTTTTTCATGTTGACAGAATTCAAGTGTTGCCATATCCAAACGAATGAAAACAAAAAAAAAAAACCTTTAAAGATAATTTTGAAATAAATTTTTCATTTAATAGAAAAAAACGTTTTAAGGCTTATAACTGTGTTTTATTGCCTTTAATAACATTAATAATGCCGATTTTAAATATTTTATCTCCAAATACATTCATAAATTAGATTCGAGAAATCTTCACCATTATTGTAGTTATCTTTAATGAAAAAACGTTTAATTTCGCGCCACTGTGACTATACGCTAAGTGTACGTTCCGTCCTCTGCGACAAATGGATTATCGGGGTCGCTATGATTCACGAGTCGGTGCTCATACCCGTAATTCGATAGGCAGTCATACACCTTCCAACAGTCGGTACAAATTATTGATCCTTGTTCCACATAACGCTGTATTATGTATGAGCACATCAGCAGACCTCATGTTTCCCAGACACACCTCCAGCCGATTATCGTCACACCCATTCTCTATCATCCCCAGGACCCAGTCACCTTCCACTCTCCACCCTAAAGCAAATGAATATAAAACAATTACGTATGATAAATAAATTTATAAATATATATAATACCTTTATTATATTTACGCTTCCCGAATTCGCTCTCGTCTATTTGAAGAATTTTACCAGGGCCACAAATTTTACCCACCGGTACCTGATGGTCACTCTGGTATAATACTACTGTTCGCGGCAGTAATTATACCAGTCACATATAGTAGCGCTGGATAAAATAGGCTCATGATAAAACTGTTCTTTCGAACTTCCGCATGTGACCAGTGCGATGTATACGCTTACATTAATTAAAATACTTGAGGCAGTGGTGTTTTAACGTCTTCGAACCAAGTACCATTGGATCTAGACAGCGCTGATCGTGTTCGGCATACACCTTTCCGGTTTCGGAAACTCCAACCTTGCTATTATCGGATATCCTAATGGTCAATGGTATCCGATGGGTAGGGCACAATTTTCTTTTCAGAATCAGGACCTGATCTTCTGCAAATGCTATACACTTTTCCCGAGTATCGAAATTTTGTATAATTTGCGAAAAATTCCACATATTTTTCAATTCCGATACTCTAAGAACATTTGTTCTTTTGACACTACGGACATAGCTTAGAACCGGGGGCAGGATAGGATACCTTTTATTCCATTCCCGTGACGAGAACATGAATAAACTGTTATATAAAAACGCAACTAACATTCTATATAAAACACAAATTTATTTTTCAAAACATCAGAGTAGGCGTTCATTTCAAGTACGTATACATATGAAAATAATCCCGTTCTGAGCTCGTACAGTAATCTAACCGTTTACATATAGCCAAATTAGATTATCAACTGTCAAATGTGTTATATTTGTTGTTGTATTACACATCTTTCTCTTGCTGTCGATCATTTTTGTTTACATTTTCATTTGACATTGCTGCTCTACGCAAAATTATCGATAAACCCAGGAATAACACCGATTCCCTCCAATCATGCTCATATTATCCATAGTATTTTGACTAGACCTACAGAATTTTTTTCTAAAATACTTTAAACAATTTGCCTCAAACATAGCCAGATAATTCAATATAATATTTTAATGGATTAAAAATCAAAACAGTAGAAAAAGGGACAAACGAATATTGCGTCATCAGGATAGCGCCCCCTACGCTAACTTCAAAGTTTCCGTTTATTTCATATGAAAAGTTAAACTTTAAAGTTAATTTATAATACGAATGTTTTTCACTTAAATTTTAGTAATAGGCTTTGTTAATAAAAAATCTATTGTAATGGTTGACCAAATGAGTCTTATTATGTCGTCGATTACTACTACTACTACTTACTCGAGTATTACTACTGTCATACATTTCCAACCAACTATCCCCAAACGTTATTTATAATATTTAGGTCTGGGAAGTAAGGTGGCCACTCTGGAACACCTACATTTTATCTTTTAACCCATTGTCGTGCTATCACAAATATTAAAAAAAAAAAAACAATTATTCTTCTCAAATAATACAAGAATTAAAAAAAAATACTAACCAATTAGGCGCCATTATTGTTTAAAGTATGTTAGAAAAAAATTGTGTAGCTCTAACCCAAATACTATGGATAATATTTGGTATCAACCAAGCAAGGCACTATCCTGATGACGCGCAGTGTATGGATATTCATAGCCTGCAAAATCTCCTTCATCCGACCATACCCATTTGACACCGAAATCGTGAGATGCTATATTAAAGTTTCCCCAATCACCGAATTACATTCAATGAAAAAATTTACCGTTTTTTTATTAATTACAAATTAACATTATTTTAATGTCTCATTAAATTTTTACCGTCATTCCAATGAATAAAATTATAAAATTTTTCTAATATGAAAAGATTTAATCTCATGTATTTAATCATATGTATGTATATTAAAATAAATTGTTTGTATGTTTTTACTATATTTTAGCGAAATTTGCGCAGAGAAAATGGAAATGTTGCCGGACTATTTTAGTGAGAAAACTAAGGCAAATCCAGACGGGCGAAACAACAAAACAATACTATTTATACAATTATATAAAATATTTAATACCATATTTGAAGAAAACATATGAACCTGGAACATTAAAGAGAACGCTCACAGAGTCGTTACAACAAATAAATGAAGAAGCAGATACGAAACATTTATCAGGAACGGAGCATGGCACTAAAGATATTGAAATGGTTGACGACTTGACTGAGAGCAGTGATGAATTAGACGAAAACAATGATGTCAGCTCCGATAACGAAGCGGGAACAGATGTCGAAAATTATTTCATGTCTATACCTCAGCATAGCGAACCAACTGAGAATATTGTGGTTACCGATGGAGTGACGAATTGCACACCATTGCAACATACTTCCAAATCCGTTATTTCGGAACAACGGGACCAAACAGAGTCCCAAGTAGAGAGCGAATGTCCCAAAAGGCTGTTTCTATTAAGTTTATTGCCAGATCTCAACGAAATGACCAACTCACAAATGCGCCGATTCAAGTGTAAAGTTCTACAATTGATAGATGGAATATTAAACGAAAACAATACCTTTAAATATTAAAAATAATTGCATAACAATTTCTTTGTCATTTGTAGATAAAATAGGTTCCTTGTTTATATGCACTTTGTATAAAAATTTTAATAGTAGGCAAATTTGTTCAAATCGACATATATATTATGTCTAGTAAAACGAAAAATAATCGATAAACTATCTTCGATCTATTCAGAAATTGTGAAACCCAGATAACCACTTAAGCAACTGTTAATGCAATTTCGAATTTCACATACATACATATGTATGTAAGTCTCAAAAAGCTAATTGTTTTCATTTATTAAATATTTGTTAGTTTTCGCTGTTTTGTAAAAACACTACTCAGTTATAGCTGCATTTATTTCACAACACAATGGATAATAAGAACCTGAACATGTTGCATGAACACAGTATGGTTAAGCTTTGGATATAAGGGACTTTATTTCGCTGTTGAATTTGTCTCCCGTTTGTAATTCTTAGCATTAACTTTTCTTTTACTCTTACTTTCTTAAAAATTTCATATTTTTTTACATATCTCGCAAATTCTCTTCACCATCATCCTTCATTTTAGCTTTTTCAACTAAAACAACATATAACTTCAGAAATCATTTCAAATAACCTGGAAATTACATATTAATTATACTATTGTGATTGCACATCTGAGTGCTCATATAGGGAACATGAAAATATTTTATTGGACAATCAAATTCCATCAGGGTATTCTGCAACTGTATGTATGTATTTCAAATATTCAGAACACATAGTCGCATTCTCAGTATATACAGTAGAAAATCTTTGGTTTGTTTACATTATTTTTCATAACACACCACGGAGGCGTACTTGGGTTGTGTGCTACGCCTTGCTACAATTGTGGTAATTAGGGTGTTGTGTTAGCATTTAATCTTCACAAAAAGTCTAATGAAAAGCACTTAAATAAATATTATATAATATATTTTCATTATTATTGTGATTATTTTAAATTATGTTGCATGTTTGTTCAATGTTATTGTAGTATTAATTGTTATTTATTGCTAGGTTAGTAATATTTTAGAGTCATATGTATTATGCGATTCAAATATTTCTTGAATCTTAAATTAAATAAAAAATTCATTACTGGGTTGGTAATACATTTGGTCCTTTAATTGTTTAAAGATTGAATATTACCAACCGTTATAGTATTTATATTAATGGTTTGTTGAGGGACATAGAACCATTTTATTGCTGCGAAAATTCGCAACCCGATGATTTGAAATACTTATTCATTAGGATCAGGACATATTTTTATTTAAAAATTTTTAACAGGGAGACGACAACACCTCATTTAAGCACACCAAGTTTTTGTGTATTTCCCCATAGATAATTATTGCCCTTATTTAGTTAATCTTTTAATTTTAGCTTAATGTCGCAGTTTACAGTATTTTTTGGATGAATAAACTGTGGATAATTCAATTTGTATTAAATTAATTTTAAATTTAAATATTTGTAAATAATTTAAGTAATTGTGTGAGTAAAGTTTAAATACATGTGGCCAAAAATAAATTACCACAGAGAATTCTTGTATGAGAGCTATATGTTATTCTCACCACTTATGAAATATTTCATCTTCATGAAATACATATTTTGCATATTATATGGCACACATTGATGTTAAAAACATCTATAAGTGAAATATAGCATAGATAAATAATTAAATAATAATAATATAATAATTTAAATAATTAAATAAATTTTATAATACAGCTATATAATAATATTTGCTATTTTGTGACAAAGGTTTTATTAAAATTAAGTACACCATATATACAGCTCTACATTTTTTCAAGATGGCGGCTATCTTACCACTGAGAATTCACCATGAATAAGGTTTTCTACTGTATGCACTGTGGTCACATTTATATGTAAACAGCTCCCACAGACTGCGCGTAATGGCGCATGTCTCACTACGATTGTGTACAACCAATTTTACTTTACGACGTCGTATCGCTTGCTGACGGTTGTACGATGTTGAGATAAACAAATTCAGTTTGACGTGTACTTTCGTGGTTACTGATGTGTTTCTTTGGAAATATTCGTGCGAATTGTTAGAATTTGAATATGTTGTTTTCTTAGCATTATGAACGCTCTACAAGATCACAAATTTAATATAAGACTAGTGAAGACTGTCAAAAAATATCCGCTTCTGTACAACACTGAATTGAAAGAATACACACGAAGGGATTGCAGAGAAAGAGCTTGGATAGATGTGGCAGAAGAGCTGAATTGTGATCGTAAGTACACACAACGGATGTAAAGACGTCGTTGCGAAGTCTGTCGTTCCGTTCGTTCGTGACAGATAAATACGTCAGGTCGTAACGTATAATGAACATGAGAATTTGACAGCTTTTTTTATACTACCTAGAGCTCTTTCACACGTGTCAATTCCTGTTGCGACAATTCTTAGTTTATAGGAAAGGGGGCGACGAAGAGAGGAGAATCGCGCCGAGTCTGCTGTGTTCGGCAACACGCTTTATGTTCTTATTCGCAACAGTTCGTTGCTACGTAACAGTGTTGCATTTGCGTACATTTTAAAATTAATGTATGCAATATATTTGAAAATTTGTATTCATAATTTATTTTTTGTATGTAATTTGCAAATAAATATAGAAATATGTATAATATAATTAAAATATGTTATAAAATATAGAATAACGATACAAATTAGTTAATTTTCTGCTTGGAAACTATGCGTACAAGAAGTTGAGAAAATGATATGAAAGAGAATGAGAGAAAAACACGAACAGAGTTGTCGTACACAAATTGCTCGTGTGAACGCAATGGGCGACAGCAAAAGAGAGTCGCCCGAGAATTTGCAACAGGAGTTGAACCGTATGAAAGTGCTCTTACTTATCGCAAATTTTAATTTCAATATATGTATGTATGTATGTAACTTTCCACAATTTATCTTGTTGGTTTTGTTTACATTTTTAATTTAAATTTATGTGTTTTTGAATTTAACAGAGCAGTTTGTACTTATACCGAATATGTAGCTAGATATTTTTGTTAAATAAAAAAATAATTAATTAGCAATAAAAAAATATTGTCACGACTTGAATTGAAATTACATACATACATATGTACATGAGATGTCTGATTAAAAGTTTCTCATCGTTCCAATGCAACATATGTTACCGTTATTAAAATATAAGCATATTTAATCTTAAATTACCTATTTACATTAATTATTCGTGTTTTTCTATGCATTTAGCAAAAGCTGTGCAAAAAAAATGGCAAAATTTCCGAACTATTTTAGTAAGAAAACTGAGACAAATCCAGATGGGCGAATCTGTGCAACAGTATTATCTATATGAGCACATTAAATATATAATACCATATTTAAAGAAATCATATGAACCGGGAACATTAAAGAGAACGCTTAAACAAGCATTACAAAACAGAAATGATGAAACTGATACGGAATATGGAACAGGATCAGAGCATAGTTCCGAAGACATTGAACTCGTTGAAGACTTGAGGGAGAGCAATAATGATCCCATTTTTCTCGAAACTTACGAACCATACGAAATGAATGATCCAAAGAGGCTTAAAATAGCAGATAGATCAGAAGACAAAGCGGGAACAGATGTTGATTATGATTTAGTTTCTATTCCACGGCGCAGTGAGTCCCTTGAGCATATTATGGTTAAAGATGAAGTGACGAATTGCACACCGATTCAATCTGCTTCCGCACCTGCGAGATATACTGAGCAAAGTGTTCAAACAGAGTTTAGTGAAAGTCCCAAAAGACAATTTGTATTAAGCTTATTGCCAGATCTCAACGAAATGACCAACTCACAAATGCGCCAATTCAAGTATAAAGTTCTACAATTAATCCATGAAATATTAAATGAAAACAATACCTAAAAAATATTAAAAATAAGAAAAATTTAATGAAATCGTATATATTGATATCTTTATCTTGAATTGAATTTCCATCCGGGTAAGTTGGTTCGCAAACAATTCTGTGAGCGCAGCATGTAAAACCAACGTACATATGTATGTATATATGAAAGTGTGAAGTTTCGAATGATGATTTTTGAACTCAATTTAACGTAGTCATACACATCAATACAAGCTGCAGAGCTAAATAGAGAAGGTACAATCTTCTATAAGATTGTACAGCTTCTGGCATACGCCGATGATATTGATATCATCGGAAGCAAAAACCGTGCCGTTTGTTCTCCTTTTTCCAGACTGAATAAGGAAGCGAAGCGTTTGGGTCTGGTGGTGAATAACGAAATGTCTCCTGTCATCAAACAAACAGTCAGCGCACTCGCGTCTTGGCTCACACGTCACTGTTGACAGTCATAACTTTGAAGTAGTAGATAATTTCGTATACCTGGGAACCACCATCAACAACACCAACAATGTCAGCCCCGAAATTCAGCGCAGAATTGCCAACAGGTGCTACTTTGGACTGAGTAGGCAATTGAAAAGTAAAGTCCCTTCTCGATGAACCAAAATCTGTCCTGATTTATGGTGCAGAAGCTTGGACGATGTCAACATCAGATGAGACGACACTGGGAGTTTTCGAGACGAAAATTTTACGTAAGATTTATGGTCCTCAGAACATTGGCAACGGCGAATACCGCAGACGATGGAACGATGTGCTGTACGAGTTATACGACGACATTGACATAGTTCAGCGAATAAAAAAACAGCGGCTCTGAAAACACGCCCATTGTATATTTATACATACAAATTATGTACACTGTAATTACTTGACATACTGTATATTAATATTTTTTGTAATTTAAGTTAAGCCAATAATATATTAGGCATGTTTTATTTGACCATCACAAGCTAATAGCTAAATCATGCACAACTAAAACGCATTTAGCTTATTTAATATATTCGCTTTAAAAATTAATTGTGTTGGCAATGCCTGCCCGGACTATCAGCTGAAATGTAATTTATTTGAAAAACAAACGATTGAATTTATAAATCAAATTTCCCTTTTATTTACCGTCTTTCTATAATATTCTGGCCTACATTATTATACTCGGGATGGTCAAAATAAATATGGATAAAGTTTTTATTTGCCATTTTGCACATCGATAGAATATAAAATTTTGGTTTGTTTACAATTTTATCTGTCAAAATGGAGTTTCTCAATATTGCCAACTACTTGTTTTTGGAAAAAACCTAGCTATTGTGAATAAAAAAAAAGCGATGAACTGGCAATGCCTCTAGTTCAATAAACAAGTTATGATAGCTTATGACATGCCAACATAATTATGTTGACTAAGTCTTCCATACAAAATAAGCTAATAGCTTAATTTACTGGTCAAATAAAACACGTCTTAAGTCTTCCATACAAAATAAGCTAATAGCTAATAGCTTATTTTGCTGGTCAAATAAAACACGCATATTATTAACAACCTAGAAATGGATATGAATTTAAGCTACGCTAGATCGGAACGTAATGGACAATACATAAATAAATTAACCAGTTTGCGAAGCTATATTCGTTTAATTCCTTCTGAATATTTCTATACACATGTCGTATATAAACACATACTCAATCTGTACTAACCAGTAACTTCACTATTAGTCGATAGATGGCGCTAAATGTTTTCAATTGTATAATCAGCTGTTCAACTCCAATATCAAAATATAATCGCATTTATTATAACATATATTTATTATAAATTGAAGACTCAAAAACCACAAGATATACTTATTGCACGTTCTATGGTGAAAGTGTGAGATGAACAAATTGTGTAAGCATCGAGAGACAAAGAATTATTGCAACAAAAAATCTAGTTATATTTAAATATTTAAAAAAATAAATTTGAAGCCTGTTGTCTTGACTATTAGTGAGTGTAAAATATACGTACATACATATGTATATTTGTAATGCATGTACCATACCTGCCCATTGAGTGGAAATATGGACTATATAAAGCAATACGTCCGTTAATAGTCTGTAATACCCGAGACAATACTATACTACGAACGAATACCAGATGTGTGTCACCATATAAAAATAGGTAATACTTCTGACAGACGGCGGCGTTAATACGGATTAACTGCTTTAATCGAGGTTAATTCGGGAGTTATCTCAGTTAACTCCGTTTGCTAACTCCCATTTAATCCTCAAAATTTTAGAGAGTTAGCATAGAGTTGCATCGTTAGCAACATTGTTAAACATGGTCGCTTTTAACCTGTTGTGAATAAAAATATGCAATACTGACAGCTGTTTTTCAATAAAATGTAAACAAAACAAGTAAGGAAAGGCTAAGTTCGGGTGCAACCGAATATTTTATACTCTCGCAATTTATTTAGAGATTTACCTATATTTTCGGTGAAGAAATACCCTTAGGCACTGAGTTCTTCATGTTTGATATCAGGGGCCTTGAAAAGTCATGGTCCGATTTTGACAATTTTTCCACAAGTGATGTCACAGCTCAAATACAGTATTTGTGTAAAGTTTTATTTCACTATCTTTATCGGTTCCTTATGTATACATTATAAAGTGAAAGAATCAGAAGGATTCAAAATTGAGTTATATGGGAAGTAGGCGTAGTTGTAAACCGATTTCATCCATTTTCCACACGTGTCATCAGGGTGCCAAGAAAATATTATATACCGAATTTCATTCGAATCTGTCGAGTAGTTCCTGAGATATGGTTTTTGACCCATAAGTGAGCGACGCCACGCCCATTTTCCATTTTGTAAAAAAATCTCAGTGCAGCTTCCTTCTGCCATTTCTTACGTAAAATTTGGTGTTTCTGACGTTTCTCGTTAGTGAGTTAACACACTTTTAGTCATTTTCAACCTAACCTTTGTATGGGAGGTGGGCGTGGTTATTATCCGATTTCTTTCATTTTTGGACTGTATAAGGAAACGGCTAAAAGAAACGACTGCAGAAAGTTGGTTTATATAGCTTTATTGGTTTGCAAGATATATACAAAAAACCTATTTGGGGGCGGGGTCACACCCACTTTTCCAAAAAAATTACATTCAAATGTGCCCCTCTCTAATGCGATCCTATGTTCCAAATTTTGTTTTCATAACTTTATTTATGGCTTAGTTATAGCTCTTTATGTGTTTTTGGTTATCGCCATTTTGTGGGCGTGGCAGTGGTCCGATTCCGCCCATTTTCGAACTTAACCTTCTTATGGTGCCAAGGAATACGTGTTCCAAGTTTCATTAAGATATCTCAATTTTTACTCAAGTTACAGCTTGCACGGACGGACAGACGGACAGACGGACGGACAGACAGACATCCGGATTTGAACTTTACTCGTCACCCTGATCACTTTGGTATATATAAACCTATATCTAACTCGTTTAGTTTTAGGACTTACAAACAACCGTTATGTGGAAAAAACTATAATACTCTCTTTAGCAACTTTTGTTGCGAGAGTATAACAAGTAAGGAAGGAGTAAGTTCGGGTGTAACCGAACATTTTATACTCTCGCAATTTATTTATTTAACTTTATTTATATTATGACCCACATATTCGTCATATATACGAGTATTGTATAAAGTCCATTAATAATAGGTTAGAAACACCGAGGTCCTCGTGTTCGATATATGGGGCCTTAAAATCCAATGGTCCGATTTCGGTTAATCGGGGTTAACTCTGCCGTCTGTCTAGGCTATAAGAAACCTAGGAGTGAGCTTTTATGCAAAATGTTTGTAAAAAATTAAATGAATGAAATGGAAAATAATACGAGAACAACGCGTATATATTTGGGCACCGCCGAAACGAAGTGCTTAATAGAAGTTTGATGCCAAGATATTGAAAAACTGCGAGAGGAATTCAAAAAATATCCACGTGTTCAAAAATATGTGCGTGCAGCTGGAAAGTGACCACAGACGTATGTATGCATATATTTAACCACGGTTGAGATGCGCACAAGCATCAACAATTTTACCAAGAAATACATATAGATATAATAAGAATACGTCCGTTCTTTTCGAATGTAACTTTATTAATGATCAAATTTACAATTCTTAAAACTAAGAGTAGATTACAATGAGCTTAAAACTAGTGTGAGAGCAAAAATGTGTATTGTTGTTGATTACAGAGAAAGTCCTTATTGGAAAGATCAGTTTGCAAGTGCGTAAATAACGAAATGAAAGGAATACTTATATTTATATTTCTGGCCTAGGCAACACTAAGTGTTGCCAGGTGCAATCTGACATTTCCATTGGAATGTTTGACATTTTTTAGCATAAAATCACTCAGAACGTTTTGTCATTTAATCGTTAATTGTTTCATTTACAGGGAATTAAAAAATTCATATCGGTCAAAAAATGGAATTAACTCGTGAACATTTTCGTGCGATCATTTTTCACAACTTTCGACGTGGATTATCGCGACAAGAGTGCATCGATGAACTAAAATCTTTGTATGGCTATGAAGCACCATCCTATAGCACTGTGAAAAACTGGTACAACGAATTCAATCGTGGCCGACGCTCGCTCAAAGACGAATTCCGTGAAGGTCGTCCAAAAACAGCCGTTGTGCCAGAAAACATCGATACCGTACGTGAACTGATAATGCAAGACCAAGTCATGTAACATACCTTCAGATAGAGGCATGCCTATGCAACACCTGGCCGTAAAAAAGGTTTGTTCTCGTTGGAACCCGCACAATTTGACAATCGCTCAAAAAAATGCCCAAAAAAAGTGCTTCGAAAATTGGTTTGAGCGCATGCAAAAGTGTATAAATCTTGATGGAGAATATTTTGAAAAACAATAAATCCATTTTCGTTGATAAATATTCCCATTTTCATTATAAGGCCAGAAATATATATAGCAGCCCTCGTATACATATGTGAGAGGATAAATAGTAGAGGTAAATAAATGCAATTATAAATGTATGTTGTTAGTAGAGGGAGCATTGGTATATGACCAATATTCCCTAAAACATTTGCGTCCTCGCAAATCATAATGTGTTTACATTTTTACTTAATATGTAAATAAATATAGTTTCTTAATTTAATAAATGTAAGTACTTATACTATTCTTGAAATGTGTATCGTCTTTTAAGTTGAGTTTTATAATATTTTGTTTTACGATTGTTTGAATCGTCGATAACATAGTTTACATTTCTAGTGTATTCAACAAGTTTTTTATAATATACTATCAGACCCAGCCGCACGTTTTTGTGTCTAAGGTATACATTAAATTAACTTGGTCCAATCTTGGCTTCGGCGACGATATTGATTACTCTTACTACTTTTAATTGCAAAGTGAGTGGTGATAGTAGAGGCAATTTTAAATAGTTTGAGATAATTGACTACATCATCCTGGTTTGTAGCTGTGTCAACTCTCCTGGACCGAAATTCTAAATTGTCGCATTAATATCATCGATGTCTTTGTTTTTTACCACCAATACAGGACATTCAATCAGTCATTTATGGTTATCATATTGAGGTTTCATGTAAGGAAAACTTCTCTTTCGAGTCAATGAAGTGACAGAAATCTGTTGGAAATGTTTTTAATCCATCGAGGCGTCAACTGCGACCCTACCATTTCCAACTGCTTCTACAATCATAATTTGATATTGTTGCAAAAACACTCATATGTTAGTTGTTCATTGGCGATTCTTTATGTGTCGCCACAAATTAAATGATTTTAGGCATGCGATTAGCCCGTCAGTCACAGTTGAAATTTTATGATGCTCGAAAATTTTTTGAAAAAATGAAGCGACTTAACGAAGGTTTCAAGACCGGAGCATCCTCATGTAGAGACCAAGGTGGTAATCTGGTAACCGATGTCCAGGGCATACTGGGATTATGGAGGGAACACTTCTCCGACCTGCTGAATGGCAGTGAGAGTACAACACCAAGAGATGGCGAACCCGATCCCACAATCGATGATGATGGAACAGATGTTCCATTACCCGACCATGAAGAAATCCGAATAGCAATTACCCGCTTGAAGAACAACAAAGCAGCGGGGGCCGATAGATTACCGGCAGAGCTATTCAAATACGGCGGCGAAGAACTGATAAGGTGCATGCATCAGCTTCTTTGTAGTATATGGTAGGAAGAAAGCATGCCTGACGATTGGAATCTCAGTGTGCTCTGCCCAATCCATAAAAAGGGAGATCCCACAATATGCGCCAATTACCGTGGGATCAGCCTCCTAAATATCGCATACAAGGTTTTATCGAGCGTACTGTGTGAAAGACTAAAGCCTACAGTCAACAAACTGATTGGACCTTATCAGTGTGGCTTTAGACCTGGAAAATCGACAACTGACCAAATATTCACCATGCGCCAAATCTTGGAGAAGACCCGTGAAAAGAGGATCGACACACACCACCTTTTTGTCGATTTTAAAGCTGCTTTCGACAGCACGAAAAGGAGCTGCCTTTATGCCGCGATGTCTGAATTTGGTATGCCCGCAAAACTAATACGGCTGTGTAAGTTGACGTTGAGCAACACCAAAAGCTCCGTCATGATTGGGAAGGACCTCTCCGAGCCGTTCGATACCAAACGAGGTTTCAGACAAGGTGACTCACTATCGTGCGACTTCTTTAATCTGATGGAAAAATTATAAGAGCTGCAGAGCTAAATAGAGAGGGTACAATCTTCTACAAGAGTGTACAGCTCCTGGCGTATGCCGATGATATTGATATCATCGGAAGCAACAACCGCGCCGTTTGTTCTGCTTTTTCCCGCATGGATAAGGAGGCGAAGCGAATGGGTCTGGAGGTGAATGAGGACAAGACGAAATATCTCCTGTCATTAAGCAAACAGTCGGCGCATTCGCGACTTGGCTCCCACGTCACTGTTGACAGTCATAACTTCGAGGTCGTAGATAATTTCGTATACCTGGGAACCAGCATCAGCAACACGAACAATGTCAGCCTCGAAATCCAGCGCAGAATAACTCTTGCCAACAGGTGCTACTTTGGACTGAGTAGGCAATTGAACAGTAAAGTCCTCTCTCGACGAACCAAAATCAAGCTCTACAAGTCGCTTATCATTCCCATCCTGCTTTACGGTGCAGAAGCTTGGACGATGTCAACATCAGATGAGACGACACTAGGAGTTTTCGAGAGGAAAATTTTGCGCAAGATTTATGGTCCTCAGAACATTGGCAACGGCGAATACCGCAGACGATGGAACGATGAGCTGTACGAGTTATACGACGACATTGACATAGTTCAGCGAATAAAAAGACAGCGGCTACGCTGGTTAGGTCATGCTGTCCGAATGGACGAAAACACTCCAGCCCTGAAAGTGTTCGATGCAGTACCAGCCGGAGGAAGCCGAGGAAGGGGAAGGCCTCCACTCCGTTTGAGGGACCAGGTGGAGAGCGACCTGGTTACACTTGGGATCTCCAACTGGCGCCGAACTGCGAAGGAGAGAGAGAGGTGGCGCACTATCGTCGATTCGGCTATAGCCGGCTAAACGGTTGCAACGCCAATCACACATACATACACAGTTGATCCAGGAATAATTGGAAGAGTCTGGCGTAAATCACCTGCTAACAGAATCCTGGCTCCACCAAAAACGTTCATAGACAATCAAGATCTTTTAAAGTCCTGTGCAGCACCTCCAGCGACTTCTTGAATATTTGGAAAATCTTCGTTATAGCGCTATTTTTGGCGATTTTGCCGACTGGTGTTTCGTTTATTTGGAATTTAGGAGTAATTTCAAGGCCTAATGTGCCGTTTGTTTGCCTACTAACAGGTGACAAGTTGTCCCTATTCCCATTAACCTTGGTGGTGAAAATGAGTAAAATCGGTTCAGGAATTACATCAGCCCTCATATACTATATATGATGATTTTCTATTGGACTTTATGTCGATTATATAGGTAAAATTGTGTGTTATCTTAATAAAAATACATCAATAAATTGTGAGAGTATAAAATGTTCGGTTGGACCCGAACTTAGCCTTTCTTATTTGTTACAAATTGTTTTGGGCTATCGACAAAACCTTATACAATTGAACAATAACAAAAATATTTTAACAAAGCAACAATGACAACCTTCAAAGTATTATTTTTTGTTTTCTCTTTTTATAATTTTCTTGTCAATTCGAATAAAATTCTCTTATTATTATCTTCCTCGCAATTTTTCCATATTTACTCACTCTCAAATCTTTTCCTGGCCTTTCACTAATATTTCAAGACAGAAATTAGCCAGATCGGTTTGTCCGTTCTCGACTTTTTGCGGGACTAACAAACAGCAATTCATTTATATACATATACTAGCTGACTCGGCGAACTTCGCCCCGCCCAATTTTTATTTGAAATAGTTAAAACGCTTTTTGAACTCTGTTCATTGCTTATTTGTCTGACCATACATATGTACATAACTTTATTTATTTCACGGATTGTATGTGATTTTTTCTTAAATTTAGAATATTGGAAGTCATAGATTCGTATAACTTTACCACAAATAATATAAACTTCAAACAACGCATTTTCATTTAATGTTTTTAGCAAGTGGCAGCTTTTGTTATGACAGCCTAAATCCATGAACATTTAAAAAGAAATATAGCGCCATCTACTGTTACATAGCGTACTTAGCGCCACCAACTGGTGGATAGCTCTTTGCTAATAATAAACAAATAATTTGCAATAAATAAATAATGCGACTATAAGGAGAGTTATAAACTATCCTATCTTTCAAGTTGGACCAAACTGCACACAGTGTTAAAAATTTCATTAAAATCGGTTCAGTAGTTTAGGAGTCCATCGAAAACAAACAATGTGACACGTGATTTTTATATATTAAAATATAGACTACCTTGTATAATTGAATCATGATATACAATCACAGACTACATTAAGTTTGTTGTCATTTGCGCTTATTTTCATTTTCATCATGGTATACATTTTTATACTCTCGCAACAAATGTTGCTAAAGAGAGTATTATAGTTTTGTTCACATAACGGTTGTTTGTAACACCCAAAACTAAACGAGTTAGATATAGGGTTATATATACCAAAGTGATCAGGGTGAAGAGTGGAGTTCAAATCCGAATGTCTGTCTGTCCGTCCGTCCATCCGTCCGTCCGTCTGTGCAAGCTGTAACTTGAGTAAAAATTAAGATATCTTGATGAAACTTGGCACACTTATTTCTTAGCACCATAGGAAGGTTGCTTTCGAAAATGAGCAAAATCGGACCACTGCCACGCCCACAAAATGGCGAAAACCGAAAACACATAAAGTGCCATAACTAAGCCATAAATAAAGCTATGGAAATGCAATTTGGTATGAAGGATCGTACTATTAAGGGGCATATCTGGATGTAATTTTTTTGGGAAAGGGGCGTGGTCCCGCCCCCTACTAAGTTTTTTGTACATATCTCGCAAACCAATAGAGCTATAGAAATCAAACTTTCTGCAGTCGTTTTTTTTAGCCACTTCCTAATACAGTCCAAGAAATCGGATCATAACCACGCCCACCTCCCATACAAAAGTTAGGTTGAAAACTACTAAAAGTGGGTTAACTCACTAACGAAAAACGTCAGAAACACTAAATTTCACATGAGAAATGGCAGATGGAAGCTGCACTCAGATTTTTTTACAAAATTGAAAATGGGCGTGGTATCGCCCACTTATGTGTCAAAAACCATATCTCAGGAACTACTCGACCGATTTCAATGAAACTTGGTTTGTAATAGTTTCTTTTAGTTGTGAAAATAGGCTAAATCTCTTCACAACCACGCCTACTTCCTATATACCAAAATTTTAAGACGATCTGAATCGTTTACTTTACAATATATAAAGTAAGTACTAGTGAAGATATCGGTGCAGAGCTTTGCACAAATACTATGTTAATAGTGTGGCAGCCCCATTCTAAAAATCGCCGAAATCGGACCATAGGTTTTTAGAGCCCCATATATCGAACACGAGGACCTCGGCGATTCTAACCTAATATTATGGTTTCCAACTTTCAATGGACTTTATACAATATGTATGACGAATATGTGGGTCAAATTGTGTATTATATAATATAAATAAAGTTAAATAAATAAATTGCGAGAGTATAAAATGTTCGGTTACACCCGAACTTAGCTCTTCCTTACTTGTTTTGTTTATTTTTTTTATTTATCAAATTGATGTTGTGATTGATAATTTTTTTGTTTTTCAGTTTTGTTTTCATTTTTATGAAAAGAAACCCTACTCAGATGTTTTGAAGAATAAATATGTGTTTTATATGGAATGTCAGTTGCGTTTTTTATACCACAGTTTATTCACGTTCTTGTCGCGAAAGAAAAATTTAAGCTAAATCGGTTCAGCCGTTCTTCAGTTATAAAGACTTGAACTAACACGACTTTATGTTATATATATGTATAGATGTATAGAAGATAAAAGATTTATAAATCCTAATTAGGCTTATTTCTAGGAATTTTCTATTACGTTCAATATTATCTAGTATTTCTTTCGGTTCATGATCTCTATTTCTGTTAAATTTCTCAATACTTTCAATTTTCTGTTTTGCGTATAATTTGCTTAACTCTTCAATAGACTCTTTAGCGAAACTCTTTATTATAAAATCAATAGATTTCATTTTTATTGTCGTATGAATTGTATTCTTATAACAAGTGAAAATTTTAAAAACTTTTTCTTCTAAATCTAAATTTTTATTTTCTTTGTCAGCTTCCATTAATCTTAAATGTTCATTTAAAGTTCCATTAAGTCGTTCTACGTCTGAGTTTCCAGTTTTTAAATATGCAGTAGTAGTATGCAATTCAATATTCTGTTCCTTTAAAAACAAACGTACTGCACTGTTTAGTATCGTACACGTGTCATTGTCAAACACGATTTTGTTCAGCAGCTAAAATTTCTATCCAATTTCTATCATTAATTCTATGAAAAGTGGCATATTTTGAAAATTTGTCGATAGTTGTAAGGTACATTGTATTTCTGTATGGAAACCAAATATCTATATGTACAATGTCATTAAAATGAGTGGGTGTTTCCGTAACTTGATAAAGAGATTTAAGTGGTATTCTATCAAACTTGGATATTTGACAAATCGAGCAATTATTTACTACATATCTATGTTATTAGATTAAATAATTTGGGATAAAAGTATTGAGTTTTCAATTCGAGGTATACTTCTTGTATGCCCCTATGATTGTTACGTAAATGCTCTTTTTCTATGATTGTTAATATTTCATTCTTATCTGTAATTTCATTTAGTTTAATGTTTGATCTGTATAGTTTTATATTGCTATTTTCAAAGAAATTTACGTACAAATACGGGTCGTATAAATTGTACATCGTTCCCTCGTCTGCGGTATTCGCAATAGATTGAAGAAGTCGCACGATAGTGGGTTACCCTGTCTGAAGCCTCGTTTGGTATCGAACGACTCGGAGAGGTCCTTCCCGATCCTGACGGAGCTTTTGGTGTTGCTCAACGTCAGTTTAGTTTTGAGGGGATACCAAATTCAGACATCGCGTAATAGAGGCAGCTCCTTTTCGTGGTGTCGAAAGCAGCTTTAAAATCGATGAAAGAGTGGTGAGTGTCGATTCTTCTCTTTTGGGTCTTTTCCAAGATTTGGCGCATGGTGAATATCTGGTCCACGGTGGATTTTCCAGGTCTAAAGCCATACTGATAAGGCCCAATCAGTTCGTTGAAGGTGAGCTTTAGTCTTTCATAGATGGCTCTGGCCATCCGTTACCAGATTACCTCCTCGGTTCCTACATGATAATGCTCCCGTCTTGAAACCTTCTGTAAATCGCCTCATCTTTTCATAAAATTTTCGAGCGTTACCCATGTCGGCCAGCTTTCCAAGCTTTTCATATTCACGCATTTCGGACTCTTTCTTGTTGGCCATACTCTAAATAAATTTGATATGTATTTTAAATTATCTTCTAACGCGCTATGCACAGTTGCATTTACTGACATACCATTTTGGTATTATGCGTTTTTACTCTCAATGTCACTATTTTCAATAATATTATATTCATATAGCTTTATCTACGATATTCTCATTATTTGAGTAAAAATACCTGCTGAGGTATCCGCAACAGTATTATCTTTTCCTTTAACACTTAGAGCCCCGCGTGCCCATCGGTGGTCATTTTTTTTCTGCACCGGTGGGCCGCATGCTGGCGAAGGGTTGTGCTTTAGTTGACAAGCTGGGACCAAAATTTGTTTACTTAGTTTTATTGATTTTTGCGATTGAGGTGACTTTGTGATATTTATTTTTGATAAACCAAATGCATTTTTGTTGTTTTTTCCTGTTTTTTTTTGTGACCACCGGTGGTCACATTGTCCCAGAATGTTAAAATACATATTGGGTCCAAGTGGCCACCAGTGAGCATACTCTAATTTTATATTTTTATGTATGTATCTTTTTTATTTTTTTATTTTTTTCATTTATTTGCTTTATAGATCTAATTTGAGATGTCTAGAAAACTTTTAACACGTGATGACATTGCTGACGACCTCGAAAAATCGAGTGTAGACAAAGTTACAGGATTTTCAGATGATTCATTTGTTGATAATGACTTTGAGCCAGATTCTGAAAGTTCGGATTTAGAATCTGATAACGAAGATTTCGAGGATAGTAATGAAGACACAGCAATGGACTTGGATGAAGATCCTGACGAAGAAGTTCCTCCTGCAAACTTGATAAATAGTGGAACATGGGGGCCTGTTGGTGGAGATCGATTGACGTTTGTTGAGTCCCCGATGTGTACAGGCGTAAATCGTGATGTTGCTGCCACTTTAACTGGAAAATCTCCTGCAGATTTTTTTAACTATTTTATATCTGAAGACATGATAAATCTGTTTGTTACAGAAACTAACAGGTTTGCTGCGCAACACATTATTGCAGTCGAAAACTCCTCCAATAGATCGCAGACAAAAAGGCTAGCAAAATGGGTAGATACCGATCCTTCAGAAATGCGTACATTTCTTGGAATTATTATTCGTTGGAACTCTAAGAGCCAATCGAAAACAGAATCCTCCAGAAGTAATAAAAGCAACATTAAACAAGTAAGGAAGGGCTAAGTTCGGGTGTAACCGAACATTTTATACTCTCGCAATTTATTTATTTAACTTAATTAATATTATATAATACACAATTTGACCCACATATTCGTCATATTTGACCCGCAGACGATGGAACGATGAGCTGTACGATTTATACGACGACATTGACATAGTTCAGCGAATAAAAAGACAGCGGCTACGCTGGCTAGGTCATGTTGTACGGATGGAAGAAAACACTCCAGCTCTGAAAGTATTCGATGCAGTACCCGCTGGAGGAAGCCGCGGAAGAGGACGACCTCCACTCCGGTGGAAAGACCAAGTGCAAAGTGACCTGGCTTCACTTGGTGTTTCCAGTTGACGCCAAAAAGCAAAAAGGAGGAATGAGGTGCGCGCTCTGGTGGATTCGGCTATAATCGCTTAAAGCGGTTCCTACGCCAAATATATATATATATATATATTCGTCATATATATTGTATAAAGTCCATTGAAAGTTGGAAACTCTAATATGAGGTTAGAAGCACCGAGGTCCTCGTGTTCGATATATGGGGCCTTAAAAACCTATGGTCCGATTTCGGCGATTTTTAGAATGGGGCTGCCACACTATTAACATAGTATTTGTGCAAAGTTCTGCACCGATATCTTCACTAGTACTTACTTTATATATTGTAAAGTAAACGATTCAGATTGTCTTCAAAGTTCTGGTATATAGGAAGTAGGCGTAGTTGTGAAGCGATTTGGCCAATTTTCACAACATATGATTGGGAGGTAAGGAAACTATTACAAACCAATTTTCATTGAAATCGGTCGAGTAGTTCCTGAGATATGGTTTTTGACCCATAAGTGAGTGCTGCTTTCATCTTCCATTTCTTTAGTGTTTCTGACGTTTTTCGTTAGTGAGTTAACCCACTTTTAGTAATTTTCAACCTAACTTTTGTATGGGAGGTGGGCGTGGTTATGATCCGATTTCTTTCATTTTTGGACTGTATTAGGAAGTGGTTAAAAAAAACGACTGCAGAAAATTTGGTTTATATAGCTCTATTGGTTTGCGAGATATGTATAAAAAACTTAGTAGGGGGCGGGGCCACGCCCACTTCCCCAAAAAAATTACATCCAAATATGCCCCTTCATAGTACGATCCTTCATACCAAATTTTATTTCCATAGCTTTATTTATGGCTTAGTTATGGCACTTTATGTGTTTTCGGTTTTCACCATTTTGTGGGCGTGGCAGTGGTCCGATTTTGCTCATTTTCGAAAGCAACCTTCCTATGGTGCCAAGAAATAAGTGTGCCAAGTTTCATCAAGATATCTTAATTTTTACTCAAGTTACAGCTTGCACAGACGGACGGACGGATGGACGGACGGACAGACAGACATTCGGATTTGAACTCCACTCTTCACCCTGATCACTTTGGTATATATAACCCTATATCTAACTCGTTTAGTTTTGGGTGTTACAAACAACCGTTATGTGAACAAAACTATAATACTCTCTTTAGCAACATTTGTTGCGAGAGTATAAAAAGGGCGAAATAATATCCCTACAGAACGAAAATAAAATAGTAGTACTAAAGTGGAAAGACAAACGCGATGTATTAATGCTAACTACAAAGCATGACGATTCACTTACAACTTTTTTGCACAAACCCAGCAGATTTTAGGATGATCGTTTGAAACCTCCTGGATTAATCCTTTAGTAGATATCCTATACTCCCTATTACTCCTAATACTCGTGTGTAAATACACGTAAAATTGTATACTCGTTTTTAACATTGCATGTCATTGGAACGCGAGTACCCCTTTTAACTTCCTAATGGAGATCTCTATGATTACTGCTCTAGGAGATCTCTATGATAAATCCTATATTATTTTCAATCTGCAAGTACTTTAACAAAAACAAATTTTTATAATTTTATATTTTATTAAAGTTTTCTAATTAAATGAATGTACATGAAATCTATTGTTTTTTTATATTATAAGTGTTCCTGTAGAACTGAGCCTTACATTTGAGAAACGCCTTTTTGATCTTTGCCTCAAAATCAGGGTATGAGTAATCATTTTTTAAGGCCTCTAAAAATTAAACTTGTTAAAAAAATAGATGATATGAATTGAAATTATGTATTACCGTAAAGAAATTTATTGAAAAGTGCATAATTCTTCTTCTTCTTCTCCGCAATCACTTCATCCAAAATTTTTGATAGGGGTCTCTTTGGAAATTTTTGCTTCAGATACGCCACCTATAATAAACTCAAACTGTTAAGTAACATCTTATCAAATGTATTTTATCATACTCACAATTTCTGCCTCAGGCTTATTCAAAAGCAAGGATTCTGTAGATGCTAAATCATTCACGTTTTTAATAGGAAATATCATTAATTTAATTAAAATAATCAGAGAACGTTGGTGGGAAGATTTGTTTGAAAATTAACTAAATATTTATGGTTTTTCATTTTCGGATAATTTCCGGCCGAGTTACAGTGAACACCGCAAATTGTTTTTTTTTTCAAGACGTCCTAGTGGAAGCTCTTTCACGGGCTAATGGTTTAATATTTTTGCATGAAAAATTTACAGAACATATTCAAAACTATGCTCAATAATGTATAGAAGGTTTGAATAAAATTGCTTAATCGATATTTGAGATAAAAAATCACAAAAAAAGTGTTTTTTTTTTTGCGCTGAAATCAAGACCCCTCCCTTAAGAAGAGACTGAGGAAATACCAGAAATACTTTCGATTGTACATTTTCTCAACAGTAATTAAATCCTCCGAGCCCAAATCATGGAAGGAGGTATTATTCATAAAATGATATCTTTCTAATGTAAAATAATAATCTTTTGGTGATAATGTTTTACAATAAAACACAGAACTGCTCTTCTGTAAGATTGATTGAAACAGGGGCGACACAGATTTCTTTTGTTAACTACATTGCTTGTTTTATGTTTTCTATATATTTTACTATTGTATTTAAGTATTCGCATATATGTATATAGTAAATAGAAAAACATTTTGTCCGACCTTAGATCAAAAATTCTTTATACAACTGTGGATTGGCCTATATTAGAGTATGACCACGTGAAAATGTATTTCGTTATTACATTTGTTTCCATTTGTAATGACTCGGTGCATAAGTTTCTGTACTTTTTCAAAAATCATATTCATATTTTAAATATATTTTGGAAGTCTTTTGCCAACTCCGCGAAATTTTCACTACGCTTGATTTTTACCTTTTGAACTATAACAACATAGAACTTTGGAAATTAATTCAAATATTCAATAAACTTACTTTCATATAATCAGTTGCTGTCAAACAATTTTCTATCCAATAACCTATAAATATATAATAAAATACTAGAAATATGTGAATGAAAGCGTGAAACATTTGTATACATATGTAGTAACATATCTGGTTGATATTCACATGAAATTATCGTTCTACAAATTCCATTAGGGTAAACCCTCTAACTAAACCCTACGGATTGCAGACGTAATACTGTAGCGGACATAGTGTATTTGTAAGCAAATAGAGCCCACAGTCCACACATAATGGCGCATGTTTCGCTTCGATTGTTCCCGACAACTTTTATAAGAAACACGAGTTGCTCGCTGAGTGTTTTACTACAGAGAGAAACGAATTCAGTTTGTCGGGTGCTTTCGAAGTTGCCGCTGTGTTGTGTTAGAGATACTCGTGATAAAATTGTGCGAATTTGTAATTGTTATTTTCTTTACCATTATGGACATTGTACAAGAACAACAATATAATATGCGATTTGTAAAAACTGTGCAAAAATATCCGGTTCTTTACAACACTGATTTAAAAGAAAACGCAAAAGTTGAATGTAGACAAAGAGCTTGGATAGAAGTGGCAGAAGAGCTAAATTGTGATCGTAAGTGCAAGCAATTGTAATGTCTTGATTGAATTTTGTGCGGCAACTTGTTAAGTTGTAAAAGACATGAGCACATAATCAATAATTATACAAATGGGGATTACGGTAGATTTCTTCGTTAAGTTGATACCTCCAAATAAAATGCTAATGGACGGTCTTTTTTCACAATTCACGTTGTTAGTTTTGTTTACATTTTTAATTTCTACCTGTCTATTTGAATGGCAGCGAGCGATACATATGTACCTGTACCGAATTACTGCTTTGTAATTTATGTATAAAAAATAGGGAATAAAACTAGTATTCAATTATGTTGACACGATTTTAATTGCAATTACACATTTGTTACTGAATTTAATATATGTATGTACATACTTACATACATATCTATGTATGTAAGATTTGAACTGAGGCGAAATAAATTAAATTGAAAATGACAATCAATGCAGAAATGCACCTCTTTTGAAACCTTACCATTATTTTGAATATAATTAAATTTTTATTATTTTAAAATATGAACATACATATGTACGTATGGGATGTATATATGTATGTATATAATCTTAACTTACATATCCACATTAATTATTTTTATATTTTCTGTAAACTTTAGCAAAAGACGCGAAGAGAAAATGGAAAAATTTCCGAAGTATTTTCTTGAGAAATCTGAAAAAACTCCAGATGGGCGAATCGGTACCAAAGTATTATTTATATGATCACATGAAATATCTTATACCACATATAAAGAAGACACATGAACCTGGAACATTACAGAGAACAATACGACCGTTACAAAAAATAAGTGCACCAACAGCTGAAGAATATGAAGCAGAATCAGATCATAGTATCGAATCTATTGAGCTTGTTGAAAATGTAACAGAACACAGTCACGACCCAATTTATCTCGAAAATTATGAACCATTCGAAAGACCTGTAACAAAGAAAAGTAGGTTGGTTAGCTCTGAGGACGAAGCGGTAACGGATGTCGATGATGATTTAGTTTCTATCCCACGGCGCAACGAACTCATCGAGTGTATTACGTTTAAAGATAAAGTAACGAATTGCACACCAACTCAAGCGCGGTATACTGGACAACGTGTTCAAACAGTGTCTAGTGAAAGTTCCAAAAGACAGTTTGTATTAAGCTTATTGCCAGATGTGAACGAAATGACCAACTCACAGATGCGCCAATTCAAGTGTAAAGTTGTGCATTTAATCGATGGAATATTAAACGAAAACGATACCTAAAATAATAATTACATAAAATCTATATTTGTATGCACTGTGCTTCATAATTTTAACTATGCGCGAATCTATAGAAATTCTATAATAAAGATATTTAGGGTAAGGAATTTTTGTACATAGGGATTTGTTTAATTATTATTTTGGAGGAATTAAGTCGTTATTATATTAGCGACTTGCAAACCGCTCTGGCTTCGCACGGGCTTAAACAAACATTTCAAAATTTATAAGTTTTTTATTTGCAATGAAGTGCTGAACACATAGACGACGACAAGCGACGAAATCTTTCTAGAAATCTTTCTAATTTTGCCGACGACAATGGCCGCTGTAGATCTGCCACTAATATGTGAAATGTAAAATTATTCAAAGTTCTCACAAGTATGACGTTATTTTGCCAGCAGAAACGTAAAATAGCTTTGATATATCATTTATAATAACAATCGATGATTTAAAACAAATAAATCGCCTATTTTTAAATTTTTTGTATAAATAATTTCACTTTAAACTAAATGTGTAAATTTTATTGAAGTGAAAGATTTTAGTACGGCAACAATGAAAATGCTGTTTGATATGTCGCTGCCGTCTTCAAAATGTTCAAGCCGCTGGCTTCAAAGCGACATTTGTAATCAGCCGTCGCTACGTCGTGTCGTGTCGTCGTCTTTGTGTTCAGCACATGAGCATAAACTTGATTACGACCTCTAGTCTTTGGTGTTGGGAACGCTCAGAATTCGACGCCCTAGTGCGAGCTTGTATATTTCTAATATTTTGTTCTGCAAGCCCCTGCACACATTCCGTACTCAACTCTCATGCGCGTACTTGGAAGGTTTTTAAATATTGTTTTTTTTTTGTTCAGCAAGCTGTATGTGTTATTCGACGACATAGACCTAGTTCAGCGAATAAAAATACAACGGCTACTCCGGCTAGGTCATGTTGTTCGAATGGACGAAAGTACTCCACCTCTGAAAGTGTTCGATGCAGTACCCGCTGGTGGAAGCCGAGGAAGACCAGGTGGAGAAGGGCCTGGCTTCGCTTCGCTGTTGTGGACTCGGCTATAACCGCGTTAGCGGTGTCTACCCCAGTCAAGAAGAAGAAGCTGTGAGCGCTCGTTACGCGACTCTCTAGCTTGCAAAACGATTTTCAGTTTCAGATTAAGATTCTCCATCACGGAGTCTTGTTGATACCCTCACCTGGGAACTATTTCCAGGAAGTTGAGATGCTAGCAATATATATGTTACTCAGGGTGAATGTAGCTTTCCAATGGTAAAAGGATTTTTGAAATCGGCACAGTAGGTTTTTAGTTTATTCATTCTTTCAAATCTTTCCCCTTTATAATAGTATTGTAGATAAAAATTTAAAAATATTTGTATTTCCGATTTTCATAAATAATTTATTTTACAAAGTTTTACTAAAAGTTAAGAAATGTGAAATCGCGCCAAATCTGCACCTCTAATCATATACACATTAATTTTTTATTATTATTACAATTTTACCTAGTATACAACGATTAAATACTAACAACAATTCAATTCTAATAAGTTTAAAATAATAATTAAAAGCTAAATGTTAGAGAAATTCATTTGCTGCTACAGTTGCCTTGCTAAGTCTGGATGCCTCTTCATTTACATGCAGTATAAGCCTCATTTCTTGAGTCTTGGCAAGTTTGGTTATTTCGTTTACTACTGAATTCACACCAAGATCACGGTGAAGGTCGGCAAATCTAACATTCCAAGGGGCATTAGCTATACTTCTTAGTACCTTATTTTGGAAGATCTGAATGCAGGCAATACAGTTTTGACTTGAGCAATCACATATGTAGTTGAGCTCCATATGCCCAAATTGGCTTTAGTACTTGATTATATATAAACAGCTTGTTTTCGATTGAAAGCGTGGATCTCCTACCGACTAGATGGTAAAAAAATTTTAAATCAAGCTCAAACCTTTTTTTCCAGCGAAGCTTAGCATATAGGGTGATTCCTAGGTACTTAGCATTATATGGTATGATCTTTTTTTTAAGTAAAGTCTACGTGCATTGATTTGGAATCGTTTAATTTAATGCGCCACTTGGAAGCCCATTTAGTAATTGCATTGACTGTTGTTTGTACTGGAAGGGTAGATACTGAGGTTGACTCTCCTGCTGCTAACAGGGCTGTGTCATCCCTAGTGTCCGACCGATACCCAATTTTTGGCCGATGCCGATTAATCGGCCAGTTGGCTAAGTATCAGCCGATGCCGATTCTTTCATGAACAATTTTATTTAGTAGAAAAACAAAAACAAATGACATCACAAAATAAGTAAAAATTAGATCATATGTAAACATGAATATGTATATATAATACTAGCAGACCGCTCCGACTTCGCACGGGTTTACACAAACATTTCAAAAGTTATATGCATATTAGACCTGGCGTTATTTTTTTTTTTGGAATTTTGAGTACGGGGATTGGTCAAATATGCGATTCGATGTAATAATTCATGTGGTAAATTTTTAACTCAATCAAAGTGTGCCAACCTGTGCCATAATGAGGCCAAAGTTCAAAATATAGAAAAACACTTGGTTTTTTTACTGTTATCTGTTTATTTATTAAAGAAAAAATAAAATGACGCAATTTTTCCACAATTTGCATTTCAATCATTAATATACATATCTCTCAAGAATATTACAAAAGCGAAGTTTTAGTATATGAAGGGAACTTTTGCCTGTAGTTCTCGACAATATGAAGCAAGTATTGTTTATCTTCTTCGCTATGAGTTAAAGACCGGTTAAAATCTGTTATTAGTTTTACTTTCTTCTCAGCAGAATCATTAACAGCAGTGACGTTTTTGAGGATTTGAACACCTTTTAAATATTCTGCATTTTCGCACCAATTTGAGGGATCTAAGTTGAAAAATTTTACGTCTATTTCCAATCGTGAAAAGATATTTCTAGTTCTTTGCGTTACAAAACAACTTAAATCTTTACTTATGAATGCTTTCATTTCTTCAATGCTGGCATTTACATTTTTATGCAGATAAACGCTATTGTCGTCATTGCTTTCAAACTCTTTGTCTAATGCTAGTGCTTCAACCATCTTTCTTTTCACATTTACATAAGTCCACATTAGAATCGCAAAAGGCGAGACCAACGGCTTCCTCGGACAGATACCATAAGTGGTTTTTCATTTTATATAATAAGGCTAGAGATATTTTTGGGTCGTAATAACCGGCAATGTTTTTTACCAGCTGCAAATCCAAATTTGGTGCTACGACTGCATTAGTAGTTCGAAACCAATACCAATATTAATGGGGTGCCTAATACTTTTGGCCAAGGCTGTATAAAGACGCACCAGGAAAATACACACATTGCGGAATCCATTCAAATGGCTGGAAGACATTTTAAATTGTTTTTACAAAGCAAACAATTTTAAGGCACATAGTCATAACTTTAAAGTTGTAGATAATTTCATCTACCTGGGAACCAGCATTAACAGCAATAACAATGTCAGCCTGGAAATCCAACGCAGAATCACTTTTGCCAACAGGTGCTACTATGGACTAAGTAGGCAATTGAAAAGTAAAGGCCTCTCTCGACGAACAAAAACCAAACTCTACAAGTATCTCATCATTCCCGTCCTACTTTACGGTGCAGAAGCGTGGACGATGTCAACATCCGATGAGACGGCACTAGGAGTTTTCGAGAGAAAGGTTTTGCGGAAGATTTATGGTCCCTTAAGAATTGGCAACGGCGAATACCGCAGACGATGGAACGATGAGCTGTATGTGTTATTCGACAACATAGACATAGTCCAGCGAATAAAAAAACAGCGGCTACGCTGGCTAGGTCATGTTGTTCGAATGGATGAAAGTGCTCCAGCTCTGAAAGTATTCGATGCAGTACCCGCTGGTGGAAGCCGAGGAAGAGTTAGACCTCCACTCCGATGGAAGGACCAGGTGGAGAGGGACTTGGCTTCGCTTGGTATAACCAATTGGCGCCAAACTGCCAGAAGAAGGGATACGTGGCGCGCTGTTTTGGACTCGGCTATAACCTCGTAAGCGGTGTCTACGCCAGTCAAGAAGAAGAAGATATCGCTTTTGACATAAACCTGGCATGTGACGTCGCGCCAGGTGCACGAAAGGAAAAGTTCGGGATGCTGCCACTTAAGAAAATAAACATGAGTTGCAATAGCTCTTTGTAATCATGGCGAATGTGGTCTTTTGCTATATTTTTGATGCAAAATTCTTTATTGGCTTCACATTCCTCTGCATTTATAGCACATCGCACTTCTTCATCCATGATTCCAATTGAAAGATCTTTTAAATTGAAAGTGTTCCATTCCCGCGAAAAACGTTCAAATACATAATTCGAGTAATTTGTTGTTGTGAACTCAGTGAACGCAATTCCACTCAATTCCAACAACAGTCTTGTGCAGATAATTTGTGTAGTCAGTGGCCCGCCTTAGTTCAATGGAATTTTTACTAATTTACTCTTTTCTAATATTTATAAATTTTCTTATCATTATTGGACATATAGAAAAAATTACTGTGCAAAATATTGAGGAAAAATGAGGTAATTACATTCTATATATAATAAATAAACAGATAACAGTAAAAAAAACAAGTGTTTTTCTATATTTTGAACTTTGACCTCATTATGGCACAGGTTGGCACACTCTGATTGAGTTAAAAATTTACCATATGAATTATTACATCGAATCGCATATTTGACCAATCCCCGTACTCAAAATTCCAAAAAAAAAAATCTCATATAAGCTGCGCCAGGTCTAATGCATATACTTACATATGTACTTTCCCGTTTATTGTGTGGGTTCATTTTAAAAAAGTAAAATGGGGAAAATTCGAACATGAAATTATTTTTTGCAATGCCGATGACTTTCTCTCTGATTATGAAGGCGTTGGGAACGCTCAGAGTTCGGCGCCATAGTGCGAGCTTGTATATTTCTAATATTATATTTTGTTCTTCAAGCCGCTGCACACGCTCCGTATTTTTTTTTTTTTTTTTTTGATTTTTTTGATTTTTTTTTTTTTTCTGCGAGCGCTCTTTACTCGACTCTCTGACACGCGATTGCGATTCGAAGAGAATGACTTGCAAGATTTAAGTTTCAGATTAAGATTCTCCATCACGGAGGCTTTTTGATACACTCACCTGGGAACTATTTCCAGAAAGTTGAGATTCTTGCAAAAAATATAGCCTATGTTACTCGGGGTGAAATCGGCACAGTAATTTTAGAGTTTATTCATTACAAACATACATATAAATCTTTTCTTTTTATAATAGTAGTATAGATATAGATAGAAAAAAAGTTATTCGTCTTTTCTCAGATCAATTTGCAAAATATAGCTTTTTTCATTTAAGAATAGAAAGAAAGCTTGTTTTTTGAGGTTATTTTGCATGCATCTCATATTCCAGACCAGTACCAAATGATTATTACCTGTTCCTGTCTATGGCGAATGACGTTGATTATGGAAATTAGTCTCAAGAGAAATTTCAAAAATATTCTTCCCAAGTTTTTTGCCAATAGCAACAAGAGTTTCTATAAGAGTGACATTATGAAATTATCTTCAAAATCTCAACAAGTTGTTGAACAAAACTGTGCATATTTGAAATGAATCGGATCATTCCAAATAATGTAAAAATAAATTTAAAAAATAGTAAATAAATTTAAAAAATAGTCCTGGACTTAATATAATCATCGTGAGGAATGATTGGTTCAGGCAAATATGAATCAAACTGAGTTTTATAAGGTGAAAAGAAGACTTAATATTTTAGGCTTTTAAGAAATCAAGAAAGCACAAGAAAAAATAATATAAGTGTACTTCAAAAGAAGTAGAAAAAATTCGATAGTGGCCAATGCCGATGCCAAGGCCGATTAATCTAGTCATCCGCAAATATCGCTGTCACATAACTTGAGCAGAGAACTTACAACATAGAGAAGGAGCATTTTGATTTTTGTATGATGCTCGATACGGTCATTTACAGAGCTTATAATTGGCTAGTAGGGAATTCACCATTCGCTCGTTACTCGTTATTATTTAACAGAATTGACTGCTGGGGAATGAACATTTGTGATGATTGGCATTTTGATGTGATATGCCCATGCTTTGATATGATAAACTATTTTGACTTTTTATAAATTTTAACTGATCAATAGAATTTTTTCAGCTCATAAATAATATTTAAAATAATTTGTAGAAAAATAAATAAAAATTTATGTCAATATTTCGGTTTCATTTATAAATGAAATGTGAAAAATATTTAATAGAATTTGTAGGAAATTAAAAAAATATTTTTCAATATTTCGGTTTTATAAATTAAATGTGTTAAAATTTAAAAAAATTGCTACATTTTAAAAAAATTATAGGTATAAATGAGCATTTGTATGTATAGATATGCATATACACATGTATATATTATCTGTCATATGCGCGATCGCATAAAAAACCTCCCACGTACACGATATTTCTACATATGTATGTATCTACTACATTCATTCATAAATATATTTTTATGTAAGCGTAAAAAGGGAATTCCTTCATATGAGCAATCACCAACGCACAAATATTCGCGAATGACCTACAAACTTACAAGTGTACGTACATACGTATGTATGTAGAATATTACGAATTGGCAATCGTCATACGAACAAAAACACCATTCCTTCATATGCGCAACAGCAAACGCACCAATTAGAATATGTGAATGTGAATGACCGTCAAAAACCAAACCAACGCATATACAAACTTACATACATGAGTAACTCACTACAAAAAACTATGAACATCAAGAAGCAGAAACAATATGTCAACTCTTTTCCCCGCTGCACCCGTCGGTGTAGACAAACTGCTTCCTCGCGACGACGACAAAAGCTAAAATCATATTTCGATGTTGATGCTGAAGTCAAAGCGAAAAGTGGCAACAGTTCAAGCAGCTTGACAAAAATCACAAAAGAATCAATTTTCATATTTGCCATCAATTGTGGCAGAAATATAAAATATGCGGAAAAATAAGACTTCGGCCAGGATTTGAACCCGAGCACTGTCTAAATAGCGGATGCGCGCGTACCACACGCACCACGAAAGCTGCTGAAAGTCGATCAGCTTAATTGATATTTTATAACCCATAGCACAAGATGCTAGCTCTAATAGAAATATGAATATGATTCTCGGCCACTGCCAGTTTTCTCTTCTGAAGGAAATATCAGAAATTATTTGAATTTGTGATTTTTAGCATCCCAGACAATGCCGCTTTTGGGCAAGGCATGCGCGGAGATGTGCGCGACGCTTGCGCTTATGAATGAAGTTCACATGCTTTGTTGTTGATACGCATGCGTTTCAACATGGAAATGTGTTGTAATTTTTTGTTGTAGGCGAGTTGCTTTTTCCGAAGATGTGTCGAAGTGACAAATCTGCGGAATGTAGATTTGTATATTCACATTTATATGTACATATGTATGTATGTACATATAAATTTTTGCACGCGTATGGTAGTAAAAATATTTGAACATACACATTGTTATGAAATTTGCCGACGGCAAATCAATGATTGTTCGAGTCCAGAATGATATTATAGATTTGTTATATAGTTTATTTAAATGATTAAAGAATAAAATGGACTTTTTAATCAGATTTGAATAAAAAATATCTAATAAAAATTAAATGAAATAAAAATATTTATGAATAATATATAAATTTAATAAAACACGACTTTCAGGATTGACTACCATCAATTGGCGAATTTTCGCACAATCAGTGAATTATCATTCATATGTACATACATATGTATATTCACACATATTTTCTTATTTTGCCTATCCAAGGAATTCCCTAGTTGAGAAAGGGCAACAGGTTCGACGCTCATCATAAACATAATTTTTCATTCATTTTATTAATAATTGGGTAAAAATATGATTTTAATTATTAATTATTTCAATTTATAAATTAGTTTAAAATAACTTGAAATAAAAAAAAAATACAAAATTTAAATGAATTTGAAAAACATCAAATGATTATTTCATGTGCCAGCGATTTCTCGTTTTACAGAATTCCCTATGCTAAAACTGAAATCGCTGTTAACTTTTCATGAGGTGAGTTCCCCAGCAGCGTGGTAAATTCCCTAGTACACTTCTTTCAGATTTGAATTTCAGTCGCTGTCGAACCTGCACCTTCTCTATGTTGTAAGTTCTCTGCTTGAGTCAGTGGGGATATCACTTAATACATACATATGTATGCATGTATGTGAATACATTTACCTTAAGGGTAAAGGGTAAGTTGGTATACAATCTGGAATCGCGAACATAAACACTCGTGTGTATCAGAGATCTGCATTGAGTAATAATGAAATTAGTGCACAAACTCATGAGCCAAACAAATTGGTGTAAATGAGTACTAATACAAATATCAAAAATGACAAAGACTCATTTCCACCAAACCAAAAAAAACTCATAGTATTTCTACACTTATATGTGCCGTCAATTTATGACTCAAACGAGCGTATATTAAAAATTTCATTTTACTCACTTGTTCATTGGTCACGATGAAAATAAACTTGAATGAGCTCGCTACACTGATCGGCATGAGTGGAATTGTGACTTCGTAGCTGAGCACGAAAGTAAAGATACCCAGTAGGAACTTTGTCACATTACATGTTTCATTATTTCATTGAACATGCATTTTCGTGCGTCTTTATTTATTTTCAATATATTAATATTAAAAGAAATATATTAGAACCTAAAAGTATTAACTTTACTGTCATTAATTAACTTAAAACATTAAATGTAATACACGACATCAAAGAACAAAACACATCGTTAGTCATTTCCCGCAGGGCACTTTTGCCTAGCGGCGGCACAGCCTTCGTCAGTTTTACTTTGATCCTATTCGTATCACTTTATTTATTTAGCTATACTATTGGTGTTATTTTGGTGGTATGGCTCATTTTTGTTTAACTTGACTGAATTATTGGCTCATGAGACAATTGAGCACTTCAACGATACGTATGAAGAGAAACTTACTCATTTTTCATGTTCTCGCTTTGTGTGCTGTGCGTAAATGTGTTTTAGTGGATCTTTGTGTTTGATGATTTTTGACTTATATGCACTAATACTACTTTTTGTGTTACTCAACCAATGACTCAAAAAAGGGAATAATTGCAGTTCTCTGGTGTGTATCAATGTGTGTTCGGTGTTCTTTTCCCTTATTGAATTTTTGAAACAACAACATTTCCATATACATATGGCAAAGTAGTCATCCACATCATCCACAATACCACATGTCGCTGCTCGAGTTGTACGTGTTTCTCTCTAGTTACGAACGACAACGGCACTGGAGAGCTGACAAGTTGCGTAGTTGCATTGTCGGCGTCGTTTCCATTTGTCGTGTCGTGTGTGGTTGCGTTTACTAACACGACAATAAGGCTTGTGAGTTTTACAACTTTTATGTTGAACTGAATTTTGAAAATGGATGTAAACAAACAAATTAATATACGCCTAGTGCAGACAGTAGAAAAGTATCCATGTTTGTACAACAACACACTCAAAGAGTACTCCAAGCTAAGTTTTACCGAAGGGGCATGGGTAGAAGTAGCCGAGGAGCTTTCTAGTACGCGTAAGTATAACATGTAGTTTTTTACCGGCACTGGATACAGAACCTTGAAAATTTTCAAAATAAGCACAACAAGTTTGAGAAGATACTATAGATCAAAATTCAACAAAGTGAACTAAGTAAATTCATATGTACATATATGACATTTCATTTTTTTTACCCGAATTTGACATGTTTGTTGCCACTTATTTAACCCTTACATTTATTCAAAAATTCAAATTTTGAAAGTCAAAAGTAAACAAATTTCAAACCAAAAAAAATAGTTTTTAAATTAATAAAAGGAAATGCCGAATACTTTCTGCTTATGCAAAACAACTCATGGAAGCAATTTACTGTTTTGTGCTTCAACTGACAAATTGCAAACAATTTTATCAATATATATTGCATTGTTCAAGATAAAAAAGATGGGTTAATGTAAACAAATACATGAATTGTTTACTATTTTATTGTCAAAAACGGGTATGTCAAATACTTAGTTCACTTTGTTGAATACACTTCGCGTAAATCAATACACATTAAGTATGAATATCCCTATTAGCCGATAGGTGGTGGTTGTGAACACTTTCGTGTGCCGTTAAATATAACTAATACCAACATTTTGCTTTCTTTCCACATTTTTTGTGACATATTTTGGGTTTGATATCGATTTAAATAGTTTTTGTTAAAATAGTAGTAGCTTTGCGACTCCTATTTTGTTTTGAGTGTTTTGTGCTAACTTTTATTTAACAGTAATTTGATCAAATTAAAATTCATATTATTAATGCTATTTTATTCACAAAGAAATTCATTAAATCATCTTCTGCCTTTTTATTGGTTTTGCCTGCTGTCAAGTTAAGTACTCCTATTGCCAGGTAGGTGGCGCTAACACTCAGCACAATTTTCGCATCATTACCACGAACACTAATGACGTAGCACATGACATAAACTGCGAAATTTGTATATAAATTGCAAACAAATACATAAACATGTTTATAAACTTGTCAATACGAGTAATACAGTGGAACTTTTCTAACTCGAATCACCATAATCCACAAAAAACTTCGATTTACGGAATTTTCATTAAAACATAACTTTTATCAAAAGCTGTAAAATATAGATTTATACACATTTTTTTTACTTACTTCGCATAACGTATGTACATAAAACTTTATAAAATAAAGAATTCGAGTTATGGAGATGTTCGAGTTATGGATGGAAATTTGTATGAAAGTTGATTTCTAAACGCTATTGCCAATTCAAAAGTTCGAGATATGGCGATCATCGACTTAAGCTCAAACTACATAGCTCGCGTATGCGATATATAAATATACATTAATTTGCGAAAGCGAAAAAATGCGCTTGACTGCGTATATATTGTAAAAGATTTCCAAAATCTGTCGTTTACGCTGAAACTCTACCCGGAGTTCGATCACTGGATTGTCAAATAAAAGTCACACTTTAATGGCTACACACTAAACTTTATTTCTAATTCCTTATAACATAACACTTTATTACTTATTACTCTACTTTACAACTCTAACTTATAGCTTGTTTACACTTTACTCGACAACTCTCTTATTAGAACTGTGTCTTGCTGGCAGCCCTTATATAGTCGATTGTTAGCGATACATTGCCACTCGAACATTCTGGCAACTACGAGTATCGATGTCTAGATACTTCTGGCAAGTTATCGATTTCAATAGTCAATTCTAGTTTGTTCTGGTTCCATTTTCGTTACAATATCGTGCAACTCCATAAATGCGCTTTTGAATGCGTTGACAGCTGTATACAAGGTGATACACATACACACTTTTTATTTGCGAGTTTGAAATCGACCTAAATAATATGGACGGCGATTTTAAATTTTAATTGTAAGTAACATAATGTTGGTTGCTATTCTTAAGAATGTGAAGATTGCTGTGTTAGTTGAAAATTTTCAACTTCTGTGTGTCTTCGAATCCGAGTTCGAAATTCGGAGCGTTGGTTGCGAAAACATGCGAAAGCTATGTAGCTCATCTCATAAGAACATGTGTATTCAACTCAACTGTCAAACGTTCGCATTCGCATTCGCGAGCTATGCAGTAGCTGCTTTATAGAAGTTCCACTGTATTCGAATAGTTTTTATACATGTAGAATGTATAAACCTCAGTATATACAGTAGAAAACCTTTTTTTTGTTTACATTAATTTGCATCTTTTAACACACCACCGAGGCGTACTTGGGTTGTGTGCTACGCTTTTTTTGCTACAATTGTGGTAATTAGGGTGTTGTGCTAGCATTTAATCTTCACAAAACTTTTAAAGTCCGATGAATAGTACTTAAATAATTATTAAATAAAATAAATTTTTTCATTATTATTGGAATTATTTTAAATTATTTCGGATATTTATTAAATTTTATGTGGTATTAAGTGTTATTTATTGATAAGTTAGTTATATATTATGTACAAGTGTATACGCGATTCAACTAATTTTTAAATATTGTATTAAAATAAATACATCCCTGGGTTGGTGACACCGTATTTGGCGCTTTCAAATTTTAAAAGATTTAATATTACTATTAAACAATTTGAATAATTTTCACTAAACAGCCTTGAAAGAGTATGTTTGTCTGGTTCAAGATAGTTCTTGGCAAACTTTTCAAGCATTGGCAATGTCTTCCATAGATAGTCAGCAATCTATTAGACATTGTATGGAAATTGATATAATTGAAAACAATTTCCTTCAGAGAAATTCATTTTCATATTTATATGGTTATATGTATAATGAATATTTTAAAATGCACAATTGTTTGCTGTCTTTAACATTATTCGAGAAAGGGTAGATCTCTAAAGACGCCTATACTTTTACAAAATAAAAAGTGTAGGATTCGTCAAACTTAGTAAATGCTCTTGAGCTTTTTATAAATTTCATAAAAAACTTATATTAGTATTAAATGACGATTTTGATTCTTGTTACCTTGGACCCGATGGTTTGAAATGCCTATTCAATAGGATCATGACATATTTTGTTTTAAAAATGTTTAATAAGGAGGCAACCACGTATCATTTCAAGCTTATAAAACTTTTGTGTACTTCCAAGCTTTGCAATTCAAAGTATTTTAAATATAATTGTATGTGTGTATGTGATTGGCGTTGCAACCGTTTAGCCGGTTATAGCCGAATCGACGATAGTGCGCCACCTCTCTCTCTTCTTCGCAGTTCGGCACCAGTTGGAGATCCCAAGTGTAACCAGGTCGCTCTCCACCTGGTCCTTCCAACGGAGTGGAGGCCTTCCCCTTCCTCGGCTTCCTCCGGCGGGTACTGCATCGAACACTTTCAGGGCTGGAGTGTTTTCGTCCATTCGGACAACATGACCTAGCCAGCGTAGCCGCTGTCTTTTCATCGTTCCATCGTCTGCGGTATTCGCCGTTGCCAATGTTCTGAGGAGCATAAATCTTACGCAAAATTTTCCTCTCGAAAACTCCTAGTGTCGTCTCATCTGATGTTGACATCGTCCAAGCTTCTGCACCGTAAAGCAGGACGGGAATGATAAGCGACTTGTAGAGCTTGATTTTGGTTCGTCGAGAGAGGACTTTACTGTTCAATTGCCTATTAAGTCCAAAGTAGTTATTTGTAATAATTTAAGTAAAAACTAGCAAAAATGGATTTTTTGCTAATTTTGTGCCAGTTAAGTTTAAATAAATGTGGCCAAAAATAACGTACCACAGAGAAGTACTTGTATGAGAGCTGTATTTTATTCTCACCACTTATGAAGTATCTCATCAACATTTAATATTTTTTTTTGCAATAATATGGCACACATTGATGTTAAAATCTTCTATAATTGAAATATAGTATAAATAAATAATTTCGCTTTATATAAGACAGCTATATACATAATATTTGCTATTTTATGACTAAAGTTTTACTAAAATGAAGTACTCAATATATACAGCACTGTATGTACTGTGGTATAAACTTTTATCTTTTATCAAGATAACAAATTAAGTGTATGAGAAAACGATCTGTAAAATTGTGGCGTAATCTTTTGTTTGAACTTATTTATATTTATTATTTTATTTAATATGTATGTACATTTTAATATGTATTCGTAAAACTTGTTCATTTATTTTCATTCCACAAAACGGTTCTATTCCTGTACTTATGCCCGGTTTCACAGTCCATGCTTAGGATAAACAGCGAAATAGTATTTACTATGCATGCTTAAATTTAGAATGCTGAACCATAGAACCGTGACATATATAGTTATGTCATAAATAGACAACTTAATCTCGTGACTTGGGCACTCAGTGCCCAGTTTTTTATAGAAAGGAAAAAACATGAGTTTATAGCTAGAAATATAGATATTCTTACTGAAAAAGTTTTAATTTTTATTTTTGAGGTATGTTCGTTTTGTGAAAAAGATCTTTAGCACGAACTAAGCTTCCCTTCTCAGCATCGGAGCCAAATATTAATTTTTTTGGAACTATCTTTCCTATTTATCTCATGAGCAATACCTTCAACAAGAGACACTGGGATAACGCGAATGAAGACATCACTTGTTAATCCACAATTTTACGTTCATATTGACGTTGATTAAGCAGAAACTACATAGCTCGCGAATGCGAAAGCGAACGTTTGACAGTTGAGTTGAATACACATGTTCTTATGAGATGATCTACATAGCTTTCGCATGTTTTCGCAACCAACGCTCCCAAATTCGAACTCGGATTCGAAGACGCACAGAAGTTGAAAATTTTCAACTTTCATGCGCTAACACAGCAACCTTTACATTCTTAAGAATAGCAACCAACATTATGTTACTTACATCTTGTATGTTTTAATTATTTAAGCTCGTTTTCTTCGATACAATATAAGTATTTTGGAAAATATAATATTTATTAATTTATTAATAATAAATTTATCAAATATTTTAATTAATTTTTAAAGATTAGGGGTGATGAAGTTTTAATAAACAAGGTAGACAGTTTAAATTTTCCTTCCGTTGCTTAATTCGAGGTTTTCTATGTACACTGATTATAAAAATCAATAAAAATTTAAAATCGCCGTCCATATTATTTAGGTCGTTTTCAAACTCGCAAATAAAAAGTGTGTACATATGTGTATCACCTTGTATACAGCTGTCAACGCATTCAAAAGCGCATTTATGGAGATGCTCGATATATACGCAGTCAAGCGCATTTTTTTGCTTTCGCATTCGCATACGCGAGCTATGTAGTTTCAGCTTTTCACAGCCACACAAAAAAAATTGGCATGACCTGGAAATCATGTTATGTGTACTACATGTTTTGGGGACGCTGAATATATATATGTTATTGGTTCGTCATTTTGAATAAAAAAAAAGCGGATTCGTATTTAGCCCCCGAGTAGCTAGTTTTAAGCGAATCCGGTTTATTTAAAAAATCGCTGTCCGCCATATTGGTTTTCTGGGATTATCTCAAAACCCTGATCTGACAGAGTTAAATGGACCTCGGATTCGGATTCAGCGACCCCAAAAACATATAGCACAAATTTTGTATGACTGTGTTATTTACCCATTTCCAATTCCAATTCCGATCATCGTTTCTTAGTTGGCATGGCATTGACCACCATACAGTTTGGTCGGTCCTTCCCTAACTACAATATTTTTCTCCATGATTACCCTCAAATCTGCTTTCGTCAAGTCCATATCTACAGCAGCATCCTTGTAGATGCATTCTTCGAAACATTTATCTCTAATGGGCTGAGTATTATCATCTCCGAAGACAAACTGGTCACTGGGTAACGGTTCGTGGTCATCAACAAATGTACATATGTATGTGATGATTTTCCGTCATCAGCAACATTAGTATCATTAGCATTGAATTATGCAATTCCGCACATATTTCAAAAAATAATTATTATCACAAATAAAAATTAACTTTTATATTGAAAGTTTTACGAGAAACTATTTCGAAATATACAAAACTCACCAAAAACGGTTAAAAAATTACGCTCTTTCATACAAAATATATGAAAAAAATATTATGGGCACTGGGTACCCTCAGTTACGTATAGAGTACTCACCATATACAATGCTTATTTCTTATTTATTCTTGTTATAATAGCTATATAATATGTAACTAAAATTATACCAACTCATAACCCAAATCATAGATTATCAATATGCTTAAAAAAGGTCACATTGGTCAATATCAAAAATTACTCATGGTTCTAAGGTTAAGTACTAAAAATGGGAGACTTACATAAGTTCTATTGCCAATTCAAGAGTTCGAGTTAAAGAAGTTTGAGTTATAAAAGGAAATATGAAAGGAATTTGATTTCTAAATGCTATTGCCTATTCAAAAGTTCGAGTTATGGAGATCTTCGAGTTATGGAAGTTCCACTATATTGATTGTTTGTATTAAAAAAATGTAAAAATACCCTTGTTTTCTGTATCTGAAACCCACCTAACCCCTTATGCCATGCTTGTGTAACAGCTGATTTTTGGGTTTGAATTATTAGTAGAGTAAAAGAATAAATTAAGTAATTCTATTTAATTTGGATCTAGCCTTAATGCTTATAAAAGTGTAGTGGTGCTAATAAATCTGCATTTATACTTCTCATAATTTCTTTGTTTTTCAGCGGACGTCGTTAAGGAGAGATGGAAAGTTTTTCGATCGATTTTTGTGAGAAGACTGAAAAAAATGCACATGGGCGAACTGATTAAGCCGTATTACCTACACGAGCATATGCAGTTTTTACTACCGTATTTGCGAAAATCGTGGGATCCTGAATGTTGTAACAAAATTTTATTAGAAGAAAGCGAAAGTCGTGTTGTCACCAATAATCAAAATAAAAATTCAATTATCAATTCAAATTGCAATTACGAACAGTCGGAAGTATTAAGCCAGGATGAATTCAACTCAATCTATCTCAATGATATACCGCAAAATTCAGCCAATGAGTGTAAGAGAGGACGAGCTTCAGATAAAGATAACCCCCCGGATTCCCGCAAACATTCGAGTACTAAGTTAGACTTTCCTGCTAAGCGTTTGAAAATCAGTCAAGTTGCAACGCATTCACAAGATCAAGAGCGCACGGGCGATGAAGACTATAAACGTCAATTTATGTTAAGTTTATTGCCTGATCTTGAAGAAATGAATAACGAACAAATGCGTAAATTTAAGTTCAAAGTTAGTGCACTCATAAATAATATTTTTCAAAAGTAAAACTTTAATTACTTAAAAATTAAAATTAATTAAAATAACACTCATTAAATAAGCTTTATTATTTTTACAAGGAAATTGTAAATATCACAACCATTCTAAATATAATAAATAAATAAATACGTGAAAACAGGAGTTTCGAATACAGCTTTCATATTTTAATGATTTCTATTTTTGGTTTTTCTATTAAACCACGTGTATTTTTTCTTTCGAAATAGTTCTCAATTGACAGACAGCCATAGCAGAGTTGAGTTGAATTATGATCAATAATACCAATAATGCCAATTATCAATCATAAAATCATTCTAGTATTAATATTTTCTATAAACTATTTGGTTTAGATTAGGTCAATTTATTACTTACGCTTTTACCATTTTAGTTTCACTAGTCAAAGAATATCAATTTCTGGCCTCATATACTTATGTATGTACATATATATATTCGCAATTATGTAATAACGTTGCTGACGAACTAACCGGCTATTCATGGCGGCTTAGCAGTGCGTTGACCGGTTTGACAACTGACAATAAAATGAATAAAACGGCCATAAAATAGCATAAATCAAACAAAAAAAAACTTTAGAAAAGGAAAGATTTCAACAGCTTACATAGAATTGTTAAGCTAAATAAATAGGTAAAAGTTTCTTATGTACGAGGGCTGCTATATATATTTCTGGCCTAGGCAACACTAAGTGTTAAACAGCTTACATAGAATTGTTAAGCTAAAAAAAATGGTAAAAGTTTCTTATGTACGAGGGCTGCTATATATATTTCTGGCCTAGGCAACACTAAGTGTTAAACAGCTTACATAGAATTGTTAAGCTAAAAAAAAATGGTAAAAGTTTCTTATGTACGAGGGCTGCTATATATATTTCTGGCCTAGGCAACACTAAGTGTTGCCAGGTGCAATCTGACATTTCCATTGGAAAGTTTGACATTTTTTAGCATAACATCACTCAGAACGTTTTGTCATTTAATCGTGAATTGTTTTATTTACAGGGAATTAAAAAATTCATCTCGGCCAAAAAATTGAATTAACTCGTAAACATTTTCGTGCGATCATTTTTCACAACTTTCGACGTGGATTATCGCGACAAGAGTGCATCGATGAACTAAAATCTTTGTATGGCTATGAAGCACCATCCTATAGCACTGTGAAAAACTGGTACAACGAATTCAATCGTGGCCGACGCTCGCTCAAAGACGAATTCCGTGAAGGTCGTCCAAAAACAGCCGTTGTGCCAGAAAACATCGATAGAGGTATGCCTATGCATTTCTCCCACCAGCATACATTCGATATTGCATGAACACCTGGCCGTAAAAAAGGTTTGACAATCGCTCAAAAAAAAGCTCAAAAAAAGTGCTTCGAAAATTGGTTTGAGCTCATGCAAAAGTGTACAAATCTTGATGGAGAATAGTTTGAAAACCAATAAAACCATTTTCGTTGATAAATATTCCTATTTTCATTATTAGGCCAGAAATATATATAGCAGCCCTCGTACGCGAGAAATGAACGGCGTGTGTATTTTTATATAAGGCAATGTGTATTTTTATATAAGGCAATTTGTACATATTGTACACATATGAATAACTTTTTACTTTCCTTCACCGCACACAAGGTAAAATTTGAAGTTAACCAATATGTTCTAATAAATATAAAGTTGAATTCACGATCGATTTTACAATTTCGAAAGAATGATCACCCTAATATAAATTAGGTTTTTTAATTATAAAAAACATTTTTTTATTGGAGCATTTGTAACTCCTTTATTGAGGTGTAAATTACAACTGAACTACTTAATTCTAATTTTTCTTAAAATTAGGCTTAAACTCTAAAGCAACGCTGACACTGTTGGAAACGGTTAACATTTTGTTCCACAGGATTACACTAGATTTGTCAGCACTTGTTGCAGGTGCAATATAGCTTATTGGCAAAAATTAAAAGGGTTATGTTGCCACTTGTAACTAATTAAAAAATAATTATGTTAAGTGTGGGGTAGCTTAATTGGTGTTAACTTATACAATAATGCAATTTTAGCTATCTACTACATGGCTAAAGGTCTCAGCAATGCTGGCACGAAACTGAGCTTGAGAAACCTGGAATCCGCTGTGTTATGCGTATTATCACTGTCACTTATTTTATTGTTTGTTTGAAACATTTGAATCACTATTCACTGTGTACTAATACGAGGTGTATCATTAGCGAATAGGACGAATCGGGCATGCCGTTCGAAATGTGACGGTTTCTTTTTGAAGATTCCCCACCGACAAAAAAAAAACATATGTACAATTGATTGTATTATATACATTTACATACGAGAATAAAATAAATTAAAACAACTTTTATTTCAAGAGTTAAGAAAATGCTAAGTAATTCTGGAAAATTTTGAGATTGAGAAGCAGACATATGTATGTAAATTAATGGAATTTATATTTTTAGTGATACTAATACCTATAAATTTGAATAATAATATAGTGAGAATAATGAATTTTCATAATTCCATCAAAAATAATTAACAAATTATGGTCGAATAAATCAGTCTGGAATCGTTTGTACATACATTAATATGTAAATACATACATATATGTAAATGCTTGTGCGAATACGTCAAACAGTTGATTTTGCAATATATGGTTTGTAAATGACAAAGCTATAAAGTCTTAAGTTTATCTCTCTCTTTGTTTTGGAAGCGAAGCTAATCAATTATTGAATCCAAATATGAATGAATACTTTTTAATTTTTATTAATTAATTAATTATTATTAATGATATATATTATTATATTTCGATGAATCTCTCTAACATTATTCAATTCGACTATATATTCTTCAAAAACGAAGTACGGCTAAACCAAAATCAAACTAAGTAAAGAGTAATGTTAGATATTAAACAAATAAGTAGTTGTCATAAAGAATTCACAAAAAAATGTCAGGCGAAAGTAAAACTCATTATAAGGCTGGGTATTCGTCTATGTTACTCATATGAAAAATACTGAGTCCACGCAAAGTTAAACGTCTTTATTGTTGTTCTGTTTATGAGTTTTTGTGCGTATTCGTTTCGGTTGATGGATGGCGTAGCAACAACAAACAGCAGCTGGCAGAGACGCGCTCTCTGCACTTGACCTTGTGGGCCATGTCACCGGCGCACATCGTGAATAATACAACATAACAGCGAATGCAAGCAAACAACTAAATTTATTGTCCGCATAAAATACAAATTTACAAATATACATACATAGATATGTGCATACATATATTCATATATGCACAAATGTATACATTCTTATGTACATATGTATGTATTGGCTACACACGCTGACTGAACGATGACTAAGTAAAACCGCAAGATTCAACCCTTCGTACGCATGAAAAAAACAAGCGGAAATGGCTAAGATATGTTAAAAAAACAGTAGTAAGACAAATTGTGTATTTATATGTACATATGTACATATTATACACTTGCCACCAAAACTATACGCACAAGCAAAATGGTGCGAGAAAATTTTTTATATGACTAGTAAATAGTTGGAGCTTTAAATTTATTATCATTTATTAATATATGTATATTTCGACAGTATGAACAATAAATGTTAAGCTAAAAATAGTGTGTAAAACATGATTTACAGTGTTCTGAAAAATTTCTAAAATAGTAACAACAATAACCGCAAAAATTTAACCGGACTAAATTGTATATCCTTGATAAACTGAATACTTTTTTTAAGTGCGCTTGAAAATATTTTAGAATTGAAGAAAGACAAAGAGTTTTAAGGAAGAATTCAAGATTTGATAGTTTTAAACAAGTATGGGATATATGTGGAAGTACTTTAATTATTTTAACTTAATTGTTCGAGTCATCCATTTTGAAACACATTTAATATTAATTAAAAGGAAAATATCATTTGATTAGCTCTTAAGATAATGAATATACATACATACATATATCGATTATTTACAAATGTAAGTTGTTGTACGCGGATTTTAGCAATTGAGTGTACACTCATACACATGTTTTAAAATTCACCAATACCAACAATAAAATCGGTGCGAGCAGCAATAGTTTGCGATAAGACAAACAAATTGGCTGAATGTTAAATTATAAGCAGCGACGCTGGCAGCGGCCAATGACATTGAGCGACCGACAGCTGATGACGAGCCAACTGCCGCAAATAAAGGCCAGTGGAGCTGTATTATTCAACACTCATACTAAGAAGATAACAACGTATATAAGTATGTGAATATGTGTGTATGTATGTTTGCATTCTTAATTAGCGCGCAAGTCATAAGAAGTGCAAAAACATGCCGAAAGATACATTAAGAATTAAGTGTATAAAAGATACATAAAACTTGTGAAATATGGCACAATATGTCAGTTAAAATATTCCAAGAATAATAATTTTGCATAGAAAAAATATAAAGTAGACACTGACAACTTTAGAAAATACACAGAAATCAAAGAAAGAATACAAAACAAGCCAGGGGGTATCTTTTGTCAGCGAAATTTAAAATCGCAAATAGAAAGTATGTACGCACTTGAATAGATTATCGAACCAAACGGGTTATTAATACCGCAACCAGTAAGAATATTGCTGTTGCAATACGTAGTATGAACTAGGCACCAATGACATTTTTCATGACTCATGCCGCACAATATGTCGCAGCCTACATATTTACATACATATATCCATAAAAATATTTACATACACACACACACATAAAACAAGTAAGGAAAGGCTTAGTTCGGGTACAACCGAACATTTTATACTCCAGCAATTTATTGATGTAATTTTATAAAGATAACACAATTCGACCCATATATTCTGCATAAAGTTCAATAGAATACCGAAAATCATCATAAATAGTAAATGGGGACTGGGGTAATTCCTGAACCGATTTCACTCGTTTTCACCACCAAGATACAATATATCGAAGACTATACGCTCCTTAATTTTATATTACTAATAATTAGGTATATGGGATCTGGGGGAAGTTATGACCCGATTTTAACCACTTTTGGTACAGAGACAAACTGTTATAAGAAAAAAATTCAGAGGGAATGAATTACATTAAAATATCTGAGAGATTTACCTAAATTTTCGGTGAAAAATTATTCTTAGGCACCGAGTTCTCATGTTCGATATCAGGGGCCTTGAAAAGTCATTGCCCGATTTTGACAATTTTTCCACAAGTGATGTCACAGCTCATACTTTCTATTTCCGATTTCGCCCATATTCCACCCGTGTCATCAGGGTGTCAAGAAAATATTATGTACCGAATTTCATTGAAATCGATCGAGTAGTTGTTGAGATATGGTTTTTGACCCATAAGTGGACGACGCCACGCCCATTTTCCATTTTGTAAGAAAATCTCAGTCCAGTTTCTTTCTGATATTTCTTCCGTAAAATGTAGTATTTATGTCGTTTTTCGTTAGTGAGTTAACTCACTTTTAGTAATTTTCAACCTAACCTTTGTATGGGAGGTGGGCGTTATTATCCGATTTCTTTAATTTTTGGACTGTATAAGGAAATGTCTAAAAGAAACGACTGCAGAAAGTTTGGTTTATACAGTTTTTTTTTGGTTTGCAAGATATATAAAAAAACCCTATTTGGGGGCAGGGACACGCCCACTTAAAAAAAAATATATCCAAATGTGTCCCTCCCTAATGTGATTCTATGTTCCAAATTTTATTTTCATAACTTTATTTATAGCTTAGTTATGACACTGTATAGGTTTTCGGTTTTCGCCATTTTGTGGGCGTGGCAGTGGAGAGTATAAAATCACAACCGAAATTAGCCCTTCCTTTTTCGTTTGCAATGATTTTGGCCTAAAATTGTGTGTAAAAAAAGAATTTTTATCGGTAATAAAAAAGCTTCGATTAAGCACTAGAAAATATAGTTCAGAAGTCTGTGTAAAACTTTTGAGACTAATCGGTTCAGCCATTCTTCGAATCCAGGTGAGATTATAGGTTTTCTTTTCATAATCTCAATCGTTACTTTCTTAATATAAATTGAATAGGCAGGCTCATCTGGCAAGATGATTTTGGGGACGTTTTGTACCTCAGCATTATACCTCAGCATTGTTTTCGTTATCGGAATTAAGTTCGGCCGAACAATTTAATGCAAGTGGTAATCAAATGCTTCGGCTTTCTCTTGAGTATCTCTGCAGCTGTAACCATATCTATATTTTTTTACTTCATTAGCGCTTATTATTATATTATAAACTTTTCAACTGTCAAATCAATTTCTTCGCAAGATTTTAAGGGTACTCGTATGTATATTCAAACAAGTTTGATTATAACAAAATATGAGAATGACCAATTGATACTATAATATACAATGTTTATCAGTCAAGATCATCTACTATCGGACCTCAAAAAATGTATAGTCACATATGCAAAAATTTCCTTACAGTAAATAAACATATTCCAGTTTTACTAGGATTAGTACATGCATACATACATATATACATACATAATCAAATATATATTTAAGTCATATGTTGGTCATGTGGGTAAATGTGTGGGAATATTCGCAGAAACTTATTTCCACGACGAATTTGAGCAATTGCTGTAGAAACAACAACAAACTCTCGAGTAAACAAGTAAAATAATAATGGCGCCACTGCATGGGGTCACTAGCGTTGTGTTGTTTACTTTGGTGACAGAGAAAACAATCTCCTAAGCACATGCAAAAACACATCCATCAATGAAAATATGCATATGTACATATGTATATATTTGTACATGTTTATAATAATCAGTATAAAAATACATATATATATACTTAAATAAGTTTATTTACAAGTACAATTATTTATTAGTTGATCTCTTAGACGCTCTTTTGCTTGCCAACAGAACATCGGCTCTTTGATTGTTTGTTGTGCCAGTTAGAGTGTCAAAGGGTTTACAAATTTAGTTAGCGCCCTAGTTTTTGAATATCTTACTTTGGCAATCCCTACTATGGATTTAAATTATTATGAGAATGCTCAAATAATTCACACTATAGATATTATTCTTAGACCAAAAGGTAGAAGCCTTGAACATTTTAGAGAAACCTTCATATCATTCGATAAATTGATCACATTACAATTCTTAAATCATTAGAACAGCTTGCTATTAGTGTCCGACCGATACCAAATTTTTGGCCGATGACGATGCCGATCCTTCAACTTTATTTAGTAAATTACTATAGGTCTAGTAAAATTAATCCGTTATTTTCAAAGAGATGACTTTTGTCATTTCTATTTCGCATTGTGAAAGGCGATAGAATCTTCGGAAGCTTGCTTGGCAGGTTCTTTTGCATGCACCTTATAGTCCAGGCCAGCACCAAGTGATTATAACGTAATCCTATCTATGGCGAACTTTTTAAAATAGGCACTCATAGTTACGAATGCTATAATAGTGGCTTTATGACAAAACCTTCAAAATCTCGACAAGTTGTTAAAAAAAACTGTGCATAAATGACATAAATCGAATCTTTCTAACAGTGCTAAATAAATCCTTCAATTTAACACTAAAGCTACCAGAGCGGTCAAATTACCGCTTTTGAGACTTTGAAAACTAATTATTTAATATTATATGATAATTATTTTGTATTTATTGTTTATCCTAAATTCTGTATTAATTACAAATAGTGGTCATTTCACCGTCATCTGTAGAAGTAGTTATGTATATAAAATGTGTCAGTACGTTTATTGTTAATGCAAAATTATTGAATACAATACAATACAATATACAAGACTTAAATTATCATCGTGATGAATTATTAGTTTAGTCAAATGTGAATCACTGTGTTTTATATGGTAAACAGAGGAATTCAAATTTTATGCTTTAAAAAATAAAAAAGTAAAAATGTATTTTAGTGTAATTCGAAAGAAGTAGAAAGAATCGGCCTAATATAGCCGATGCCGATGCTGAATTTTGTGGCCGAAATGCCGATACCAAGACCGTTTAATCGGTCGGTCTCTACTTGCTATGGGAACCAAAAAATTAAATTCTGTATATGGAAAACAAGGTATACTCCGAGCATTATAACGGGTGATTTTTTTGAGGTTAGGATTTTCATGCATTAGTATTTGACAGATCACGTGGGATTTCAGACATGGTGTCAAAGAGAAAGATGCTCAGTATGCTTTGACATTTCATCATGAATAGACTTACTAACGAGCAACGCTTGCAAATCATTGAATTTTATTACCAAAATCAGTGTTCGGTTCGAAATGTGAAATCCGCTTTTTTATCGACAAATTTTGTTCAGCGATGAGGCTCATTTCTGGTTGAATGGCTACGTAAATAAGCAAAATTGCCGCATTTGGGGTGAAGAGCAACCAGAAGCCGTTCAAGAACTGCCCATGCATCCCGAAAAATGCACTGTTTGGTGTGGTTTGTACGCTGGTGGAATCATTGGACCGTATTTTTTCAAAGATGCTGTTGGACGCAACGTTACGGTGAATGGCGATCGCTATCGTTCGATGCTAACAAACTTTTTGTTGCCAAAAATGGAAGAACTGAACTTGGTTGTCATGTGGTTTCAACAAGATGGCGCTACATGCCACACAGCTCGCGATTCTATGGCCATTTTGAGGGAAAACTTCGGAGAACAATTCATCTCAAGAAATGGACCCGTAAGTTGGCCACCAAGATCATGCGATTTAACGCCTTTAGACTATTTTTTGTGGGGCTACGTCAAGTCTAAAGTCTACAGAAATAAGCCAGCAACTATTCCAGCTTTGGAAGACAACATTTCCGAAGAAATTCGGGCTATTCCGGCCGAAATGCTCGAAAAAGTTGCCCAAAATTGGACTTTCCGAATGGACCACCTAAGACGCAGCCGCGGTCAACATTTAAATGAAATTATCTTCAAAAAGTAAATGTCATGAACCAATCTAACGTTTCAAATAAAGAACCGATGAGATTTTGCAAATTTTATGCGTTTTTTTTTTTTAAAAAGTTATCAAGCTCTTAAAAAATCACCCTTTCACAATTTGCAAGAGTCGAAGGAAGTCAAAATTTTCCAACGAAGCCCACTTTTGGGTCAAAAACCATAAGTCAGGAACTATTCGACCAATTTCTATGAAATTTGGTACATAATATTTCCTTGACACCGATGGAAAATGGGCGAAATGGGTTAACAACCACGCCTACTTCTTACAAGGTATTCAAATATTAAAATACAAGCGTTTTTATGGGCACAGCTTTTTAGACAACAGCACAACTTCGCGACAAAAAGGTTGAAGTCTTCGCGCAGAAAGTTTCTAATTTTCTAATTCAAATTAGAAATGTTTCTAGTTTTGCCGATGACAATGGCCGCAGTAGGGCTGCCACTAATATGTTAAATGTAAAATTATTCAAAGTTCTAACAAGTATGACGTTATTTTGCCAGCAGAAGCGTAAAATAGCTTTGATATATCATTTATAATAACAATCGATGATTTAAAATAAATAAATCGCCTATTTTTAAATTTTTTGTATAAATAATTTCATTTTAAACTAAATATGTATCCTCTGGGTAGCCAACAGACATCCGTTTGGAGGCGAGCTAAAGTGACCGCTTATGCGGTTGTGTGTAGGGTTTGGGACCCACCACATAAAAACACCCCCGGCATCTCCCTACAGCGGCCATATAAAGGAGCCCACATTCGGTGTGGGATTCGTGGTGGGAGAGAGACTCCGTCGTCGAGTCCTGGCATTCACTCCGGTGGATGAACGTCTAGCCACAATCCGCATCAAAGCGAGTTTCTTCAACATAGAAAAGAAGGACGAAGTGATCAAAGGTACCTTCTATGAGCGCCTAGAATGTACCTATGATCGCTGCCCCCTCCACGATGTCAAAATAGTGCATGGCGATGGCGATTTAGGGTGGGTAAAGAAGGTGTCTTTGGCACAACAGTCGGAAAATTCAGCCTCCATGACGAAACATCGCCAAACGGTCTGAGGCTGATCGACTTCGCCGGGGCCCGAAATATGATCTTCTGTAGTACTAGATTCCAGCATAAGAAAATCCATCAAGCTACTTGGCTGTCCCCGGATCGAATCACTCGCAACCAGATCGATCATGTTGTGATAGATGGTCGACATGTCCAGTGTTTTTGATGTGCGTACGCTTCGTGGTCCCAACATAGACTCGGACCACTATCTTGTAGCAGCTAAGATACGCACCCGCCTCTGTGTAGAAAACGCACACGTCAACAAACACAAGGAAGGTTCGACATCGTGAAGCTGCAATCACAACCGACAGCCGAACGATTTTCTACTCGATTTGCACTCCTGCTCTCTGAGAGCACTCATCACCATCTCGGAATAAGGGAACTGTGGGATGCCATATCAAACTTCTTACGTACAGCTGCAACCGAAACCATTGGCTTTCGGAAAAGTCAAAAAAAACAGCTGGTATGATGAGGATTGTCGTTCGGCAGTGGAGAGAAAACAGACTGCCTACCACGCAATGTTGCGATCGACCGCAACACGAGCGGGATGGGAAAGATACCGAGAGCTGAAGAGGGAAGCGAGACGCATTTGCAGACAAAAAAGAAAGAGGCCGAAATGCGTGAGTATGAAGAGCTTGACAAGCTCGAAAATTTTACGAAAAGATCCGGTGACTAACTGAAGGTTTCAAAACCGGAGCACACTCCTGTAGGACCCCCAGAGGTGATCTAGTTATTGATGACCAGAGTATACTGAGTTTGTGGAGGGAACACTTCTCCAGCCTGCTGAATGGCAGTGAAAGTACAACACCAGGAGATGGCGAACCCGATTCCCCAATCGACGACGATGGAGCAGATGTTCCATTGCCCGACCGTGAAGAAATTCGAATAGCAATTACCCGCTTGAAAAACAATAAGACGGCGGGGGCCGATGGATTGGCAAATACGGCGGCGAAGAGCTGATAAGGTGCATGCATCAGCTTCTTTGCAGAATATGGTCGGAAGAAAGCATGCCTGACGATTGGAATTTCAATGTACTCTGCCAAATACACAAAAAGGGAGACCCCACAATTTGCGCCAATTACCGTGGGATAAGCCTCCTCAACATTGAGTATTAGGTTCTGTCGAGCGTACTGTGTGAAAGACTAAAGTCCACCGTCAACAAACAGATTGGACCTTGTCAGTGTGGCTTTAGACCTGGAAAATCAACAACATACCAGATATTCACCATGCGCCAAATTTTGGAGAAGACCCATGAATATAGGATCGACACACACCATCTCTTTGTCGATTTTAAAGCTGCTTTCGACAGCACGAAAAGGAGCTACCTTTATGCCGCGATGTCTGAATTTGGCATCCCCGCAAAACTAATACGGCTGTGTAAGCTGACGTTGAGCAACACCAAAAGCTCCGTCAGGATCGGGAAGGACCTCTCCGAGCCGTTCGATACCAGACGAGGTTTCAGACAAGGTGACTCACTCTCGTGTGATTTCTTTAACCTGATGCTGGAGAAAATAATACGAGCTGCAGAGCTAAATAGAGAAGGTACAATCTTATATAAGAGTGTACAGCTACTGGCGAACGCTGATGATATCGATATCATTGGAAACACTGATAATATCACTGGATAAGGAAGCGAAGCGTATGGGTCTGGTGGTGAACGAGGACAAGACGAAATATCTCCTGTCGCATTCGCGTCTTGGCTCCCACGTCACTGTTGACAGTCACAACTTTAAAGTTGTTGAAGTTTGTTGTCAGCCTGGAAATCCAACGCAGAATCACTATTGCCAACAGGTGCAACTATGGACCAAGTAGGCAATTGAAAAGTAAAGTCCTCTCTCGACGAACAAAAACCAAACTCTACAAGTCTCTCATCATTCCCGTCCTACTTTACGGTGCAGAAGCGTGGACGATGTCAACATCCGATGAGACGGCACTAGGAGTTTTCGAGAGAAAGGTTTTGCGGAGATTTATGGTCCCTTAAACATTGGCAACGGCGAATACCGCTGCCGTTGGAACGATGAGCTGTATGTGTTATTCGTCGACATAGACATAGTCCAGCGAATAAAAAGACAGCGGCTACGCTGGCTTGGTCATTTTATTCGAATGGATGAAAGTGCTCCAGCTCTGAAAGTATTCGATGCAGTATCCGCTGGTGGAAGCCGAGGAAGAGGGAGACCTCCACTCGGATGGAAGGACCAGGTGGAGAGGGACCTGGCTTCGCTTGGTATAACCAATTGGCGCCAAACTGCCAGAAGGAGGGATACGTGGCGCGCTGTTGTGGACTCGTCTATAACCGCGTAAGCGGTGTCCACGCCAGTCAAGAAGAAGAAGAAAGGTTTCAGTACGGCAACAATGAAATTGCTGTTTGATATGTCGCTGCCGTCTTCAAAAAGTTCAAGACGCTGGCTTCAAAGGGACATTTGTAATCAGCCGTCGCTACGTCGTGTCGTATCATCGTCTTTGAGTTTGAGGATGTATGTGTAGCCACGCGACCTAACCAACAAAAAGGCGCGACCATTAACAAAACGAAGCAGAAAGACGGCCCAGGAAAGGATAGAAAAACTCAGTAATTAAAGAAAAACAACTAAAACAAAAACATACAAGTATCGAGTGCCCAAAATAGAATAACTATAGTGGGAGGGATCCTATATGTACACACATAGTACATACATACAAATGACATTCGTCTTCCCTCGTAAACGATTTGTGTAACAACAGCTGCGACAGGGAAATCAAAAGCATGGAGAAAAATAAGCTAAAAATCAGGAAAGTTCAAAAATCGGCCGCCACCGCCGCCGACGATGACAAACGACTGACTGCCACAACGTGGCGCAAAACGACGCTTTTGATAGTCATAATGATTATTTTCTATTTGTTGTAATTGGAGGTATGAGATAATGGAACATTATAATTTGTTGACGCAGTCGCTGTCACAGCTGACGCTGTCGCGCTGCCAGAACGCGCACGTGTCTCCCACACTGTCCGCTCCCATACAGTGAACCACGTTCGCAGAACACGTCAGCGCCACCAGTCGCCACTCCTTTCGAATAGCAAATGCCGCTACCAATAAGCATATACCCCACAAAGGAGAGAGGCTTATATTATATACATTCATACATACATACATACATATGTAAGTACATGACATATGTATATGGACATTTGATGAGTGTGGATTTACTACTATTGCCGACCTCAACAGTGTAGCCGTATCGCAGGATTTAGTGTGAATATAATTTCGCTGCGTTTTTAAAAAGAACTGCATATAAGTAAAGTCTTGTTGAAACCAAATGTCGCCGAGATCACGAGCTTCAATTTCAGACATCAAATAGTCGATTATCATGGCGCGATAACGGTCGCAATTGACGGTTTTGTTCTCACCGGCATCATTTTTGAAGAAATCAAACCAAACCCATGTTTTTCTGGATGAAATGGCAGTTTTTGAATCTCTTCGGCTTGTTCTTCGTCCCAAATGCGCCAATTTTGCTTGTTTACATACCCATTGAGCCAGAAATGGGCCTCATCGTTGAACAGAATTTTACTCGAAAACCTCACATCTTCTTGGAACTTTTCATGAGTCCATAGACTGAAGTGATGTTGCTTGTGTACTTTCAATTTAAGATCTCGACGTAAAATACACCAAGTCGCTCCATTCGTCAATGCTGAGATGGATGATGATGTTGCGAATATTACGCTCAGTAGGTCGATTATGTGGACCGAAACACAATCCTTACAGAACGTGAATTTTCGTAATAAAGTTGAACAATTTATAACCGTTGTTCAGGCGTAAGTCTTTCCATGATGAAATTTCCACGACTAACGCGTGATCTGTCAAAAAAGGCTTTTGAAAAAAGTACCTCTACTTGGATCACCCTTTTCATATGGACATTTTATATCACTTATACTAATATCAGTTATGTACTTTATGGTGCCTTAACAAATTTCGTATACAAACATCCGTAATTTTTGAACAAAAAATATTAATTGTATAGTAGTAGAAAACATAGTAGATAATTTCAAAAATGCCAACTTCGGCATTCATTAAAAGAAATGTTATGATTCTGCTACTTGTTTTTATTCGAAAGATGGAGAAAGCTGTCTAAAGTCGATCCCGTAAGAACAATTAATTTAATGGGACTTTCGTAGAAATATACTAATAATATATGCTATTAATTGTGAGCGACCATATCTAGAATTTTATGTGTGTTTTTTTTTTTAAATACGGTGTTTTAATATTAACAGCTGGCAACCAGAGTACATACATACATACATACATATTGTACATATAATACCAGGCAAACAACTCAGCTGTTTTGGCGGGGACGAGTGGGTGGTTGACGAACGAACAGAGCTTGAAATGAGCACGTACATACATACATATGTACATTTGTATCTGCAAGTAAGCACAGTGTTGCGTAAATAAAACGTAAGCATATAAATTTATACTCATATAACTTAACCTGCATACACACTTAATATATACCCATGAGTCCATGCAAGCAAACAGAGGTACTAACTTACAAATATACACATACATATATATGTACATAAATATGGATATGTTATGAATGTGTTTTCTAAATATGGGCTCAAAGAAAGAAGAGTACACACTTCGCTCGTAAATATTATACCAACGACGTCAAAAAAATATTACTCAGTTATTTTTTGCATATTGCTCATAAAACCAAATAAAATTAATATACAACATACACACATATAATATGCGCTATAAAATTTATGTAGTAAATTTAACATATTTTTAAATTCCATTGTTCCCCTTACTTAAATGTAAGAATCGACAAACTGCACAAATCTGCAGAGGTTTTTTACTTCTATATCCGCTAATTCGGGAGGATGCCAAAAAAGTGAGATCCAATAAAATTTTGCCTAGATCTCGCAAAGGCGGGACACACCCAACGGATATTTTAGAAAAATTATATTTCATCCTCCTCTAAGAAGCTTCTGCAGCTAGCATTAGTTGGACTGCATGAATCCCGATGGGACAGTTAGAACTCCAATGACTAGGGAAAGATTGACCTTACTGTGTGCGAAGAGTTCCCTTGTCCTCTTGCGATTTTCTTAGGGCCAGATGGACCTAGTGACGGAACAGGTGCTAGTGACTGTTCACTTATTCCTATTCCACTGCATAACTTTGCAATTACCTGCGATTCCGCTGTGGCCATGCACCCAAACTAGTCTGATTGTGAAGTGGTCCAATGCAACAACAATTCATGATATACGATAGCTAACTAACTTCATTAAGATAATAAACTTATTGCAATATTTAGGATATAAAGATTTTTCAAAATAACTAATGGAGATTAATATTTGTCAAGTGTCATTTTATCATATTCAAAAAAAATTAAATATCCATAATATTTCTTCAAATTCATTTATATTTCGATTACCTTCGTTTATATAGTGGTATTTGACAGTGATTGTAAATGTCTCCACTGAAATGCTATTTTAGCACAATTTCAATCTTGCCATTTTAGTTATTATTTTTTAAGGGTTATGGCAACTCTCAAGAACCTGCTCATTGGATAACATGACTCATACATACATCTATTATAAATACGTTGTGCGTTTCAATCGTTTCTTTTAGCTTCGGTGTTCACTCGACATTAATAAACCGGAAAGTAACTCTCTGTGCCGCAGTCGAGATACGAACCAAAGATTTTAATTAGATGAAGAAACATCTTAATGCCGGAATTACATGTCCAGATATTCTGCATGTAGATCTGCACAAATTTCCACAGCTAAAATACATGCGCAGTAATTTTTGACAAGCCGATTTTCTTTTTTGTCATACATGTGCAGCATTTCTGCTGCAAAGAAATATATAGATTCGTTGTCAGTTCTAAATTACCAGTTGATCGGGGTAAAAATTTTTCGCATAATTATGGCTTTTCCAAGTCTGCAAAGATGATATTCATATAAGAATGTCCTAAAGACACTCTTCAGAAGTTTAGAAAACATGCAACTTAAATCGAACATCGAAAGAACTCTGAAAATATGTTGGTTAACGAGGAAAAAAGCGTCTCATGATGATAAATGTAGAAGTTAAAATATGTACATATGTACATATATACAGTGGCTCACAGCTTATTTCGTGTAAGCAACATTTTTGATAATACTGATATGAAATTAATATTTTTTGCTCTGAACTAAATGAACGAATGATGCAATTATATTGATAATTTAGTTTTAAAAACAAAACATGTAAAAAAAAAAAAATATTCAAATTTAATATTTTATTAAACAAAAACCAAAAACACTCATAATTCATGGGTCACAGCTTATTTCGTGTGGTATAAAAATTCTTACTAAAAAGTTATAAAAAGTAAACCAAAATAAAATTTCAATATTTTGTGGAAAAGCCTTTTTGCTCGATTACAGCTTTCATGCGGTTTTGTATTGATTCCACCAATTTTTTTGTATAGTCTGGCGATATTTTACCCCACTCTTCCTTCACAGCCGCTTTTAGAGTTTGGACGCTAGAAATGTGGTGTTTTCTAATATTAATTTCCAGAATGTGCCATACATTTTCAATAACGTTCAAATCTGGTGACTGTGCAGGTGTTTGGACGAGGTGTGGACAATTCCAAATGAGCCAAGTTTGTACAAGACCAGATTTATGTTTAGGGTCGTTGTCCTGGTAGAAGTGAAAAGTGTCACGTATACCCAGGTCTTCTGCACTTTGAAGCAAATTTTGCTTCAGTAACTCTAGGTACACTTCTTTATTCATAGTGGAGTCTATAAACTCCAATCGACCAACGCCTGCAGATGACATACACCCCCAAACTATTACATGACCGCCACCATGTTTTACTGTTGCGCGTAAATTTTTTGTTGGAGCTCAGTATTTGGTTTACGCCATACGTATGCTTTACCATCTGACGCAAAAAGATTAAACTTGCTCTCATCGGCGAAAATAACCGTATTCCAAAAAGCATTGTCCTTGTTTAAATGGTCTTTTGCGAACTGTAAACGGGCTTTTTTATTTTTCTTACACAGTTTCTGGATGACATTTTTTGCCGAGAAACATTTCAACATCTTTGGTCACCGCTGGAGCACTTAACATTGGTTCTTTTTTAATCTTTTTTGAAATCCACCTCTTATCCGTTTCATTAAACATTTTATTAGGAGCCTTTCGACCCTTTTTATGCACGCGATTTTCACGTACAAAGCGCTGAATTATATATTGAACTGTAGATGAACTTAAATCAACCATTTCAGCAATTTGTTTTTGCGTTTTTCCACTTTGCAACTGTTTAATAACTAATTCGCGTTTTTCAATTGAAGTGCGTGGACCCATGTTGATATACCGCGTAATTGCAACTGATCTGCATTGTTTTTAGAACATAAACTGCTTCTTAAGTATTCATAGTTCACACTTTGATTTACCGTTAGTTTTCTGCATCCGTTATTTCCATGTATCACATGAACGAAAATCAACACACGAAATAAGCTGTGACCCATGAATTATGAGTGTTTTTGGTTTTTGTTTAATAAAATATTGAATTTGAATACTTTTGTAAATTTTTTTACATGTTTTGTATTTAAAACTAAATTATCAATATAATTGCATCATTCGTTCATTTAGTTCAGAGCAAAAAATATTAATTTCATATCAGTATTATCAAAATTGTTGCTTACACGAAATAAATAAAAAGAACTGCTTAACAACGAAATCATACGCTCTTCATATGCATCACCATTCGTTCCCATCCAAAAACAAAATGTCCCGGCACATTTGGATGACTTCATTTTCCCAAATCTCACTCACGAAAAGCAACTCTCCAAAGTAATCGTGTATCAATCGATTTAATGAGGAACGGCTAGTAATAGCTCTGCACCGCCAATACGCTAGGTTCACACAGAAGACACAAAGTCCCATTTTCGTAAGGAACCATGGTCTACATTGTATTATACTCGTTACAGAGACCTCGAAGTAATTATCATACGAATGTTATTGTTCTGTATTATGACTTCTTATACAAGGTCTCCTGATTGAAAGGGTTTAAAAAGAATAAGAAATTGCAGCCGAGAGGTCAAATTTTGAACCACTTATTGCAGCAATTGGTGCAGTATGACAGCAATAAACGTTGTTCCGGAGTAAGTTTTTTCATTAATAAATTTTAAACCAAACTGAAATAAATCAAGTAACAGCTGTCAAAACTGCCTCATTGAAAACCACACTTCCAAAAATCACCTGTTATACATTACTTATCTGGCGAATCTTCTCTATTAGTGCATCTTTTAATCCAGAATTCACTGTCAGAACGGTGGGCCAAAGTTAACGGAATCGTGCCCATTTAAGCAATATATATACATACATATATAAGTATGTACCTACATACGTAAATTTAAACCCGTTTTCTCAGCTTGTACTATTATTCCTACCAGCACTGTATTTGCCGTCTGTTTCCATCATGAAACACGGTATCCAACTACACCAAATTACTCAATATGAAAGTAGCAACAAAAACTATACAGATTTATATTTGAATGTTTACGTACATACATACTTACAGTTGCATGCACATACGTACACACAGCTGCCTGCTCTCAAGTATGAAATAGCAAAACACCAGTCGAGCTCAGCTGAGTTGCTCGTCATAAATAAAAACAACAAAAAATAAAAAGCATTTCGAGCCACAAAACACATGCATACACACAAATACATACAACCATACAATTTACACAAATTTACCCGTTTGCCCACCGCATTCACAGTAAACGTCATGCGTCAAATCATAGGGACGAACAGTCAGGCAGACAGACAAACACTCGTGCAGCCAGTCGCACGTATAAATTGCAATTATGGCATTTACGACAGAGAGGCAGGCAGATAATAACGACGGACTGCTGAATACTATACATATTTATGCTCATACTGCAAGTACATACATATATAACTACAGATATCAATGTACTACAAAACGACTTTCGTCAAGGGTAAGAAGAGATAACAATAAGTGAACATATTAGAGAAACGAGTTAGTCTTTCAAAGAGATATACGGGATTATAATGCCAGATCGAATAAAAAGTATGTACATAACATGTTCTGAAAATGTACAAAATGGAACAAATATTTAGCGAAAAGAATATTAAAAAAATTGCCACAACAATTGGTCATCGTTGGGGAAAAATATAACTCTTACTTTTCAGAGCAAACAACTTCTGCTGAAATTTTCTTCTTCAATATTTCTCTCAGCTCGTTTTAAGCCTAACGATTAGTATTAAAATCTTAAATATGTATATTGAACTGTTTTGGTAGAATGTTGCTCACTAGTAGACTGGTATCTGATATCTTCTTTTTAAACGTGTTTGATTGATGGAATGTACGAAGGCATTAGCCAAAGGGTTTGGACGTTCACAAAGTTTAGAAATACAGTGGAACTTCTCTAACTCGAATCACCATAATCCACAAAAAAACTTTGAGTTAGAGAGACTTCTAGTTATAGAATTTTCATTAAAACATAACATTTTTCGAAAAGCTGTAAAATATAGATTTATACCCGGTTTTATTTATTTACTTCGCTTAAAGTTTTATGTACAAACGTTAAAAAATTTATTTTGTAATTTTGTTTCTTGCAGTTTGCTATTGTTTGGCTCTTGACGTCTGTATCCCATGCTTTTGTTGCAAGATTTATGCAATCAATAAGTGTAATACCATATTTTTTGTTCGCCTCCATACGATATAGGGACTCTTTTAAAATTCTGCCTCGATAGTAAAATTTTAAATTTTGTATGATGTCCTGGTCGAAAAGTTCGATATATAGAAGGAAATTTTAATGAACTTTTACTTTTCAGTTCGCATATACCATGATGAACCCGTGATTGTTCTAAGCTTTTTATTTTGAACCTGTGCTGAAAATAAAGACATTTTGTTGAAACATATTTATAAAGATATTCAATCTACACACATACATAGTATATTCATATAATATACATTTTGGAAGGCCGTACGAGCCAAATTTAACATGCAAATAATTGCCGAGGACTATACGAATATTTAAAAGTATTGAGACCTCGTAAACGCTTTTATACTTATAGTTAATGGGCATTTATTTATAACACATTTGTGATGTGACTTCACTGTTACATGACCTTGTCTAATTAATTAATTCGAAAACAAGGCGAAGGAATACCCATAATGTCTTAATTAAAACACAATATTATAAAATTATTTAGTTATTATTAGACAACTCTAGAAGTTTTATGATTCATTCTGATTAGTATAAAAAAAAATCTGCGGAATGTTTAAGAAATTGTATTATTTGAAAAAAAAATAATAAAAATATATCATATTATTCTCATATGTATGTATGTATGTAAACATTTTTTTGATGGGGTATTATTTTCGAACTACGCGTTCTACTGCAACCGTTTCTACTATATGTGCATATGTACATTAGTGTGGCCCTTATTTTCCAAAGTATTCCGATTCTTGATCGCACCCCCTAGAAATATTGGAATAGCCCAAAAACTAATATATCCAAAGTTTTGGGTCAATCAAAAAAGGTTTAGAGGTTGCGCAAGGAGCTTGAAATCCTGAAAAATTAAGAATTTTTACCATTTTTATGTCTCCATATTTCAAAGCCACACTATCTGGTTTCCATACCGTAATAAGATCTGCATTTGATTACCTTTCCAAAATTACCACAATCTTAAAAATCGGTCGATTGATGATAGAGTTACAGAAATACAAATATGAAAGTAAATTTAATGTGGTGCATTCTCAAGCGCATGCTCGTGATATACCGTTATAACGGTTCTAATGTTATTCTTATTATCTTATTACGGTATGGAATCTGAGACATAAAAATGGCAAAAATTCTTATTTTTTTCAGGATTTCAAGCTCCTTGCGCAACCTCTAAACCTTTTTTGATTGACCCAAAACTTTGTATATACTAGTTTTTGGGCTATTCGCATATTTCTAGGGGGTGCGATCGAGAATCCAGAAACTTTTTTTATCCTCCATACAACTAAGGGCCACCCTAATGTACCTATGTTCATATATGTATACATATGTTATAAAACAAAAATAAATAGGTGAGTATATCGAACTGTATCAGTTATAAAAATAAAAAATAAATGAAAACAGCCTATTTAATAATATAACAAAATATTTCAAAAATGTCGCCATACAACAGATGCACAACTTAGGGCTGTTTTAAATTATTGAATTTCTTAAAATTATAAAATTCATTTTTTAAATTTTGCTTCGAAATACAATTTCTTAGAGATCTGGCATCAACAGAAAACAGAACTCTCAGACAAATGAAAACATCGGGAGGGCCACTGCAGCAACACAGACGCCGCCATAACAAGCAACTGTATTACAGGAGACGAGAGCAAAGAGCAAATATTACTCGAGTGGATACTCTCTTCGTTATTTAATACAGTAATGGACAACTATTACATTCAATATAGAATTGCGCAAAGTCCAAAACTACATGGCTACTACTTTAATCGATTTAAACTAAACTTGCGAACACTCTAAAGCTCTTTACAGGAGCACCTTAGAATTATTTTGAAATGTATTGAAATAAATATCCCAAAAAAACTATAAACATCATTGATACTAATTCATGTTATGTATGTATGTATATGTTGACTTATATGTAATTTCTTTCGGCTAAGTTTCAATTGTAACTAAAGATAACTCGAATATATTTTAATATAACATATTTTCATTTCGCCTGTCATCACTTTTTAAAAGGTAAAAATCCACCAAAAAACAACATGTTCAAAATAAACCTTAATTTAAAATTTTTATATTTATTTTTTTATTCGATTAAATGTACTACTTGAAATATTGGCGCTAGAAATTTAATTATATTTATCGACTCATGCTATTCTATTCTATTCTATTGGCCACCATTGTGCTTTACTACCAACTTATACTGTATATATCTAGTTATAATATATAAAATATTAGATAAATATCTATGTAAGTAAGTATTTATGTAGATAAGTACGAATATACAGATATACATATGTATATGCAATATATGGCATACCCAATAGTATAAAGAAACGTCTCAAATTTAGCAAAACTTTTTACATTCGTACAAACAATAAGGTTTAGATAAAAACTCACAAACTGGTTATATGAGCTGTTACTCATTGTGATTTTTACAGAGTTTCTGTGCAGAAGCTTTGAGAAGGCAATATGTATATATATGTATTTATATACTTCTTCTCATTCTCAGAGAGTATCACAAAAAATACACGGCTCACCAGCTTATCAGCTCTGACAGTGTCGCTAGTACTGGACTCATTGCGGCTGCTTACTTTACTAGGAAACATAGTTGCCACCTAGCAATAGCTTTAGGCACTTTTTATAAATAAACGCCCATAAAAATTATTTAGTTCCTGGTGTTTAATTTAGCGCTTTTCTTCTGTACTCATATTAGTTGGTTACACTTAATGATATAAGGCGTAAGAATATTTTACAGATTTCAAAAATTTTGCGTTTATTGTGGGTGGATAAATATTCAATTTCCAGTTTTCTGTATGTATAAATATTGGTCTGAACGCTTTTTTGCCATTAGATTATTGTGGTTACAAAGCTCTTGCCGTGGATATCATAATCCAATTTTGGTTGATCTAAAATCAATAAAATAAAATTATTTCGATAATAAAAGGACAAATCTAGTTAATGAATGAAGGAAAAAATAATATATTATATTAAAATTTGAATATTTGACGGAATTTTATTTATAAAAATTACTTTTTTGGTCATATTTTTGTCATATGTATATTGTTTTGAAACAACAATTATATAATGTTATTTCTAAGATATGTGCAAAATTTGAACAAAATCGCTTCATAACTTACATATATAAAAATCGTGACCACCGGCTAAAAAATTCAGTTTAGAAATAAACGCGTTTTAAAATTTTAATCGAAACTGACGTGGTCTGATGGGTGAAACTTCCAAAGTTTATATCTCGTGGAATATTGATCGGATTAATTTAATATTTTTGGTTAATATTTTAAACACATTACGCTATTTAATAAGACAAAAAATTTTAATTTTGAAATTTTTGTACCCTTTACTTTCTTTATGAAATAAAGGAAAACATTTAGATTTAAAATTATTAAATGTGTATGTTATATGTACATATATTTATAATTACTTTTGTTGACAAAAACTTAATGCTTTTTTAATGAAAAAACGGCCTTATGCTGTTTTTTTTAAATTTAATAGTTGGCAACTATGCTAGCAGCTTATTTACTCCACTGGCCACGTTGCTAATGCCGACGTCGGCACAGTCGGCTGCGTCGTGGCGATGCTCTTGTTGGCAAAAAATGAGCGGTATAAATGATGAAGCGCTGCAGCATAGTAATGCAACATATAGGCAGCAATAACATCGCAAAAAGATTAAAAGCAAATCAGAATCCTAACAGCAAAACCAAAATGGAAAAATTCTGCAACGCATGAAACGTAATTAGTAAAAGAAAAGCAGCAATACACCAACACACTAAACAGTTAACGATCCGTTGTTTGGTGCCTTTCTCTCTCTCTTCCTCTCGCATAAATTTTTTGCTTATTTGTTTGTTACTTTTATGCCTTTTTTATTTCACTTCTGCGTCACTCTGTCAGGCAATCCGTTCCAATGACTCGTTCGGCTCTCTGCTGCTTCGTATGGGTGCATGTGATCTTAAGTATTTAAATAAATATGTACATATGTATATGTATATATGTATATATTCACTCGTTTGTTCATATACATATTTCTTGATACACAAGTTTATTTGCATATGTATGTTGAACAAAAGTATATCTTATTGCATAGACGTTTGTGTGCACATTTGGTTATACATACATACTTATGTACATATATAGATATCTACAAATACACAAACGTATATACATACATACGTACGCGCATACATTGTATATTCATGTATATACACACATAGGTATTTAGATTTGTGTGTGAGTCGTTTTGCCGGTGGAACAAGTTAGCGCCAGTTGTTGAGATTTAGCGACGGGATGGCGGGCTTGTGGTGCTGCCAGCGCTAACTTCATCGCCACCGCCGCCGCTGTTGTGAATGTCGGTTTTTATTTTTATTTGATATAAATTGCAGATGAGGTGAATAAAATAAATTGCGCCTTGTTGCCAAATTTCCTCTGCGCCGACTTTTGCCGTCGCCTCCACTACTGCTTGTGTTTGGCTTAGCGACCCTCACGCCACGTTGCCCTCTTATAATTTTACTTACCTGCTGACTGAGTTGCTGGCCCACTAGCATGGCTGGAACGAATATTGGAAACGAGAATAAGTATGAGGGGCAGAGAGGGCCGACAGCAGTCGTCGCAATTTATGTTTATACACTGTACATACACACTGATGTATGTATCTATGTATGTATATATTTGCGTATAGATGCATATATACATACATACATATGTAAGTATGTAGCGAGTAGTTGGCAAACTTTCCTCTTTTAACATAATTTTTGTAACCTTTTTGCTTTCGACTTTCCTACTTCGAGTAGCCGAAATTCATTTTGTACTTGAATTAAATTTTTCTTAGAAATTCTTATATTCGCCACCGGTTTTGCGAGTGTCAAACAAGAAGTTGTCTACCAGCACAAAAAATATTGCAAATTGTACTTCGAATTGTCAGAGGCCTATGGGCGAGGATAGAATAAAATATGTATTATTGTTAAACTGATTTATGTACATGAAGATGGTACAAGGTTTTGCTTTTATAAATATGTATCTCCACAAAGAAAAACGGCTTAATTATAGATACTACATACATACATATACACTAATACACAAATGTATGTACATATACAGTTGAACTTCTCTAACTCGTTTCACCATAACCCACAAAAAAGTTCGATTTATAGAAGTTTAATATCATATTTTTTGTTCGCTTCCATACAATAAAGGACTCTAAAATTCTGCCTCGGTAGTAAAATTTTATATTAGGCCCTGGCCGAAAAGTTCGATGTATGGAATGAAATTTGACTTCTATTGCCTACTCAAGAGCTCGAGTTAAAGAAGTTTAAGTTATGGAAGGAAATTTGTATGAAATTTAACTCCTAAACGCTATTGTCAATTCAAGAGTTCGAGTTATGGAAGTTCAACATTATGTATGTATGTATGTATGTATGTACATATGTACTTAATCGTAGCACTGCCGATACGGAAAGTTGTGAAATTCAAACCTAATAACAATATGCCTAATAGGCATGTTCACAAATCGTTTTCGGACAATACACATTTTCCGTTTTCAAATCGTTTGACATGTTCTGTAAATCGTTCAGTTTTTTTTTAACATCACCAAATCATTTTGCCGCCATATTCAGCATATCGGAATCATTACAATTTTCCGATTTCATATTCGGCAAGATAAACGATATCGATTTTGAATCCAAATCAACGGTTTGTTTAAGAAAAATTTATTACAATGTACGTATTTATTATTAATAATTACACAAGTATACACGGTTTTGGATCTGGGCAACCAAAAGTGGTTTCTATGACAATTGATGACACTGAATCCAATCTTCATTTCGTTTTTTAAGATTGATTCTAGTTTTTGAAATAATCAAGAATTTAATTTTTTATGATTTTTGTCAAATAATATTCATTTTATTAACTTAAAAGTAACATATCAGGAATGAAGATTGTTGGAACTTTGCCTTTGGTATTGTTTAGTATCTGTTTCACGTATTAGAGTCCAACAATAGTCGCTCATCATGCCTTCATCCCAAAATCCTTGGTATCTACTTTCAATGTTGGCTAGATCTTGGTGTAGCCGTTCTCCTTGTTCGTCGCTCGTATCACCCAAGTTTTCGGGAAAAAAATCGAGATGGGAATGCAGAAAATGGATCTTTAGAGACATTCTAGCTCTAATCTTTCGATAATTTTGCAACATATCGCCAATAATTTCCTTAAAATTAGGGGATTTGTGATTACCAAGAAAGTGGTAAACGATATTTTGAAAACATGTCCTTAATTTTCATCAAACAAAAGTAGCAATCATCTACATGGTTTTTAGGTTCTTTCGAGAGCGCTGGCATTGAAAGGAAAAGTACTCACGTTCTCTCAATGACCACTTATACAGCTTTGTTTTGCATGCGTTACAAATAAATCTCGGTATCCATGACTTGATGAGTGTCTGCTACTCTGAAACCAAAGTAGTGCAGATACGCATCTTTGAGCGCATTTGTTATTATTTTTTTTTAATCATATATGTAACTACCACAAACGTAACAAAAACACTTTAAATCAACTTTGCAACACTGTCTCTGCATTTTTATTTGCTCTAATCACTTATTTATAGCACAATGGTGCTATCATGCGAGAACTCGGAAACTAGAATCAATCTTAAGAAACTAAATGCATATTCAAATTCAGCAACATCAAATATAGTTAAGAATCGTTCTTATCTGCTCAGATCCAAAAGTTGACCTGAATTTGTAAACTTGTGTTATATTAAAGAAAAAATAAATAAAAATAATATTATTAAAAATTAATAAGCATACATATGTATATTAACAAATAGTAAAATACGTTTGTCAGGATTTGTGGAATATTCGCGGCCATTGAGGGCATTTAAGATTCTCGAAGTTTTGAGGTAGAAAGTTAGTGTAAGTATGTACGTCCACAGACAAGCAGGGAAACCGTGGTTAACCCAAGAGAAACAATACTTGTTTCCGAAACTCAAGAATGAGAGAAATAAAATAAGAGTTCACTCATAGAATCATCGCATTTATGCTGAAAAAAACTTTTCTGTTACAAATCGTTCGTTTACAAATCGTTTTACCGTTGATGCATGAGTCACTATTATTTGCACTATTCCAAATTTTTGCACAAGTGAAGTCTTGCATTTCTAGAATCCATTTCTGACATTTGACGCATTTAATCCACTTATGACGCAAAATATTTTCTAAAACACTAATCACTTTCAATTTTGGATATTGTCCAAAGACTTGCCGCCAATTTTATATACATAATTACATACGTACATATGTAAAGGTATAATTTCGTTAAGTATTTCTGAAAATGCAAGCTTACTTAACTGGCATTTGGAAACAAGCCTGAAACAAAAAAAAATCATCCCAAGTCGACAAATAAATGGCCATAAAAAACATTATTTCTTTAATAAAAATTGTTTAATTTCAAATTATTTAAAAAATTTAACCAAATAATTCTCATTTATTCGTTTAGTCAAACTGTCACAAAAAAATCAGGTGAAATCAAATGAAATCGTACGAATTGTAATTTCGGATCCGAATTGAAATCGCGCGACTTCCAGAACATGACTGTATTATATGAAATTATGATGGGTGTGTATATGTATATAGGGAATATGTATGTACATATGAACGTTTTTTTAATATTATATAGATTTTGGATTGTATGAAATGGACAATTATGGAAGCAAACTTGAAACGCTAAGATTTAAGGCTAAAAGCTTTAAGGAATGTACAATGAAAATGGTTTATTCAGTCCGCAAACCTTAATTATTAAAAAAGTCGCGCTGTGGTCATTCATAGATTCCAACACACAACTTGCAGACATCATCATTGTATTGACCACATGTGGGTACTTTTGTACTTACATACTTACAAACAGTTAAAAATATTGGAATGCTCTATAGCAAATTAATAGTCACTTGATTTCGTTCACCTTGCTTATAATGTATTTTTCGCTGCAAACTTGGGCATTGTAACCGGTCGAGTAGAGCACTTTACGGATAGCATGTGGATGTACAATGGTACCAGAGGCCTCGCAGTAGTAGTAAGCTGCGATCTCAGAGGTCGGTGTTTTAAGATCTTTCTTAATAATGTAATTACCTGTGGTTATTAACGCACAGAAAGCGACGGGAACTACCCCACCTTGGGCGGTTATCGAACTGCACATCATTTAGGACGTTTTATTATACTGAATATTGTTGTGCGTAGTTTTTGAACAATTTCAATTATTTCTTTAACTGTTTTATTTCCTTTCTAGGCCTTAATAATATTTCTTATCTTAACCGCAGTTTCTCCTTTTATCCATTATCGAAAAATTTAATAAACCACGTACGAACTAATAAATTATTTGATCGGGAATTATTGGAATGCATTTAATGTCATAGAATCATAAAGTTTTGAACTTTTATACTTCTTTAAAAAATATATTTACACAATTACGACACAATGCGGTTCTTTTTTCAGATTTATCACAACAATCTTATAACGAGGTGCTCACAACCATAGTATTTTTTACACATTTTCTATTTATTTTAAGCGTAACATGCTAAAATTTTTGTTTTCATAATGATTTTAGTTTGTTTAGACTTTTCAAATATCATGCACATATGTATGTATATAGTGTACATATGTATGTGTGTATCTCTAACTATGTATGTATGTATATGTAGAATACTTTTGTCCACATGAATTAGTACTTATTTTTCTTAAATACATACATATGTAACTTCGTCTTATGTTTAAATGAAGGAAATTAATTATGTACATACATACATACATACGTATACTATATAAATCTAAGGAATTACTTTTGTGCAAAAGTGCTGAGTATTCGCAGAACTTGAAGCTTAAATTTCGATTCTATTTTGAATGTGGGAAACTCGGCAACATCGCATATGCTCAACTAGCACATCAGGGAGCTGAGATGGTGAGCAGCCAACGAATGTGAATGGAAAAATAAAAAGTTGCAAAAGCAGCATTAGCGAAATTTATTTCACATCCATTAAAAAGACCAAAATAAATAAAATAAAAATAAGAAGCAAAGCCAAAATATAAGGAAAATAACACACACACACAAAATATTATATCTCTTTAGACACACGTATATATGTACTTACATATGTATGTACACATGTATGTCATGACTATGGGGTAATATAACTCAAACCATTCGCTTCAAAAATAACAGGGAGTATACGCACATGTATGGATATACACATATAATATAGGGGAAGAAGAAGAAGACGGTGTTGGAGAAGAACCAACATAATGGCAGAGCAAAGGAAATGAAAACTGAAAACTCATCTTGCGTCGACAGCGACAGCAGCGTTGGCAGCCGCGACATCGGCAACACAAATACTATGAACTGAAACAGAATATAGATAAGGAGATCGAGAAGGGGTACGGGAGCAGACAGTTTTATGCTTACACATGCACATGCATACATGCATACATATCTACCTGAATATGCATATGAGTGTATATACCTCAATAAGGATGGTCGAAAGAACACGTTGATAAACCCTTACTACGAATGATGAAGTAAAGCAAACTAAAAGACACGAACCATGGAAGATGTAGACTGCAAAAACTTACTTAAACAAAATGCATAAACATGCTTGAATGGCAACACCAGAAGTGGTCTTCATGGTCTATTCTCAGAACTCAAAAGGAAAACTCGTTGTGGTGAAATGTGGTGTGTACTAAATAATTTTCCTCTGAGCTCTGTCTGTATGAAAAAAAAAATGTTTGATGCTCGTCTGACTGTTGGGAGAAAACAAAAAGTGGTATTTGCAAGTTCACTGGTCTTTCCGAGTTCGTTGGTTAAAGTGAAGTCCCAAACAAGTAAAAGGCATATAAAAATCAATCCATATTACGTCAAAATTGTTACATTTTTAAGTTTTCTGCCTGTAAAAGTGTTAACAACAGAGAAATAAATCAAATGTAATTCTTCAAACATGTTGGATATGTGCCCGCTGTCAAATGAAATTGTAACCAGTCACGCTTCTTGCTGTAATAAATTTTTTAGCAACTTGATTTGAATCCAAATCAATATTAATTTTCATAGCATATACATACCTAGTTTTGATTTGAATAGGAACTTATGATGAAAGTAGTTTCAACATATTTGTAAACACGCGGAGTTCGAAGTTTTTATGTTGTATTGCTCGCGCTTTCGAACCAATACATGTTTGAGAGATTTGTTGGCTGCTCGATGCCGTTTGCTCTTGTATTTGATGTTCTCTCGTTCGCTCTTGTCTCGTTTGCGAGTGAGCGAGTGAACATTGTGGAAGAAGAAGAAACAACAGAAAAGATATGGAATAAAATTTTTTAGCAAGTTTCTTCGTCGGCGGTGCGTTTTGTGATCCGGGTGAAGGAATTGCGAAAATTTCGTAAAAATCGCAGAATTTATTGTAAAAAGGTAAAAATAGGTAAATCTAAAGTGCATATGAACAAATGAGAAGCGGTTGCGTTTGACTGATACCTCTCGTTGATGATTTAGAGTGTTTTTTTCTGAATCTGACTACTACGTCGTCTACGACACGCCCCCCACACTGAACTCCGCATGGCTATTTTCTCTATCACATGAAGAATAGCCAGCTGAGCCAGGTTTTGTGGAACAATATTTCTACTTTTGAGATTCAATAATTGATTAATTTGTTCAATTAATTTTGGAGATTTTCTTGTATAAGGTACACATGGGTATGAATATATGTATGTAGATAGATCCAAGTAATCGAATAATGCGTGAAATAATGGACCTTGCTGAGTGGTCAAAGTTGTGAAAATAGTAAATGGATCAAAAGCTGTGCAATTTTTATTACGTATAAAAAATAAAATAAAAAGTTTTTGTTCTGTGAAATATAGCCTTTAAAATATTGGTGTGTTCAGTGAAAAGTTGTGAAAGTGCTAAGAGAAATGCAAAATTAAAAGAGGCAATATTGAAAGCAAGGCATAAAATCAATTGTATAACGATGGTGTCAAATAAAGTAAAACGCAAAAGGCAAAGTCTGAAAAATAATTAAATGAGCGAATACGCAAATTTCTAATAAAAAATGAGTTTATGGTCAAGTGATTAAATGAATAGAAACTCATACTATAAAAGGAAATTACTTCTTAGTATACATATACTAAATGTATTTTTGTACAACAATGGACAAACATTGGAAAATTCCTGAATCTTTGAAAATAGCATAGGTTAAAGTGAAGTTCCAAACAAGTAAAAGGCATATAAAAATCAAACCATACAACGTCAAAAAGAGTTAACCAAATAATATTCTCGAAAACGTTATATAAATAAATAAAATTATATAGATTGAATATAATTGAAATAAACATAGTTGTGCTTATGTTTCGAGAGAAAAAATAGTTAATACAGTGTCCCATATAACTTAATACAAATGGTGTAAATGATGTTTTATAAGTTTAATGTTTTTCGAAATTGAAAACGATTTAAATACTCCGAATATATGGGATGTGCAAGAAACCACACGATTTAATTTACCTCTATATTTTAAGGTGAGCTATTTAATGTTGTTATATAATGTTAATGTAACTAAAAAATATAAAATGTTTTATGCGTTTTACCTAGTATAAATATTGAATTTCAGGTGACATAATTTTTGATGTCAAAAATTGAAGTTGAGTTGAAAGAATAATTTCTCCCATATTGTGAAGTCCGAATTTGATAAATATTTAGGTTTTACTGGAAGCTAAATTCAGCTACAAAAATAAAATCTAGAACACAAATTGTGTTCAAATAAATTAAACGAAGATATAGAAATGAACCTTTAAAGAAAGTAATATAAGTGATTTTACGAATGTGTCAGAATAAAGTTAAAATATAATGATATACTGTGACAATGCGTTCTAAACTGTTTAGAAAATGATTCGGAATCACACATTGCTTTTGTGTTTAAAATGAAATATATACCGATTTCACAAAATCTTGAGAAGTCTAAATAAATGGAATTAGTCGAGACAAAAATCATTTAAAATAGAAAAAAATGTAATTATATAAAGGTAAAAAAATTTCAATGTATACTCTTCCGCTTGTCGGTGCAAAAAAGTTTAACTTGATTCGTATTTACCCTTTCGACCCAGACTTTTCTTGTGGGTTTACAGGCAACGACGGGGTCGAAAGGGTTAATAAAAGATATACCAAATTGAAGTGTGTTATATGCTGTACGAGTATAAGTTTTTAGGGAATGGTACTGAGTTTCCAGTGTTTGGTTAAATCTGAATTGCCACGTCCAAAAAATGTAATATCGGCTCTCTAATATGTTTTTTTTGTATATATATATATTTTTTTAATTTGAAACCGACGAAAAGTACTTAGACTCACTAAGAAACACGTAAGAATCACTTAATTTTGGTAAACTATTTGGTAAAAATCTATACTTTATTTTTGTTTTTCTAGTGAACTTTATACCGAATATATCGGTCACATTGTGTGTTATTCTAATTCAAATTTGTAGAAACAGCTTCTTAAGTCTTCTATAATTAATAAATATATGTTTTCGTGATCAATGTGGGAAATTCCTGAATCTTTGAAAAATTCTCGCAAACGTTATATAAATAAATAAAATTATATAGATTTAATATAATTGAAATAAGCAAAGTTGTGCTTATGTTTCGATAGAAAAATAGTTAAAATAGTTAGTGTCCCATATAACTTAATAAAAATGGAGTAAATGATGATTTTAAGTTTAATGTTTTTCGATGCCGAATGGACCAATATGATAAAATATACTGTAACAGTGCGTGGTTGTGTCTTTAGTAAATATTATTACCTTTTCATGAAGAAAAGTTAGTAATAGTCTTATTATTAATTAATAAATTTGGTGCAAAGCAACTTTGACGTCAATTATCTACACTAATACAGTAGAACTTCCATAACTCGAAGATCTTCATAACTTGAACTTTTGAATTAGCAATAGAAGTCAAATTTCATACAAATTAATTTCCATAAATCGAACTTTTCGACCAGAGTTTAATACTAAATTTAGAATTTTACTATCGAGGCAAAATTTTAAAAGAGTCTATATCGTATGGAGTCGCACAAAAAATATTATATTACACTTATGGTTTGCTTAAATCATGTAAAAAATGTTGGGATAGAGCTAAACAATACCAAACTGCAACAAACAATAAATGTATAAATATATATTTTGTGGATTATGGTTTTTCAAGTTAGGGATTTCAATTGTATGGATTTTTTTTATTTTATTGTTTGTTTGAATTTAATAGGCACCGAAACTATTTGACCGATTTGAAATATTATTTCACTTAAATCAGTATCTCCGGCGAACATAGGCTATTTTAAATTTTCATAATTAATATATTTCATATACAATATAAGAACATAACGGCATCCGCAATCAAGTGACTTTCTTTCATTAACATAAATTATTGCATTTATTAGTTGAAGAACAAAATGTATATCATTCTTTTTAATTTTTATATTTATAGAGTATTATAGTTTTGTTCACATAACACAAAATGATCAGAGTGACGAGTAGATTTGAAATCCAGATGTCTGTCCGTCTGTGCAAGCTGTAACTTGAGTAAAAATTAGATATCTTGACGAAACCTGGTACAAACATTTCTTGGGACTGTAAAAGGGTTGCTTTCGAAGATGGGCGAAATCGGTCCACTGCCACGACCACAAAATGTCGAAAACCGAAAACCCGTAAAGTGTCAGCTAATAAAGTTATAACAGTAAAATTTGGACAAAGGATCGCACTAGGAAGGGGCATATTTGAATGTAATGTTTATGGGGAAGGTAGCCACGCTCACAAATAAGTTTTTTTTGTACATATGTATCTTGCAAACCAATAAGGCTATGCAAACCAAACTGTAGTCGTTTCCCTTACGTACCCCATCATACACCACGAAAATAGTGGAAATCGGATAATAACCACGCCCACCTCCCACACCAGATTATGTTGAAAATTACTGAATGTGTGTTAACTCACTAACGAAAAACATCAGAAAATCGAAATTTTGCAGAATCTAAATAGCAGAAGGAAGCTGGTGTCGCCTACTTATGGGTAAAAAATCATATCTCAAGAACTACTCGACCCATTTCTATGAAATTCGGTATATAGCACTTTCTTGACACCCTGATGACACGTGTGGAAAATGGGTAAAATCTTTCCATATAACTGAATTTTGAATTCCATCTCATTCCTTCACTTTATAATATATACATAACGAACCCATAAAGATAGTGTAATAAAACTTTACACAACTACTGTATGTGATCAGTATCAAATCATAACTTGTGAAAAAAATTTTGAAATCAGAATATAACTTTTCGATGCCCGAATATCGAATATGAAGAATTCAGTGCCTTAGGGTAATTTTTAACCGAAAATATCAGTAAAGGGAATCTTTTTCTTCTTATACCAAAAATGTTTAAAATCGGTTCATAACTTCTCCTTGCTCTTATATACCTAATTATAGGTTTTTCAAAAATACGATGCGCTTAATAGTGAAATCGGTTTAGGAATTACCTCAGCCCTCATATACTATATATGATGATTTTCGTTATTCTATTGGACTTTATGCCGAATATATGGTCAAATTGTATGTTATCTAAAAAAAAAACTATATCAATAAGTTGCGAGAGTATAAAATGTTCGGTTGCACCCGAATTTAGTCTTTCCTTACTTGTTAAATTATATGTTCATAATACACCTGCTAATTTTTTCTAAAATGGAAGTAATAATAATAACGTATTTATATATATTTTTTTAATAATTAGTGATTTTGTACTATTTGTGCGGCTAACAACTGCAATAATTGCTTTCTATCCAATTCTATTTCACCAAAATGGAAATTATATTGCCAATCAGCTGTTATGGGAGTTTATAACTCGCTTTGCTGCCGTCTGTCACCCACAAAATTGGAACTGATTAAAAGCGCAGTTAATCGGGAATAACTTTGCCGTCTGTCTAGCGTATAACGAAATATCACTATACCTCGTTCCAAATCTTCGCAAGAGCACTGCTTTATTTTAGTAAAACATAAATGTTCAATCTTAAAGTTTTTAGCATATTCTTAATATTAGGATCAGGGGAGAGATTTTATTTCGTTATATAGTATATAAACAAATGACACACGTGCTTATGAAAATCATGGAATTTTGTCTTTTTTTAATGTCGGTATTTTGAGATTGTCTGTATAAATTTTTTTTAAAATTTGATTCTAAGATGAAAGTTACTTCCAGTAAACTATTGAAAATTTAGTTACACGATTTCCTTCATTTTAAGTATTCAATTTATTATTAGTATATGTAGTTTGTTGATTGCGTGGTAAAATTATTTTTTAATTGTACAATAACTATTTTTAATACTAGTAGTATAGTTTAACTAATGTTTCCTAGTTTGGTGCTACATCATTTAAAAATTAATAAACTAGTATCCCAGATATGAAAACATCTGTATATTGTGTATACAATCGTTAAAAACTGACGTTCTTACTTTGTTTTTTCGTAGTATATCACTTATATGTTTCTACTTAAAACCATTTTTAAATATCTGCACATTTTTACCATATTCTGTTATATATTAGTTGTGCTTTCGCTTGTGGGAGGCCTCCACAACAACATTGTAAAACTCTGCAAAATCATCCGGGTATTATTGTGCATCAATCATGATTTTATGTGAATTGGCTCGGTTGTTTGCAGATGCACAAACAATAAAGGCGCACATATAAAATGTATTACTTTGGCTGGTTGTGGCTACGGTTGTTGCCTCCTTTCTCGGACATTGAGGTCGCGTTTGTCAGAAAGTATGTATGTATTCCTGTTAAATTGGAGATCTCTGTCCATACGTACATACAACTGAATACATAGTACACTACTTCATGTTTCCCCATTATTTTCCGAGTTGCCAGGTCCTTAACCATTTACTTCTCCTACTATGGTGCGGCTGTCTGATTGCCTGCCAGTCGCCTGTTTGTTATTTTTCAAGCATTTCACATTTATTTGTACTACTTGCTTTTTATTTTTGTATTCTATTCGTTTTAGGACCAGTTGTTGTTGTTGTTGTTGTCTGCTGCACCAGATGCATTCACATACTCTGGACTTGGCTCGAAACAGCATCGGTGTACATAAATGGTACATACACTTGCTGCAAACTACCGCCCGCTGTTTTCCGATAGTCTCTTCGTGGCCTTCCTAAGTTTTTCCTGCCTGCCAGCCAGAGAAGTGTACTTGTTTTGCCTACTGTTTGTTGCATTCCTTCCTGATTTCGTTTTAACTTGTGGCAGTGGCAACGTTGCCACATTTCGCCTTCGCTCTATTGTCCGTCTTTGCATTTACCGCCACAATAGTCGTCGTTGCCTTCGTCGTCCTCATCATCATCTCATAGTTGTTATGTCTGCCGTCATGTGGCGCTGGTTTTCTCCGGCCTCTTTCCCTTCTGCCACTTTGTCTGCTGCCTTGATTTGTTTTTGTTCCTGTTTTACCTTAACTTGTCTTCACCTTTCTCGTCCCCGGTCAATTTTTTCAGTCAGCTTACAGAGGTTCGAATATATGTTTGTTTATGTACATACATATGTATGTATATTATGCATGCTCAACGCATGCCGTATCGGTCCGTCCCATTGCGTCTCTACATCAGTGGACATGTCATTATTTAAACATGTGGCCTGGCAACATTTTTCTCTTCTTTTTTATTTATGTATATCTTACATACTTCTTTTATATCTTTCTATTTGTTCTTTTGAATTGTGCATTTGTTTTTTATGTATTATTTTTTTATTTTTGTTGTCGTTGCCGGTTTGAACGTTCAGTTTGGTTATACAGTCATCCCCGCTTAAGTGCCCCCCGTTTAAGTGACAATATTTTGCGGCATCGTTGTTTTTTATCTAAATTTACATATAAAATTCCCCGCTTAAGAGCCTCCGCTTAAGTGCCTTTCCCGCTTAAATGCCTGTAATATTTAAGCCACAAATACAAAATTGTTTGCAATTTTCCTCTTTTAATTGCCTCTTAATATTTTTGACATTGAATGAAAGGACAACATATACATATATGTACATATTTGTAATTATTTTTTTCCATATTTATTATTATTAAGAAGTATTTTTGTTATTAATCCATATTAATATTATAAATGCGAAAGTAACTCTGTCTGTCTGTTACACTTTCACGCCTAAACGGCTGAACGGTTTTTGAAGAAATTTGGTATGGTGATAGATGATAACCTAGAAATGGTCATAGGCTATAAATAATCACAATATAATAACCATAAATGGATGATTGAATCACCTATTTTGGTGGTAAAAAGCAAATTTGTCAATGGTCTCAATGTGACAATTTAGAATTTCGTTCCAGGAGAATTGATACAGCTACAAACCAATATGACGTAGTCAATTCTCCCACAGACTATTTAAAATTGCCTGAACTATCAACACTCACTTTGCAATTAGAATTAGTGTGAATTGTCATCATGCTTCGTAACATAAATTAACCTCGACTTTGCAATAGAACAAGACTGACTGTGATTAAGGTAATCAATATCGTCATCGAAGCCAAGATTAAGGCAACTATGAAATTTGCTAATTTGTTACATACTCATTGCAATATACGATTAAAAATAATTAAAGTTTAACAAACTATGATGATTTACGCTTAATACAGATCCACAATAATGTATATCAATCAATATACCGGCTATAACGTTTTCTTCTTTATGCGTAAGATTTGTTTTACTATATTGAAAAATTTACTAATTTTACTACACACAAAAACGTGTGGTCGGGTCTGCTAGTAAGAAATAAATGTGACTTTCCTTCTAAAAGAAAAATATTAGATCGAAGAAAAAGCTTGGTAAGTACCTCGAGGCACTTAAGCTGGATACATTTAAGTGACTTTCCCGCTTAAGTGTCTCAAAAGTCTTGCATGTTAAAAAATACCCCTTATAAGCGTAGATTACTGTACGTTGTTCTTATGTTGCTGGGCTATCGTTAAATTGTATATTTTTGCCGCCATATACTCGCTCGCATAAGCTGTCTGTGTCTTTTATTGTTGTTATTGGTGCTATATACGTACAATCATGCATATCCGTATATAAACACATTAAAGTATCGCGTATCCACAGAGTAATGTATGTTTGGGAGTGTGTATTGTGTGCTTGTGCGTATATATATATATTTACGTTCGAATGTTTGTACGTAAGCGCATAAACACACTCGTTGTTCTCAAAGTTTGTGCGCCTACTTCACTGAGCTGCTGTTGTCTGTTGCCGTTGGTAGTCGTGCTGTGAAATGTGGCAACGTAGCGTTTGACGTCGGTTGCTTGCATGGGCAGCTTACGTTTATGAATGTGTGTACGGGTATCTCTGAATTTGTTATGCACGTTGTACATATGTTTGTATGCTTGTACGCTACTCGTTTACGTTCACTCGTCCCCCTTACAACACGTCTATATGTCATTATCTCTTCACTATCGCGCTATGTATTATGTATACATGTGGACATGAGTGTTGGCCGGAAAGTTGGCAACGTTGCGATTGATATTTTGATTTCAAGTAATATTTTGTTGCTCTTGCTGCTGCTGTTATTGGTGTTGTGATACTTGTGTCTTTTTGTTGGAATTTAATTTTTGTTCCAATTTTTTTAGTATTTAGATTATACTTGTTTTATGTACATATGTATATATTTTTTATATTAATTTTTTGTTCGTTGATTTTGTTGTTCGACACACATTGCCGCTCTTGGCGTTGTTGTTGTCGCTGTTGTTTTTTTCTGTTCAGCAACTGTTGCCCCCGCTCAAAGTCAGCGCCAACAACTAAATGAATAGTTTCGTATGGTTTTTGCTTTTGTTTTCTCTAAACAATTTATTTGTTTTCTTGGTCTTGTCTTTTAATCGTAATTTAATTAAATTCCGTTTCCTCTGGCGTTGCATTTTTGTTCGACTTCTTGAAAGTATTTTACTCTTACACTTTGCGTTATTGCTTATTGGTAGGGATGCAAACATCGTGAAATGAAACATCGATGGTTCGATGTATCGATGTTTCTTCAAAACCCATCGAAATCAAAAACATCGGCCATTAAAACATCGATACACATCGAAACATCGATGTATTTTTTAACTTATTTTAAATTTAGTATGAAAAGCTAAGGGATACAGAAGCAGAAGCATAAATAAATGAAATGTAGTACATCTTAAGTTGATACATTTTATTTCACTTAGCATTATATGTCTGTTAAAGCTTTTTCTCAATAAATAACAGAATTTCAAAACAACAACATGGAAGTTTTTTCACTGCCATTTCTTTTCGATTTTACTTCTGCGTGATAGTTGCCCTGGGTTTAGAAAACGGTCGTTTACTCGGCACTGAAGTGGCCACAATGTGTAAATATTAATAAGCTTATTTATGCAACTCCGGAAACACAGTGTTCATGTCAAGCCAAACTCTATTGGCTTCTGATTGGTAGGGGTAACAGCCGAGATGCACTTTCTCTTCAACCTTCCGTCCCTGTAATTGTAGATAAATTTGACAGCTTACATTTCACCTTTTGGTGGACCAAATGTTTATTCTGGTTCCAAATATCAAACTAGTATTCTCTTTGACACTCATCCGAAGATTATGTTATATCAGCGCGATTCTTTGAATTTTTTATGAAACAAAAAAATTATTTCTTTTAGCCATAGCATCTTTAAAATGCAGTAATTTGAATCTGTGATCTAACGCAGTAGCCTATTAAATTGTATAAATAAGTCATAAAAGTAACCGCAGTATTGTCCAAGCGCACATTCCCTTAACGAATTCTCCGTATTTTACAAAAATCGAATTCCAATGTAATAAAGCGTATCCAAATAGAGGGTTTCGAGTTAATACCCGAAAAAGTGTGAAGGTGTGAAGTAAAATTTTTATATAAAACATCGACATAAAACATCGGTGAATGTGTCATCGATGCATCGATATTTTTAGATTCTAGACATCGATGGTTAACATCGATGCTTTTTGACGAAAACATCGATGTTTCAAAAACATCGATACATCGTTTGCATCCCTACTTATTGGCAACTAAGTGTAAGTCCATAAACTACATACATACATACATACATACATTTGTAGAAACTTAAGTATTCACGTGGGTTTAGAAAATTTTATTTATCAACATCTAAAAAGCATTGTTAATTTTCACATCCATTAAGCCGGTTTCACTTGGGATTTTATTTTAAAGGGTATTTCTGGTAAATTTCTTTTAATTTTTCGCTAATATTTTCTTCTAGATGTGAGGTTAGATTATCGACTTATCAATGGTAAAACGTTTAATTCTCAATATTTTTCATAATAAACTACAACAATTTTTTGGTGATTTTTAAATAATATGGAACCCATACAATTCAGTTTCAGATTATTAAGAATTTAGTGAGAAAAAATGGATTAATATTTTGTGCGTCAGTTGTTAACGACAACTGAAAACATCAGATATCTTATTTGCGAAGATAGAAGCAAATTAAAAAAAATAGCTGAGCTTATATGTATATGTACATCATTATAATCAACAACAAAATTTCGCTTTAAAGAGCGTAAAAATTTATATGTTTTGCATGTGTTGCCTAAATTACTTATCATATTTAATTAGGCCTATGGTTTTTTATTTTTTGTTTTTTGTTTCAAAATATAAGAAAACATCTTTTTTTCATTACTTGAAGTTCACAAGTTCAATTTGCATAGTCAAGTAAATTAAAACGGCTTGACTGGCACTCGGCGCTGTCCAATTAGATACGCCGTAAAAATGAAAATTAAAAAGCACAGAAACCTACATACATACATATATGTCATGAGAATGACATAACAAAAAAAAAAAAATAAAACAACACACTTGCCAATTAAATTAATTTGCTTCAGCATTTCTCAGAGTTTTGTTTTATTTTTTCGTTTCGCTGCCAGGGTGAAAATTGTCAACGTTGGGTTACATTCATACATTTCGCCTACAATTACAGTTTCAGTTTCGCTTCGCTTCAATTCAAACCAATTTAATTTCCACATTCAATTCAATGCAGTTAGATCAGTTGACTTGAGTTGAATTTAATTCAATACTCGTTGACAAACAATCACATTGATATGTATGTTTATAAAATGTACCTTTAAACATAAATATTTAGGTATGTAAATATACGAAAAAACATTGTGAAAGCATCCTCTTGATGCCAGTCCCATACCCGCAGAATCACTTCGTAATTGTACAAATTTAGATAAACCCATTGCATTGTATGTCACCCAATATTTTTTCAATAAACTCAGCCAATCTGGTATCATGTCGTAGTGAATATTTTGGATTTGAAATTTGCTTCATATAAATGATATGTAATTGCTTCTTTCTACGAATTAACAGGTAATAAGATATGTACATATTAATGTACATAAATATATTATATTTATTTACCATTTAAAATTTCCAATTAGGCACTTTCAGGATGTTTAAAATTTCTGCTAGAAAAACGATTTTTAATCCAAAAAATTTGCAGAAACCAGCAGAAGACAGCGTCAGCTGATCGCATGAGAGCTGCTGATTTCTGCTGGTGGAATTTTCGCTAGCAGGAGTTAGCTGCCATCAGCTGTTGAGTGAATTTTAAATCAGGGCTGCTTTGAACATTTGCTTTGATTTGGTATTTTTAATAATTTATATATAGCAATATTTAGTCATTGAACGAGGGATTTTTGTATTACATCTAATTTTTTGTTCAAAATCTGTAAAAAATTAAAATTTTAATTATTTTATTTCCTTCGTCTCATGACTAGATTTATCTAAATACATATGTACATACGAATTTGTTTATTTTTTTTGGAGTTACGGTGTCCATGGCAATACTATTTTTTGGGATGTCAAAAGAGATATTTTTAAATACAAATTTGACAAAACACTGTTGCTGAATAGCCTTTTTAAACCTTTGAAACTCACCTATCCACTTAACGGAAAACTTTGTTTGTTTAATATACTGACGCTTGTCTTAAGACCATAAGTGTTTATCGACAATACAGCCTGGTTAGTATTATGCATATTTTGTTTTTGTATTCACCAAAAAAAATTTGAGGAATGCTGCCGATTTGACAGTTCTTGGCCGGATGAAATCTGGGTCCATTCCGATTACGTAGAACCGACTGTCGTGCATATTTTTGTGCTTGACTTAGTGTTACAGTATACAGTTCTCTCAAAGAATAATTTTGAAATTATTGTTTGGTTTTAGAATAATGTAATATTCTTTTTTCAGACAACTTTGGAAAGATATTTTTACTGTAAATTGAAGTTTTTAAAACTTGGTCAATTATGAGTTTTAGTATGGACTTTGTCATGAATAATGTATACAATATTAGAAATCAATAAAAACATTGCAGTGTTATGAAAACTGTATTCAATTTTAAGTTAAGTTTGTATTTATAATATTATTAATATTTAAAAATGAAATAATAATTATGTTTTTCTCTTCTTCTTTTTCAGTGCTTTCTCGACTCTGGGTGACCAACAAACGGTATAATGTCAATTATAATAAAATGTGAAATTACAACCGCTCGCATATATGTAATTTGAACATCGAATGAAAAATTGTAAACCAAAATCAATTAATCCTCGTGTGTGTGTGAAACATTATTCAACATAAACAACAACATAAATTACTCATTTAAACATTATAATAACTGAGTTATGTGTATCTGTCGCATATAGCACACTGTTAACGGGTCGCCGGTGTACCAACAAACGCAATCAGCCGTAGACATTGTCGGAAATTTACGCACTTGGCTTCGTTTCCGCCTTTTCACTAGGCAATTTCCGTTTTCGTTGAATTAAATAAAAAATCAAAAAATCATTATAATAAAAAGTCCATAACGTATTATCATAATATTAATAATCCTAATTTTAATTAATATCTTTTTCTTTTTTTCTACAGGATGTGAGGAAATAAAATAAAATGTTTTTCTCCGCTTAAAGTATATATTTAAAAAATAGTATACATATTATTGGAGAAAACTTGTGTTCTTGCAAAAATAATAATAATAAAATCTAAAAATAAAACTTGATTCAAAATCCATAAATAATATTCCGTTAATATAATAATAAATAAGCTGTAAAGAGTAATTATTCTATTATATTAATTATAAAAAATAAATAATTAAAAGTTAATAATTTCCATTTTAAGCGAAAGTGTTTTTATGGAAAGTTAAAGTGAATTTCAAAATTCATTAGAAAATAAAATTTAGTGGCTAAGTTCAAAGCTGTAAAAATAAAATAAAATTTGAAGAAATACATAATTAAATAGAATTAATTATCTTCAGCAGCAACAGCAAATAGCAAATCAGTTCAAAAAAGTGCGTCGCTTCATATAAGTTGTGAAATAAAAGTTGGCCGTTTGAAAAAAAAAATTGATAAAAGTGTTTGAAAATACAAAATTTCTAATATTATGGCATTGATGTTGTACGGAAATTAAATTTGGAATTTCTTCGGAAGTTTCCAACAACAAAGGTATATCTACCGCATTATTGTATATTTTAAAAAGCTGGCAAGGCTGCAATAGCGCATTGAAGCGAGGAAGAATTCGCTTCCTTCGTTCGCGGCTAAGGCCCGTGGCCTGAGACTGTGGCGCGTGCGTGTTCGATATTCGTGAGTGTGTTGGTATGCAAACATCTGCAGTGCCAAGGCAGTAGAGTGTTTCGTTGTCTCGATACAGTTTGACCACGTTGTTTACGTTCTAATCAACTTGATTCAGGTTGTCACGACGTTTGCAGCTTCTAATAATCGCTGTCAACTTGCACTTTGTCGTTAACATAAAATCGTTTATCGTTTGTGTGTTTGTTGGTTTGAAAATCAGCTGTTGTAGTGATTGAGTGCTATAAAATTCTTATATTTTCCACTATCGCCGTGATGTGGTGTGCCTTTGGTTGCGGCAGCATAAGCAGCAGCACCGACACCGGCAGCAGCAGCAGTAGCAGGAGCAGTAGTTCGGCATGAAATGGAAGCGGCCATACGCTCATCAGTGCAGGTCGGTGGTCCACCACCTACATCAGGTGGTCAACAGCAACAGCAACAGCACCACCACCAACAACAACAGCAGCAGCAACGCGGCGGTAACCCGCAGCAACAATCGCACTTGCATGATAATGGACCATCGCCACAGCAACAACAGCATCAGCAGCAGCAGCAGCAATATCACCAACAACTTAGCAATATACCCACACACCTTCATCAACATCACCAACCACCGCAAACGCAGCAATCAGCTGCACAACAACAAAATAATAGTAGCGGCAGTAGCAGTGCGCAACAGCAACAACAACAACAGGCCAATATGTCGGCCTATCAGCGCATGTCGTCTGGACCGTCGCAAATTCACAGGTGAGTGGCAATATTCTTATTGGCATTAAAACAAACTAGAGAACATTTATAACCTAGAACCACGTGTTATTTTAAATGCATGTTTTCCATTACATAAAGCTCTCTAAGTATTATGAACGGAATACAAACAATATTTTATTAAGGTGTTTAAAGAATTATTATTGATATCGTAAAACTGTTGTGGCTATAACTCTTCCAATTACCACGAGACTATAAATTCGAAGGCGGCAACGGTATAAAATACGGATAATGTGAATAAATTTATTTAGTCAAATTGTGAAAACGTATTTTTTTAGCTAAATGTTTATATTTTGTTTATAATATTAAATAAATGCATTGAAAGCGTTTAAATTTCGTATAGATCGAACTTTGATTATGTGAATTATTTTCTGTTTTAAAATATACATAACTTTCTATATATAAACAGCTGCACATTTCTGTTTAGTTATGTTTACAAAAATTTCAAATTTATTTCAAAATAGATAAATGTACATATACAGTAGAACTTCTATAACTCGAAGATCTCCATAAATCGAACAATTGAATTGTCCATAGAAGTTAAATTTCATACAAATTACCTTCCGTAACTCGGAAGTCTCTCTAACTCGAAGGTTTTTTGTGGATTATGGTGATTCGAGTTAGGGAAGTTCGACTGTATATGCATATATTTAATTGAATATATAAACGCGCATACTTTACTCTGTTGAATAATGCGCATTTTCATTTGTTGCAGGAAATTCAAGTAATATATTGCCTTTTAAATTACACAATTAAAAGCTACAAAAAGTATTCGAAAAATAAAATATATAATAATATTGCTGTAAGTGTCGATAACCAGGCGCTTTCGTTTACTCGCATAGTTTTCGTTTTTATTTTCTATTTTTTTTACTATAAATAAGTTAATGTTAACTTTTTAATTTTTTTCCAACGCCGTCGATTGTAATGTGGCAAATATCAATATCTGCGCAGGCATTGGTTATGCACGTATGAAATGTATGTAGATGTACATAGGTACATATTGCTCACTTCGGAATTCGAATTTTGCAACGGTATTGAAATCGTATATTTAAAACTACACTTGCTTGCTACACTTGACTTTTACCTTGTTGAGTGTTTGTTTAAAGTTTCCTATTCCATTTACGCTGAAACTGGTCAGAAATTATTATTTCATTGCCTTAATACGATTATTTAAGAAAATATGGAACGCCACCCAGAAGAATCGAATTGATCAGAAAATTTGAATTCTTTGTTTACCGTAAAAAATCTGGGGCAATACCTCTTTTTGAGCCACAATCTAGATAATCTATGCTACTATTATAAAGAGGAAAGATTTGTATTTATGTTTGTAATGAATAAACTCAAAACCAACTGTGCCGATTTTAAAAAATTATTTCACCATAGGAAAACTATATTCACCCCGAGTAACATGGACAATAACCATAAATATAATTGCTAGAATCTGAACTTTTCGGAAATAGTTCCCAGATGAGGGTATCCAAAAGACTCCGTGATGGAGAATCTTAATCTGAAACTGAAAATCGTCTTGCAAGTCATTCTCTTCGCATTGCAATCGCGTGCCAGAGAGTCGAGTAACGAACGCTCGGATCTGCATAAAATACAGTGGAACTTTCATAACTCGAACACTTGAATTGGCAATAGCGTTTAGAAGTCAAATTTCATACAAATTTCCTTCCCAAACTCGAATTTCTATAACTCGAAGTTCTCCATAACTCGAACTTTTGAAGTGGCAATAGGAGGCAACTTTCATACAAATTTCCTTCCATAAATCGACACTTATAAATTGCATAAATCATGTAACAAAGGCATGAACAATACCAAACTGCAGCAAACAAAATTCAGAATACATGTTTTAACGTATGAACATAAAACTTTTTGCGAATTAATTAAATTAAACTGGGTCTAAACCTATATTTTACTGCGTTTTGAACAATTATATTTTTTTGGGGATTATGATGATTCGAGTTAGAGAAGTTCCATTGCGTTAGAAATATACAAGCTCGCACTATATCGTCGAACTCTGAGCATTCTCAACGCCTTCAAATTGAACGAGTTAGGATGAGTCGAAGTCGAAATTGAAGTTGATGGCGTCTTTTCATAGACGGCATTCGTTGTTGTTACCTATCCTACCTAGCTATTTACCTAACTACATCTGTCTGTGCAGGGGTGTAACCTTTGTGTGCGCACCAAATCGTTCAGCATTGGCGTCGAAAATCAAATCATACGCTCTAAAAAATGGGGCTTAAATAAAAATAAAAGTTATGGCGAAGCATAGCGAAGTAAAGCAGTGCACAACACTGGCTTAATACAAAACCTTGAGATTTTATTACCTCATCCGCCATTAAAGTCAAAGCATAAGCAAAATAACTCAGAATTGTAACAATTTACGAATCCGTGATAAAATCACAGCGATATTAAGAATTTCAATTCCAGCGCAATTTTTCTTCAGGCCATTTAATACAGTGTGTAAGCTAATCCGTGATGCTGCCCCTTCCTCGCTCTTCAAGTACTAACTAAATGGGATTGTTCGTATGGTATCGTATATACATACATAATGATACATATGTATAATAACATAATGATACATATGTATAATACTGTATTATATAAAAAGATGTGTGTGTGTATATATACATAAATACAAACTCATATACGAGTTTATTTATGTGCCACATCCATTTAATATTCAACGGCGACATAGCAGGCGAAGGCAGCTGCGACAAAGTCAACGATGAAGATAAGCCCACTATGAATCCCGAGAAATTTTGTAAATGGATGATGGCAAAGTTGAAAATTGCTGCCATGACGTAGCAGCAATTCGACACACGAGGTGATGGTGGCGGCGGGCGTGCGGAGGTTACTTTGTTGCGTATCGGGTGTCGGGTGTCGGGTGTTGAATGTGGTTGTGGTTCGGCCGTCGACGTTGTTGGAGCTTGGGGTGCATGTTATTACGCGCTGAGTGGAGCTTATGGTAATTTCTCAAATTTTTTATACAAAGCTGAAACTCAGTAACGACATAATTTTGCTGACATAACGGCAGTGAATGCGAAAAGTATGATAGCGAAACGAAACGAGGGGGGCAGACGTCGACAAAATATCAAAATACTACAATTTTGCAAAGTAAAAAGAGAGCACAGAAAGGAAAAAGCGATTACGCTGAAGAAACTTTATATTATAATTGATGCCAACGACAGTTGTCTCAAAACGCATGTTCGGGCTGTTGTTGTTGATAATGGCAAATAGAAAATTTAAAGTGACAACACACCGACATTAATACAAACAGGCTGATGCACATACATACATATATACATACATATATACATACATATAGTATAAGAATAACTAAGCGTAGAAAATTTAATTATTGTCGAGAGGAAAAGTGAAAACCTTTGAAAATCATATTCGAATTTTTAATAAAAGCTTACAACATCTCCAAGCTTATGAATATTCACAGCAGATATTAATTTGACGGTTACACATCAGTTTTCTTCTGAAGATATATAAAGCTGGAATAATTCCAGCTAATAATAATGGAGTAATTTCTTTTTTACTTGAAAGTTTTACCGAGCTAGCAAATTATGGAGTTAATATATCATTGCATATTTGTTTTTTAATATACTTACATTATACAAATATAATTTTTTCTGGCTTTCGCGCTCGTGCATTGTCTCATATTTTATTTTTTAATATACTACATACTTTCCGTATTGTATATTCCTCTACATTACCACTAGTAACGTACATTCTGTGTCGTAATTTTTGCTTGAACTACGGTTGGTGAACATTTTGCGTAACATTGCATATATTTTTTTTGTTGAATTTCGTTTCCGGAAGAACTGCAACTTTTTGCATTTTATGCATTTGGCCTGTGGCATTTGATATACATATCATAGAAATGACGTGCTTCTAAGCTACGTTCGCATCTCCGGGCAAAACCGATTGTGTGTAAACTATCAGCATTTGTGATCGCTCCCTCCAGCTGCCAAAGCTACTGCTGTTTGTCATCATGGAAATGAATTGCTAAAGTTGTTCCAGTACTTAGTTTTTAGTTTTCAAAGAATCCGAGAAAAACACACAAAATAGTAATATGTATATAAATTGTCAAGTAAATATGTAAATAGCATTATATACTAAATAAAATAAAATTATCTACGTATTTACATACGTTTATGGCAATTTCGTTGGCGACAATAGCATTGATGATGTTTTCCTTATGTCAGCCGACAGGTTGGCTCGAAAGGCATCTTTGTAAAATTTTCAAACGTTTAATTTTTCTATTAATCTGAAATCGTCCTCTTGTTCCCAAGTTGTTGTTAACGATTTTCATATCTTTTTTATTTAATAAATATTTAGACAAATCTTTTATATTTGTTTCACAACAGATTGTGGCATAACAATCGCCATTCACAAAAGTCAAAAATGTAAATTTTTGATGAATTCGTGTAACATTTTTAAATTATTTTGATATGGCAACAAAAAAGTTAAGCGATCAATATGAACACGTCGAATTTTCGTGGGATTCGCCAAATGCGTTTGCTTCGCCAGTGACAATATCAGCATGTCTTATGACTTTTGGTATTTTATTTATATTTTGTAATTGAAAAGTTTATGGAGATCCTCTATGAGATTTCATATGATTGTTGATAGGAAATTATTTCCCATAAATTGTATCAATGTAAGAACTAAATTGTCGGGTAAAAGTAAAAAAAATGGTTGTAAAGGGAAACAGTACTGGATATTTCCAAGTAACGCTCCTATTATGGATGTGTTTATTTTGGTACTATTTGTCAAAAATTTTAAATAGAGATATGTTCTCAAAATACAGAGCAATTATATACATATGTATGTATGTCAAATATGTATATAATCAGTGCTGTTTTTAATTTTCCATACACAATTTGCACATTCTATTTTTCTTATTTTTGCTTAACTTTATTGTGTTCAGTTGCATCAATGTGGGTACGATGTTTGCACAGATTATTGGCCTGCAAATACATTTATTTCGTCGATTGGTAGAGGTGAGAACAGAGTGCACTGTCCTCTTTCGCGGAATCATTTTTTAGGCTGGTAACGGAAGTTGTTTTACGCCAAGCGGCTGACTTGTGGTTTTGAGAAATATACATACATACATACAAATGCTTGCGAGTGCATATACACATGCATTTAACATATTTGCCACACTCTTCAACTTTGCACTTCTGTTGCATTTACATTTACGTACCTGCTGTTAAGCCATTAGTTTTTATACACACACATTTACTCTTATTGATTTCTTCATTTGTTCTCTCTTTTTTTACGTTTTATTCCTCACTTTCTTGGCGTCTGTGCATTCGTTTCGAAAATAATTGAGGGCCTTGCGAAATGCACCTGGAATTCGTCATTCAATCAATCGTTCCCTCCGCTTGCAAACTGGTTTTAAATCCCATTTTCAAAGTATGGTCCCGTTTTTCTTTTTTTCGTGATCGTATGTTCGAATTTTAATACGGTGCCATGATGTGCCGGCTTTGTCATTCAACTTGGTTTTTGTTTTGGTAATATTTCATATGTCTGTTCGTTAGAAACCATTGTTCCTACGTGGAGCTTCCTGTGTCTGTATTGTTTTCTTAAATAAAATCGGACGTTGAGATTTACTTTTTGTTTCCCAAAATACGTGGATGGGCACCGCTTATTTTAGGGTTTCACTTTGGTGCATTGATCAACGACTTGCATGTTAATCGTTTTCCTTATGTTCTCTGCGTTTATTTAGCTTAGTTTGCCTGCACCTTAATGCATTTCGAGGAATTGCGTTTCTGCCTTTTAAATATAAATTCACTGAAATATCGTAACTTTTTCTTTTGTGTTTCTTCAGAATTTCTTAATAAAGAAAGCTAAATGACGCGATTTCTTGGCACTCGTATCTGACATGGTTAAATATACATATATAAATACATTATATTTCTGTATTTCCATTTTTAGTTATTTGGAGCTCAAAATCAGCATGCATATTTCAAAACTTGTACACATTTTTTATTTGTGTGGAATGTTCAAATTTGGCGACGTGCGCTTTGATGACCCAATTTGATAGCGAGTGGATTTATATTTATATACGAATATTAACATATTTTTTTAGTATTTAGTATTAAACATATTTTTTTAGTTTATCACCGCTAGTCACATGTGTTCTTAACCATTTCTTTGTTATAATTTAGGCTCAACACACATCGGATTAGTCAAAACGTCTTTTCTTGTCTAATACGACAAAATCCCATAGCTTCATATTTGACAACCTATATCAACAAGATGAGACAAAAACGCATGTTCGCTTAGTTCGGGCTAGATCAAAACATGTTTTTGTGTCTTATTAGTCAAAGACGTTTTTGACTAATCTGGTGTGGGTCGAAATTTTGGGGAGATTTAGGGCTGAATTCACAATCACTACTTACCCAATGACAACAGCTTAGCCAACTACTTTTTATTTACAATGCTTGGTTAACTATTAGTCAAATAACAGCTGATGTAAAAGTATAATTCACAATTCCTTTCAGTGACAATTTTTATACTTTCGCAACAAAAGTTGCTAAGAGAGTATTATAGTTTTGTTCACATAACGGTTGGTTGTAAGTCATAAAACTAAACGAGTTAAATATAGGGTTATATATATCAAAATGATCATGGATGACGAGACGAGTTGAAATCCGGATGTCTGTCTGTCCGTCCGTCCGTCTGTCCGTGCAACGGATAACTTGAGTAAAAATTGCGATATCTTAATGAAACTTGGAACACATGTTCCTTGGGACCGTGAGAGGGTTGCTTTCGAAAATGGGCAAAATCGGACACTGCCAGCCCACAAAATGGCGAAAACCAAAAACCTATAGTGTCATAACTAAGTCATAAATAAATTTATAAATGTAAAATTTGGAATAAAGGATCGCACTAGGAAGGGGCATATTTGGATGTAATTATTTTGGGGAACTGGGCGTGGCCCCGCCCCCAAATCGGTTATTTGTATATATCTCGCAAACCAGTAAAGATATATAAACCAAAATTTCTGCAGTCGGTTCTCCTACGTACTCCACCAGACACCATGAAAATAGTTGAAATCGGATAATAACCACGCTCACCTCCCATACAAAGGTTATGTTGAAAATTACTAAAAGTGGGAAAACTAACTAGCGAAAAACGTCAGAAACACTAAATTTCACAGAAATAATAGCAGAAGGAAGCTGCACTCAGATTTTTTTTACAAAATGAAAAATGTGCGTGGCATCGCCCACTTATGGGTCAAAAACCATATCTCATATATATACATATATAATATTTTCTTCACACCCTAACACGGATAAAAAATGGGCGAAATCGGTTCACAACCACGACTACTTTCTTTATAACTCAATTTTGAATTCCATCTGATTCCTTCGCTTTATAATATATACATAAGGAACCAATGAAGACAAAAACTTTACACAAATAGTGCATATCATCTCTGGCTTCACTTGTGAAAAAATTGTCGAAAACGAACTATAACTTTTCAAAGCCCCAGATATCGAACATGTTGAACTCAGCGCCTAAGGGTAAATTTTAAACGAAAATATGGGTAAATCTCTGAGATAATTTAATTTAATTCAGAGGAAATTGTTTTCTTCTAATAGTGTGTCTCTGTTCCAAAAATTATTAAAATAATTTACCTAATTATAGGTTTTTCAAAAACATTATCTCCTAACACCCATATACTTAATTATAGGTTTTTTTAAAATACGGTGGGCTTTATTCCGCATATATGATACCCTCATATACTATATATGCTGATTTTCGTTATTCTATTAAACTTTATGACAAAATTATGGGTATTTTTGTGTTATTTAAATACAATTTTTTAAAAAAATTGCAAGAGTATAAAATGTTCGGTTGCACCCAAACTTAGCTTTTCCTTACTTGTGGTAAATGTCAACTAATTTGATATTGAGCCTGTTATTGAAAGTGATGTCGACATCGAAGACATCTGGAATATAGTTAAAAACCATCGCCAAATAAAAATTGTAAATTATCTTTCTATTTTAAAAAATTTAAATATAAACAGAAACAAATGTTTTGACAATAGTGGAACATTAAAATTCACAAATAGGCCGGTGCTGCCATATAATTACGTTACGAGAAGTAAAACAATAGTTTATATTTTAGTTTACAAATGGTTAAGTAGTGGTCTCAAGAAAGTGGCAGTTCTGACCTGCCTCAGCAAGATCTTACTTTTTATTTGGCACAACATAGCTTGTATTTTATCTCTCAAATCATATTATTTGCTGAAACGCAAAAATCGTACATATCACAAATATGTAATTGATAAACATTTGTGTAGACATGCCATCTCATGTGTAATAATTATAGGTTATATCCATGCTATTAGATGATCGAAGAGCAGTGCGCTTGATTATGCATGACGGAGCTGTGAAGTAATTCATTCTTTATATTCCTATTTTTTTCCAAAAGCTCAGTTTGTTTGACTGATTTTAGAGAACGAGGCTAATAGTTGATATTTCGTTAAACGAATTTATTTCCTGCCCTTACTAATGCATCCCAATAAAGTAAACAACTCATTCCCAATTAGTTTTGTAAACAGCGTTAAACATTGTATCAAAGATAAATAAGTGCAATTATTGTACAAAAGAAAATCTGAAAACATATTTTTTGTTGTAAACAAACAGAAATTTGGTAAGTCACTTGAAGAATCATACATTAATAGCGGATCTAAATAAATCAAAATTTTTAATTATAAATGCGTGTTGTTGCGTGTTGGATATCCATTGACATATTTACATGAAAGTTTAAAGTTTTATTTTACGAATTTTAGACCATAAAAATGATGATTATTGCGTAGATTAAAGTATTTCTCCACCAAAGGGAGTAGCGCAACACTACTGAGTTCTAGTTTGCTCGTTGCACTACAAGTGCTGCCAGCTTGTCTAAGTATCTGAATAGTTTGTTCAATTGACTTCTCTCCAATGCTTGGTGAATTGAAGACAGCTAACCAAAAAATATTTATCAAAATTTTAATTTTCCCTTTTGCATTCTTATATATTTTGGCAACACATGCTATTAATTTTTGGTAAAACGTAACTATGATCCATTTCTTACTGTTTTATATAAGAACCACATGAAGAAATAACTGTTTATAATATACAAATATCCAAATGAGACACATGCTACCGTAATTCTATCACACATTATCGTACAGACACTTTCTTGTTCCTTGTTCTTGTTTGTTGTAGACCTTGAACTAAAACGACTCAAACCCACACTTAACTTTACTCATCAAGTATCTGATTTTACTAAGTGGAAATTAAAAAAAAAAAACAACAAATTATTTTGTTATATTCATTTTTTGTCCTCCGAATTGCTAAATTACCTCGACTCTTGTCATGGTCAAATGTGTTCAACTGTTACTTTTATAGTTTTTAAAGCGTTGCCTCTCCGTTTTGCCGCTGTGTGCTTATTTCAAATATTCATAATCGTTTTAAATGTTAAATGTGAAAAATAGTTCATTGCCTTTTGGTCGCTTTGCATACAAATAACAAAAACAAAACAAGCAAGCAGTTTGTCTTTAAATGGCACAATACAACAATTATTGGCCATTTTGTTTTAGTTAGCTATTGCCTTTGTTATTGGCGAGTTTATTGTGCCCATGATTTTTGTGTCCAAAGTATATATACGATATATACGTTTGTCTGTATGAAACAGAATAAACACACGAGCAATTAATCGAAATACAGCTACGCCATGTCGTCGCACACGCATATTAAATGAAAATGTGCCTTTTATTATTGAATAATAAATTAAGTGCGATGATTCCCTCTGCACAGTTTACTCAGCACATATTTATATGCAAAAATTGCTACTGTTAGACAACTATTAAAATTTCACAAAAATCCATTTTATTACGTGCTACGTCAGGCCGGACAGTCACAGTCGCATTTAAAATTCCTATGTGTATGCGAATGCCAATTCTGTGGAGAAGCGCGCTATTTGGGGTGGTCTCTCTAACAGGAAAACAATAATGCGCACACACGCTTATTTGGTCGGCGTGTGTGTAGCATTAAATAACAAAACTATTAATAAATACAAAAACAAAAATTGGCAGCACCTCAGCGTTGGTCATGATGTGGCGCTGTCTCTTTGGCAGCGATTTTTGGCCGCACTGCTCGCAATTAAGCCCTACATGCCGCACCTAGTATAAGAGGAGTGATAAAAGGCGCAAGTTTGTGGAAAAAGCAATGCTTTGACACAGAAATCATAAAATATTAGGGTCGATATTACGCAAAAGGAAAATACAACCTGTAAAGATTGATTGATTTGATTGGGCGAGTTAATGGTTGAAGTCGGCTATAGTTTGATAAAATAGGTGGAACACAGGACCACAATATTGGACAAAAATGGATAATAATCGATATTATTTTATCTTTGAAGCTATTAATTTCCGATCTAATATGAGGTTATGTAACATAACAAGATAAAAAACTATATTGTGTTGAGATGCAGACTTATTGATAAAGAGAAAGATTGACAAAAGTAAAATTCGGAAGGCATTATTTAAAGTAATTGCGTTTAATTCATAAGGTTTGACATGATTGTATTTGTTCATTGTAATAAGCTGCCAAAAATGTCTTTTGTATAACAACACAAAAGTATGGCGATGTTGGAAATATAAATTGCAAACAGTTTTGACAGCACCAAAATTAATTATATAAAGTTCTCATAATTTTTTCACTCATGATTGCTGCACAAATGCTATACCTCCTTACTCAACCAGCAGTATTTTTCGCTTGACTGCACCCAACACTGAACTGAGTCTTAAATTCCAAAAGATCCGAGCGCACAAGCACAGATTACCGTGAAAGAGTATGGAAGAATAAGGTAGAGTAGTTTGGTTCGCCATGAACTTACTTCTTCATGCTGGAAATGCTTGTTTTATGTTTTTTACTTTTTATATGTACATATGTACATATTTTTGGTTTTTTATTTGACTCATTGTAAGTCATTTGGCCAATTGCCAGCTTGCGGTAATGCAAAGTTCACCAGAGAATCGCTGAAAAAGCATTTTTGACAGCTAAAACATGAAAATTTATAGACGACTTCACTTTACTTCTATTACTTGAAAGTTTCAGTTTTTTCCTGCCTATCATACTACGCTCTATATGTATGTACATACAAATACAAATGTGTGAAATAATATTAGTGACCTCATAGTGGATGACTGTGCTGTATTACTTATGCCCTTTACTCGTTTCGCTTATATTCTGTTGTATGTCTTCTTTGCCCTTCGGTTTGTGCGAACTCCGTGTTATGTACTCCTTGGCTAGTATTATACCCGAGACACACATGTAGTAACAATACTATACTACGTACGAATACCAGTTGTGTGTCACTAAATACCAGCACTTTACCATGTGAGCAATGTTTGTGGTATTTCCTTTAACACAGTTGAAAATAGGTTTGAAACCTAGGAGAGAGACCTTATATACAAAAGCTTTTCGAAATATTTTGTCAAAATTACTTTTCAAAAATAAATAAAAAACAAGTAAGAAAATTTATTGATGTAATTTTATTAAGATAACACATAATTTGACCCATATATTCGGCATAAAGTCCAATAGAATAACGAAAATCATGTATGTAATTCCTAAACCGATTTCACTCATTTTCCCCACAAAGTTACATTATATCCAAGACTATATGCCCACTTAATTTTGCTAAGATAACTCACATATTAACCGATATATCCGAAATAAAGCCCGTACATAATTAAGTATATGGGAGCTAGGGGAAGTTCTGATCCGATTTTAATAATTTTTGGAACAGAGGCACACAATTAGAAGAAACAAATGTCATTTGAATTAATTAATATACCTGAGAGATTTGCCGATATTTTCGGTGAAAAATTACCCTTAGGCATTGAGTTCTTCATGTAGAGCCTTGAAAAGTTATAGTCCGATTTCGAAAATCTGTCCGTAAGTGACGCCACAGATGGTATACAGTATTTGTGTAAAGTTTTATTCCGCTATCTTCATCGGTTCCTTATGTATATATTATAAAGTGAACGAATCAGAGGGAATTCAAAATTGAGTTATATGGGAAGTTGGCGAGCTTGTGTACCGATTTCGCCCATCTTTGAAAGCAACCTCCTCAGGGTGCCAAGGAATATGTGTTCCAAGTTTCATTAAGATATCTCAATGTTTACGCTTGCACGGACAGACGGACGGACATACATCCGGATTTCAACTTCACTCGTCATCCTGATCATTTATATATAACCCCATATCTAACTCTTTTTTTTCTGTATTAAAAATACCATGATAAAATTATTAGGGTATTGTGTTTCATCGATTTACTTGTTTTTCTATACTTATATAGCAAGGAATTCGATCAAAATTTGATTATGAAAGGGTTTTCGATTTTACTTTTTAATCGATTGAATATGATATATTTCGATAAATTTATAAAAATATAATATATATATATGGTCATACAATCACTGATTAATATATTTATATATTTATTTATATTAAGATAACATATAATACAATTTGGCCTATGTATACGGCATAAGGCCCGCTACCCACCAAACTACATTATATTCAAGATTAAACGCTCATTTAAATTTGGTAATGTCCCTCACATACATATTAGCCAATATTTCCGGTATAAAGATGTTTGGAAAACCTAAGGTATATCGGAACTAGGGGAACTTATGACATAATTTTTCCCACAAAGGTGTACAAAGGCAATGATATTTTCGTTGTTCGATATCTGAACGAATTCAAACTTGTCTTTCATGTGAAGTATTTCGTTGAAATTGATCGTGTAGTTCATGAGGTATGGATTTTGATCCAAAAGTGGGCAACGCCAAGATTATGCAAATCTGAGTTTTTCTATTTCTCTGTCAAGTTTAGTGTTCCTGGCGGTTTTACTTGGTGAGTTAACACACTTATGACCGGTTTTACAGTTCGTACTTGAGTTGTGCCTAAATAAAATCTTAGCTAAGCATTGTTGTTTACTGAGTAGTCATTTGCGTTTCACAGTCGATGCTTATCTTCTATATATATAACAATGTTTTTTAATTAGATTATATTTCGAATTTTAGTCACAATGACCATCCGTCTGCATTCGATCAAGCAATAATTTGAGTTGAAACCTATATATCTTAATAAAACTTCGTACACGTTACAATTAGCAATATGAGATTGTATTATTGATACGCAAAACCTGACAAATGCAAAAAATAAGTTAAAAAAATAAGACCTTTGCAACAGATATTCAAAGCACGGAAGGACATTAGGACTTACACATTTGTATTTTGAACATTGACACTATGAAAAGGTTAGTGTTCTTGATGGCCAAAATCGGACTTCTGCAACAACTAAAAAGTAGTAGTTAAACAAAAAGGGTTATAACAAGGGTACAATTTAAGTTATAAAATTCGGAACACATGATCTAGGAACGGAAGGGCATATGTGATTAATTGTTTGATAAATTTGATTTTAAAATATTAAGATAATCATATTGGTTCATTGTATGCTCAATGAACACAAGATTGCCTACTCCAGGTGCTGCCATACACCCCAAACCATGAGCGACCCACCACCATGTTTTACGGTTGCAGTCATATTCCGTGGATCAAGCTCAGTATTGACTTTTCTCCATACTTTTTCATGGCCATCTGATCCAAAAATATTATACTTACTTTCATCCGAGAAAATAACAGAATTCCATAAATGTTCGTCTTTGTTTTCGTGCTCTTTCACAAACTTCAATATTTTTTGTCTGTTAATGTTACTATTTGTTCTGAATATTACCTCCATGGTAGCCAGCATCATATAACACTCGACGAATTGTTTGGGGATCGCAGGTTTTACCAGTCTCATTTTCAATTTCAATCCCCACTTTGGTGCACTTTTCTTCGGGTTCGCCTGTATCTTCCGTGTGATAATACGCCGCTCCCTTTCATCAAATATTTTTCAAATATTTTTGTCCGCTCTGATCTTTCCTTATTTTTTGTATTTTTTTCTTTTTTATATTTTTCTATTACTTTTTGAACAGTAGAATTGCTTTTATTTATCGTTTTCCAATTTGTCTCTTGACTATTATTTTTATTTAATTTAAATGAAATTACGGATTAATTTTTTTTTTAAACTTGAAAATTGTTATTTTGTAAACAAAAAATAACGCTTTATTGCTTTACAAGTGGATAAATACTGTGAGGCAGTCGAAAACATGCTGAAATGGTAACTTGCATACTTATTTATGTGACGTAATTTTTGCTTTTTACTGAGAAAATCTAAGGGTTCTTGATAACGGGTTATATGATTGTCATATTTGTGAAGGCGATATTATTATATTGTTTTTTGTAAATAGACAAAATAGTTTTTTTTTTGTTGTTTTGTAAATAATTTTACTTTTTTACGTCTACACATAGTGCATACTTATTTTTGTGATGCACTGTACATATGTTTGACAAATTGAAATTATTGTTGAAGAAAAAATAAATTTGCGACGAAAATATATTTATTTGAATATTGGAAATGGAAATGAACGGTAGACGTGATATGCGGGTTTGTGTCCAGTAAGCTTTATAGCTTTACTAGTTTGCGTGAATGTGGGAATGCTTTTTCTTAGAAAACTTGTTGACTTTATTTGTATATCTACTAAATGCTATGATATTTTTTAGTCGAGTGGTTAAAAACATAAATATTCCGTAAATATCACTTTGTGCCGTTTTGCGGAACGCACATGAAATATTTTTAAATAAGAGGGCAATAAAATGCTGGATAAGGAGCGTAGAGACCTGCCTTTGTTTGATTCGCAAATATTTTAAGTTATACAGACGTGTATGAAAAAATAAACGTAATTGTAAATATAAATACACATGAGTTATCATTAGCATAGTGACAGAGAGATAGAGTTGAAGATGGAGAGAAGAACAAAAATTAAAGAAAAAATGTAATATTCTTACAAGTTTCCCTAAAATGGTGGATGTCTCAGGGGACAATCTGTAAATTTCAAAGGCGATGATCGTGTAGTATGTTGCTAATTCCAATATTGTAATCAAAATCTCCAGACGACTGCGGTTGATTCGAAGGCATTAACGCATGCTGTTAATAGTTTTCATTTCGTTTTACTTCGTCAGGTGCCACATAGCAGATCACGTCTATTTGTTCTGTTTGTTTTCAGTGTTTACCTTGCAAATATTGACACAAAATGTGTGTACAATGAACAATGATAACTGCATGACTACACTGCACGGACAACCGAGCTTAAGGTTGACTTGACTAAACTTGCAATGTTTGTACATAGCAAATCTGGCTGGGCAAACAAAAAATAGTTGGCTAAACAACATTAGTCTTTGCTAAGGCTTCAAGGTATATAAACATATGTATATGTATACATAAATTTTTGCGTTTGTTTGCATGAGCTTGTGTAGTTTTGCCAAATATTTTCACTTCTACGATCGTGATAAACTGTTAATTAGACTTCATTACAAAAGTCTTAAAATTTTTTTAGGTTAGTTAAGTTTCTCCGAAAAATTTTCGTTTATGTTTCAATCAAATTTTTATTCCGGGTGAATGAGCCACACATATAATACGAATTTATCAATTTCTTAATCTATTAACTTTACATTTTTTTTAATTTTTTTCTCATTGGTTTTTGTATTTAATCAACATAATTTTACGCACTGTATTTTGTGCTGCCAGACTATAAGTAATTATTTTCTTTGCTGTCTGGTTTCTTATCTCGCTCTTTTTCTGCCCATTCATCCAATTATTAAAGCATATGTCTGTTTCATTCGACAAAAATCATCGTCTTCCCACGGTCAAGGTTGCTATTTTGTTGCCATTGACGCCTATTAGTTATGTTTGTATTGTGCATATGTCTAGATATATGTATGTATGTTATTGACACTATTGATCTTGTTGTCGTTATTGCTGTTAAAATTGAAATATGATGTAAAAGTTCAGAGTGTGTGTTGTTCACTACCCAGTTTACTGTTTGATTATTTAACTGAGTATTCGGCGTGCCATCGACCAACTGCCGATTAAGTGACTCGCTGATTTGCCGATTGTTCGTACTCTCGTATCTGCTATCGAACGTTCACGCCAAATGTTATCGACACTGGTAATTGGGATTATAAATATTGTATTAGTTCACTCACAAAGCAAATCTCCATAAATGCGTTGAAGTCAATGCGAGCAGATAATTTAAAAAGGGCATAAATAATGCATATGTATAAATATATGTATATAGTTACATACAAACATTTTGATAAAAAAATACCTGCTGACGCACAAAAATTAATTAAGCGTTCTTTGAAAACGCTTTCTTTTATATTTATATAAAAGAAATACATATGTATAATATATTAATAGTCTACTACCCAGTAGTTTTGACAGTCTATATAATACTAAAGTAAAATATTAATATATGACAACAATATTAGCGGGTGAATGTAGAAAATAGAAGATCGTTATAATTTAATATTAAGTATTTATTTTGCTTCCACAAAAGTTATACGTATAAGATTTTAATTTTATCATTTGTAGAAGTATACTAATATTTCTTTTCTTCTTTTCAGGTAAATATTGCTCACTTCTTTTTCTCCCTCAACTTGTTCTCCTTTGTATGCACATATCTAAATGTAAGTATTCCATTTATCGAAAAAATATTCAATAACAAGAAAAAATGTTAACTTCGGCTGTACCAAAGCTAATATACCCTTCACAGGTGCATTTCTTTTAGTAACTATGTGTTTAAGCAAATCTAAAGACGTAAGAAAAAGTAAGTAAAAAAAGAACACATTTTACTAATTCTTTTTAGCCGGGTTGTTTGCTAGGAACATTAAGGTTATATAGTTAACCGATCTGAACAATTTCTTGAGATTATATTATTACCTTAAGCAGTAATCCATGTAAAATTTCGTGACGATACCACGTCAAATGCGAAAATTTTCCATATAAGCCATTATATTTACTCACACCAAATTTCAAGAGGGTACAATCTTCTACAAGAGTGTACAGCTCCTGGCGTATGCCGATGATATTGATATCATCGGAAGCAACAACCGCGCCGTTTGTTCTGCGTTTTCCAGACTAGATAAAGAAGCGAAGCATATGGGTCTGGTGGTGAATGAGGACAAGACGAAATATCTCCTGTCATCAAACAAACAGTCAGCGCACTCGCGTCTTGGCTCCCACGTCACTGTTGACAGTCATAACTTTGAAGTTGTAGATAATTTCGTTTATCTGGGAACCAGCATTAACAACACCAACAATGTCAGCCTTGAAATCCAACGCAGAATCACTCTTGCCAACAGGTGCTACTTTGAACTGAGTAGGCAATTGAAAAGTAAAGTCCTCTCTCGACGAACCAAAATCAAACTCTATAAGTCGCTCATTATTCCCGTCCTGATGTATGGCGCTGAAGCGTGGACGATGACAACATCCGATGAGACGACTCTTGGGGTTTTCGAGAGAAAGGTTTTGCGCAAGATTTATGGTCCTCTAAACATTGGCAACGGCGAATACCGCAGACGATGGAACGATGAGCTGTACGATTTATACGACGACATTGACATAGTTCAGCGAATAAAAAGACAGCGGCTACGCTGGCTAGGTCATGTTGTACGGATGGAAGAAAACACTCCAGCTCTGAAAGTATTCGATGCAGTACCCGCTGGAGGAAGCCGCGGAAGAGGACGACCTCCACTCCGGTGGAAAGACCAAGTGCAAAGTGACCTGGCTTCACTTGGTGTTTCCAGTTGGCGCCAAAAAGCAAAAAGGAGGAATGAGTGGCGCGCTCTGGTGGATTCGGCTATAATCGCTTAAAGCGGTTCCTACGCCAAATATATATATATATATAAATTTCAAGACATGTAGTAAAATGCGGAAGTTTTCCATAAAAGCCCTTGATTGCGATCGTTCAGTTTGTATGACAGCTATATGATGTAGTGGTCCGATATCGGCAGTTCCGACAAATGAGCAGCTTCTTGAAGAGAAAATCATATGCAAAATTTCAAAACGATATCTTAAAAACTGAAGACTAGTTCGTATATATACAGACAGACGGACATGGCTACATTGACTCAGTTCAACATACTGATCATTCATATATATACTTTATACGGCCTACGACGCTTCCTTCTGGGTGTTACAAACTTCGTGACAAACTTAATATATCCTGTTCAGGGTATAAAAATGAGTATATACTGAACAGTGGTAACAGAAATAATGGAAATGTTAAATATTATATACTTTAAAGTTAGTTGTTTAAACATTTGCAGACGTAAAGCTCTTTTTTATTTATTCTATTTGACATCAGATTTCTTTATAGCCAAAACGATCTTGAAGTATATGAAAAATAAATGATTATTGTTAATATTTTCTATATGGGAAAATCGAGAGATAACGGAGATTTATTAAGTGTATAATACTTTAATAACTTTGCTCTAAAAATTACTTAATTCAAAATGATAATTTAAATAGATGCTGACACCTGTGTGGTAGTATACACCTTTATTAAATTGTACAATGTAAACGGTGATGGATTCTGTAACTCCATAAATAATTGGAACCATTCTTTAGATTCTGTGACTTCTGTCAGAATAAATTTAACATGGTTATATATACACCACACCCGAAGTGAATTACCTTGCTTAAGCGCAGTGAATAAATAACCTTTTATGTAACGATAATGCGAATTATTGTGCGATAGATTGTGCCACACCAGATGAAGCCAATTTGAAATGTATTTGCGATTTCCCTATAGAAATCACCGCAAGTTAAATGTTATTGCAGCGCTTCGTAAACATATTTCTCATATTACGAATCTGCTTAATGATCTGACTGTGCTTTTTAATGGCACTTATACAGGCCAATTATACTCGTACAGGCAGTGTTTTGATTAATAGTTAGTTCAAGCAAGTTTCCCTCTTTTCTTTTCCTTTGCCATAAAAATGTCATTTTCTTAACTATTCTCATGCAATTTCCTTTTTACTGTCTTTGCTGCAACATCTACTGACATGTGCCTGCTTCGTCATTATTGCATCCGCATTCTGCAAGTTTTACAATTCATTCTCCGATTGCCAGAAAAGGCCAAAAATTGCCAATTCGCACGCAATCGACTAATCAATTCGCAGTTTTATCGCCATCGAAGGCGAAGCAAACCACTGCCAAGCCAACATTTAACCTTTGCGATAATTTCAAGAGAACTACAACTATAAGAGAAATCACAGCATTGCAAATGCAGGCGAAACATAGAAACGAAAGAATTTTGTATTGCGGTAACAGTAACAAAAAGTGCAGAAAAGCTCACGGGAGAGTATATAGTACATACATAAATGTGTGAATTCGCTGCTACACTGCATTGTCGGTAAACAATAAAAACGTATATATGCAATACATGCACATATATGTATTATACATACAAGTACAAGTATATAATAATTAATACCAGTTTTTACAGCTCAGACAATAAAATATAATTACGCTATTTTTAAAATGCTGCTGTTCGTTGAACGTCTCACCGACTCATCAATGCTACGAGTGCATTTTTCATTTTCCTTTTGTTTATTATGAAAACACAAAACTAAAGCGAAGCGAGAGCACAATACTTTGAGTTTGTTGTCACAGGTGAGGGGGTGTGGTGATACTTGCAATTGTGCCGCTGCACTCATTATGAAATCACCTTCAACCAGTACGCTACACTACAACGACCTGACGGCGGTGCTGCTGCTACTGGCGTGCTCACCGATGCGCGCATAGTGGGTAATTGTTGTTGTTATTTGTTTTAGTTGGCTGTCATTCAGTGCGAAGATGCAAGTCGAAACAATGGACCTACGAAACGTACATATGTACATATGTATACATGAAATTGTTTCCATTATAGTATATATAGTTATAAGAATTCAAATTGAACGAAATCATTATTATACTCTCACAACAAAGTTGCTATGAGAGTATTATACTTTTGTTCACATAACGGTTGCAAGCTGTAACTTGAGTAAAAATTAAGATATCTTGATGAAACTTGGCACACTTATTTCTTGGCACCATAGGAAATGAGCATGATGCTTTCGAAAATGAGCAAAATCGGACCACTGCCACGCCCACAAAATGGCGAAAACCGAAAACACATAAAGTGCCATAACTAAGCCATAACTAAGCCATAAATAAAGCTATGGAAATAAAATTTGGTATGAAGGATCGCACATGAAGGGGCATATTTAGATATAATTTTTTTGGGGAAGCGGGCGTGGCTCCGCCCCGCGTGGGTGAACTCACTAACGAAAAACGTCAGAAACACTAAATTTCACATAAGAAATGGCAGATGGAAGTTGCACTCAGTTTTTCAGGCCAAATCGCTTCACAACCACGTCTACTTCCTATATACCAGAACTTTGAAGTCGATCTGAATCGTTTATTTTAAAATATATAAAGTAAGCACTAGTGAAGATATCGGTGCAGAACTTTGCACAAATACTATGTTTGTAGTGGGCAGCCCCATTCTAAAAATCGCCGAAATCGGACCATAGGTTTTTAAGGCCCCATATATCGAACACGAGGACCTCGGTGCTTCAAAACTAATATTATAGTTTCCAACTTTCAATGGACTTTATACAATGTATATAACGAATATGTGGGTCAAATTGTGTATTATATAATATAAATAAAGTTTAATAAATAAATTGCGAGAGTATAAAATGTTCGGTTACATCCGAACTTAGCCCTTCCTTACTTGTTTTTTTGCTAGTTTTATTTTGCAAATTTTTTTTTCAAAGAACTGAATATTAATCTGGTTCTGGATTCTGGTTTTGTTGACACTATTTTATTCTACTTTTAAAAACCAAAATGTTAATTTTGGTATTAGATTAGAGGTGTTCTAGCCTTTTTCATTTGTGTGTTGGCTAGTTAGTTCGTTTTGTATTTCGAGATGTTGCATACAGCTTTTATATATGTATAGACGTCATGTAAAGTTATTTTTCCATCAATTGTATTGTATTGTATCCATCAAATTGATTATTGTAATTTAGTTGTACATATTATAGGGTTTATGCATTTTTTTCAAATTCTGGTTCGTCATTGTTTCTCTTTGATTGTATTTCACACTGTAATTGTAATTTTTGTTTATGAATGTATGCAGTCTGTAATAAATGTTCTCTTGTTGTTGAGTTTGTTTTGCAATAGGGCTTTCTGTATTTCAATTTTATTAACACTGTAGAGCTTGTCATCTACACAATCAATTAATTTTATTGTTACAACATATTTTTTATTATTAATGAAACATTACACTTTCATTCTTCACGTCCCCATCCGGTGCCAGTTTTGGCCATTCTCATTTTATTGTCGACGCATCCGTTTGTTTTCATACTGAAATCAAATCTATTCTAAAAATTTTCCTTTTATGTTTTTGTCAATTTTGTTTTGCTAGTTCTGCTATAGTCAGGTTTATAACGAATAGCTCAGAATCGAAGTCACACCAAAGCGAATTGAGTGAACTGTATTACAATTAACAACTCGTTTGCAGTCATCAATGCACCCTATGATTCTCCGAGTTGAAAGCACTTTTCCCTCAGTCGTTGTATCAGCTGACTGCGACATATTTTTTCATGAACTTCCACTCAACACTTTGTTCTATTTCTAGTGTATAATATCTTCAACACTTAAGCAATGTTGATTGACGGACTAGGGACTAGTCTGAGGTGGTGAGAGATGTCAGTGCATTCGCAAAGCTTGCTGTATATGTATAACATTTTCACAATTGTACACGTTTTGCCTACTTTTTGCTTGCTCATTCACTCGTTCTCGCCCCCTTCACATATTTGTATAACTATGTTTCCGTTGATTCTATCGCGAATTTTCTGTTATCGTTGACTGAATGCATAATCATTTTAGAAAACCTTTGGAACCTATAAAATACTGAGGAGTTTGTTACTTCGACATCGTTTTTTGACCTTTCTCTCCATTTGGTTGTTGTGTAGCGCATGTACGAATACAGTTAAACTTCCATAACTTGAAGTTCTCCATAACTCGAACTCTTGAAATGACAATAGCATTAAGAGTTCAAATTTCATACAAATTACCTTCCGTAACTCGGAAGTCTCTCTAACTCGAAGTGTTTTTGTGGATTATGGTGATATGGCGAGTTAGGGAAGTTCAACTGGATGTATGGTTCCACAAAGAAATCAAGATCATCATCATGAAATGATAGCTGAGAATATATGTATTGGTTTTATCGGTTGAGCCCAGTGCATAAACTATAATAATTATTTTTTACGATTTGTTTAAACTATTATATGTCTCTAACAAAATCGGACACCAAGGTAAAACCTAAGGTACCAAGGTAAAGGCTAAACATCTCGGTGGTCTACGTTCGATGAACCGGGTGATTTGGATAAAATCGATATTAGCCGCCTGAACTAATTTTTTTATAGGTTCAAAGCACTTTGTCATCTCATGAGAGTATTTCAATGCATTCTTGAGAGTTCTTGGCATCACAAAAAACCGGTGTTTAACTGTACAAGTGGGATCCTCGAGACTTTTTAAACCTAATTTGACCTACCCTAAAAAAATATGCTATGATTACTCAATAGTTAGTTTCTTGTGAAACAAACTATTACTACAAGACCGTTTTTTTTTAAGAAAAAACGACATTTTTATAGTGCGTCTATAACAAGAATTTTATTCACATTTTAGTATTCAATCATGATATCGGTTTATAAATAACGAAAGTTTGAAATGCAAGCAGTAATCTAATCGTGATATTAATATTACATATTTGCCATATATGTAGCATAGAATGGGTGTCATATAGATAGATAGACTGAGAGGGATAAAATGGTCAGCTCTATCTATCTACATGGGAAGAATCGTCGATGTCCACAATAAAAATATGAAAAAGCACCGTAATTTTCAATTTACAATGTATAAATTAGAAACTGTAAAATTGTAGAATTATTGCTCTGCCGTGACAATTTGACAACACCTACAACAAGTGTGCAGCAAGAAGCAGCGACATAAAAATTATGCAGATTTTGCACTGTACTATAATTGAAAAATTTAACAAAAAGTACACACGCGAATAAAAGTGAATTGTGAGAAGCGCTTGTGATGCAATTGGCGCTGAATGTGGACTATGCACACAGGCAACCGGTAAGGGGAAATTATATTATAACCTGACTACAATTCAAACCATACACAAATATTTCTTTAAAATGAGGCGACAATACATTTGTGGTTGTGTCGCGTTAGCGTTTTTCAGTATTATATATTTATATATATGTACATTTTTTTTATTTAATAAAAATTAAATGTGTGATATTAAAGTATAAAAGGTAGCCACAAATGACAAAAAAAAATCTGCCAAAAGTGCAAAAAAACATTGATAACTAAGCAAAAAAATCGGGCACTGAACAACAAACAATGTTATGTTTAAAGTGCATACATTTACATATATATATAATACGAATTTAATTTATATACAACAAGCTAATAGCATTTATAATGCATAAATACTATATGTTGCAATCTGTATCTAGCAGCTGTGTCACAATTGAAATAGATTTAACGCCGTTAGTAGGATATTAACACGCCTCCGTCGTCTCTGTCAAATGTAGGAGACACCCACAGCGTCTTTGACGTCGTCGTTTATTATTCACAATTTAATCTACTTCACGAATTGTTGGCATGAAAGAATGAAGGGGGACACAGTGTTCTGAATAGTATTTAAATTCAATGAGCATTTTTATACAATACTATATTGTATAGTAAATTTTTGTTTTTATTTATAGAGCGTAACTTCAGAGTAAGCTTTTATGTTTGAAATTAAATCGTTTAGATATCAGTGCATATGATAAATAAACTATTTGGGCTTTTCTTAGTTTCTTCCTTCGCAGGAGGTTATAACTTTTGTAAAACACAAATATTTTTATTTGGTAAACTATTGGTTGTTCTTAAATGTGCTGATATTCAAGACATTACGTTCACCCAGACCAAAAATAGACGATGTAATCGGATTTCTCTTGCAGTCGAAAAAAAGTCAACATTGTTAGTTTAATAGAAACACGAAAATAAGCTATGAAATAAAAGCTTAAAAAAATGTAGAATGAATTTATTTCATAATTAATATAAATCAACACCCAAGACCGTTGAAAAAATTGCATACAAAATGCGCTAGACCAGGACCGAGACAAATACTGTCGGGTAGTGTCAGTCGTAACACTTTTCTCATTTCGTCGTGTGTTGATTGTTGTTTGTAGATATAAATAATGTAGATATATAAAAAATTTACACATCACTTACAATTTTCTATGGAATTGTTTATAAGGTAATTTATTTATTGAGTTATGGTAATTTGTTGTGCATTTGTTTAGTTGAAAAATAATTGTAATGTAATAACAACCTCTATTTGCTATTATATTGTAATATAATTATCTTTGAAATAAAATAGGAGATTCATTGTCTTATTAATGGCTGTTGCTGTTGTTGTAACGGTTATCTATCCCTGACTGTAAAGAGAAGCTTAAGTCTAGTTGTCGTCGAAATAATCTAACGGGAGGCCCAGGAAACGTGCTGTTTCGACAGGGTTGGACCAAAGGGAGAGGGTGTTAGATGAGTAGGGTTCATTGGGCATACAAAGAGGTGGTTAGAGTCATGCGGGGACTCGTTGCATGCGGGACATGTATTTTGAATGTCGGGGTTCAGTCTGGATAAGTAGGAGTTTAACCTGCTACAATATCCAGATCGAAGCTGCGCAAGGGTCACTCTGGTTTCACGTGGCAACTCGAGCTCTTCGTCTGCTATAGGTGGTGGTTTGGTTCCAAGGACGCCATTCACCGGAAGGGAGTCAATGAAGGTGTTAATAGCTCCACTGTGAATGGCGTTTAGGGCGTGTCTAAAACTGTTTGCGTCCGCAGTTTGGTCGGTATAGGGGTTTAGTTCGTCGACGTATTGAAGGAGCGATCTCTTGATGCAACTGGGGGGCGGTTCTGCTTCCAGCAAGTCACTACAAGGGTGATTTCTACGAAAAAACCCGAGTAGAAGCTGCTTGGTAAGCAGTTCATTATGCTCCTTAATATTCAGCATAATGGCCTCACTATGTAAGTGTGTCATTGGTGACATCAAGAGACATCCTGTTGCTGTGCGGAGTGCAGTGTTCTGGCACGCCTGTAGCTTCTTCTGCTGCGTGTCACTGCATCCAGGCGACCATACCGGTGCTGCGTAATTTACGACCGGCCGGCCGATAGCCTTGTAAGTGGCCAGCAACGTTTCTTTGTCTTTTCCCCAAGTGCTACCGGCTAGCGACTTGAGGATTTTGTTGCGGCTCTGTACTTTAGTGACTATCGCAGTCGTGTGTGGAGTGAAGGAGTGCAGACTGTCAAATGTAACTCCCAAAATTTTGGGGTTATTTACTGTCGGAATTTGTAAGCCATCGATATGAATGTTAAGACTTAGTCTGTACTCCTTCGTCCAGTTGGTAAAAAGGGTCGCCGTGGATTTCGTGGGTGCGAGTGCCAGGCTCCTCGCAGAGAAGAAGCGAGAAAGTTCGGGGAGGTAGCTGTTCACTTTCGAACACATGTCATCGATGCCAGTGCCCGACGTCATTATCGTACAATCATCTGCGTAGAAGGTAACGGAAATTCCCTCTGGTGGTTGAGGAAGTTCGGAAATATAGAAATTAAACGAGGACACCGCCCTGTGCAACCCCTTGTTTAATTTTCCTAAGTTTTGATGTTTTACCTCGAAATAATACCAATGATTGTCGACCGCTCAGGTAGTTCATAATCCACCTCTTCAGCCCCGGAGAAAGTGTTGTTTGTTCCACGTCTTCTAGAAGCGTTGTTAGGTTGACCGTGTCAAAAGCTTTTGACAGGTCCAACGCTACTAGGACGGTTCTCTTACAGGGCGGTTTCTGATTTAGACCATGAACTATCTGGGCGTTTATGACACTAAGTGCTGTGGTGGTACTATGCACTTTACGGAAGCCGTGTTGATGTTTAGCTAGGTTCAGGTGGTATGTGAGTGTCGGGAGCAGTAAGGCCTCAAGCGTCTTCACTACTGGGGAAAGGAGAGTTATCGGGCGATAGGACTCCCCTTGGTTGGCGGGTTTCCCAGGTTTCAGTAGTGGAACCACTCTTCCGATTTTCCACATATCGGGTATTTTAAGAATGGTTAGCGACAAATTGAGTACCTTGGCGAGAAATTCTACTCCCGTTGAACCTAGGTGTTTTAACATTAAAGAGTTTATTCCGTCAGGGCCAATGGCTTTGGAGGACTTTGTCTTCCTTATGACCTTCTGAACCTCCCCACTGGTGAAAACAAGTGGCTCGCCGTTGTTTCGCATTTTGCGCAGCCGTCTTGTGACACGTCTTTTAGCCTTGTCAACCTGGGGGTGCAGTATGAATTGTCGGCTAAAATAGCTCGCGCACCTCTCCGGGTCCGAGGAGGCATGGCTACCGAATTGAATTTCAACTCGGTCGTCATGTCCCCTCGGGTTTTACAGGGATTTGACGGTTGACCAGAGCTTGCTCACGCCAGTGGAAAGATTGCAGGACTTCAAGTGCTCTACCCATTTCGTCCGCTTATAGTTATTTACCAGTTGTCGAATCTCCAAATTGAGATCCCTTATGCGGGGATCACAGGGTTCGACCTGGCGTAAGGAGTCACGTTCATTTGCTAAAACTGCCGCTTCAGCCGGGAAATTAGGACGCATATTAGCAATTCTTCCGGCTGGTATGAAACGAGCAGTAGCATCGGTGATCACCTTGCGGAATTGACGTTCGCCAACGATTACGTCCGTAGGAATGGGAAGAGCGGCGAAGGCATTCTCGGTGAATTCCGTGAAGCCGTCCCAGTTAGCTTTGTTAAAGTTAACATAAGTGCGGCTGTCCGCGGAAATAAAGTCAGGAGGTTTTTCAATCGAGATAATTATGGGCAGGTGGTCTGATGCAAGAGTTAGCATAGATCGCCATGTTATGCTGTTTATCAGTTTCGAGCTCGACATCGCCTGACCGGACAGCTATACCCTGACATTCTAGGATAGAGTCCCTCCGGTCGATGTCACCTTCGATAAGACGATATTGCACGGTGTTGTGTAATATGAATGCTAGGCCACCACCACTATCTCGCTCGCGATCTTTACGTAAAACGTTGAAACCTGCACAACTCAGAAGGTCTGAGTGGCTGTTTAGCTTGGTTTCTTGGACCGCAGCTATTGATATGCCTTCCCGACTCATAAAATCAGCTATCTCCTCGATCTTACTCTGGAGCCCGTTGGGGTTGGTCAGATTGATCAGACTGGGAGTTATGCTGTCTACTTGAGCTCCTGGGGGCCGAAAGAGCCCTAAGTTGGCCACTCCCTGAGGGTGGCGGCGCATTGCGCGAACTGGGTGCAGGTTGCACTGCCGTAGAGGCAACAGTCGCAGTATTGCGTTGACAGCAAGGGGCCACATAACGTGTGGTCCACTCCCTATGGGTCTTAAGGCCTGAACAGGTCTTAAGATGGCTCCATCCATTGCATGTGTTGCACCTAACCGAGGTGGAATTTGGATGGAGCCTTTTAGCGCATACGCAGCAGAAAAATACCTCAGGCCCTGGGTTGGACTCGATGCCAGCCCGGAGTAAGAGGATATGGAGCAACCCTGCTGCAAGGCGTTGCTCCAATGACGTACAACCAAACTTAAAACTAATCGATCCAAACAGGGTTAGATCGCCGAAAGGGCAGCCCTTGACCGGATAAAATCCGGGTCAACTCCGATGCGTAGAACCGGCTGCTGTGGGAGTTGCTTATTAATGGCTAATTATCATTGGTTTCGCAGAATTCTCTATGCAGTTTTCACATGCTAATTTGTCATTCGAATTTCGGGGAATTTGAATGCAACGCCTTGTGGTAATTAGAGAAAAGTTTGAAGAACTATGATTGTATACACTATAATGCTATTCATGCGAGATCATTTATAGACAAATTAGGGATATGTGTACACACTATGTATGTACAAAAATCTTGTGTTGGTGAGATTTTTCTCACTTTTATCGGGTGTTTATTAACTGTCTAAATCACAATGTTTTACCGTATATCTAAAACAGCTATTTCGATTATCGATTTTACCAATTCTTAGTATGACTTTGGAACCAAAAGTACCATAAATAATGAATCGAAAAATTGGAGGAAATTGAGTTCTAAATTACTGTTTATTTTTTTAACATTACCTCTTGTTTTTATAACAAATAATCTTTTACAACAATTCTTAATTCATTTTTTTGAAAAAAAAGCTACTAACTGAGACTAAACTTGTGGATTTAGTTATTCTAATTTTTTCAATTGAAAGTGCGAAAGTGTTGCATCGCATTTCGCAGCTAAAATGTTTTGAGATTATCGACGTGGGACGTGATTTGGATTTGTGACATACACTTTTTTGAATTTTTTGGTTTTCAATTTTGTCCAATTAATTTTATTAAACTTAAAAAGATAATCACTTTTTTCACGTTTTTCCGTCTTTGAGCTTCCTATATCCTTCACTACTATCCTTGCACACTTTCTTCTCCACGACCTTCGCTCATTTGTATGCATGTCAGCTTTTTTATACTCTCGCAACCTGTTGCACAGAGTATCATAGTTTTGTTCACATAACGGTTGTTTGTGTCACCAAGAAATATAAGAGTTAGATATGGGGTTATATATACATAAATGATCAGGATGACGAGTAGATTTGAAATCCGGATGTCTGTCCGTCCGTCTGTCCGTCTGTCCGTCTGTCCGTGCAAGCGATAACTTGAGTAAAAATTAAGATATCTTAATGAAACTTGGAACACATGTTCCTTGGCACCCTGAGGAGGTTGCTTTCGAAAATGGGCAAAATCGGTCCACTGCCACGCCCACAAAATGGAGGAAACCGAAAACCTATACAGTGTCATAACTAAGCCATAAATAAAGTTATGAAAATGAAATTTGGAACATAGGATCCCATTAGGGAGGGGCACATTTGGATGTAATTTTTTTGGAAAAGTGGGCGTGACCCCGCCCCCAAATAGGTTTTTTGTATATAACTCGCAAACCAATATAGCTATATAAGCCAAACTTTCTGCAGTCGTTTCTTTTAGCCATTTCCTTATACAGTCCAAAAATGAAAGAAATCGGATAATAACCACGCCCACCTCCCATACAAAGGTTAGGTTGAAAATTACTAAAAGTGGGTTAACTCCCTAACGAAAAACGGCAGAAACACCAAATTTTACATAAGAAAAGGCAGAAGAAAGCTGCAATGAGATTTTTTTACAAAATGGAAAATGGGCGTGGCGTCGCCCACTTATTGGTCAAAAACCATATCTCAAGAACTATTCGACCGATTTCAATGAAATTCGGTACATAACACTTTCTTGACACCCTGATGACACGGGTGGAATATGGGCGAAATCGGTTCACAACTACGTCTACTTCCCATATAACCCAATTTTGAATCCCATCTGATTCGTTCACTTTATAATGTATTCATAAGGAACCAATGAAGCTAGCGGAATAAAACTTTACACAAATACTGTATTTGAGCTGTGACATCACTTGTGGAAAAATTGTCAAAATCGAACCATGACTTTTCAAGGCCCCTGATATCAAACATGAAGAACTCAGTGCCTAAGGTTAATTTTTCACCGAAAATATAGGTAAATCCCTCAGATATTTTAATGTAATTCATTCCCTCTGAATTTTTTTCTTATAACAGTTTCTCTCTGTACCTGAAATGGTAAAAATTGGGTCATAACTTCCCCCAGATCCCATATACCTAATTATAAGTAATATTAAATTAAGTGAGCGTATAGTCTTCGATACGTTGTATCTTGGTGGTGAAAACGAGTGAAATCGGTTTAGGAATTACCTCAGTCCCCATATACTATTTATGATGATTTTCGTTATTCTATTGAACTTTATGCCGAATATATGGGTCGAAATGTGTTGTCTTTATAAAATTACATCAATAAATTGCGAGAGTATAAAATGTTCGGTTACACCCGAACTTAGCCCTTCCTTACTTGTTTCATATTGAAAATGCAGCATTACAAAAGTGCAACGCTTTTTTGTATTCTTTGTTTTGCATTTCTTTTATACGTTTTAGTCTTTGACTACGGCCATATATTTAAAAGGTATGAAAGTGCACTTTGTTTTCAATTTCTTCCGCCATACAAATTGCTGCAGCATTAATTGGATGTCTATGACGAAATTGTAGATAAAATATCGCACGACAATGTGAAATAATTTTGAACAAAATAAATAACTATGAAAAGCTGTGGAAAATTTTAGTATAGTCTCCAGGTTTAGCATATAGACCGGCAACTAATCGAACCATCGGATTAACTCAATTTAATTATATTTAATCGATAAATATTTACATGACCTCATAAAAATTTCCGTTTACAATTTCTATTTATTCTCTTCTTGTGAAGAAACGCAAATAAACTGTGGCAAACTTTCATTGTATTTTCTTTGACGGCAGCAGAAGAGTTTGCAATGACAGCATTTGAATTGAATATACACTTGTGCTCACACAATTAAGCCACATGAATTGTATGATTTACAATTTCATATAAATCAAATATCGAATTTTAATGATGAATTAAAATAAAAAGTTTTACAAAATTAAAAGAATAGACTTAAATTTAATTAGACTTAATATTATATTTTTTTATCAACGGTTTTCTCGTCGAAACTGTTCTCTTAATGATCCCAATAGGGATTAAGTTCGCGCTATGGACAGATCGTTCGAAACATTTGGTATGGTTATTCTTAAGTCAGTCCTTAGCCACCCTAGATCAGTGCTTCGGGTCGCTATTTTGCTGAAAGATCCAAGCTTAAGGTAAATAATCCCTATTAAAATGTTCTGTTGAAATGTATTTGTCCATGCGCCAGTCATTTTACACTCAATTTGCATGGCTGATAATCCACCATGTTTCATATATTTTGTTTGTGTATCGTGGGTTTAATTCTTGTTATTTTTGTTGCCTGGTATAGGGTCTACCATCATTCCCGAAGTCAACATGAATTCATCGCTCCATGCCACTAGATCTAATAATTTGGAGCCCTTTACTTTTACCTGCGTCCTTGCAAACGATATCCTTCGCTCGATGTTCTTCTTCAATACATTTGGTCTGGGTCGAGCAATTCACCCATTTGGGAAATTTTCAAGCATTTTATGGCGGATGATGTGTGTTAACACACTTACACAATATCTATGCTCCATTTGAGCTATAATTTCACCTGAAATCATAAAAGAATCCAGCTTGCTCATTCGTGGTAATTACCTATCGTCGCAAGGTATTGTCTTTTTCGGTTTTTTACAAAGCTCATTTTCAAAAATTTATGTTTCCTAAAATATGGTAAAAGTTACTGGACCTTCCCTCTAAAAAAGTCAAATATTCCCTTACTTTCACAATGTTTTTGAGTTTTTTTTTTTTGAGAAGCTCCCATGTGATTTTTCCTTTACAAGGAGAAGAGCTCTTATTTTTGCCCAATGTCAAATAAAGAGTTTACAAAATGTTTTTAAATTAAATAAGGCAATAAGCCTTTTCACTTCTCAAAACTTTTTTTTTCGCTCAGATCATGATTTCCACGCTTTCGTTACAGTGGCCTAATTATGTAAACACACGTGATTAGACCAATTGAAAAACAATTTAATTTTTTTCGAAAACCATATTACTGATTTTTCTGAAAATGCTCTTTGTAATTTCGACACTTATAACGGATCTATTTTGCATACCATTATAAAAATGCAAAGCTTCTTCGATAACTTTTTTTCAGAAACGTAATTTTGAAACATAGTGGCTTAATTGTGTGAGCACAGGTGTACATTTGTGGGTGTGCACCTTTTTACTCTACGGATAATGACCGCGTGTGGGTATTATGGAATTTTTAATATGTAAAAATTGAAACAATTCAATTCTTCAATCAGAAGAAGTACACTAAAAGCAAACAATATTTGTTTTCAACAGAAAAAGTTTAAGAAAAAATTGTCGAAAACAGCTGTTGCGCTGATTAAATGAAAATTAAAAAAAAATTACTCATAAATATGTATATATAAAACAAGTGTGTGTAGCTTTTTTCGGAGACGTAAATTAAAACCGTGCGTGTGTAGAAAATTATAAAACAAAATACAACAACACAAATGAAATGTATAAAAATCAAAATAAATACGACAAGATAAACACTTGTATGCATAATTAAATGTTGAATGGTAATATTAAAAACAACAGCAACAACAACGGTTAAAAAATAACACAACAACGGCAATAAAACAATGCAAATAAAATAAAAAGCAACAGCTAAAATAAAGTACGATAGCAATTACAGTAGAACTTCTATAACTCGAAGATCTCCATAACACGAACTTTTGAATTGGCAACAGCGTTTATAAATCAAATTTCAAACAAATTTCCTTCCATAACTCAAACTTCTTTAAATTTCACACAAATTTCGTTCCATAAATCGAAATTTTCGACCAGGACATACAACAAAATTTAAATTTTTACTATCGAGACAGAATTTTAAAAGAGTCCCTCTCTATCGTATGGAGGCGAACAAAAAATATGATATTACACTTAAGTATTTCATAAATCATGTAAAAAAGGCATAGGATACAGACGTCAAGAGCCAAACAATAGCAAACTGCAACAAACAAAATTACAAAATGCTTGTTTTATCATACGTGCATAAAATAGTATGCGAAATTAATAAATAAAAGTGGGTTTAAATCTATATATTACAGCTTTTTGAAAAATTTTATACAATATTGAAAATTCTATAACTCGAAGTATCTCTAACTGGAAGTTTTTTTTGTGAATTATGGTGATTCGAGTTAGAGAAGTTTCCCTGTACATCAGCTGCTGCGACGAAAAAATCAAACAAAATAATACTAAGAGAAAAAGCACAAAATATACGAACATTGGTAAAAAAATGTGACTTCAACGCTGCTGCTACCGCGTAAATAACGTCATTGGGTGACCTTGTCGCCAACAACAAACATTTCTACATATATGTAGATGTTTATGTGTGCTTATGACTAGATACATACATGTGCGGTGACTCGGTATCAACGACGAAAAATATATTAAATGAAAATTAAATAAAATATATGTAGCATTTAAGCAAGAAAGTGTAACGAACGTATTGAACGTGTGCGCGAAGTGAGAAAAGATTTCAAATGTAATTTTGTTGTTATTTCTTGGTTTAAATTAGCAATGTACCTAATTACCCACGTGTATATATATATATGTACATATTTTGTGCTATTTTAGTATAGCAATTAAGCTGTTTTTAATTTTTTCTCTATTTTATTTAATAATGAGTCTTGATTTAGCACATTCATACACACACTCAAATTATTTATAATAACACATACATATATATGTAGGCACTTTTATTGTGCTCTCGATCACTTGGACTTCCTATTTATTGCTTAAATCTTGTGCAAATTATTGTAAAATTAAAAGAAGTGAAAAGAGGAATTTTGTATGTATTTCTTTGTAATTTTAGTAGACACATTGGAATTTTTTAACTTCACTTTAGCGAAAAGACAAGTTTATTATACGTTTTATGCAAATCCATTTTAATTATTTTTAAATAAATCTAGCGTATACTCTACGAATATAAGAATGGAATATAATAAATAAATCCTAATGTTATAAATTTTTAAAAATGTTAAAAAAAGAAGAACAATTTTCCATTTCAATTTTGAATTTTACTAGAGTCTGCAATAGGAAATATAATTGTTTACTTCTGTTAAATAATTATAGCTAAACTATTCAGAAGCAGGAAAACCAATTTATGAAATAAATTTCACATCCAGCCAACAACTAAATCAGTACTTCGTTTTTAGTTTTTGTCTTCTACATCTGCAAAGTAATATCCTTTATTTAAGTTTTGTTGTTAACCCATTTTCAAAATAGCTTGACTTTTTGCAATGCATTCTTTTTTAATTTGTTCCACTTTCAATTAGAATTAGAAACGTTCGCAAATTCTACTACTATTTGCAGCACATCTTTGTACATACTTACATGCATTCATACAAAACCACAACCACTTCCTGCCATGCAGTTGCCGCATTTACAAAGTTTATTTATTTTTAATTAAAAAACACAAACCAGAGAGTTACTAACCAATGCATTTACTATATATCTCAGCTTATTTGGTTGGCTGCTATAAAATGCAGCGAACGCAATGTCGTAGACCTTGTTACTTGTTTGGTTATGTGTAGCATAGCATAGACCGCAATGCAACCACAGCCATGAGCATCGATAGTCGTCAGCTATGTACTGCATATTCTGAGTTATGCAGCTGTTTAAAGTGAATGCCTCAAAACTGGAGCAGTAGGTGGGCTTATGTGGTAATGCGCTCCAACACAACCGTCCGTTAAACATTCACACTCACAGAGACACTTAAGCATGTATGCATCTCAAAAGCAGTTCCGAAATCTTTAGTAACCGACAGCATGTCTACTAGCAGTATTTGGTCCTTTTTTCCGCCGTAGTATTTTCTTCTTTCGTGCGCAAATTTTCTACATCATGGGTTGCTCTTCTATTGCTTCTTAATCCCTTTCATCTTTTTGTAATTTTAAATTGATTTTACTTTTTCGTACAGTTTCTATTCAAGTTTATTCCGAAGAATTGAAAGGCTAGAAAACCAAGTGGGAAGTTAGCTGCGATATTTATAATTTCTTATATATTTTTTAAGTATAAAAAGCGAAAAACGACTGGTCTTAATCAACACTTACAGCCGGTTTTTTTCATTGAAAATTAAGATCCATTTAATTTTGTCAAGTTTCCTGCGTTTCACCATTATCCACATTTGGCATCCAAAAATTAAAAGACAAGGAGTTAGTATAAATAACAGAAGTGGTGGATTAAAAATCAAATCTACAAGTGAGATGAAGGTATTTTCTGTTACTTGCTTTTTTTTTGTAATTTTGTTGTTGTTGATAACTTCTTTTTTATGTAGTACATATAATAAATGCTTATTTGATAAGTGGAGTTCATGATTAAAAAGCAAACAGTTGTCTGACTTAATATTAATCGCAAATTTAAGAAAATAATAAGTGCAGACTTCAAGTATCATTTTATTTTAATGAAGATTATAAAATATAAATAACTGCGTTTTGAAAGTAAGTCTGTTATTATTTAACTTTCAAATCTGCCAAACACAATGACATCCTTATTTTATATTTCCTCATATTAATTTTAATATTTTATTTTCTTTAGTTATTACGACTTTGAGTTATTTGAATCTTTGCTTATCTCAGTTTACCTGCAAATAAAAATTACGTGAATAACTGTTTCATTTCTCAAAATTCTGTAAAGTATATATTTATTCTTATTTTAATATGCCACTTCAGGTGCGAACAATGTGAAAATCCACTGTAGTTGTATGTGTTTATTGTTTACTGGTTATTTTAAAGGCGATTTTGAGAATAAGGCATCATGTACATCTTTTATTTGCATGAAAGAATCATAAATTTCAATCACTTTTAAAAACAATATCTCCAACTCAATGAGAAGTTGAACAACAAACAAAAAACTCAGAGCAAACAATCATGCGAAGAATTAACAATTCCGAGAATTCTCAAACAGTCGTCTAACAAGTTAACCAATAATAGGTTTATAAATAGATCTCTTCATGAGTAGGACTCGAGTGTTATTAAATCTTAATTGCATAACATGTTGTATCCACATCCTATATCCTCACATCATCTCACATTTTATGTTTACTTATACTACAAAAAAAAAAAATTGTTTGGTGCAATACTCCGGAAAACTCATTACTCGATTTTATTGTACAGTGTTATTTGCGCATGCCTTTCATTTACTTGACAAACATATTTTTTATACTCTCGCAACAAAGTTGCTAAAGAGAGTATTATAGTTTTGTTCACATAACGGTTGTTTGTAACACCCAAAACTAAGCGAGTTAGATATAGGGTTATATATACCAAAGTGATCAGGGTGAAAAGTGGAGTTCAAATCCGAGTGTCTGTCTGTCCGTCCGTCCGTCCGTCCGTCCGTCCGTCTGTGCAAGCTGTAACTTGAGTAAAAATTAAGATATCTTGATGAAACTTGGCACACTTATTTCCTGGCACCACAGGAAGGTTGCTTTCGAAAATGAGCAAAATCGGACCACTGCCACGCCCACAAAATGGCGAAAACCGAAAACTTATAAAGTGCCATAACTAAGCCATAAATAAAGCTATGGCAATAAAATTTGGTATGAAGGATCGCCCTATGAAGGGGCATATGTGGATGTAATTTTTTTGGGGAAGTGGGCGTGGCCCCGCCCCCAAATAGGTTTTTTGTACATATCTCGGAAACCAATAGAGCTATATAAACCAAATTTTCTGCAGTCGTGTTTTTTAGCCACTTCTTAATACATTCCAAAAATAAAAGAAATCGGATAATAACCATGCCCACCTCCCATACAAAGGTTAGGTTGAAAATTACTAAAAGTGGGTTAACTCACTAACGAAAAACGCCAGAAACACTAAATTTCACACAAGAAATGGCAGATGGAAGCTGTACTCAGATTTTTTTACAAAATGGAAAATGGGCGTGGCGTCGCCCACTTATGGGTCAATAACCATATCTCAGGAACTACTCGACCGATTTCAATGAAGCTTGGTTTGTAATAGTTTACTTACATGCCAATGATATGTTGTGAAACTAGGCCAAATCGCTTCACAACCACGCCTATTTCCTATACACCAGAACTTTGTAGACGATCTGAATCGTTTACATTACAATGTATAAAATAAGAACTATTGAAGATATCGGTGCAGAACTTTGCACAAATACTATGTTTATCGTGTGGCAGCTCCATTCTAAAAATCGCCGAAATCGGACCATAGGTTTTTAAGGCCCCATATATCGAACACGAGGACCTCGGTGCTTCTAACCTAATCTTTCCAACTTTCAATGGACTTTATGCAATATATATGACGAATATGTGGGTCAAATTGTGTATTATATAATATAAATAAAGTTAAATAAATAAATTGCGAGAGTATAAAATGTTCGGTTACACCCGAACTTAGCCCTTCCTTACTTGTTTTTCTATAAAAACGACCTCATCATTACACCCATAAATAAATGGGATAGATGGGCAAATGTTATCGACTATAAAAAGCATTGGAAGATTATTTTAAATTTTTTGTAATAATCCTCAATTAGTTTTATGTCCAAACAAATTGAATGTTAGTATTTGTAGTGGATTCTGCTGACTTAAAGTAATATTGCTACAGGGCGCTCATTTAACTCACTCAGGTACTTGCATATAACCAGTTTATAGAAAATTTAATTTATAAATATCATGCTTCTATAAACACAGAATGAGTCAAGCTTTATGAGTTTGTATAATTGCAATTATTAACAATTTGTTTTAAATGGTATAAGAATATTTTAAGAAGTAAGAAATCAGACTTCGAATTTTACGAAATAATAGTTTTATATATAGTATGATTTCTAATACAATAAATAAAAATCGCTAATAACTAGTACCCTTGCCACATATTTTTACTAGAAACATCTTGCTTTCACGTTTTCATCATAAAAGACTCACTCTATGGCATGTACAATACATACATATATACAGTTTCAACTGCAATTGCCAGTGCTTTTTTTGTTTCAACGGTAGTCATTACTTTGCATTAATTATCTAATGTGGTGTGTGGTGCAATTAGAGACACGGAAAGTGCTGGATATGCACAAGTATTTGTTCACATAAACACGTATGTATGTATGTATGTACATATGTATATTATTATAAAATTTCTATTGTATGTCGTTCAATACAATAAAAATGTAAAAGTTGTTGCTTGGGTCCATTGCAAAATTCATGAATGAGTCATTGTACCCAATAGCCGACAGAGTACTCGGTCATTCACTAATCGCTGCCGTGCATTTCAACTATTTATTTGCACTTATTGATAAACAGTTGTACTACATACATTTTATATATGTACATACATATAAACATTTTGCATTCATTGTTTTTGTATTCACGTTGTGCCAAGTGTAAACTTCAACAGGCAGATCGACCAGTAACGCCATTGCCAATTATAACGAAATTTTCGCATTTCATTTTGGCGCATTGACGTAATTTTTCTCACACTATAAATACACATTTTGCATAGACATATTGCATACATATGTATATATATTGTTTCCATTGTTTCTTACATATAAATATATACTTATATAATATACTAGCAGCCCGTTCCAGCTTCGCACGGGTTAAAACAAGCACTTCAAAAGTTATAAGTTTCTACACACACATACACACTCCCCGTATATATGTATGTATGTTCTTTTACGTTTCTTAAAAAAAGTAAAGTGAGGAAAATTCGTACATGATGTCTTTGATGCCGTTGTCTTTATCTCTGATTATGTAGATTTTGGGAACGCTCAGTGTTCCCTAGTGCGAGCTTGTATATGTCTAATATTTTTTTCTTCAAGCCGTACTCGAATCTCTAGCGCGTACTTGGGCGGTTCTGAAATTGTCTTCAGCAATCAGCTGCGATCAGTCGATAATCGACTCTCGCGCCTGTGCTTGTTAATTATTTGCTTAATAGCTATAAAAATGTAATTGAAAAATTATAAGAAATTATCGAGTCGCTACGCTGTTCGGATAGTTCAAAGTTACAATATATTATTTACTGAAAAAATTAAAATAAGATGTATTTAGTTCTGAAAAGAACTGAATATTAGTTGTTATCATTTTTAGTGACAGTTCATTTTTTATTTCCATAAAATATTCAGAGTGGCAACATGTGCGAAAATCCCGTCGGATAATCCATGTGTCTGATGCTTTCATGCTTTTTGGGTTAATTGTAATTTAGCGTTGTGAGATTCAAATCAAAAATTCTAACAATATGTAGGTATTAATACCGAAGTATAAATAAAGGAGTTTTTATAGCGGTGGTATTTAAATATATATTTTTATGAAAAAAGAAGAATTTTTGAAAACGGCACAGTTGTTTTTGAGTTTATTCATTATAACATTCATACAAAACTTTCCTCTTTATAATAGAAGTATAGATAAACTTTTTCACATTTCTTCAGAAGCCAATTTTTATTTACATGACTCCAGGTTTAACACGTAAATGTTTACATGGCCTAAATGAGCAACGAGCCATTTAAAAAAAGTAATAAATAATAAAACGAACTAAGTAAAAAAACCGCACTACTCTTGCCACATATTGACACTAATGACCCCTCTATACAAAACTTGCTGTGCATGTAGAGCCTAGAGCAAGGTGGTAACGCTGCCATAAAAATCGAAGGAATTTCTGTCAGTAAGAAAGAAAACCTTTCATGACAATAGCATTTGGCACACAAAATAAATTAACTTTTGAAAAATCCAAAGTGATTCTGCTGCCGAATATACAGTGGCTCAAACGCAAAATGGGACACCGCACTGTGCTACAGAAAGGGCCTCCAGTTTGAGTGAAAATTATACATTTCTTTAATAAAAAGTAAGCAACATATTTTGAACTTATATTAACTTCTAATTTCTCGTAAACTTGGTAACCAGCGCCCAACTTCATGGCAACTAAGCCAAAAAAAACATACACACCTACAATTTGAATGTCAATTGCAAAATGGGACACTTTTATTTTTGTTTATATTTGGATACATTTTTTTTTAATTAATATTTAGTAGCATAACCTTTTGCGGTTAAAACGGCTTGGAGACGGCTTGGAGACGTCTTGGAAACGTCTTGGCATAGATTCCACTAATTTTTTGCAAAAATCTAGTTGGATTTTTAGCCACTCTGCCATTATTGCAGTTTTAAGGTCATTGATTGAGCTAAATCGGTTTTTGTATACACGTCTAGCCAATTCTTCCCATACATGCTCAATGACATTTAAGTCTGGTGATTGTGGAGGTGGTTGCAATAATTTGGGACAGTTATGGATTAACCACATCTTCGCAACTTGGGAAGTATGCTTGGGATCGTTGTCCTGGTAAAAGGCAAAGTTGCTCTCGATACCCAATTTAGCTTTACTTTGCTTAACATTTGCCTTTAGTATATCAAGATAGGAAAACCTATTCATATTTCCCTCGACAAACGTTAAGTTTCCCACTCCTGCACTGGACATACAGCCCCAAATCATCACAGAACCACCACCGTGCTTTACTGTGGCACGTGTATTTTTACGTTCAAATTCTGTGTTCGGTTTTCTCCATACGTAGCTCCTGCCATCAGAACCATGTAAGTTAAATTTACTTTCATCAGTAAATAAAACCTATAACACCAAATATTTAGACACATTTATCACATTAGTTAACTTTAAATTGTCCTACCGTATTCCAAAAACTGTCTGCTTTTGATAAGTATTCTTTAGCAAATTTTAGCCGCTTTGCTTTGTTTCTAATGCTGATAAATGGTTTTTTCCTCATAATTCTACCGTGAAAATCATTGGAACGTAAAACATTACGGATTGTTTCTGCGCACACTGTTTTTTCAAGCTGTTTTTCAGCAAAAAGTTTTAATTCTGGAGCGCCAACAAAAGGATTCAATTTCACTTCCTTCAATATTCGGCGCTCATCATGGGAATTAAGTTTCTTTCCTTGACCTTCCCTACTTTTGTTGGCCAAACGAAACTCCTTGATATATCGCGTCACAATATTCTGCACTGTGGATCTGGGTTTTCCAGTTTTTTTGGAAATTTCTCGAATTGATAGTCCTTCAGACTGAAGTTTCACAATTTCTTGCCGCTCTTCGAAATTTGTTTGCTTTCCGCGCGGAGCCATTTCACAAAACACCTAAACATAACACACGATGATTATTCAATGAGTATTTATTGAAATTAAAACGCAGAACTTATTTCAGTTCCAAGAAATAACGGTGTCCCATTTTGCATTTGACATTCAAATCGTATGTGTGTATATGTGTTCGAAATATGTTGCTTACTTTTTATTGAAAAAACTTTTTGTTTTTACTCAAATTGGAGGCCTGTTTTGTAACATAGAGCGGTGTCCCATTTTGCGTTTGAGCCAAAGAAGATTAATCGAGTCAAAGAAGATTTTGTTAACTGTGAGAAGAATTAAGTTTAGATAATTATTAACTGTCATATGCAACTACATATGTTTACGTTTTTTTATCAGCTGATTTACAACGATTTACCATTTTGACAAATAAATACAATCTTTTTGTTTAAATAAATCAGCTGTTATTCTTACTAACTTGCCTGCCTTTTAATTTTTTGGATGCCAAATATGAATAATGGAAAATTTAAATAGAAACTAAAATTAAATGGAACTTCATTTTCAATGAAAAATTTCGTGTAACCGACTATAACTAACATGGTCTCCAAATTTTTTCTTTCGAATGACAACTTACCATAAATATACATGTATAATCAATTTATTGAGTTTCATTTAATTTATTTTCGATTCTTCTTTTTTATCCATTACATATTATTGTATCTATATCCAATTTCAATTCCTTCGAATACAAAATGAATAAAAGTTATAATTCAACTGCAAGAAATAACATTAATTCTCCAAATTACGGACTAACCGCACAAGCTGTTAGGGTTCCCAAGGAAGTTGTCGTTGCCGCACGAACAGTGTGTCTGAAATATGTTATTTTTACATTTACATATGTATATACTTTTACTATATATTCATATACATATACGGTATATATGTACATAAATTAAGGTTTCCTTGTCATTATATATGCATTAGCTGTTAGCTATATATAGTAAAACCTCTATTACTATGCAATTAGTGGTCATAGTGCACTTAGTAATTATCCTTACATTTCTTTTATTTCTAATTTCAGGTAAGCACCGTTTTACAAACCACAACATACTACTATATAGTAGCCAAACATTGGTCAAATGGCAGGTGATAGATCACAAAAGTAATTGCCGGTCATTGATTACAGTTAGTATTGTAAGTATGTGTGTGATTATGTATTTATTTATTAATAAGCCATTAGCAAGTTTTCATATGTACAAATATGTTATGTACTCAAAAGTTAATAAAACAAATGACAAAGTTTCTCACTTAGACAAAATCGAATTTATGTATATACATATATACACATATACATATATATTTTGTAAAGTCCGAGTATAAAAAAAGTTTAAACCTATGTGATATCTATTTATTGTCGATCAAAATCTATATGAGTAAGATTTATAATCATTTATATACAATGAAATCTCTCTGGGTGTCCGCCTAAGAGAAGGTCATTTGTTCTAAAAATGTAAGTTGGTGCATAAAAAATGTTCGCTCAAGGGAGGTGTCCGCTTAATAGAGATGTCCGTTATAGTACGTTTCTCTGAATACATATTACATTACATACAGTGTGTATGTTTTGAATAACTGTAAACTTAAGTATTCACATAGTAAAAGAATCCAAAAAGTTAACTATAATATTAAATATTCACACAACTCTATATAAGCTATAATATAACTACGGCTTTTAGAAATATATCGATATACATACAGTACTTACAGTTATTTAAATAATTCATACAGAATACATGATGTATTAAAAAATGTATTTATCAATATTAGTGTGGTTTTCAGAAACTACTTCAACTACTGTCAAATAGCTTCTACCAATTATCCATACATATACAGATATTGATTACATACTAGATAATATAGTATTACATTACATTGACTAGCATATAAGTACATATGGTATACACAACCCCATGAATAACTGCGCAAACACGCGACTGTTCCACACATTTCAGGCTATTACCCGTCAGCCGTCTACTGACTGACTATTTACGCTCCCACCTTCGAACCTCTTTGCTAGATTTGTGTAATAAAATCTATTTTCAAGGAATTTCTCATGTCGATCATGAACCGCCTTTTGCTTCCTTAAAATATTTTACTATGCAAACCATATACTCATTTTATTAGTGTAAGTGCATGCTCATACACCTAAGTATATGTGCTTTTCTCATTATAGCTTTTTTATTACAATATTTATGAATTGATGTTCGTGTACGTCTGCGCCCATGTTTTGCTTTTACTTGAACTGAACCGGTTAGCTTGCGAATTACTCGCTGCTACATAGGTTTAGAGTTGGTGGCTCTTTTAACCTTGAAATTTAAATAACATACTTTTCCAAATAACATTACACTTGGCTCGTCGGTAATAAATTAACAACAGTCATTATTATCATGTTTTTTTTATATATATTTGTTAGTTTAATCCCTGTAACACCGCAACACATCCCATGCCATATTGATGCGGCGTTGGGTATTCATAACGAATATTGTAATTAGTCAGACGCGTAGTACAAGCAGTAATTTGACGATTACTCAAGTTATAACGGCGTTGTAAAGATCAGTTGTTTTAATGTACATTAATACAGTGTTGCCATTGTGCAAGAGTATGTACTCGCTTGTTTTGGCTAAAATGAAATAGATCGATTAACTGAACTCGAGGTAAATACGAAATGAATCCAAAATAGAGCAATCTGAGCTTACTTAGGCTAGCATATTTTTTTTGTAGCGTTTATGATTATCATTATTTTTTATACTCGCGCAACAAAGTTGTTAAAGATTGTATTATAGTTTTGTTCACATAACGGTTGTTTGTAACACCCAAAACTAAACGAGTTAGATATAGCGTTATACCAAAGTGATCAGGGTGAAGAGTAGAGTTCGAATCCGGATGTCTGTCTTTCGTCCGTCCGTCCGTCTGTGCAAGCTGTAACTTGAGTAAAAATTAAGATATCTTGATGAAACTTGGAACACTTGTTTCTTTGCACCATAGGAAGGTTGCTTTCGAAGATGAGAAAAATCGGGCCACTGCAACGCCCACAAAATGGCGAAAACACCTAAAGTGCCATAACTAAGCCCTAAATAAAGCTATTGAAGTAAAATTTGGTACAAAGGATTGTTCTAGGAAGGGGCATATTTGGATGCAATTTTATTGGGAAAGTGAGCATGGCCCCGCCCTTACTAAATTTTTGTGCATATCTATATCAACGAAATTCTCAGGAGTCGTTTTTTTCAGGCATTTTCTTATATAGTCCAAAAATGGATATCGGATTATAACTACGCCCACCTCCCATACAAAGGTTATGTTGAAAACTACTAAAAATTTTAAGTGAGTGTGGCTCCGCCCACTTATGGGTCAAACACCATATCTCCGAAACTACTCGACCAATATCAATGAAACTTGGTTTGTAATATTTTCCTTGCATCCCAACGATATGTTGTGAAAATCGGATCACAACCATGCCTACTTCCTATATACCAGAACTTTGAAGTCCATCTGAATCGTTTACTTTACAATATATTATATAAAGTAAGCACTAGTGAACATATCGGAACAGAACTTTGCATAAATACTGCATTTATAATGTGGCAGTCCCTTTCTAAAAATCGCCGAAATCGGACCATAGGTTTTCAAGGCCCCAAATATCGAACATGAGGACCTCGGTGCTTCTAACCTAATGTAAGGGTTTCCAACTTTCAATGGACTTTATACCTTATATATGACGAATATGTGGGTCAAATTGTCTATTATATAATATTAAATAAATAAATTGCGAGAGTATAAAATGTTCGGTCACAACCGAACTTAGCCCTTCCTTACTTGTTATTTTTCAATTTATTATACTATATTTTATACCAATTTCCTGTATCCGCTCCCGTCTCACAGATTCCGTGCAGCTCATTACCGCACGACTAACAACGAGATTCAACAATAGTTTTTACGTTCATAAATAAATAAACATTTCCATTAGAGAAAATAATGGCGAAACATATGTATGCACACAAACCGCCAATGGCAACACTACACAAATTACACAATTAAGTAAGCTGGCCAACAGTCATAATAACCGGTTCATTGAAGTGTATTTTCCCTCCATTTTTTGTGCTTTTGTGTTTGTTGCCATGTCGAACGACTGCAAATCAATCCACATTGTCGACTGTCATCGAATATCCATCCATCCATCATTCAGAGCTGGTAATAACAATTTTCATAGAATTTTATAATTTGTGGAGTGAACCACACTATTTTTATTATAATCTCTGCATCCTTTGTCATTTAATAATAACGGTATTTATTTTTATTGTAGTTTTTAGCACAATTTGACTTATTTTTTCAATGATGGCGATGGTTTAGTTTAGTGCAATTAACTGTTACTTTGTACTTATAGGAGGAGACAATGGCATTTTATAAACGTATACATACGTACATAGTATTAGTACATAGTATATTGGTATATATTAAGAAAGTTACAATTGACCGAATATTCATCCATTAATCGATTTTGTTAACATATTTTCTAAATATAAGAACAATGTACATATGTAAGTTCAGGTGTAAAATTTTCCAAATTGTGGCAGTTTATATGGTAGATATCTAACATATTTGAGAAAAGAGTCTTTTTAGTTATCCATTCTTAAATCCTATTGTTTTCGAAATCCCAATACGAATTGTACTTTTGCTCCGTATTATTTGTTTTGATGAAGTACACACATAGGTCGTTTATTTCCTGACGAGTTTCATTAAACGTAGCATTATTCATTATCATCCAAGTATTCCGGGAAAAGTATTTTTTTGACAGAAACATTTTATTACGCTTATATTAAATATTTAAGTAACTGTACTATCTTTCCTTATCTCTCATATGACTTATAAAGTGCTTTCAGTCTGTATTTATTTATGTATAAGAAAAGTAACCTTCATGAAACGTAAATTTGTAGACGATAAGGTTAAATGCTCGCGGTTTTATTTAAGGTCTGTTTGTTGGCGTTTATTGATAACCGTATCAGAAATCTATCAAATGTATTAAACTATTGAATAGAAATATAAATTTAAATTTTTTAAACATACATATACATGCCTATACAAATTTTAATGTGCTCAAAGCTTACAATCGAATACATCTTGATCCACACCACTTTTTAGTGTAAAGCTTTCAAGAACATACGCAAATCTTAAACACTCATAAATGTATACACATTTATATGTTTATACCTAAGCGCATAAATTTTATAAGACAATCTGTTTAACCCTTTCATGCCCGATTAAAGTGGGAGAAGTTAAAATTTTTTTGACAGATATACATATATTGGTCTCAACTGAAAAATGAAGTGATAAAACCAAACCCCTTTGTATACTGGTTCAGGATGTTGCTTATAGGCACAAATTAAATTATTATAAATAAACTAAACACTTTTTTCATGTCTATTTTTTTAATTAACTCTTTTATCTTTATTTATTTATATAGTTCACTTTGTTTTAAAATAAAACAATTATTTTTATGTTTTCGAACACTTTTTATATAACCACTTTAGTATAACACTTTTCTCGAAACCGAGATTGCCTAGGCAACATTGGACATGAAAGGGTTAAAGATTCCAAACACAAATAGTTGCAATAATACTTACGACTTGAAATTGAATTGCACTTGTTTGTTAGTTCAAGCAGCAAATTATCTTAAACAACTTTAGACAGTCTGCTATCTAATCTACAGTTTAATTGTTTTATGCAAAAATGCTGAAGTTCAAGAACAATGCGATAAACTTGTGATTAATCGCATGACCAAGTGAGGGAAAAAAGAGATTTACAGTGGCACATTATGTTTGTTATACAATTATTTAATTTAAAAGCATTTTAAAAATCATACAAGAATAAAAAGTAAAAACAAAGTGAACATTTGTCAAAAAAAACCGAAAAAAAATTAAAAATTATGCAAAAATTAAAAAAAGTTAACATTTATAGAAAAGGCCAACAAGTTTCGTTTTTTTTAATATTTCTATTTAAACTTTTCCAATTTAATAAATTTGATTTTTTTATTTTTGCTATATTTCCCATTTACTATATTTCATTTACTGATTATTAGAAATATCAGATATTCGGTGCAGTTGCTTACCGTTACAAAAATATCATTTAAATGTTACTTAAATGTACTTGATAATTCTCATATGATGGTTTATCATAGCTTACATAGATATACAGTCATGTGAAAAATAATAGGGACACTTGCTTGAAAATAGATAAAAAATAAAATTAAAAAATTATCAAAAATGTAACATGCAATTGCAATTGCATAAAGAACCGTTATCAAAGAAAAAATGTTGATCTTTTTATGAAGTAAGATCGTTTTTGAGTGTGCGAAATAATAGGGACATTTGTCATGTGTCCCTATTATTTTTCACATGTCTGTATGTATGTAACATACATACTTATCTAGGTTATATAAATATTAGAGATACGTGATTCAGAATTATTGTTTTTTCCCCTATTGTTCATAACAATTACTTATTTGCCACTCTATATAATGGCACTCTTCCTGCTAGTTACATATTACTCTTATCAAACATGCTCTTATCGCACGCTGACTCGTTTATTGGCATTCTATTTATTTTGCGTCGCAAAAAACGGATTATATACCAAATACCTCACGCATTTAATCATATGTGCCCATGTTATATATTTAGGGTAGTATGTGTGTGTACCTGTTGATTGTATCGAAGCACTGATAAATAGCCACAAAATAATCTCACAATGGAAAGCCTGTTTCTGCTTTATAGGAAATTTGTATGCACTGACGTGGCGCGTTCAATAGCTTAACTGATTAAATGTTCGTCAGAAAGCAATTAGTTGGTTTCGTTTTTTATTTTGCAACTTATTTATTTTTTATACTACTTGGTATAAACATTGTTGTAATATAGTTTTCAATAAGGTAGTTGGTTACACATTTTAATGCTTGGAACTCATTACCCACTTTTCACTTTTCCACTTCCGCACACGCTCTAACCTCAATACTAAGGCTTTTTTGAACGCCTTGTTTCTTCCATTCATTGTGTAGTATATTTTATTGAGGTTAATTACATGTAGTTATGTATAGCTTTGCTATACTGCACTGTAGCAGTATAGCTTTGCTATACTGTGTGTTTGTTATTTTATAATTTTGATGCTTGTTATTTATAAACCACTTTTAAGAGACATATCTATGGCTCTAACTTTTCAAGGCCCCAGATATCGGATATTTTTTGACGAAAATAACAGTAAATCTCACAGATATTTCAATTTCATAGGGAATCTTTTTCTTCTAATAATGTGTCTCTGTGCCAAAAATGGATGAAATCGGGTCATAAATTCCCCTAACGCCCATATACCTAATATAAGGGTTTTCAAACAACCGGTGGGCTTTATACCGTATATATGAGTAAAAATGTGAGATATCTTAGCAAAATTAAGTGAGAGTATAGTCCTCATAAGGTTTAGGAATTACCTCAGCCCTCATATACAACATTTAATGATTTTCGTTATTCTAGTAGGTTTTATCTCGAATATATGGGTCAAATTGTGTGTTATCTTAATAAAATTAAATAACTAAATTGCGAGAATATAAAATGTTCAATTATACCCGAACGTAGCCCTTCATTTCTTGTTTCATAATATTTTCTTGCCTTTGATGAAATCTTACGAGCGTGTCGGAATTAATATGCAAATAGTGAATGTAGTAATAAATTAAATAATTTTTTGTAGGAAAGACCAATTTAAATTTTAAATACTGAGCTGCTATGCAAATATTTCATGTTTTCTTTATATATAAAAATTAATTGAAATTATTCAAAGCACTTTTTGTGTACATTCTTTAACAATTAACAGTTGTTTTTTAATAATCCTATATGGATATACATATGTATATATATATATTTACGTAGTTCATTAATGTAAACGTTTCTGACTAAGTTTTCTTGTTTGCAATTGAAAACTACTTTTTTCCTTTCTTAGCATCTAATGATTCAACTGGAGTACTGTGTTCAAAAGAAGCAATCTAAATTTTATCACACTTGATGAAATCAATATCAGGGTCCTTGAAAAGTTATAGTCCGATTTCGGTAATTTTTCACAAGTAGTGCCACAGATCATATGTGTAAAAATTTTTTTCCACTATCTTCATTGTATATATAATATTATCAAGTTAAGGAATGAGATGGAATTCAAAATTGAGTTATATGGGAAGTAGTCGTGGTTGTGAGCCGATTTTGCCCATCAGGGAATATTATGTACCGAATTTCATTGAAATTGGTCGCGTAGAGATATGGTTTGACCCATAAGTGTGCGACGCCACGCCCATTTTCAGTTAAAAAAAATCTGAGTTCTACTCGTACTTCTTTCTGCCATTTCTTCTATAAAATTTATCATTTCTGATGTTTTCCGTTAGTGAGTTAGCGCACTTTTAGTAATTTTCAACCTAACCTTTGTACGGGATGTGGGCGATTTTAACTATTTTCATGGTGTGTGGTGGGGTACTCAAGGGAACCGACTACAGAATGTTTGGTTTTTATAGCTGTATTGGTTTGCGAGATATACCCAAATATGTCCCTCCCTAATGTGATCCTCTGTACCAAATTTTACTTTCATAACTTTATTTATGGCTTGTTATGACACTTTATAGGTTTTCGGTTTTCGCCATTTTGTTAGCGTGGCATTGACCGATTTCGCCCATTTTCAATACCAACCACCTCAGGGTGACAAAGAATATATGTATGTACCAAGTTTCATTAATATATCTCAATTTTTACTCAAGTTATCGTTTGCACGGACAGATCATTTATATATATTTAAGCCCATATCTAACTCTTTTATTTCTGGGTGATACAAACAACCGTTATGTGAACAAAACTAGTATACTATCTTTAGCAACTTTGTTTCGAGAATATAAAAACCACACAAGAGTAAATAAATATTTTGAAATATTTTGCCTCATATTTTAGCAGTTTTTCTTAACTCAATATGAATATGTAACTAACGACACCAACAAAATAACCAAATACAGCAAAGGTTTCCTTATTAAATTCACATATCAACTTTAAATGCTCGTTTCGTACCTCAGGTCTGATTAACGGTGCTACTCAGAGTCCATTTGTAAACTCTTACAAGCATTATATGGTGCTCTTACGAGCATTATGCAAGTATAGCGGTTTAATGTTTTTTTCGTTTTATTTTAATTTTTGCCATCAAATAAATCTGTATTCTCATGAATTCTTTATATTTGTATCTACTTTTGCTGTTGTGTCTCATTAAAATGAAAATTATCTTTTGAAAAGATCGTCAAATTGCAGAAGTAAGCATACTTAATACACAAATATATACATACATATATATTTATATATATGTATACGGTCCCAGCTGCTTTAAGTACATGTCTGTGGTTATTCTTAAGTACGAGCGCACAGGTACATACATACGTAGCTACAGCCAACAAAAAAGGCTTTAAGAGCAGAAAATCATGTGATTAAGTTTAATTACAAATCGGCTTACGTGAACGACACAAGTTTGACAAGATATCAACGAGGGACTAAAGCAGAGACAAAATTGTCACACACCAGCTCGATTCGTAATACCCCTACATATAACTCTTACTACGTATATATATCCATATGTAGCTATAATACGTGTATTCTGCTTGACCCGTACTCGGTAGTGTCTTGTTACATTTTAACTTTTCTCAACATTGTTGTGCGCGTTTTTTGCTCCGCTGTTTATTATTATTTGGTTTTTTCCTCTCGTTAATAACCTACGTCTGCTCTGTATTTCTCGAGCTTCGTACACAACAACTTAAGCTGATTAAATGTAGAAGGAAAAAACCAAGTCATTGAAATTAAATACAAATGAAAATGTAAGAAATACAATTTAACCGATAAAGCAGCAATCAAACCGGGTTCAGAATATTTTATCTTATTTTTACTGCTATTGTGTGCTTTTTATTTCTATGAATTCTCTTATACTTACATATACAAGCTATCGCTAAGGTATTATTTTCCCTCAAAATGCCACCAATTTCCCTAGTTTCTACGCCCAACTCCTACCAAAGTCCATAGCTAAGAGTCACAGACGTCGTAGGCATATCGCGCCACGCTGTAAGCAGATAGAGAGGATTGTATGTACAGTAGCGGACACTCTATTAATGTGCGATTTCTTGATTTTCTTTAAAAACAAAGAGTTATATCATAACATTTTTTATGCAACTAGATTTATATACATAAGTATTTCCAACATAAATAAAATTTTCAGTTAAAAAGAAATATTTTCAATTTCGATTAGAAGTCAAAATAAAATATATCCGATATTTGAATTTCAAATATGGTATTTATTAAAAATATTCTTAAAACTGAACGCGATACAATAGAAACTCGATTTTTTTTTTTTTGAAAATACTAATAATGATAGAGGTACCAAAATGTCTTCATTTAATATTTCGATTTGGCTCGATGGCATGGTGCAGAATCATCCTGAAAATTACGTTGTGCATGAAGGAAAAATGCTCTTCAATTGAAGGGGCCATGTTCTGTTGGTATTTAATTGAGTTAACATTTTCATCAATTAAGGTCAACTTTCTAGCGCAATGATAAGAAAAACACTCCCAGATTATTAGGGTCCTCCCTGCCTAACGGTACTTTTGACACATGCATTATAGAAACGTTTACCAACTGCGAACGTGCGACATATCGCATGAACCGAAGTGGTTAATTTTGGATTTATCTGAAAATATGACTTTTCTCCAATACTCCTTGGTCCAAATTTTATGCAATTTAGCCACTGGAGGCGTTTTTGTCGCATTTTTATCGAAAAATGTTGTTTTTTTGGATGGTCAACGGGCAGTTAGTTAATCCGTGTTCTGATTTCGGTTCCATTCAGTTTTTTCCGAATTCGAATCCGCTTAATATGTGAGTCATCCTTGACTCTAGCCCTCTTTGGGCGTCCGGAGCCAGCTTTGTTTTTTATAGTCCCAGTCTTTTGCCCATTTTTACACTTTCCATTTTATTTGCAATGACGTGTAAACTGAGGAAAATAAATAAAAGCGTTTTCTTGTATCTGAATAATGTACTTAGTATAATAAATACTTTCTTGTAGATGAGAGTTTGATTTGTTAATACTACATCGATTCAAAGTCACTACAAGTAAGTGTCCCGTTTTTGTTTGCCCGCTACTGTTTGTAGAACTGGCGATCGTAAACGTGGTTTGACGGCTGTGACCTGATGTTAGTTAATCATAGTCGTCCGCCATTGCCGACTTTGTCGCGAACGACATCATCTACAACATTCAAGTGAAACGTACATACAAACATATATATATACATATGTATATATATACATATACATATATATATATACATATTACCCCATAAATACAAAGAGGTTGCACTTGTTTTCTGGTTTAACACGTTCTTTATGTTGTTATCGTCATACGCGTGTTTGTATGGGCTGTTAAGTTCGACGTTGTCACTGTCTTGTTGTCGTTGCTGATGTGGTTAATGTCGCTGACAGTCGTATGTAGAACTTGGCATCACATAACACTACGGTCGTTCCACATGTTGTCTCCATGCATAGGTGTAGCCAAATATGTGATTCATGCAGTCTGCAGGGGATTTGTGGGCATTTTTGTGCGTGTGTCGATGCTTCGCTTGCACGATAGTCTGCCAATGCCGTTTGTTGCGTGGCTTGGCTTGTTATCGTTACATTACTTACCACGTGAATGCATGACGTTGACGACATCTGACTGTAGTTCGTGGTTTTGGCGCAGCTAGATATGTTGTTGGTGTGGCCACACTTGTCTAACTAGTTTTGTTGTTGTTTTTGTTGGCAACATTGCATATACATTAATTGCAGTACCTCACTGGTATTTAGCTGTTTCCATTTCTCATACCTTGCAAGCCATCGCGACAGTACGAGTACAAACATATATTTATGTACCAACTCCATGTGTATGTATGTATGTGTTTGCATTTATGAGTTCCTATCAATATACATATACATATATATATATACATATGTATGTCTAGTGTTTTCTCTGTCTTTGCGGGTGTCAAGTGGTCAGGAGACAAGCGTTTTCCTTTGCTGGTATTGTTACCAGAAAAATACTACATTGTGTACAATACCAAGTGCTGGTATTTGGTGACATACATCTGGTATTCGTACGTAGAATAGTATTGTTACTACATGTGTGTCTCGGGTATAAGAGTATTATTAAGAATTTTTTATATTTTTTTACCCAAAAAAAGTATTTTATGAACGAGAAATATTTAAGGGTGAATTTCAGAAAAATCATATTTTAAAATTATAGTTTCGAGATAATCGAAATTAAATTCACGCACACTTTACAATACGCACTCTGGTCCGCTCCATTATATTAGCTACAACTTCGTAAATTTTCGAGATTTTCTTTTTATCGAACTAAACCACTGTATTTTCTGTTTATCGAAAAAAATAGATTTTTTTTTTAATTTTACATGGATTGTTCCCTTCAAGTTTTATTTTTTTAAATAAATTCAAAATCAACAAAAAACTTCGAGTTATAGAATTTTCATTATAACATATAAATTTTCAAAAAGCTGTAAAATATAAATATCTTGACTGTATCCCATGCCTTTGTTACATGATTTATGAAATCCATTAGAGTAATATCATTTTTGTTCTTCTCCATACGATATAGAGGGACACTTTTAAAATTGTGCATCGATAGTAAAAATTTAAATTTTGTATTATGCCCTGGTCGTAAAGTTCGATTTCTGGAAGGAAATTTATATGAAACTTGGCTTCTAAACGCTATTGCCAATTCAATTGTTCGAGTTATAGATATCTTCGAGTTATAGAAGTTCGAGTTATGGAAGTTCCACTATATTTGATTGGACGTTTTTTATTGCCGAGAATAAGACTTAAATAGAAATCTATAAAAAAATAACATTTGCGCCGCGTTAGAATAATATAATATATTTTTTATTTTAGAAGCTAAGGATAAAGCAAAACTTTCACACGAAAAGTGATTATAAATTTTAAAGAATTATTGTGGTAATGTAGCATAATATATTGCTGCTAATAACAAGAAACCACACCCTTTCTGGTGAGATTTCAAAGTTAGAAATCTTTAAAACACCACCAAGTTTAGTGAAAAACAATAAGATAGGAACTGAAGAAGCAAATCACATTTTATATAATTTTATTAATCTATAAATGTTCCTTTTAAACTACAACGTACGAATAAACTTTTTCCTGCGACACGCACCAGAAGTAAAGCACTTCGCTTTAGCAGCTGTTTAGTATTAATCATTTTGCTAATATTAAAAATAAGAGAATTTTTTTTATATACCAATATAAAGTCTGACATCATAAAATGAATTGAAAAGTTGCGTTTGACATACAAAAACACGCTGCGCATATATATTCTTATCTAAACAATCACACTTTTTTTCTATTTCTAACTAAATTTATGAAGATTATTTGCCGAGTGATGAATTGGCGCATAGTAATTAATCATATATATTGATGATATGGTGTGCCCATTGTTATCGAGCAACGATATTTTATGCGATAAACATATGGTGAAAAAATGCATTTTATTTTGTTATAAAAAGGGTGCGGGGAGAGGTGTGAGCTTTTGTTTGTTTAATAGATTTGTATAGCAAAAATAGAATTAAATAAACTGGAATTTAAAACTGAATATACAATAATATTATATTTTTATTGTTCGTTTTGTCAATAATTTGTGCTTAGAGCCATTTTTAACCTTGTGAATGGTCTAAAATGTCAAAACGAAACTTGCTATCACGAAGTTAGCGAGCAGAGAAAAGACGAAATAACGAATGAAAAGCTCATATGGGTTTTCATATGGTTCTGACGTACTGCTGCAATCTTTTGTGCTTATTTATAAATTAATTTAATATTATTTGTAATATTTTTATTCTAATATACAGTGGAACTTCTCTAACTCGGATCAGTAGAATCCACAAAAGACTTGGAGTTAGAGAGACTTTGAGTTATAGAATTTTAATTAAAACATATAAATTTTCAAAAATCTGTAAATTATAGATTTATACACAATTTTAATTATTTACTTCGCAAAAAGTTTTGTTTAAATTCATTAAAACATGTATTCTGTAATTTTGTTTGTTGCACTTTGCTATTGTTTGGCTCTTGACGTCTGTATCTCATGCCTTTTTTACACGATTTATGAAATCTCTAAGTGTAATATCATATTTTTGTTCGCCTCCATACGAATATAGGGACTCCTTTAAAATTGTTTCTTGATAGTAAAATTTTAAATTTTGTATTATGTCCTGGTGGAAAAGTTCGACTTAAGGAACGAAATTTGTACGACTTATAGAAATTCGAGTTAAGGAAGGAAATCTGTATGAAATTTGATTACTAAACGCTATTGCTAATTCAAAAGTTCAAGTTGTGACGATCTTCAACTTATAGAAGTTCGAGTTATGGAAGTTCCACTGTACTTATTTATTCACTTACTCAATCACACATCTGCAAATTTTAAGAACCGAAAAAAAATTAGTAATGAATTTCTAATGACAATACCTTTCAGATTGGACTCCAATATGCTGAAAAACTCTTACGTTCAGTAGCAATTAGTGTTTTCACTTGCCGTTCAGCTCAGTACAAGTGTTCGTGCATTTGTATTTGCCAACTCATTCACGGTTTATACAACATTTAGCTAAATTCATATTTATTTCATGCGTTATATATTGCATACACACTGATTCAGCAGTATGAAATTATTTTTCACTGCATGTGTCCCACACAAAACACCGGTTAGAACACCAGCCAATGCATTCAACTTACTGCTTCTCTTCCGTGTTTCGCTTGGTCTCCACCACTATGGTGCCACCCTCTACAGTCTTTATGTTTCATATGTTTTTTATGGCAAAAACTATTTTGTACCAATATTTTTCTCTTTGCTGCCTTTTCACATATCTACACCACGCACGCATACCTTGTGTGTTCCACTTACATATATGTATGCTTTCAAATGTGCAACGGATGCTGGTTGCGATGTGGTTCATAGAAGTGCTTCTATGGCGCAATGTTGAACATTTATAGGCTTGCACATGCCACACGATGCCTTCAACTATGTGTTAAATTCTTAACACCAAGTAATTTTAATTCACTGTTTTATACTTCGGAATTGTTTCATATGAATTATACTTCAGGTAATGGTTGGTATTTGCTCCGTTTGCACTGTTTACTCCACCATATATTTTTATCTTTTTTGATTCCATGAATATTAGATTGAAGATTTCTCATTTATGCGCTTTCTGAGCTTCTATTAGAGATACTGATAAAATCAACATATTTTAGCTATATATTAATACAATAAAATGGAAGGATAAATCTATAAAACAATAAAGAGTTGAAATAAAGTATTATATTACTGTTTAATAAAAGACCCACATTTTGCCAATTTTATAACAGATACAAATATATATATATATTTAGTAGGTTGTTGTTGTTGTTGTTGTAACGGTTATCTATCTCTGACTGAAAAGAGAAGCTTAAGTCTAGTTGTCGTCGAAATCATCTAACGGGAGGCCCAGGAAACGTGCTGTTTCGACAGGGTTGGACCAAAGGGAGAGGGGTGTTAGATGAGTAGGGTTCATTGGGCATACAAAGAGGTGGTTAGAGTCATGCGGGGACTCGTTGCATGCGGGACATGTATTTTGAATGTCGGGGTTCAGTCTGGATAAGTAGGAGTTTAACCTGCTACAATATTCAGATCGAAGCTGCGCAAGGGTCACTCTGGTTTCACGTGGCAACTCGAGCTCTTCGTCTGCTATAGGTGGTGGTTTGGTTCCAAGGACGCCGTTCACCGGAAGGGAGTCGATGAAGGTGTTAATGGCTCCACTGTGAATGGCGTTTAGGGCGTGTCTAAAACTGTTTGCGTCCGCAGTTTGGTCGGTATAGGGGTTAAGTTCGTCGACGTATTGAAGGAGCGATCTCTTGATGCACCTGGGGGCGGTTCTGCTTCCAGCAAGTGAACTGCTTGGTAAGCAGTTCATTATGCTCCTTAATAGGCAGCATAATGGCCTCACTATTTAAGTGTGTCATTGGTGACATCAAGAGACATCCTGTTGCTGTGCGGAGTGCAGTGTTCTGGCACGCCTGTAGCTTCTTCTGCTGCGTGTCACTGCATCCAGGCGACCATACCGGTGCTGCGTAATTTACGACCGGCCGGCCGATAGCCTTGTAAGTGGCCAGCAACGTTTCTTTACTTTAGTGACTATCGCAGTCGTGTGTGGAGTGAAGGAGTGTAGACTGTCAAATGTAACTCCCAAAATTTTGGGGTTATTTACTGTCGGAATTTGTAAGCCATCGACATGAATGTTAAGACTTAGTCTGTACTCCTTCGTCCAGTTGGTAAAAAGGGTCGCCGTGGATTTAGTGGGTGCGAGTGCCAGGCTCCTCGCAGAGAAGAAGCGAGAAAGTTCGGGGAGGTAGCTGTTCACTTTCGAACACATGTCATCGATGCCAGTGCCCGACGTCATTATCGTACAATCATCTGCGTAGGAGGTAACGGAAATTCCCTCTGGTGGTTGAGGAAGTTTGGAGATATAGAAATTAAACGAGGACACCGCCCTGTGGAACCCCTTGTTTAATTTTCCTAAGTTTTGATGTTTTACCGATTACGTCCGTAGGAATGGGAAGAGCGGCGAAGGCATTCTCGGTGAATTCCGTGAAGCCGTCCCAGTTAGCTTTGTTAAAATTAACATAAGTGCGGCTGTCCGCGGAAATAAAGTCAGGAGGTTTTTCAATCGAGATAATTATGGGCAGATGGTCTGATGCAAGGGTTAGCATAGGTCGCCATGTTATGCTGTTTATCAGACCACCGCTAGCAATTGTGATGTCTGGCGAGCTGCTGCAGGTGCTCATAATTCTGGTGGGAGCTTCGTCATTCATTGTGCAGAATGTCGAATCGTCTATCTGTTCTGCCAGCGCCATCCCTCTCCGATCATTTGACAGGCAAGAATGCCAAAGATCGTGGTGCGCGTTAAAGTCGCCAAGTACCAGTCGGTTTTCACCACGAAGTAGCGCACTAATATTCGGGTGGTATCCTGTTGGGCAACTTGTAACTGGGGGGATGTATATATTAAATATTTCCAGCTCGACATCGCCTGACCGGACAGCTATACCCTGACATTCTAGGATAGAGTCCCTGCGGTCGATGTCACCTTCGATAAGACGATATTGCACGGTGTTGTGTAGTATGAATGCTAGGTCACCACCACTATCTCGCTCGCGATCTTTACGTAAAACGTTGAAACCTGCACAACTCAGAAGGTCTGAGTGGCTGTTTAACTTGGTTTCTTGGACCGCAGCTATTGATATGCCTTCCCGACTCATAAAATCAGCTATCTCCTCGATCTTACTCTGGAGCCCGTTGCAGTTAAACTGTAAGAGTCGGGTATGTCTTGGTGTTGCTGTCGTGACCCTGGGAGTGAGGGAGTGACGTACAGGTGGAGGTTGTTGCAGCTGTGTTACACGCAAAGGAAAATGTCGCACTTCGGTGTTGTTTGGCGACTCCGATGTTGTTGGTTGCGGGGGCAGACTCCTATTACAGCATGGGGCAACGTACGATACACTCCACTCACGTATGGTGCGCAGGCCGGAACACGTCGGAAAATGACACCAGCCAGTGCAGGAATTGCATCTGAATGAGGTCACGTTCCGACGTATTACGGTCCTGAGGGTGGCGGCGCATTGCGCGAACTGGGTGCAGGTTGCACTGCCGTAGAGGCAACAGTCGCAGTATTGCGTTGACAGCAAGGGGCCACATAACGTGTGGTCCACTCCCTATGGGTCTTAAGGCCTGAACAGGTCTTAAGATGGCTCCATCCATTGCATGTGTTGCACCTAACCGAGGTGGAATTTGGATGGAGCCTTTTAGCGCATACGCAACAGAAAAATACCTCAGGCCCTGGGTTGGACTCTATGCCAGCCCGGAGTAAGAGGATATGGAGCAACCCTGCTGCAAGGCGTTGCTCCAATGACGTACAACTAAACTTAAAACTAATCGATCCAAACAGGGTTAGATCGCCGAAAGGGCAGCCCTTGACCGGATAAAATCCGGGTCAACTCCGGTGCGTAGAACCGGCTGCTGTGGGAGTTGTATATATAGGTATATCCTTCCGATAGTACTGTTTGTTACATTTGTAACTTATCCATTCTAATTTTATAGCGGTACTTTAATACTCGTTTCGAACATATTGTCAGCAGTGTTGCTCCGTTTTAAATGTGATTTAATACCATTCATTGTCAATTCTCCACTCTCTCTCTTTTCTGCGTTGCCTCTTTGCTACTTTTGGCCGCTCTTTATCATCTTCATATGTCAGTTTCGGTCATTGTATAGAGAAGTAGGGAAACTCCAAAAACCCACCTCCAGAAACTACTTTTGACATTTAAGCCAACATGGCCGCCTATGTTGAGCTAATTCATATTCCCCAAAATTGGTTTCGCATAATCAATAATTTGTGTATTATTGTTTATTACCATTCAAATTTTTGGTATTATTATGATGTTATTAAGTGTTGCGAAATTAAATAAAATTAATTCTTCTTGATAGGGATGAATACCCAACATAGGTTAGGTTAGGTTGGTTTGGTAGGCCTGTAGGCCACGCATAGACCAGTTATTTGAAAATATTTTTTTTAATGGAAACGAGAAGATTTATTTTACTATAAGTGGGATTCTCGAAATAGCATTGTAATGCGATATGGTACTAAAAGTTAGCAGTAATTAAAACAGTATTATAATTTAATTATTTTGAAGTATTTCTAGACAAATTGAGAATGGAAAATACAATTTATACATAAGTAAATATGCATGGGTATATTTTTATTGTAAGAAATATGGAAAAATTGCATAAATGAAGGTTTTGATCGGCCGTACAAATCGATTTTACGCGCGTTCATCAATGAATAAATGGGAGAGATCAAGCAGTTAATAAAATAACCCTCTTATAATAATGATATAAATTTTATCTATAAATTTTGTCTTTAATTGTGTCATGTATGGCCACTTTATGGCAGCAGACCTACATACGGAGTTAAGGTTTTTTTTTTAAATTGTATAAAAATTATTTTTCAAGTTACTGCGTTCAAATATAGAAATATTTGTCCCTTTTGAACAGCTGACGCTAAATAATATAAATCATAAAAATTTAAGATTACACTATACAGTGGAACTTCTCTAACTCGAATCTCCATAATCCACAAAAACTTCGAGTTATATAATTTTCATTAAAACATATAAATTTTCAAAATATGTGTAATATTATATTTTTTGTTTGGCTCCGTGCAATATAGAGGGACTCTTAAAAGAGTTCGAGGTATAGAAATTCCAGTTATTGCCAATTCAAGTGTTCGAATTATGGAGATTTTCGGGTTATAGAAGTTCGAGTTATGGAAGTTCCACTGTATTTTCAAATGAGTACAATACATTATATATTAGCTATATGAAATTATTTTATAACTTGTTCGTTTTATTCTTTTGCCACCCTATCCCAATAAAGCTTTAATTATGAAAAGCAAAAACAATAACTAGACAAACTGTCAAATAACTTACATGGTTGCTCATTTCTTGCTACCTTATTTCTGTGGTGAATAATTATGCCACCACATTCGATAAAATGAAGCTCAAATAAATACTTTCTTTATTCTTAAATTTGGAAGTAGAACGAGGTGTTGCAACAATAAGTGAGAAAATAAACTATTTTTTATCGAAAAAGTATTACATGCTTTGAAATAATCAGTATTTTTTGTACAACTTTTCAATAAATTTCGCAAAAATTCTACAATGCAACCATTTACCGGTAAAAAGTCAATCATTCGGGTTTCACAAGTTATCCTTTTCATTTCAGTTTTAATTTTTGTAGAATACATATACAATTGAAAAAGTGTTTTCGGTATTGTCACTATTCAGGAGCTTTTACAATGTAAATGTCTCATAGTATATCCATAGATAATCATCAATACATCAGCTGTTCAGCCGAATTGAGAAATGAAATGTGGCAACAGCGTCACACTCGGGTTCATTGCACAACAACCTTACTTAATTACAAATTGCGTTGTGTGCCTGTCAACCCGTGGCGGCTGAAGTTAAATTTAAAACATCAAACACAAAGGATTCAGGCAACTCGCTGCAGTCACTCAAACGAGCTACAGACAGCACTACAAAAACAACGTCACAGCCAGCAACATCGGCTGTCGACAAAAAGAAGTGCAAAAACAGAGCTATAAACACACCCTCCGACACATTAACGTGTCAAAAACAACCTTACACAGCAGCTATGTAATGCGTCAGCTGTCGCTTTCGCTGCGCATGTTGACGTAGACGTTGGCGTTGATGGCTTCGCCCGTTGAGTTGGCCACCGGGTTTTGCATAGAAAAGTACTTTTGTCATTTAAAGGACGTTGAAAGCTATAAAGTTTGGTTAACTCCTTACTAACCAACGTCAACCATAAGAATGTTCTTGTATGTATGTATGATTATGTTTCTTCTGTGCGCCCCACCCTCTTTTACAGGCAGTTTACAAACGGTTCTAAAGTTCCGTTATTGATTAAATGTGGCAAATGCGTGCTTCGCATGCGACAGGTTGTTCGAAGGGTACGTGCGCGTCACATTTACATATTTAAACATTTATGTAGGTATGTAAGTGTATACTCTTATTTATGTACATCAACTCCCAGCACCACGCGTTGTCCTGCTATACCGTGTCGTTACAGGTGGAAGGAGAGTAGTACAACGTCTGTGGCGCATCAAAGTAATCGCACGCAGCTGTTCCCGCGACTAAGTGTATTGTTCTCGACGGCTCAACTCACAGCAATGGGACATATTATATATGTATGTATATAAGTATATAATGTGCCTAGCTCCCGGCCTTCTCCTTTTTTATTAATTTTTATTTACCTTTTACTGCTGTTTTCGTAGAATTTGCGTGCAACTTTAATAACACATTCACAAGGTCTCTGATTGTTTCTATACACTATGACTGAGACGTTGTATTGTTCACACATAGTAGTCTTCATGCTGTTGCCTAACAAGCTTCCAAGTTTTCTTTTGTTTGAATTCGATTTGTCGGCATCTAAGGCATTATTTTAATTGATTTTCAAAATTTCTTAAAGTTTCCGTTTCTATTGGGAAACTGTGTACGTCTGAATTTATGGAATTCTCTTGACAAGCTTCCGATTTTTGCTGATGCTTAGCAACTTGGGGTTGGTGATGAGTATAGTTGAAATCCAGATATATGTCTGTGTCCGTACACGCCAAAAATAGTTGAGTAAATCTTAGTGAAACTTGGAAAACATAGAAAAATTTCTCAGATATTCTAAGGAAATTTAGAGAAGATATTTTCCTTATAATGTACATACCTCTGTCCCGAAATCGGGCCAATACCTTCACCAGCCTTTCTAAATGAACGTATAATCTTGAATATAATATTTCTTGGTGGCAATTGTAGTTGAAATGGGTCCAGGAATGCCCTCGGCCCACATTATACTAGTTCGTTATTAATATTATGCAATCTAATGAATATCCGTCCATTAAAAAAATATTTGACATCATTGAACCTGGAACGCATACCTTTTTTTGCTCTAAAAAAATATTTAAATATTTAAGAGAAACCATTAATATATTTCATATATGTTTCGAAAAATAATTAAATTATTCGGTTGTTAACATTTTGGATTCTTTTAACAAAACGTGAGGAGAGTCAACACATCTATAAAATCTTCTAATTTCGACTTCATTTCCCTGCCAGCCAAAGGTGGTGAAAAAGCTGGTTAAACCGAAGTTTTTTAAACCCACAAAAGTGGTAAAAAAAAGTGGTGAGTTTGCCATAGGCCAGCATAGCTGCTTGTGAGTTTTTTAACCACTATTCCCCTCACACGTACGAATACAAAAACAAAACAACCCAAACGTGTGCGTTGGTGTTAGTAATTGAAGAAACATGAGGGGAAAGTGGTTAGGCCTGGCTGGCAGGGTTTACCCGCGAATACAGAATTTCACTACATAATAACAAATTATGTTATTTGCTGAAAAAATATAATATTTTTATATTGCAATATTTCATGATCATGATACCTACTGGGATGCTACGCCTCTCGCATCAACGTTGCCAATTTTCTAGCTTTAGTTCGTGACAGTTATTAATGGCTGCCTTCTTAGAAATTTAATGCATCAGCTTGATGTGTATTATTTATGTTGATGCTTAATAGATTATATATGTACATATGTATGTGTATCTTAACTCCTGATGGTTTTGTAAGGATTTAAGGCCTTTAATAAGTTTAAAGATTTAACGGAACGAAAAAAAACGGAATATAAGATTTTTGTCTTTTAATTGTATGGAATTGCGTTCGGAATCAAGAAAATATTGAAATATTAAATATGGTTGTGACATTGTACTACACTGAAATTCCCAAAAACGGGCAATCCACAACCGGAGCTACCATAAGCGGTCAAATTTCATGGATACAAAATTTTCATTAATATTTTCATACAAAAGGAATTCCAATAACCGGATGAAGAACTTACTTTACCACACCTCATCTTTCTCTTAAGTACAAAAAATGCGTAGGTGGTGAATTATGTAAGGAGCGGCACATATTATTATTTTGTACTATTTATAGATTTCTTTGAATCAACTTCCAGTTGAATTTAATCTAATAAACGTGTCCATAGTTTAGTTGTGTATATTTTTTTTGTTTTATATAAATCGACGTTGAAAATATATATGTATGTATATTTATTTTATTATGGCTGGTATTGTCATTGGCGAAGCGGATGTACATAAGTATGTGACGAATCAAATTTTACATATTTGACTGACGATTGGACAATAACTTAACTGTTTTGGTGCAATACTAAAATAATTGAAAAATGTCATTTAGGACTGAATATTGTTATTGTTTTTCGCCTCATTACATAAATATATGCTATGTGCTCGCTTCGCCAGAAATTTAATTCGCTTCGCCGGTGACAATACCAGCCTATATTTAAACATGGAGTCGGGTTACTTTTGCAACTAACTAAATAATTAAGCAGCAAGTTCAAACTGAACATCATAATTTTAAAAAATTCAATTAAATGTGTAATTATCCATCGCAATATCCTTTTCCTTAAATGCAATGTTGTAGGGTTTGGGTGTATTTGGATGATTGGGTATTACACCGAAGAGAAATTCGGTCTGTATGAGTTCAAATCATTAACAAATCTTAAATTGCGCAAAAACTTAAATTTCCAACGTCTGCTTGTTGCTGTAATTTGACTGTTTCTAGGGTTTGATTTATTTGGCCGTGAGGATAAAGTTTTTTCTTTATTTGCAACAACGTTATGATGCCTACGCCACCCACACTGCAATGTGAAACCTGCTAGAGGGCAGGGGTTGCTACGGCGTTGGGTGGAAAAACGTAAAATGCGCAATAAATTGCGAAACTATTTTGCAAAAAAAAAAAATAATATTAAAAAAACGAATCAACAAAATGAATGGTGCTAGTTAGGCGAACAAAAGCTCAAAGCAGAAACCCTGCAACTACACTGCGTGTAACAATAACAGCAATATACATACATACATGTATACATAGAAGGCAAAAGGAGTGCCAGGACGACACAACTCTTTGTATATATGTACTTAAATATATATGTGTGTATGCAAGGAGCTTAATGAGAGCGACGGGAGAGTTGCAAATTTATAAGTGGTGGCGAAACGAGTACATGTGTATGTATATGTATATACCGGCTTCCGGGTAAGTTTCGTTGTGCGACTCGGCTGAGTCGGGTTTATTTGCTTGAACTATTTTTGTAGCTTTGTTCTTTCATCGTTAAATATATATCGGGTGGCCGTGCTGTAACCAATGCTCGGTGCCAGCTCCCCAAAGTTCAATTTGAGCTTTATTTACGTATTAATGCTACACTAACTAGTTGTTGATTGATGTAAAAATGGGACGGATGAGTTTGTCTTGCACTCAAATACACACACTTCGTATGAATATACAGTGACACAATAAATTTTATGAAGCAACAAAATTTTTAAAAAACATAATATAATGAAAATATAGAATAGAAACAATAATTATACAGCCTTGGCCAAAAGTATTAGGCACACCATTAAAATACAAGTATTCTCAAATGTGGCTATCAAAGTTACCACTTCTTTTTGTAAATGTCTTACATGGATGTTTAACTGTTGATTAAAATTTAAATTTAACTGTTGATTGATTATTAAAAAAAAAATTTAACTAAGCTAAGCTAAGCTTTAAGACATTCATAAAATATTTTATAATATTTTTTTTTATTTTATTTTTTTTTTTAATGTTATTATCTCTAGTTCATTGTATTTTCACTGTTTTACTAATAAAACTTCATTATTTCACTTGTTAAAACAAAAAATTCAATAATTAATGGGGTGCCTAATACTTTTGGCCAAGGCTGTACATACATACATATGTATGTATGTTATTCCGGCACGATTCCGATTACTTTGGCGGTCGGGGTTTAAAAAAGAATTCCGGTATAAATGGGGTATCGTGTGAAAGGGAAGGCTCTCCAGAGAAGGAATACAGTAATCCCCGCTTAAATGCCCCTTCTTACATGCAAGACTTTTGAGTCACTTAAGCAAAAAAGTCACTTAAATCAATCTCGCTTAAGTATCTCGAGGTACTTACCAAGCTTTTTCTCAAATACTTCGATTAAATATTTTTTTTTTTAGAATGAAAGTCACATTTATTTCTTATTAATAACAAAAATACTTATTAATAACGATAAATATGGAAAAAAATAACAATACAAAACTAAGCATGTGTCTTCCTATTGACAATACTCAGCGCATTCAATGTCAAAAATATTAAAAGGCACTTAAAAGAGGAAAATTGCAACAATTTTGTGTTTGTGGCTTAAATATTGCAGGCATTTAAGCGGGGAATTTTATATGTACACTTAGAGAAAAAAAAACGATGCCGCAAAATATTGTCACTTAAGCGGGAAAGGCATTTAGGTCACTTAAGCGGGGATCTTCTTCTTCTTAACTGGCGTAGAAACCGCTTACGCGGTTATAGCCGAGTCCACAACAGTGCGCCACGCATCTCTCCTTTTGGCGGTTTGGCGCCAATTGGTAATACCAAATGAAGACAGGTCCTTCTCCACCGTGTCCTTCCACCGGAGTGGAGGTCTCCCTCTTCCTCGGCTTCCACCAGCGGGTACTGCATCGAAAACTTTCAGAGCTGGGGCACTTTCATCCATTCGCACAACATGACCCAGCCAGCGTAGCCGCTGTCGTTTTATTCGCTGGACTATGTCTATTTCGTCGAACAACACATACAGCTCATCATTCCATCTTCTGCGGTATTCGCCGTTGCCAATGTTTAAAGGACCGTAAATCTTCCGCAAAACCTTTCTCTCGAAAACTCCTAGTGCCGTCTCATCGGATGTTGACACCGTCCACGCTTCTGCACCATAAAGTAGGACGGGAATGATGAGGGACTTGTAGAGTTTAGTTTTTGTTCGTCGAGAGAGGACTTTACTTTTCAATTGCCTACTCAGTCCATAGTAGCACCTGTTGGCAAGAGTGATTCTGCGTTGGATTTCAAGGCTGACATTATTATCGGTGTTAATGTTGGTTCCTAGGTATACGAAATTATCTACAACTTCAAAGTTATGACTGTCAACAGTGACGTGGGAGCCAAGACGCGAATGCGCTGACTGTTTGTTTGATGACAGGAGATATTTCGTCTTGTCCTCGTTCACCACCAGACCCATTCGCTTCGCTTCCTTATCCAGGCGGGAAAAAGCAGAACTAACGGCGCGGGTGTTGTTTCCAATGATATCGATATCATCGGCGTACGCCAGTAGCTGTACACTCTTGTAGATGATTGTACCTTCTCTATTTAGCTCTGCAGCTCTTATAATTTTCTCCAGCATCAAGTTAAAGAAGTCGCACGATAGCGAGTCACCTTATCTGAAACCTCGTTTGGTATCGAACGGCTCGGAGAGGTCCTTCCCGATCCTGACGGAGATTTTGGTGTTGCTCAACGTCAACTTACACAACCGTATTAGTTTTGCGGGGATACCAAATTCAGACATCGCGGCATAAAGGCAGCTCCTTTTCGTGCTGTCGAAAGCAGCTTTAAAGTCGACAAATAGATGGTGTGTGTCGATCCTTTTTTCACGGGTCTTCTCCAAGATTTGGCGCATGGTGAATATCTGGTCAGTTGTTGATTTTCCAGGTCTAAAGCCACACTGATAAGGTCCAATCAGTTTGTTGACGGTGGGCTTTAGTCTTTCACACAGTACGCTCGATAGAACCTTATAAGCGATGTTAAGGAGGCTTATCCCACGATAGTTGGCGCAGATTGTGGGGTCTCCCTTTTTGTGGATTGGGCAGAGTACACTGAGATTCCAATCGTCGGGCATGCTTTCTTCCGACCATATTTCGCAAAGAAGCTGATGCATGCACCTTATCAGCTCTTCGCCGCCGTATTTGAATAGCTCGGCCGGCAATCCATCGGCCCCCGCCGCCTTGTTGTTCTTCAAGCGGGTAATTGCTATTCTAATTTCTTCACGGTCGGGCAATGGAACATCTGTTCCATCGCCGTCGATTGGGGAATCGGGTTCGCCATCTCCTGGTGTTGTACTTTCATTGCCATTCAGCAGGCTGGAGAAGTGTTCCCTCCACAAACACAGTATACTCTGGTCATCAACCACTAGATCACCTCTGGGGGTCCTACAGGAGTGTGCTCCGGTCTTGAAACCTTCAGTTAGTCGCCGGATCTTTTCGTAAAATTTTCGAGCATTACCCCTGTCGGCCAGCTTGTCAAGCTCTTCATACTCACGCATTTCTGCCTCTTTCTTTCTTTTTCTGCAAATGCGTCTCGCTTCCCTCTTCAGCTCTCGGTATCTTTCCCATCCCGCTCGTGTTGCGGTCGATCGCAACATTGCGAGGTAGGCAGTCTGTTTTCTCTCCACTGCGAGACGACAATCCTCATCATACCAGCTGTTTTTTTGGCTTTTCCGAAAGCCAATGGTTTCGGTTGCAGCTGTACGTAAGGAGTTTGATATGCCGTCCCATAGCTCCCTTATACCGAGATGCTGATGAGTGCTCTCAGAGAGCAGGAGTGCAAGTCGAGTAGAAAATCGTTCGGCTGTCGGTTGTGATTGCAGCTTCTCGATGTCGAACCTTCCTTGTGTTTGTTGACGTGTGCGCTTTTCTACACAGAGGCGGGTGCGTATCTTAGCTGCTACAAGATAGTGGTCCGAGTCGATGTTGGGACCACGAAGCGCACGCACATCAAAAACACTGGAGACATGTCGTCCATCTATCACAACATGATCGATCTGGTTGCGAGTGATTCGATCCGGGGACAGCCAAGTAGCTTGATGGATTTTCTTATGCTGGAATCTAGTACTACAGATGACCATATTTCGGGCCCCGGCGAAGTCGATCAGCCTCAGACCGTTTGGTGATGTTTCGTCATGGAGGCTGAATTTTCCGACTGTTGTGCCAAAGACACCTTCTTTACCCACCCTAGCGTTGAAATCGCCAAGCACGATTTTGACATCGTGGCGGGGGCAGCGCTCATAGGTACGTTCTAGGCGCTCATAGAAGGTATCTTTGATCACTTCGTCTTTCTCTTCCGTCGGGGCGTGGGCGCAAATAAGCGATATGTTGAAGAACCTCGCTTTGATGCGGATTGTGGCTAGACGTTCATCCACCGGAGTGAATGCCAGGACTCGACGACGGAGTCTCTCTCCCACCACGAATCCCACACCGAATTTGCGCTCCTTTATATGGCCGCTGTAGTAGATGTCACAAGGACCCACCTTCTTCCGTCCTTGTCCCGTCCATCGCATTTCTTGGATTGCGGTGATGTCAGCCTTTACTCTTACGAGGACATCAACCAGCTGGGCAGAGGCACCTTCCCAATTAAGGGTCCGGACATTCCAGGTGCATGCCCTTAAATCATAGTCCTTTATACGTTTGCCGTGGTCGTCATCAAAAGGGGGGTTTCTCATCCGAGGCCTGTGTTTCTTATTCACTGGTTATTCGTTTTTATGTGGTGGGTCCCAAGCCCTACGCACAACCGCATAAGCGGGATTCGCCTTCTCACTTTAGCTCGCTTCCAGACGGATGTCTGTTGGCTACCCAGAGGATACTTGGTCTAAGACCGGAAGTTGAATGGCAGTCAGAAACTTTCCTCACTTACGTGAACTTCTACATATGACTCCATCCTCCCGCGGGGATCACTGTATATATAAATATGACTCTGTTCATTATATTAATTTTTATAAAATTTAATTGAATTGTTCTTACAAGCAACCTTTCCCGCATTCGTGTTGATCCATGTATTCTAATCTATCTAGGGAAGATGTGGTAGGTTATAGAATTAAGTTCGCTTAATATGTAAGACGTATGTACTAGGGCCCTTAAAATTATTCGATTAACCTGAAAACCGATTTTTCGAATATCCGGTTTGTAACTGTTCGTATGAATATTAACCGGTTAGTACTATTCGATTAGTCCCAATGTTACGACTATTCGAATAGTCGTTTTAATGCGGTTATTCAATTAGTTATACTGTCACTATTCGAATAAATGAAAATTGTTTGAAATCTTAAGTCTTTGATTTTTTAAAGTTTCCGCATTCCAGCCACTTTATCAGAATTAGAGAAGACGTCCTCCATTGCTAGAATTATTTTGACACCACGTAGAAGCTGCTTGCAACCATACGTTTTATGAAAAATACTGATTTAATACATCTGCCCAGTTGAAATGGTTAAAAACTATTTCGTCATTACTTGATGGTTCTCGTGAAATCATTGTATTTTTTGGTATTTTAAAGCAAGTTTTTTGTTAGTTTTAATTTTTCACTAGAAGTTTTGCGTAGAATATATGGTTCCTTAAACATAACGGTACCTCCAGCTATCTGCGCTGAGTGTACAAAACTTTGAATCGATTTTCCGAAATATGTCATTTTTAAAGTCGGTGACCAGCCTACAGAAAAAACTACTGCATCGAACGTTTTGAAATTTTGAACAAATATTCTACATGTATATAGCTCTCGAATGATGTCGAGTTTTTACAATAATTTTAATTACTAACAATTTTACAATAACAAATAGGTCGATTTTTTCGTCTAAAATCGTCATTTTGGCTTGAAAATGGTACCAAAAATTGAAAAGTTTAAAAATTAAAAAAAACTCGACGTCAATTGAAAGATAAACTAATAAACTAAAGAAAGCATTTTAATTTTTTGGTTTCGGATGATCCAGTGATGCTGTAGGCTGGTCACCGCATAACAACTTTTTTTCGAGGTGCCTGCAGAGATTGACGATAAATCCGTTATTCCTCGCTATTTTTCGATAAAACTTGCTTTTAAGTATCCTTCAAATGTTGTACTTTCATATAATAATAAGTAAAATAAACATAATAAATAAGCAATAATGAATATTGCGGATGCACCACAGAACATCATACCTTGTTCGTATGCATTGTCTTTTACGTTGTCGATGTCAGCCTGTGTTTCCTCGATTAGCTTTATCGGCATGAAGTCAGTGCTAAAATATTTGAATTGTATGTAATATTAATGTCTTGTAGAAATGTTTCCTTTTTGAATACTACTTAATTTTTTGTGGCACTTTCTTCACTGTTTGCTCTATCCTGTCTCCATTCGGCAGTGACTATACTTTTCTCTCGTTCAATTCATGTTGCATGTTCGGTTAAACAACTCTCTTTACATTTGAGCTTGTACTTAGCTGTGCTCAAATTTATTTTTGCCGGGGTAGTTTATATAAAAGTATATATATATATTGTATGTATATATATATACATATATGTATGTTTGTTTTGCTTCTTTGGATATTATATGTTATTTAGATATGTACATACTTATTTATATGCATGTGTCTAACAACAACGTCTGGTTGTGAATGATTTAGCCCAGGCAGACAGCGGTCGTGTTTGTAACATCGTCGTTGTTCTTTTATTATCCATGTATGTATATTGCGCATATTTCATTTTGTATGAGCTCTTTCACACAGGTCAACTCCTGTTGCGGCAATTCTTAGTTAATAGGATAGGGGGCGACGAAGAGAGGAGAATCGCGCCGAGTCTGACCGTTTTCACACGGGCAATTTTTGTCGCGGCAATTCTTAGTTTTATAGGAGAGGGGCGACGAAGAGAGGAGAATTTCTGTCTCTCTCGCTTCCCTTGGTCGCCCCCTCTCCTATAAAACTAAGAATTGCCGCGACAAAAATTGCCCGTGTGAAAACGGTCTCTGCGGTGTTCGGCAACACGCCTTGTGTTCTTATTCTGCTACGTAACCTTCACTTCGCTGCTACGTAACAGTGTTGCATTTGCGCACATTTTAAAATTTATGTATGCAATATAGTATTTAAAAATTTTCATTTTATAATTTAGTTTTTGTATGTAATTTGCAAATACATTTAGAAATATGCGTAATAATAAAAATAGTTAATGAAATATATTTTTTTGTTTGGAAACGATGCGTACAAGAAGTTGAGAATATGATATGAAAGAGAATGAGTGAAAAACACGAACAGAGTTGTCGAACACAAATTGCTCGTATGAACGCAAAGGGCGACAGAAAAGAGAATCGCCCGAGAATTTGCTACAGGAGTTGACCCGTCTGAAAGAGCTTTATCCAATCATCCTTGTTCTCGTTTCTGTTTTTGTTATCACTGATATTTGATATAAATAGGAATGTACATATGTAGCTCTGACTCCAGCAAAAGGATGTCTAGGCGATAATGTTGTGAAAGGGAGTGGAACTCCATTGTACACAAATACAGAATATAAAACGACTGTCTTCAAATATCGTTTTCGAGAGGCTGAAAAAAAAACAATAACGTAGCCGACGTGGCAAACTGAATAGAACACGAAATTGTATTTTGATAACTGAGAGATACATACGTACATACATATGTGGTCCATTTAAATGTACAGGTATAAATATATAACTATACATATGTATGTACACTGTATCCTTATACCGGCATGTTTGCGTGCCAAGCACAATTCAACATCCAAAATATATATGTAAATACATATGCTGATGTATATTATGTATTACTTGTAAATAACGAAACTTTATTACTCGTTCCCTTCGTTGTTGTTGCTGCATATGAACACAAGTCGTAAATAAGTTTGTATACCGAACACACACACAAATAACTGGTACATGTACGTGGATACATGTAGTCTGTCTGCTGGTTGGCGCAGTAAAAAATTATTGATTTTTGCAAAATTTTTACTTCCCCCAAATGGCTTCAGATCCCGTTCGCGTGGGCTTCGTTCAGAAATTTGAAGCGAAGTTTCTCGTTTAAATTCAAGTAAGACAAAATCGAAAAAGTAACAACAACTATAAACCTAGCAAAAGTTGCGAAAACTGCAAGCATAACAAAAATCAAATTACACAAGAAATTCAACAATGACAACTATGACTAGAATCACACTTGCTATGTCCAGTTATGTGTGGCAATTTCGGGGGTTAACATTTACTATTTATTTTCGGTGGTTTTTTTTCGATATAATTTATTTGTGTAATTTAAATATGACCTATCTGTAGGTTTATGTTTTTGTGCATAATTTATGATGCATTTAATAAAAAAATGTTTATTTAGAGAAGAAAAATGTTCATCCACCGAGGTAATAGCAGGACTCGGCCACACATGTCCCCATCCTTTATAATTTATTTAAAAGAATTTTACTCTGCTTTGTAGCAGCGTGCTATTTAGTTGCATTCTTAACAAACGGTTCGAATTCTAATATTCTTCTATTATTTACTTATATAAGAAGATTCCAATACGATTTTAAAAGTACTTATTGTAGCTAGACGTTCATCCACCGAGGTAATAGCAGGACTCGGCCACACATGTCCCCATCCTTTATAATTTATTTAAAAGAATTTTACTCTGCTTTGTAGCAGCGTGCTATTTAGTTGCATTCTTAACAAACGGTTCGAATTCTAATATTCTTCTATTATATACTTATATAAGAAGATTCCAATACGATTTTAAAAGTACTTATTTATTTTTCTGTAAATTAGAAGTTTAAAGAACAAATATTTAATGTCCGACCGATACCCAATTTTTGGCCGAAGCCGATGCCAGCACCAAATGAGTATTATCTGTTCCTATCTATGGCGAATGATTATGATTATGAAAATTGTCTCAAGAGACACTTAAAAAAAAAATACTCTCCCAGTTTTTTGCCAATAGCAACAAGGGTTTCAATAAGAGTGACATTATGAAATTATCTTCAAAACCTCAACAAGTTGTTGAACAAAACTGTGCATATTTGAAATAAATCGGATCATTCTAAATAATGTAAATGAATTTAGAACAAAACAAGTAAGGTATAGCTAATTTCGGATGCAACCGAACATTTTATACTATCGCAATTTATTGCTATAGTTTTATTAAGGTATCACACAATTTGACCCATATATTCGGCATAAAGTCCAATAGAATAACGGAATAATCATACAACTTTTATGAGGGCTGAGGTAATTCCTGAAACAATTTCACTCATTTTCACCACCAACATACATTATATCCAAGATTATATGCTGACTTAATTTGGCTCAGATGAAATCATATAGCCGATATATGCGGAGTAAAGCCTACCGTATTTTTGAAAGACCTATAATTAGGAAAAGCCTATATTAAGTCCTCTGAATTACATTAAAATATCTGAGGGATTTACCGATCTTTTCGGTAAAAAATTACCTTAGCCACTGAGTTCTTCATGTTCAATATCCGGGGCATTGAAAAGTTATAGTCCGATTTCGACAATTTTTTCACAAGTGATGCCACAGATCATACACAGTATTTGTGTAAAGTTTTATTCCGCTATCTTCATTGGTTCCTTATGTATATGTTATAAAGTGAAGGAATAAGATGGAATTCAAAATAGAGTTAATGCGAAGTTGTCGTGGTTGAGAACCGATTTCCTCCATTTTCCACGTGTCATCAGGGTATCAAGAAAATATTTACCGAATTTCATTGACCCATAAGTGGGTGACGCCACGTCCATTTTCCATTTTGTAAAAAAATCTGAGTGCAACTTCTTCCTGTCATTTCTCTTTCTACTCTCTTTAGCAACTTTGTTGCGAAAGTATAATAATGAAGTTCTTTATACTAGGCTTAATATTATCATCGTGATGAACGATTGGTTTAGGCCAAATATGATCGATGCCAATGGTGAATTTTGTGGCCGATACTGGCCGATGTCGATGCCAAGGCCGATTAATCGGTCGGAATCTACAAATATTATATCAAAAGTATAAATGAAGGATTATATCGGTGCCTTGAAAGAGGTTACGCTTCTATTAGAGTGTATTCTGTGGATTAACTTTATTGATTTTAACGGCAGCATACGTTATAAGTGAGTTTAATATGGTTACACAATTGGTCACTTTTAACAGCTTTTCTCTCTTTTAGCTTTCAATAGCCTTCAAAAAATAAAATTCACTCCGAACTGTGATTATTGAAGCATTAAAAGGTATCTATAGAAGCAAGTTATATGTTTTCTTGTCACTATTATTTTTTCTAAATTACATATATGTATGTATATTCACTTTATTTTATAATACATGTAACTATTGTGTATGTATGTGTTTTCTTTTCAATATGCGTACAAATGTATGTGAGTGCGTCCTCTGACTGTCCCCCACTTGAGTGCTCAATGCCATTGAATTGTGGAAGACTGAAAAGAGCGGTGCCAGGGGATCACCTCGAAAGTGTAAAATTCTATGGTATGTGGATTGTTTAGGAATCTTTTTATAATTCACCGTATTTTACTGCAATTCTAAAGAGCGTTTCATTTCAACACAATTGAATGCAAGTTGTTGTTTGCAGCGTGGCTACGAATGAAAGGCAGTTAGTGCATTGCATTTGTGAAAGGCCTAGATTTTTGCCACGGTAGAACAGCACAATCAACCCATGTGTGACACACCGAGGCTCGCTATTGCCGCATTTAGCCCACAATGTATTTGGTGTTTAAAAGTATTACTTTTTAGACACATTGAAAGAATCATTAGAAAGAGGACAGCCGCTCGTTCGTGTTGTAAAACGACTGCAAAAATTATTTTGCTCAACAAATCATAAAAGAAAGAGTTAAAAATCTGTGAATACATACATACATATGTACATATATTTAAGTATAAAGTATACACAAAGCTGTGGGCGAAATAACTTATTCTTGATTCTTTGCAAATTTTTTGTTCGCCTCCATACCAATACAAGAACTACTTTAAAATTGTTCCTTGATATTAAAATTTTAAATTTTGTATTATACCCTGGTCAAAAAGCTCGATTTATGGAAGGAAATTTGTATGAAATTTGACTTCTATTGCCAATTCAAGAGTTCGAGTTAAGGAGAACTTCGAGTTATAGAAGTTTGTGTTATGGAAGGAAATTTGTATGGAATTTGATTTCTAAACGCTATTGTCAATACAAAAGTTCGAGTTATGGAGATCTTCGAGTTATGGAAGTTCCACTGTATTTAGGTTTTTAAAGATATTGTAATGTTTTTTTTTTTCAATTAAAAAGTGAAGTTTTCCTTTCAATAATGTGTTCTGAAGTAAAAAAAAAAAATTAATTAGAACTGTTATTTTATACAGACGCTTATAAAATCTTTACCATATTATTTTGTCATCGTCTCTATTGTATAAAAATTTCATTCTGATGCGTAGAAAAATTAACCGAGAAATAAGAATGTGCCGTAATTAAACTTGTTACATATAGTTGCATTACTTTTTAACCACAACAACGACACATCTCAGTTCACATTCCTCATATTTTTTTAAGAAATAACGACATACATACATACATATTTTGTGTAACAACGCATACTGTCTTAGGGTGAAGCTAGTTTTCTCTTCAGAAAGAACGACATATTTTGTGTTAGAACGATATTTATGAAAAGGGAATTAAATTTTCCATGTTGCTTTTTTCAACAATAATGACACATTTAACTTATGACGGCGAAATTGATTTATATTTTTCACAAATAACGAGATAATTCAAAAGGGGTCACGTTTATGTCTATGGCAAAACTTCAGTACACTCTTTTTAGTCCATATTATGAAATATATTACATGCCACTAGTTTTTTTATACACTTATGGCATTTTTCTATATTTGCTAAATAAGAGACAATTAAAAACTTAAAATCGTTCTCCTGAAAAATCAAAGGCCAGGCAAAATATACATGTAATATCAAATCGAATAGCGGTGGTAACGCAGCGTAACATACACTTTCCTGCATATCCATGGCATAGGTAGGTCTGTTCATGCATCATAAATTACACCAAAGTGCAGACAACTTAGCAGCCGGTTTGAATACATTCATGTGCCTTCTTACAATTGTGTCGTCTGACACCCCACCTCAGCGGATGAACGCATAGTTTTCGCACTCAGATTCCGTGTACATGTGTATATATATATGTATATAGGATTTGTTATTGTATACATATGATGACTTGCGTAGTTTCCAGCAGCGAAAGGCGTAAGTGAGACAGCAGATAATTGTACTGCATGGAAAAGTATGTATGTATGTATGTAAATAGAAATAGAGACAAAGAATTAGAGGATTAAAAAATAAATGCATACACATAGCAGAAAATGTAGCGCAAAGCAAAAATGTGTGGGCGGGCATGACATAATATTATGTGTGCTTTGTACTCTGTAGGCCACCCTTGATGGCAGCAGCTGCGACTGTCATTGCAGTTTTCTTTACCAACACTTGCTTATGTATGCACAACGAAAGAATTCAACGCTAAATTTTAAAGGAAATCTGCTTAAAAATTGCAACTAATTGCAAAAAATATGACAATCTTGGGTTAAATGGAATATTCAAAACAATTTATTCATGAGTTACATATGTACATAAGTAGTACATACTGATTTTAAAGTAATTCAATAGCAGTCTTTCATACGCCATATGTGCATGAGACTTAGAATGCAACCATTATATTCGAAGCGCCCTTATATTCTCTGAATCCTGAATGAAAAAACTGTCTAAAATTTGTATGACAATTTATATTTTCCATAAATTCAGCAAATTTCGCTTACATATTTTTGTATTTTAATCAACTGAAACATTCAGCGTAGACGGCCTTGTCGTGTTGCAGCAGACAGGTTGCATGCAATCGCACCCAAAAAGAGCTTATCACTCAATTGCGCTTTGCTGATTATTTGTACATATTTACATCTAAATATGTGCCTAAATATGTAATTCCGACATACACACATATTTACTTATTTACAAATGTATGTAGCAGCGAATAAAATGTCACAGTAAAAAGTATTGTCGTATTAGAAATGTCGCTGATTGTGGTGAAATTTGTGTGAAGAGCTGTGTATAATACATACATATGTATGTATGTATGTATATTAAGCACTTTTTAAACTTTTTTTACACAAGTGTGAAAATAAAGCATTAATATTATTATAAAGTATAATACAGATAGAATCTACTACTGTAGACTAAGATACTGGTTTTAATTATTTTTAAAATCTTTTACAACCACAGAAACAGATATAAAAGGACAGAAATAAATATACGATTTTATAAAAAACGCACAATCCAAGATACACCTTGGTCCATGGATATTGTTGGAACCCTTATGGTTTTTTTAAGTGTTATTTTTCATTATTTGAATTTATAAAATAAAATAGAGAAGCACACGACTCTGTTAATAAGCTAATAAAGTATAAATTTATCCCTAATATAAATATGTATGTCCCAAATCGTTGTCGTAATCCAATTAGAAACTTATAGAAACTTCAATAGAGCCACGCTTGAAGTACCAAAGAAAACTAAATAAACGTTTCGGCCTATGACCTGCCATCAAGAGGATGTGAATGCCTTAACTTCAAATTTATATCAAAAGCTCTTTTAAAGTAAAAAGCATTTATTATATTATGTTCGTTGGTTTTAAACAAATTTCCCTACATCTGCAGGAGGGTGTTCCATTATTGTATGTGTTCACTCTTGTATCACCTCATATTTTCTATATATGAATTGTGAAATTAAATTCAAAATGTGACAACTTGTGACAACTTGTGACAACTTGTGACAAGGAGGTAGAGGAGTTAAAAAGCCCTTAAATTCGTGTGACGTAATTTATGGATGGCCCCTTATCTTATTTTGAGTTGTGAAAATTATCAAATATAAATTTAAAAAAATATTTGAAAGTACACAATTTTTCGATAACTAATCTTATAGTTAAAACCTCTAGTTTTCACCCTCTAAGCCTTATGCAGATCAGCTGTGGCCTTCAATGCATTGAAGAACCATTTAATACATTTTATACCACTTTCATAGTAATATTTAACAAACTCACTTTTCCTGAGCCAGTAATACAAATATGCATACATATCTACACACTATATGTATTTTACGTTTGAATGTATGCTCGCACATAACCATGGGGTAGTGCATTGCTTTTGAGGTCGGAAATGGCGCGAGTGCGCGCGAAACTTGTAATTTTTCCATCGGCTAACATATTATTAAGCCCACATGGCGAGCGCTCGTCACACCGTCGTTGCTACCACATTTCCATGTGTACGTCATTACCGTGTAGCCGCTAATCGCTTAAAAGAGAGAAACATGGCAACAGTGCTTCAGTTACGGCGCGCCAAAATGAACAGTGAACGCTGTTCGCGTGTTTTATTGCTTCAATATGTGTTGTTTGTTGTTTTTTTTCTACTTTTTTAACTTTGTATAAACTATGACTGACTTTATGTGCCGCGCCGATTAGAACTGGTTAAGTAGACAAGCCAGAAACGCCTACACCGTATAACTGAAATTAAATTGTAAATACACATGTTTATTTGGATGTGTGTATGTATTTACATACCTTTTGTCACACACACATGTATATATGTACATACATACATAGTTATGTTTATTGAGCATATGCATATATGTGCGTTTTGTTATTGTAATTTATCACCTATTTTATCACCTATTTTATTTATTAATCTTGCTCACTTGCATATGTTAATACATATGTACGTATATGTGTTAATGTTGCCAATTAATTATAAAAAATATTAACTCAAAATTATTAGTTCAAAATACATATTATATATACATATTAGTGATGAGCGGTATTGCTATTTTATATGAGTATCACTGTGATTTTATATGAGTGGGCTTTAGTATAGTATCCCCCGATTTCAGGGTTGGTTGGAAAGCGGACGATCTCCAGATTACGAATATATATAATAGCAGGAGACTTATAGTTTTCGAGATATTCGCATTTTAAGTTGAAAATTTCACAAATATTATGTGGCGATATTTCGTTTATTAGTTAACTTTTAATGACATATATAATGCGCTTATTATACACTAACACTTCACTAAATTGTTTCCACATATTTATTTAATATCAATTAGTTTAATATTTGCTTTAAATAAGCATTTTAATTTTTACACAATTTTGTTTATATGCACAATAACCATGTTGACAAAAATTGGGGGATACTTTCCCCTTTTTTACATTTTCATATTAATTAATTTTAACAATATCTAAAATTTACCTGCTTTTGTAATCACAACTCACTAATTAATAAATTTTGAAAAATCGCCGGCAGTGAAATATCGCTCATCACTAATACATATCATTCATAAAAGTGAATTATATTTATAAAGTTCATAGGCAAAATGTTTAACTTTGTATTAAAAATCCTTTAAAAGATGCGTAACACGTTCGAAATTGCAATATTTTCAAATTGCCAGTGATTTATTTTAAATACGATTAAAATTTGGACTTACTCAATCTACTTATGTAGGTCTTATCTGTTTTAAATTCTCATCGTGTTATTTATACAATTTTTCATATCATTAATTTTCGATGAGAAATCCATATACAAAGCACCAAGGAGGCAACTATGCAATAAATATGTACATACATACATACATAAATATGAGTTCTTTAGCGAATTTTCTAATTTATTTTTCACTCTTTATTTATACTGTTATTATTCCATCTAATCTATTCCACCAACAATGATAACGTTCCTTATACATAATTAACTAGCATTGGTGTGTCTGATTGCTATCAATTTTTGAGCGTTTCATTTTAAAGTTTGTTGTGACTTTTTAGCAGATTCCATGTGCCATTGCACCACTGATAAAATCGACTCATTACAGTATTTTCGTTATTGATGAGCATTATGTGTTTGTTATATGTACGCTTATACACATGTCGTGATACTCATTTTGATTTCTCGTTCAGTAACTTTTTATAAACATACATACATATGTACATAAATACTTACTTAGTTTTTTTTTATATTACAAAAATGTAGAATGTTCCGTTTCCAACCTCCTAATGCGTATGTACGTATGTAAGTAGAAAGCAACTGTTCGTCGTGTCATGTTATCAGTATTGATTTTGACATTTGTCGATAGTCTGTCCTTTCATTCAGTTTGCGCGCGCTCAATCAACTCTCCTCACAGGCAGTAGATTTGGCCTACTAACGCGAGCATTATTCATAAGGGTGAAATGTTTTATTTTATTTTGTAGTTTGTAAATAAATGTGAAAAGTGATAAGAGTCTTATGGTCATAAAAGGCGCAATTCAAAAAAATATAAATACATACCTACATATTTGTAATGTAAAGTACATATATAATTATTAATACTCCATTTTTACATAATTTTATGAACACACACACACACTTACATTCAATATATATTCAATATAATTTTACATACATACATATATTATTTTAAGTTTTAAAAGTTCCTAACATCTAATTAACAAATTTATTTCTTCATTTCTATTTGCAGGTAAGACATTTCCTTCAACTTGTTTGAGAGAATATGGATATTGCTAACTATTTTAATTACGTTAACTTGATGGACTCATATATATCAAAATGGATTGAAAGCGGTTTATTGTAAGTTGTTTTCTTTTAGAAATTATTAATAATTAAAAATTTGGAAGTATATTTCCATATTTCTGGTAGGGCTCCATCTAGGAAAAAGATATCCATTACAGTTTCAATATATGACTTTAGTAATTTGCATCTCGAGTTGTATAAGTACGTTATATGGCGTTAAAAAGATGAGATTTGGTACTAAAACAATTTCTCAGACAGTTTTGTTAAGCTTTATACAGTATGCCGAGGAAATACGTCGTATTTCACAGTTTTTCTGAAAATTTTAATAATGTGTATGATACCGATATTGTAAGAGCTGTGCAATTTTGGTTTCATCGATTATGTTATGGAATTTTTGATGTCAAATATGCACCACACTGGAAGGTATTGGTCCATAATATCGCTAAAATAATGGAAATGGAGCCCAACTCATGTAAGCTCTGTTTCGAAATCTTAAAATTGAGATATTTTCCAAACCTCAGCAAACTGAATCTGACTGACTGAAATCGGATCATTCTAACTAATAAATGAATTTCTTTTTACTACACCTTATGTATGTACAGTATACTCTCGAAAAGTAAATTCTCAGAAAGTAACTAATCGCGGAGAAGTTAATCACCTTTAAGATTACACATGCACCTCGAAAAAGTAAATTTTTTAATTTACTTTTCAGAGAGTGTAGAGAGCAACATCGTAAGCAAAAAAAAACACTTACTCTCTTGTTTATCGCGTCCTTTTAGTAAATAAAGTCTCCTACTTGATCCACTGGTTTAAAAATGAAAACGATGCAAATCAGGTGTCAGACTTTTTGAATTGTCGTACAAAAATGGTCAGAAAATATATTGCAAAAGAAAAAAACAAAAGAATATTCAAGATTTTTTCTCTTCATAGTAAATACATATGTATGTATGTAAATGTAAATATGTTTTTCATGTAAATCCATATGTTTTATTGAAGCAAATAAATGAATGAATTTTTTAAGTTTAAAAATGCATTTAATATTATAAAAACAGATAATTTATGTATATATTTGGAAAAGTAAATTATTCGAAAAAGTAAATTACCCAAAATACCAATCGATTTACTTTTCGAGAGTATACTGTATATACATATATTAACATTTTCATTCAAGAATATGTATTATTAAATTATTCAACTATCAACTTCTGAACTATACATATGTACATATATATTTTGGAAAAGAGTGAAGTACCCATTTCTTTATAATGATCTAAATCTCTGAAGTTCTTACAATTATTGTCATGTTTATGCTATAGCGGCAAAAACATTTGGCCAATAATTTTGAAGAATTTTTATATAAAACTCCGTATCTGTTCAGGTTACGTACATATGTACATATGTATGTCGACCCAACTGTCGTGGTTACGGCTGAAAACAATTACAGAAGTATTTTAAACTAAAGTACAACTATTATAGATATGTACATACTTTGAGTATATACATAAATATTAATCATACAACAGCTACATATAAAGCATTTACGAATGCTAGGAGCTCACCTAGGGAACAAAATACATTTTTTACTTTGTCCCATTGTAGTAAGTATTTTGTGAATGAAAGTTCTATGAATACCTTCCAAGCCTCAACTTTCAATAATATTTTGATGATTTCGGGCTATTCTTTTAGCAAAAGTACTGCAAGGTAACTTTTGCTGTAGTCTATCCTCGTTGTAGATCCAAGTTTACCACATTTTATATAAGATTAAAAAAAAGGTGAGTTCCAGATATGTTATGGTCACCAAAACACCTAAGTATCTGGTGCAATAATTTTTGAAACAACAACGATGTAATACAATTGTATGTACATATCTATTCGAAAGCCCAGAAGTACATATGTATGTTTGTATGTACATAAGTAAATTTTGATGCTGGAAAATATATATTTAGCATTCGAAACGAAAGGTATTCTCAACTACATAAATGCAAACAATTTTTATTTGACTTATTTATTATTTCTTCTTGCTTTCTTTTCATTATTGTTGTTATATTGTTTTTGTGTTATTCAATTGTGCTTTTTCATTTGTGCTGTATGCTTTTTTCTGTTTGTATGTATCTCGCCGTACGGTTAAATGCGCCAAACAGAAACGTGATGAAAATTGGCAACGGCGCATCGTATCGCACTGAGCTGTGTGTTACTGCTGCCCACAGTTATTTGGAATTTTCTTCGCGTTGCTGAGTGAATGTGGGCACCCTTGCTAATGTTGTTGTTGTATAGCTTACAAACAACATAAGTAACAGCAATAGCAACGGGCAAACACACAGACACACTCACACAAATTGCACAAGATTATTGTTGTTGGCTGTCGGCGCTGTAGTAGAATTATAATGAACAAGCAAAAAATATAAATAAATTGACACGAGTGGTCAGACGAGTTGAGCGCCGTAATGTTAAACTAAACGACGAACGCTCGAACAAACAAACGAACGACCTCTGCGTTCACGTCATACGTATATTTATATCTATATCTCTACATACATATGTATGTATGTACATATCACAAATCTTTTATGTGCATATAAAATCAGCAGAAAAGTAACGACGAGAGTTGCTAACGTCAGAGTGAAGAAAAAATGCTGTAATAACAAGTTCGCTGCATGCGCTGACGTCGCTGCTGGGTTTGCTCGTTTCTGTTTGTGCGAACTTTGTGTAACTGCGCCTTCGAATTCGTTGCGAAGCCAACGTCGAGTGTATTGTTTTTTGGTGCAGCTGGCATCTGCTGGGGATTTTATTTCACTTCTTTGTTTGTTATGAATGTATGGTGTTTTTCTGCTTTTTCGTTTTTATTTTGGCAGTCGCATGTACCAACACAATCGCAAGCATACATCCCGTCGAACACGTTCAATTATAATATTTATATTGTATATATGTATGCATAGGTATGTATGTATGCACTTCAAGTATGTTTGAATGTGCACCATTTGTTGTTGTCATTATAATTATTATATTCTGCGCATACGTTGTTGCGGTCGTTTATATTGCTGTTGGTCGTTGTTGGAAACGCAAGACGAAAATAGACTGAAAAAAGACATTTGTATAATAGGTTGTCGGGCCACGAAGTGGGAGAGCGGGTATACAAATGAGCAGGTACACGATAACATGGAAACGAAAAAAACCAAAGAGAAATTAGAAACAGTGCAGCAGCAATAATAATGGTTGACTGTCAAGGGAAAACGTTCGAAAGGGAGGCAGGAGTACCGTCGATTTTATACTAGTTCGCGCTGTTGGCATTATTGTTTTTTTTCTGCGCTTGCATTATAAATTTGTTATTGTTGTTGCTATTATTGCTACAACCGGTTTTTGTTGTTGTGTAGCCAGTTATTATTGTTGCCGCTGCGACCGACCGCTACACTTCAGCGCACTGCATTGAATTCGTTGTTGATTCTATGCAGTCCCAGTACATGTTTCCTTTACTTTTTATATTATTCTGTGCTTGCTGTTGTCGTCTTTGTTATTATGGTTATTATTGGATGGCTTCACTGTGTGTTTTGCTTTTTTATTTCACTGCACTTATGTATATACATACGTACATAGGTGAGCTCTTGGTATTCGACTAATCGACTAACCGAATTAACCGAATAGGGCATTATTCGAATAATAATAATCGGTTTGCACTATTCGGATAGTCGTCAGTCATAGACTATTCGATTAACCAGTCATTTTCGACTATTTAGTTAACCGTTCGTTGTCGACTATTCGAATAGTGCAAGTTCATTAATATTCTTATTTTTATTGAGAAAAGTGAAACATTAAAACTAACAAACCGGCCACTTTATCAAAATCAAAGAAGATGTTCTCCATTGGAAACATTGTGACACCACGTAGAAGCTGCTTGCAACCAACAAATGTTAACCTTTTAACTTTATTCGAATAGTGACAGTAAACTATTTGAATAACCGCAGTAGAACGACTATTCGAACAGTCGTAACATTGCGACTAATCTAATAGTACTTATCGGTTAATATTCGTACGAACGGTTGCACACCGGATATTCGAATAATCGGTTTCAGGTTAATCGAATAATTTTTATAGAGAGATATACATATACATATAATTTTTAGATAGATGTATATAATACGTACTATTTATATGGATATATTACTTGCATTACATTAAGTTTTATTATGTACATGCCTATAACTAACATAAAAGTACCAGGTTAAGCACATATTCATGAGTATTGCTATTGTTGTAAAATTCTAATAATTGAATTGACGAGTAATTGCACGACATGGCAATAGCGTTTAGAAATCAAATTTCATAGAAATGTCCCTCCATAACTGGAAACTTCCATAAGTGGAAATTCTCCATTATTCGAACCCTTGAATTGTAAATAGAAGTAAAATTGTATACAAATTTCCTTCCATAAATCGAATTTTTCGACGAGGTCATAATACAAAATTTAAAATATGTATTACTATCGATGCAGAAATTTAAAAGAATCCCCATATCGTATGGAAGCGAATAAAAAATATGATATTACACTTATGGAAAGTTACAAGTTGAATAAAGTTACGAGTATTGCACTTTTTTGAGTAAATTGTCTCTTATATTTTAATACGTCTCAAAACCAGTTTTTCACTTTCTTTATTGAATTTTTGAATAATTGATTTTTTAACTTTTTTCTTTTAAGAATATGAAATTCATATTTTATAATGCTTTTAATACAATTATTTCGCCAAACTTGTGTGCTCCGCATTGCAAAACTTGTTCGTTCAGAGGCAAATAGTTCGAACTTTGAATCGTGCTACATGTTGCTTTCAAACAGTGAGAATCTGCTGCATCTTCAACATGTTTGTCATACAATTCCCAACCGTTTCGTTGCTATGGTGTTTTGTGCCGCCATCATGGATTTACGCACACAAGTTTAGCTTATACACGAATCTGAACAGGTCAAAAATATGAAATGGACTCGCTACTTCCCTTTCTGACGCATTGCTGTCGATTACTTCAATGGCGGCCATCACTAATTCTTATGAATCGGTTCGTAAATTAACGAGTAGCACAAATTATATTGCGCTTTCTTACTCCAATGTGTTTCAAATCTTTGCTTTATATTCACCACATTTAATAACTAGTAGTATCAACACTGAGCAACTCGTTGGTTGCGGTATTATCAGTTCGAAACGATTTTGCAAAGTGTTCGGTTGTATTAAATTAATATTGGTGAATTTGTTTAAATTTCTGGAACAAATAGAGAAATTATTGTAAAAAAATTGGAGTAATTGAAAGGGAAATATTCGCAAAAGATATAATGTCGCTACTAAAGGAACTCTAAATAAGTGTAAGACGATACATGACATCAAATTCTGCACGCTGTCAATATATGTATTTGTTTGAAGCAATTTTTTATACATTGAAGTGGCTTCACAATTGTTGAATCCACGAACGTTACTACAGTATACTTCAAAGTTTTGTTTATATCGCCAACGCGGAATGAAATGGTATGGAAAATCAGCTAAACCTTTATTTACAAATTAATTCTAACTTCATTTTATTGTAGATTTTTCACATAATTGATCTTTGCATTGGGTGTATTATTGCAACAACAAACAAATTAAATTGAGAACCTTACAAGTAGTGACTGTTCTGCAATAATAGCAATTGTTATTATGACTACATTGGCAGCATTGTCTAATCCTGTCACTAATGATTCTGCCGGTAATGTGGGCTGTAGTTCATCCACAGCGAATGGGGGAAACAACAACAGCAACAATGTTGAGCGACGTTGTGAGAATGCAGACTGTAATGTCATTAAACTGGTGTCAATGGTGCCAAAACGCAAAATAACACAATTTGTAACAGAGCCTTCTGTAATGGAGAAACCAATGCTGATAAATGGTTTTACAACTGTTTTTCAAGTGGAAGGAAATTCTGCAAAACTAAGTGATTTAAAGAATCCGAATCCAAGCACAACACCCCAACCAAAAAGTATTTTTCGTATTGTTCCAAACACACATGCTCATATAGTGAATTACGTTGTAGTCGATGCTGATGGCGATTCATTGCGTAAAATCAATGAAGGTGATCCGGCTACAATGCGGAAATTACTTGAGTCACAAAAGGTCAGTGCCGATCAAATGTTGAAAAAGCTCATGGCAGGACATGGTCCCAGCGTTCCAATTGTCTGCAGCACATCGCCTGCTTCAACAAGTGTGAGTACCGTAACACCTGTGACACCATTAAATGTACGTAATGTAATGACTGCGAATAACACTACAACTACTACGACTGTTAATACAGCAAATGCAAATCTTCGTGCAAATATTACAACAGTTGCAGGAAATTCAACACCGAATAGTTCTACGAAATCTTCAGCGTCAATACAGTTACCTATACGAATGCACCCAAACTTGAAGATAACTGCTGTGGCAAGCAGGGAAACAATTGGACAATTGGTGGAACCAAATATTGGCACACAACCGTCAGCCCAAGTGGCGCCACCACCACCAGCACCTACTGTGCCAATAATTACGCCTATACCATTGGCAAATTTGCAGAGTTCCCCTGCTAATGTGATTTCTAGCCAACCAACGGATAAGTGAGTTTATTTACTGCCAGTGCTAACTTTGATAAAAATTTAATTACATAATGTATGTATTTTCTTTAATTAGAACAAATATTGATAAAATGCAAGCGGAACTTGCGGAGTTGCGTCGTACTGTGGCTATGTTAGCTGAAGCAATGCCAATGAATCCTCAAGCACAGAAAGCGCTCCAACAAACAACAACAACTCAGCAACCGATACGTGGTGTAACCGTGAAAAGGCAGCGCATTAATTAAACATGTATACAACTTTTTATAAGGTTATACGTCATAGCTAAAGCCATTACATTTGAATGCGATATTTTAGAATAAAATAATGATTACATAATCAAAGGAAATAAATGCTTTGTAATAGTCCGAAATGGAACTAAAGTTTTTTCATTATTATCATTCTCTTCCATTTACATATTCTCTTCATTTGAAGAGAATGATAGAAGACAAGATTACGACATTAGTGATGTAATCAGGACCCCTAATGAAGAAGAATTGTCAAATCGAAAACGGAAATGTAAAACATAGTGAAGCAAATTGAACAATGTGCAGATAAAATATTGCAATGAACGTAATTCTTAAAATCATCATCTATAAAATTATCCAATATAATAAAGTATATTTATAATTAAAATTGTTTGTTTTGTTACGAAAATGTCGCCATTTTTGCGAACTTTTTTGTTAGTAGAAAAGTGAAAAACAATCTTTATTTACGAATTTTTTGTACTATTGTTATTGGGCCTAATCATTGAATCCGTTTCGATCGAAAAATGGTTCCATTCGATCGAAAAATTTTGCGTCGGAATTATTGAATCCGTATCGAAAATAAAATTTACGTTCACATTGAACTCACTTACCGACTCGAAAAAATGCATTTCGCGGCTAATAGATGTCGCTAATTACGAAATCATTGAATCCGCAAAATCGAAAATTTTGGTCGCCATCTATCCGTTGGTGAATGAGTCGCGGAAATGTAAAAGAAATAAACAATTTGGAAGTTTTTATGTAAATACAGTGGAACTTCTCTAACTCGAATCATCATAATCCACAAAAAAAACTTCGAGTTATAGAATTTTTCATAAAAACATATATTTTTCAAAAAGCCTGTAAAATATAGATTTATACACAGTTTTAATTATTTACTTCGCATAAAGTTTTATGTACATACGTTAAAGCATGTATTCTGTAATTTTGTTTGTTGCACTTTGCTATTGTTTGGCTCTTGGCATCTGTATCCATGATTTATGCAATCCATAAGTGTAATATAATATTTTTTGTTTGCCTCCATACGATATAGAGGGACTCTTTTAAAATTGTGCATCGATAGTGAAATTTTAAATTTTGTATTATGCCCTGGTCGAAAAGTTCGATTTATGGAAGGAGATTTGTATGAAATTTTACTTCTATTGCCAATTCAAGAGTTCGAGTTATGGAGATATTCGTGTTATAGAAGTTCGAGTTATGGAAGTTCCACTGTAATTACTGATGACGGACTAAATTATGTTTTATATGGGTATTTTAGAGACAAAAATACTTTAACAAAACTTACACCCATTTTATGTATCCATAATAGCCTCAGTTCAGTCGCCTTCATACTACCGTAGCCCGAAAAATACATTGAGATGCTACTAGTGAATATGACATGCTACTGATCGCCAGTCGAAATTTTCTTACATGTTATTATTTCTTACATAATACTATCAATCCTCATTATAGTATCCAAATAAATATAAATAATAAATAGATTCAGGTTACCACATAGGACTAGAAAAGAATGGCAGAAGCTAATATTTTAATAATACTATATTTTTAAATAATTTGTAATACATATTTGATTTGGCCTTTCTGTTAGCTACCTTCAGCAAAGAATCGTAGCGTTGCACAAATCTTCATAATTGGACGGACAGCAGTTGATCGGTTGATGTATTTTAAATGTGGCCAACAAGAATGAAAATGCTTTTTTTGATTTACCGAAAATATAGTAAACATAACAAATAACAACATTTTAATTCTTAGCGTACTTCACATGTGGTAGATCCAAAGGATTGGTACGAACTCTAATTAAATCGACATTCAAGCTTTCTTCCCGCCTCATGAAAAATAATTCATAACTACTCATTATAGTTCTTTGTTATATTTTGATTCAAATAAAGTATTTTTATTCACGTATTTGTATTTTTAACTGCACAAATTGTCACCCACATTTCAACAATGCTGCCAAATTCTTTCAAAATAATTGGCAAAAATGTAAACTCATGGCTGCTATCTGCGTATTCTAGGCAACTGAGCCAAATAGATTATCGTAATATGAAATCAAGTCTCAGTTGCCAAGGCAACTACACTGGGGACTATTCCAGTAGTCTTACACAATTGGGTTGCTAATTCGAGGCGTTTAAATACGATATAAAGTTTCTCCCCGAAATAGCCCAAGAATTTTCTGAAAGCGCTTCAGGTGTATTAAATACTTTTTAGGAAGAAATTTTACAAGAGTTAAGCTATGTACGCTTTCCAATCCAGGACAAGACTGGATGAATGAAAATATGTAAAGGCATCATGTGTATATATTATGGGTTGATGAAGAATTTATTTATAGTTTGAAACTGATTTTAAGTTTGTAACCAAAAAATTACACAAACGTAAAACAACGCATATCTGAATCAAGGGGTGGGTCCTTTATCTAAGTAACTTTAAGTTCACTTGATGAGGAAGCCAGTTTTAAATTTTTATGTAAACGAAGAAAAAAGTTCAGACAAATTGATTTATCAAATCGATGAAGGTCGATAAAACAGCTTTGCGGTTTCACTTTATGGTAACGCGGTTTATCGACGGAATCAATGATAGCTTGGACATTTTTGACCGAAAATCTTAATCGTATCGAATTCGAATTCGATGCGGATTCAATGATTAGACCCATTATGCACGTTTATGCGTTTATATTTACAAAGTTGATATGCTATATTTCCTTACAATGTTTACAAAAGCTCACTGTTAATATTCTGGGAAAGTATATGTAGTTTAATTTTTAAACTTATATTTCAGCCAATTTTATAAGAGATCTTGTAACTTTTTTGATTTTATGTTGCAAGCGATCGAATTTTTGAAGTTGAATTGTATTAACATATACTCTCGAATTTATACGTTAAATGAAGCTAGTTGTACGCATTACCAAAACTGGCTACTTTTTAAGTAACTTGTTAATTTTCAAATTTCCAAGCCTTAAATAAATACTCTCTGGACTATATAATGAACGAATTATATTGAAGTATTGAGTATTTGGTGGGCGAATTTGAAAGTTTGATTTATAAAATGGAATTTTAATACGAATGCAACTAATTAAGCGAATACAGAAACTTTTAAAGTGCATAAATTCAAATAATACAAATAAATACAAGAAAATATTAACTGCCCACTTTATTATTTAAATATATCCATACTACTTTTATAAAGAGAAAAGATTTGTATGTATGTTTGTAATGAATAAACTCAAAAACTACTGTGCCGATTTCAATAATTCTTTCACGTTTGAAAAGCTACGTTCCCCCCAGTTACATAGGCTATATTTATTGCTAAAATCTCAACTTTTTGGAAATAGTTCTCAGGTGAGGGTATCAAAAAGACTCCGTGATAGAGAATCTTAATCTGAAACTTTTTTTATACATATTTCTTTATTTATTGAATCTGCTTTGTTTAAAGCCTAACAATAAGTAATAAAATCTTAAATCTATTTACATCTAAAAAACCTCAGGGTTGTGGTTGAGCTGTTTTGGTAGAACGGTGCTCTCTAATAGGCTGGTAGATCTCTCCTTTTTAAACGTGTTTGATTGCAGTAATGTACCAAAGCATTAGCCAAAGGATTTGGATGTTCACGAAGTTTCGAAATATATTTCTCTCTACTGCCCTCTATCTCCTTCTTTACCATAGGAATATCAAGATCTTTATGGATATTTTCGTTACGCATGTACCATGGTGAACCCGTGATTGTTCTAAGTATTTTAGATTGGAATCTCTGAATTATATCAATGTTGAAACTGAAAATCGCTTACAAGTCATTCTCTTCGAATCGCAATTCCGTGCGAAGCCGGAGCGGTCTGAACTCTAATTCTTGATAGCAAATTAAATAGTTGTAACGGTTCCTGCACTTTTTCATATATGCAAAATTTTGATAAATATTTATTACATTTGACTTGAAGTATACTCGTATGTGTTCATATATTTTTATTTAATTTTAAATCGCTTTCTATCCATTTGCATTAAGCGTATATTGCATTTATTCATTACAAATAAATCTAATAATCGGTTGGTTTTCGTCCCAATTCTGATTTTACAGGCCAATCGATGGGTCGCAGTCATACACGAAGGGCGGCGGCGCTCATGGACAGCAACCTACTCATTCGGCCGCTGCTGCAGCAGCCGTCGCTGCCGCCGCCCATCAACAAATACATCAGCAAATGCAACAAATGCATCAGCAACAGCAGCATCAACAACAACAACAGCAGCAGCAGCAGCAACATCAACAACAACAGCAGCAAGCTGCTCAACAGCAACAGCAACAACAATCCGCTCAACAACAACAACAGCAGCAGCAGCATCATCTCCACCACCATCAGCAGCAGCAGCAACAACAGCAACAGACCACCCGTTCAGCAGCTAGTCCTCTATCTCCACCACGAGCCGGTCCGGGTTCAGCGGCCGCCGCCAACACGTACGCGAAGTATGCGGAACTCAATGCGGTGCGGGAAGCGCCACATCCTTATATCCAGCAAGGTTCGTACGGTATTGGACCACCAGGCGCCCAATATCGTGACAACCCCTACACGCGAATACCTCAGATGGCACCCGATTTTCAACGAGCGGCAGCAGCTGCCGCAGCGGGTGGTAGCACGGGTAGCGCACAAGTGCCCACCGGCGTTGTACAAGTACCGGGAGGCGGTCTGCAACCGGCACCTCCCAGTGTGGGCAGTGGAGCACACCTTGAAGCTTTACATTTCGCGCACCAACAGCCACCCTCAGGACAACAAGCGGTCAATGCAGCGCATGTGCTCAGCGGTGCAAACGTTGGAGGCGGTAGCGGCAGCTCAGCCTCGCCTCTCAATGCGAGCAACGCAGCGGGAAATGCCAACTTAATACGTCAGCGAATAATAATCCCAGCGCATCACTATCCCAGTGACTATCTGACGAACGCTAATGCCGTTGCGGCAGCGAATGCGCGCAGCCAACAACAACATCAACAGCAACAGCAGCAGCAACAACAACAGCAGCATCAACAATTGCAGCAGCAACAGCATACGCAGTTGCCACAGGCTCCACCCGATCCCGGAGGACAGCCTTACAAGAAAATGCGGCTGACAGAGACGACGGCGAATACTGTCAGCAACTCCAATCACCTGCCACCTAAAGTTGTGAACGCCGCGCAACCACAGCCACGTCAGCCATCACCATCTGCCGCATCGCTGGCTGCCGCGCAACAGCAACATCAGCAGCAGAAATTAATATCAGGCGGCAATTTTCGCAACAATACAGCACAAATACTGCATCAGCCTGTTCCACACTCGCATTTGACGGTGGTTTCCAGCAGTCACCTGGTGAATACCCAGCCACCGCCTTCAGCGATGCAACAGTTGAAAGTGGATACCCAACCACCAATGTTGTCATCAGCGTGCACACCACCTACTAATCGCAGTATTACAGGTAAAATTGTGGGTGGAAGCAGTGGTATTGGCGGAGTAGGCGGTGGCACTAGCGTTGGCGTCATAAACGCTACATCAAACGAACCTTTTTTGATAGCAACTAGTGGAGCGGTTGCGCCACCGGTGAAGTCGTCGTCCTCATCTGAGGGATATCATCCGCAAGTCGAAGCCATCTCACCTACACTGCCAAATGACAACGTCGAGGAGCGCGGCAGCGCCGTTACGGAAGATCTGCTAACGCAAATACAGAAGGTGGATGCTGATATACAGAGTGCAGAGAATACGATGGAGACGTTGCGTAAGCAGGAAAAAGGCCTCAATGACAAGGTCATATTGAGCAAACGACAGCGCGAGCAGGAGATTTTTGCTGCTGAAAACGATGATGCAGTTAAAATGGAGCATACCTGGCGATTGCAGACATTGGCGCAAAAAATCTATGAGGCGAACCGTAAAACGGCCGCCGTGCAACATTCCATACTCAGCCATTGCGGTAACCGCATCACATTACCGTTATATAACCAGCCGGTAGATGTAGAGCTACTGATGACCTTGATTAAACGGCATCAAACGACGGTTCGACCGCCATTGCTAGAGCATATATGCAAACTGAAACATGAGCGTTGGGTGCACAATACCGGGTTGGTAGAGACATATGCGCAGATGTCCAGTGACTGGCAGAAGCGCGTTGAAAAGTCGGAGGGCAGCGCGAAGCGAAAAGCACGGGAGGCTAAGAATCGCGAGTTCTTTGAGAAAGTGTTTACGGAGCTGCGTAAGCAACGTGAGGACAAGGAACGCTTTAATCGCGTTGGTTCACGTATCAAGTCTGAAGCCGATTTGGAGGAAATCATGGATGGTCTGCAAGAGCAGGCAATGGAGGATAAAAAGATGCGTTCATATGCTGTCATACCGCCACTGATGTTTGATGCCCGACAACGTCGTTGTGTCTATCACAATGAGAACGGCTTCATTAAGGATATGGTTGCGGTACATAAGGAGCGACAGACACTGAATGTGTGGACCGCTGGAGAAAAAGAGATTTTTAAAGAAAAATTCTTACAACATCCGAAGAATTTTGGCGCCATAGCGGCAAGTTTGGATCGCAAGTCAGCACAGGACTGCGTTCGCTACTACTACCTCAGCAAGAAAACGGAGAATTACAAGCAGTTGCTGCGCAAGTCACGACAACGTACCCGATCGTCTCGAAATCCGCAAAAGGCACAACAGCAACAGACACAGTGCATCATCGATTCACTGACGACAGGCGTTACCACTCGCTTGCAACGTGAACAACAACAGAAGACGGGTGGACGTTCGGCTGCAGCGGATCGAGAGCGCGCCGAACGGGCAGAACGTGCGGCGGAACGTGCAGCAGCAGATGCAGCGAAAGCGGCAGCAACTGCTCATGCCAAGTCCACTAATAAAGGAGATAACAGTAACAATGCTACTGCGGCAGCATCCGAAGTGACCATCGCCGCAGACATGACTGAAGTAGCCAAAGGCAAAGCGAACGCTGCATCCGCGGCAGCACAAAAGTCCAACAACACGTCCAATAGCAGCAACTGCATAACTGTGCCTATCGGCACAACAACTGCATCAACAAAAGCTGCCGAAATTGATAAAGCTTCTGAAAGTTCGGAAGCTGGTCAGCAAGCAACAACCGCAACGACAGATGCTGTACAGAGTGGTACTGCGGCGAAAGCGAAAAGCGACGACACGAATGCCAGCGAAGCAAATTCAAAAAGTGCAATCGCAACATCGGCGCCAACCACCACAACCAGCAACGCAAGCAGCAATGCTACAAATGTTGATGAGAACAGCAGAAAGTCTACAGCAGCTTTCAGTGCAGTGGCGGCGAATAGCGAAATGGATGTGGATAATAAAAAATTAATGGACGAAAAGAGTGTCGTTGGCCGCAGCAGCAGTGGTAGTAGTGGTACTAATGCCCCACCACCGGGCACTAATACCTTCGGCGTTACAAATGTGGGGCCCGGCGTGGCACATCATCCACCTGGTGCCGTTCCAAATGGTATTAAAACCATTTATGCTACCACAATGGCACAAGCGGTGGCTGCTGCTAGCTCCAATGAAGACGTCAAAATGATTGCTGTGGGCGATAAGATCGGCGCAGCAGCAGCAGCATCAGAAACACCGGGCGCGGTTGTAAACGCGTTAGATGCTGTCGGCGGCATTAAGGTGGGCACTGGTAATAGTGTCGCCACGCCCACTACCTCAACAACCGCTGGCAATTTCCTTGGGCAGAAACTCAAGGCGGCGCAAGTGGAAGGCATTGGCGCCGGCAATGATGTCAACTCAGATGTTAGGTGGGTATCGACTTCAACTAATAGCTAATACTAAAGTTTCTATTATTAATTTATATTAATGTTAGGTTATAGTCAGTGAGGTTAGATTAGTGTGATGAGACATGAAAGGACATAGTAATTGTACAGTTTTTCAAAAATTGTTTCCCTGTTAAAGTATTCCTTAGGGTCTTAGTATAAATCGTTAAGAAAAAAATTACTCTTAATTAAAATTTAAGAAATTTCCCAAAATTTTCATACTAGTGAAATGTCAGAGGAAATGGTATTTAGGCGCTTATAATTCAGTTATGTGTAATACGTGTTTTTCAGTAATTTTCTAATTAAATTTTCTTCTCTTTCTGCGCGTCTTTGCAGTGATCCCAAACGGAAACGTCTCGACGCCACGACGAACGTAGATGTTTCCAACATAAATTCCTCCTCCTCCTCCGCAACTACAAAAAGTAACAGCAACAACTCTTCCTCCTCCTCCACATTGTCCAACTCCACTGCGAATCTACACGCTCTTAGCGGTAATCCTGCCAACAACAACAACAACAACAATGCTATGGATGTTTTAACTGTAGCTGGAGTGGTGGGGTCAGCACCAACTAGCGGCGGTGTGATATCCACACCAATTGCTGGCGTATCGCACGCAACAACAACATTGGCTACGAATGCTGCGGCGACGCCGGCATCTAACGGCAGCGGTGTGACCATCAACGCCACACCAGCAAATGCAACATCAATAACATTTACAACGACTGAAGGCAACAATGCCAATGATGGCAAAGGTAAGTAACACAGCAACATTTAACTACTTATCTTTAACATATCGCTTTATTAAAAGTGAAGAATGCGGCTGAAATAACAAAAGTTGATATAATTTTTGTTAATTACAACAATCAACAGCAAAGTACGCTGTAATTCGTTGGTATTAACATAAATGTAATGGAAATACTTTAAAACGATTAAAGTGGCAAAAGTGACCGCAGCAGCTATATTGCTAAAAGTGAATATTTAAGAGGGTTCATAAAGCAGCGCGTGGTAAAACGGTTAATTTGCGAGAACACAGTGTTGCAAAAGAACAATCAGCAAAGTGTTGCAAAGGTGTGCTGTGCTGTGATAAAGCCGCATTTTGTAGCACCACATGAATATGTGATTGTCACACGTAGTCGTTCATACAAATGTATACTTATTTATACCCTACAGTCGTAGCAACTGGTTATAAATACAACCAGTACGAATCCAGCCTAACTAGATAACAGGCTGCCTTTATTCCATGTAGCAACTGATATTTGTTACATGTTGATGTTATATAAATTTGTCTGAGTGAGTGTTATTCTCGTGCTTTTGGGCGGCGAGCTTAAACAAAATTTTTAATTAAATTGACACTTTTTGACAGCAGACCAAACGATCAGCTTCATCACTTACTACCACAAACGAATATACAGACATACAAACATACATACACAGATACACCATGTATCAACGGTGGCAGCGTTTCTCTCTACTTCGACAACAATGTACACGGTGGTACATCGCTAATGGCTTTAGTCCTTTGTAGGCTTTTACGTGAACACACATACAGTCTGTTTGTGTTTGTTTGTATTGGTCGAGAATTTATTCTCTTTCTGCATTTTCTTGCTGCTCAATAATGTGGTGGGCTTATTTTATTGAATTGCACTTGATTGTCGCTGATTTACATGCATACTTACATATGTACATATGAAAGAGCATGCATAAATGTATATGAGTGAAAGTATTCCTGTTTCAGTGATTCTTAGTCAACAGACGAAATTAAAAATACAGTGGAACTTCTCTAACTCGGATCACTAGAATCCACAAAAGACTTGGAGTTAGAGAGACTTTGAGTTATACAATTTTAATTAAAACATATAAATTTTCAAAAATCTGTAAATTATAGATTTATATACAATTTTAATTATTTACTTCGCATAAAGTTTTATGTACATACGTTAAAACATATATTCTGTAATTTTGTTTGTTGCAGTTTGCTATTATTTGGCTCTTGAGTTCTGTATACCATGCTTTTGTTACATGATTTATGCAATCCATTAGTGTAATATCATATTTTTTATTCGCCTCTATATTATAGAGGGAATCTTTTAAAATTCTGCCTCGATAGTAAAATTTAAAATTTTTATACTCTCGCAACAAAGTTGCTAAAGAGAGTATTATAGTTTTGTTCACATAACGGTTGTTTGTAACACCCAAAATTAAACGAGTTAGATATAGGGTTATATATACCAAAGTGATCAGGGTGAAGAGTGGAGTTCCATAAATAAAGCTATGGAAATAAAATTTGGTATGAAGGATCGCACTATGAAGGGGCATATTTGGATGTAATTTTTTTTGGGGAAGTGGGCGTGGTCCCGCCCCCAAATAGGTTTTTTGTACATATCTCGCAAACCAATAGAGCTATATAAGCCAAACTTTCTGCAGTTGTTTTTTTAGCCACTTCTTAATGCAGTCCAAAAATGAAAGAAATCAGATAATAAACACGCCCACCTCCCAATCAAAGGTTAAGTTGAAAATTAACTAAAAGTGGGTTAACTCACTAAAGAAAAACGTCAGAAACACTAAACATAAAAAATGGCAGATGGAAGCTGCACTCAGATTTTTTTACAAAATGGAAAATGGGCGTGGCGTCGCCCACTTATGGGTCAAAAACCATATCTGAGGAAGCACTCGACCGATTTCAATGAAACTTGGTTTGTAATAGTTTCCTTACATCCCAATGATATGTTGTGAAAATAGGCCAAATTGCTTCACAACCCCGCCTACTTCATATATACCAGAACTTTGAAGACGATCTGAATCGTTTACTTTACAATATATAAAGTAAGCACTAGTGAAGATATCGGTGCGAACTTTGCACAAATACTATGTTTATAGTGTGGCAGTCCCATTCTAAAAATCGCCGAAATCGGACAATAGGTTTTCAAGGCCCCATATATTGGACCTCGGTGCTTCTAACCTAATATTATATTATATCTAACCAACTTTCAATGGACTCTATACAATATATATGACGAATATGTGGGTCAAATTGTGTATTATATTAATAAAGTTAAATAAATAAACTGCGAGAGTATAAAATGTTCGGTTACACCCGAACTTAGCCCTTCCTTACTTGTTTTATTATGTAATGATCGAAAAATTCGATTTATGGAACGAAATTTGTATGAAATTTGACTTCTATTGCCAATTCAATAGTAAGAGTTATGGGGAACTTGAAGTTAAGGAAGTTTGAGTTATGGAAGGAAATGTGTATGCAATTTGATTTCTAAACGCTGTTGACAATTCAAAAGTTCACGTTATGGAGATCTTCGAGTTATAGAAGTTTGAGTTATAGAAGTTCCACTGTAATAGCAAATCTAATCCATACGTAAAAATTTTATTAAACTTTGATTTCGAATTGTCATCCTCAAATCTGCAGTTAAACTAAACTACGAATATCTTATTAATATCAATGTCTGAGGCTTTCTGAAGCCATTAAATAATTCAAACACCATGAGTCAATAAACTGTCATCATAATTTTATAGTTTTGTCTGCAACTGTAATGCTGCTCGGTTAACTTATTTTTGTATTATTTCTTTTTTGATTTTTTAATTAATTAAATTTATTTTTGGTTTTATATATTTTTTTTTAATTTTTTTATTAAGTATTTTATTTATTTATTTGTATTTTATTTTTTAAGTATTTTTGATTTTATTTTACATATTTAAATTTAATTTATTTTATTGTATTTTATTTATATATATTTTTTATACTTTTTTTATATGTTTCATCTGAGTGCATTTATTTTATTACTGACTATCCTTGAAATGTTAGTGCTGATGCAGAGTTCATACACTTGTATTTGTACATATTTGTGTCTGTCTGTAATTCACCTGCGGCGTTTGTCCAGCGGCTCTTGAATTTATTCAATTTAACCATTAACATATCCATATACAGATCTGCTCTACTGATATGTGCGTGTGATGAAAAGGGGTACAAAGAATACAAAAAAATCGGTTGGCATAGCAATGATATGCATGTGCCTACTATATGTATATGTATATAAATACGTATGCGTATATGTGTACATAACGTACCAATTAGCTCACTTTCCCTACTTACAGCCACGCAGCTGAAAAAAGTATGACAAAATTGTAGATTTTTATAGAATGCAAGAAAAAAGTTCACCGTTCGCTTTGCGCCCTCATTCGGCATTCCCCATGTGCCCATCGCTGCCGCTGCTGCTGCTGCCAAGAGGCAACACCGGAAACAGTGAATTTAAATTGCCTCTTTAAATAAAAAATAAATGCACAACTGAAGGTGGCGTGATAACAGCGAGCAAAAAAATGTTGCATATTTTCAGGCGCTCCACCACCCTCCTCTAAAAAAAAAAAACATTTTTTGCGCATGCCAGCTGGCAAAAATGTTTTAATTAACAGTTTCTACTCTGATGAAATGGTTGAAAAAAAGCAGAAGAGCTGGTGTAGCAAACAATCAAAAAGCGCGTCAAACTTAATTGCTGTCGCCTGCAACATTTTGTCGCACTCGCTGTATGTCTAATATTGTATGACTGTATGTGTTGTATATTTCGGCTATTTTTACGCTGCATTTTTCCCAAATAACCGTTAATAAGTGGTCTATTTTTGCGTTGAACCCTATTACTAAGCAATGCGGCATGCTCACTGTGTGTGCGCGTTCATATTTTGTTTTAATTTTAGAATTGCAATTTTGCACTTTATTTGCATGCCTTGTCGCAATCGTTGACCGAAATTACCACGCTCTGCTCTGCGCCTTCCGCTTTGGCTTACAATCAGCAGTAAGCCACACTGGATGCGCTGCCAAATGCACAAACGATATTCTATATATGCACATTTATACGTATGTACGTATTTTTTTTGGAAAATTATTTTTTTTTATTAGCACATTACTTATTTAATTATTCAGCCTTTTTTTCTGTTGCGCCACAACTCCCCCCCCACAAGTGAATTGTCATGTTTTTACAGCACATTTTTTTCGCTTGCATTGCGCAGCATTTATGTTTTTTTAATTGGCACTAATGAGTTTTAATATCAACTTGAGCGCAGTTTTTATAATTCTAATTGGATATTTTTTTGGGAACGTTTATTTTTTACTTCCGCTTAATTGTACTGCACTAATTATTTTTTTATTTTTTTATTGATTATTTTTTTAGACAGATTCTTAATGCTAAAATTGAAAACAATGCAAAATTTAATTATCATTGAAACTAAATAATGTAAATTTGCATTCAAAGTACTTTTAGTGGAAAATTTATTATTTTTAACAATTACAATAAAAGTGAGCGCTTTTCGGAAAAATCAAAAATACAAATTAAATTTTAATGAGTTATAAATGAATTGATTTCAAAATTGTGCGTAAATTTAATGCAATTTAGGCTGGGAAATAGTTTAATTAAGCCTTTTATTTTATGTCAATATAATTAAGTAGAATTTTGAAGAATTGTAATTATAGTAAGTGGATAAATGTATTCAGAAGTTGTCTTAATTTTGACGATTTTCAATGGGCTGGTAAATGAACATAAATTATTTTTTAGGGTTGTAACTTTGCATAAGTTTATTTGAAGACTCAAAAAGAAGAAAAAAAAATTACATTTTTTGTTGTTTTTGTTTTTGTAATCAAACAAACCCCTTCTTTCTGCGGCGCATGTGATTTCCGCTCACTGGAACATCTGAAACCAAAAATTCCAACGGGATTAGAAAGAGTACATGTTTGGCTCTGGTATGAACCAGGATTATTAATTTCGCACAAAAAATAAGAAAATGGTGGACCTTTGAATTTGTTTTTTTTGAAAATCGCCTTTTTCAGTCACAAAGTTGAAAAGTAAAGAAGATCTTTACCGATTTGATTTATCCTAGTTCATACCATATGTATATATGTATAGAATAACGTATTACAATTTGGAAACGATTGGATTAATAGGTTTTGACTAACCTCATGCGCCAGTCGTAAAAGCACTGTTTCGTTTTGAGAAGCAAATTCTTGGGTATAAAATCTACCTACGTTCAATCAGATATGCCATATCCATATAAAATCCCTTCCGTTTCTTCATAGGCTTGATTTTTTTCGGCTCGTTGGTTTCGTCACAAAATATGCCGAAGGGGAATCCATTAAGGAACAAGGGCACTAATGAGAGCTTTGTACCTGCGAGGTGGCCCATGCGTGCGGGCTTTCGCCGTCGCCTCACGCTTCCACCATAAAGAGTTTTTGAAATTTTCACTTGAAATTTAAGGAACATTCTTGAATAGTTATAAGTTCGAATTAAATTAAAAAAAATCGTTTTTTTTTAAACCGAGAAGGGGGGGTCCCCTTAAATGAAAAAAAAACAAAATGTTTTCAATTTAAAACATTTTGTATCTATTTTTAGACAACAAAAAATATGATTGAAGTTAAAAAGTTTGGTATAAATAGCATTAAAAGCTAAAGGGTGATTCATTTCGAGGTTCATACTTTATTAAAGAAAAAAAAAAACACAGAAAATAAAAATTTAATAGGAATGTTTATTATCATTCGAAAGAACATTCTTTGGTATTAAAGATTTCTTTTTTAAGATTATCTCTTTCAAATTTTGGCCGTCTTCGTTTATTATATTTTCTTTACTGCGTGCTGGACGTGGTCTACTCGGTCGAATTTTAGCCAATAATGAATGCTGGGTCCCAAGATGGGTGATGGTGTTGCGAATAGTACGCTCAGTAGGCCGATTATGTTAACCATATGTTGAGCAAAGCGCGCGAATCACATTCTTTACAGAACGTGAATTTTCGAAATAAAGTTGAACAATTTTTTAACGTTGTTCAGGCATAAGTCTTTACACAATGAAATGAAATATTGAACAAAAATAACATCATAGCTTGACATGACTCTGTCAAAAATTGCTATAGAAAAAAGTATCTTTACTTGAATCACCTGTTTTAACCCTCTCATGCTCGAATTAAAATGGCCGAAGCATTTTTTACTATATTTTAGTATTAGTCATAACTCAAATATGAAGTGATACAAATTTCAAAGTCATTTGTGCCCTGGTTCATTAGTTACAGGGTGTTGCAACAATTAAATTATTATAAATAAACTAAACACTTTTCTCATGACTATTTTTCTTAAATAACTCTATATTTATTTACTCACTTTGTTTTAAAATAAAACAATTATTTTATGTTTTTGAACACTTTTTGTATAACCACTTTAGTTAGTATAGCTTTTTTCGCGAAACCGATTTTGACACTTTCACTCTGCGGAGAACGCATACTAAATGAATACGTGCACAGTTCATAAAAGAAAATGTAACTGTAAGCTTGCACAACACTTAAGACACATAATTGAAAAACCGGTGGTAAAAAATTTAAATAACAAGAATTAGAAGCCGGTAAGTACAATCTTGGCTATAAGCAACATTGCGCATGAAAGGGTTAATCTATAAGCTGTGTATAGAACCTTAGATGACTGAAATCTTTGCAGCTCAGTATGCAATAGGAAGCTATGCATTTTCATAACAATCTAGTAGAAGTGTGTTTTCAAGGGAAGATAAAAAGCGAGACAAACAGTTCATTTGTGATAAATATATATTTTTTTTAAATCCCTAAAATTTTACCGTAATTTTAATATTTCAATGCCCCAAATTTGCGCTGGTGTATTTTTCATTCAACTGCTCAATTATCCGCAATGGACGGATATACTTTTTATGATGTCATAAATTATGTACGCGTTTGCTTTTCGCGTATGCTTCTTCCCTGGTCCTTCATGCTGCGCATTGTGGTCAGGTAATTAGTGCAAAATGTAAGAGAGCTGTACAAGGAGTAAGGCTTTATTTTCGCACACTTTTTCATCGTTTATTATTTGCACACCGCAAATAAGTCTTTAATTAATTCCAAACATTATTGCAGTATTCAACGGCGTAGACTCTTGGTTGCAAATGGACACCCCTCACCTTTCTTTTTTTGACATACTAGCTGTTAGATGGTTACCTCAAATGTAAATAACAAGAAATTGCTGGATTTTTCATTATTCTTTATTTCTTCTTTGTTTGTTTTTCTTCCCTCAGTTTTTCAGTGCTTTTTCTACATATCTTTCGTTTTTTTATTTAATTTGTGCTGAATTAAGTTTATTTACATTTGAGATTAATTAAATTGGTAATTAAATTCGTGTGTTCGTACTTATTTGTTTTTTTTTTTTGTTGTGATCTTTTGCTAAGTATTTGCTTTATCATTAAAATTGTTTTACAAACTACTGCAAACAACCAATTTTGCTCCTGATTTGGAATCAACTGCCATTCTCGTAATTAAATGTTTTTCCGCGAATCTCTAGCCATGCATTGATATTAATCCATAGGTTCTTCTGATGATTTTTCACGCTTGCTTTCACGTCCGTTTCCTGTAGCGCCATTTCCCGTACCGTTTTCGCGTTTGTTCGCCGCCTCGGCCGCCGCTGCGGCCTCCTCCTCGGCATGGCACATCTTCCGGTGTTTGTGGACGAAGTAATAGCTGGGAAATTTGCTGCCACATGTCTTACACGGGTAGTATTGCACGTTCATGTCCAGCGGACGCACTTCACGGCGTAGCAATTCGCACGCGCTTTGTTTGCTTGTCAAGATTGGTGTTGGAATACCAGCGCTACTTGATAAATCATAACTACCGCCAGCATTTGGCGCAGACTTAGCTGCTGTTGTTGCTTTTTCGACTATATCTGTAGCTGCAGCGAGATTGGCGGCCGCCGCACAATTGAGACTGAGCGGATTGAGATGCCGCTTGGCGTGCTTCTGGTAGCAATATTGCGACTTAAATGTGTGCTTACAATAGACACACACATAAATTTCGTTGCCAGCGTTCTTATTGTGCTTGCCATTGGCAGAGCCACCACCAGCACCGCTCATAGTGTTGCCACCACCGCCGCTGGACTCACTATTTTCGGACTCTTCATTGGCTGTGGCGAGTTGCCGGTGATGACTGATCGCTTTTGCCATTTGTTGATGGAAGGAGAGAGATACACTTTGTTGTGTGCGCTCCGGCATTACAGCGTAGTCCTCCGGCTTGTGACCATATGCTGTGTTGAGGATGCGTCTGAAACGCACGGGACCATCACAACTTGCGACATCAATGATTACTTTAGAGCTTTCATTATTATCTAGTTGCGAAGCTGGTATGGGAGCTTTGGCAACTTGTAGGCCAGACGCGCGCGAACCTCCCGACTTGTGATGTGTACGCGTTGGCCTACGTCGATCACGTTTGCTTGTATTGTGTACGGATATTCCGTCGTTCACTGCTGTTGTCGACTTGTTACGAGCAGTTCGCGCTATTTCTTTGTCTCGTTCGGAACGCGCTTTAGCTAGCGTCACTGGTGCTTCAGCGATAGTTAAGATAATTTCATGTTCCTCCTTGTTGTCACGTTGCTCATGCTTGCTGTCGACCGTGTCTCCATCGCGCTGCGAGGAGTGCGAAGTCACAGAAATGGCACAGTCAAGTTCAGCGTCTGCATCAGACTCTGTGTTGTTGTCGATAAAGACTTCAACGTCTTCGTCATCGTCGTCAGCATCCGTATGTTGCATAGGCGATGTACGGTCAATGTCGATTTCTAAGCTGCTCGGTGGACGCAATATCCCAATACAGCGAGTGCGCATAGCCAGTGTTGGCTCGGTTTCGTATGCCTGCGGCAACTGCTTGAAGTTTTCGCTGCTATTGGACGCCACAGCAGTTTGTGGCTGTGGAAGCTGATGCGTTGTTGCGAGCGGTATAAAACCGAAATTAGGCAGAGTAGCCTTACTGGGTATGGGGCGTATGATCTTAGAATTTGAGTTTGCAGCACCTGCTAACTGGGCAGTCAATGGATTGCTGGCTAAATAACCTTCGGATTGAGCTCGTGCTAAAAAGGAACTGTAAAGCCAAAAAAAAAAAAAATACAGCAGATTAATTAACAAACCTACATAGTGATTGCTTTTGCTTGTATCAGGTAACCGTTAGTCGCACTACTTACCGGCAAATTTCTAATGCACGCGGCATATGCAGCACATGTGTGGCTAGTAGCACACCAAAAATATTGTCCATATTCAAATCTAAATACCCGGTGTACATATATGTGAGCAACGGCCCAAATTGCTCGGCGGTCACATTGCCCAGATATAAAACAAGCTCGTTGCCCGCGCCAACAATGGTCGCATTCTCATCTAGCCGTATGGCAGAGCGTAAATAGCCGCTGTGCATGCCCAACACAATGCTGTGCGCTACAAAGCGTACACTGGTCGGTCCAGCGGGACCTACTTCGAGCACGACATCAGGTGGTGTGGACATAATGCTAGACGCCACAGACCCAGAAGCTGCGGCGGCAGCAGCAGCAGCCGCGGCGACGTTACCAACTGGTAGTGTAGCGGACTCTGGATTTGCATTACCGTTGCCACCGGCCGTTGGCGTGTCGCAATTACCGTTAATAGTGCCACTATTCGAGCCAGTCGTACCCGTTAGCCAATTGGTGAACATTTTTACACACACGCACCACAGGCAACAGCAATACTACTATTTGTGTGCGCGGGAGTTGTTAAAATCCGAAAAGACGTGCGTAGGAAAAATATTTTCTTGAGTATTTATACAATATTCGATGTAAATTTTAATTGGCCAATTAGTTGTGTATTACGTATTGTTATTATTACAGCACTGTTTTTAGTCCGCACGCGTTCGAAATACCATTTAAACTGATTTATAGCCGTAATTGCGCGCGCGTATTTATAGCTCATCGAGTGAAGCATACATTCAGGCGTACAGGCAAGCAAGCAAGCTTGCTGGCTGTATGGTGGGCTGGTTGACCGGCAGTGTAGTTGATCATCATCATGCATGCAGTCGTTCAGCTGTCGCTCGGTCGGTCGGTCGGTCGGTCGGCTGTCATTCGTACTGCCTTTCGTCCTTTTATGTTGTGTGAGCGTGTATGTATGTATGTCCGTATTTGAGTACGCATATTTCACTGTTATAATTGGTGTCTCTTTTGGTTTCCAAAATGCCAAACGTCGACAGTACACAAACACACATCCATAAATATAAACTCATGCATTTCACTCCCAAACCTTGTGCTGAGCAGCCACGCTACCCATTTCATTCCCAAAAGTCTATATTTGCACGAGTGTAAATTTCCATATTTTGGACCAATTTGTGGGATTAACTGCAGTTTGCCGCTATGTGGCAATGTGCTTGCGGCTGACGACTGCTCTTGTATGTAAACAGAGAGCCGATGCCGACATGGGTGGCGAGTGGGAGAGCAACAGATATGAGTGATTCTGAGCAGAGTGCATAAGAAAATATTTGAGAGTTAAGAGCGTGGAAAATTATAATATGAATGTCGTTGGTGTTTTGATGCTTTATTGTTATTTTTCTTACTCTTTCTGTAGCCCTTAATAGGCTTATAACTGTAAATTATGGTTAGAAGGTTTAATAATGAAATAAACTTTTGAACTTGATTATTTGATTTAATGAGAAAGTTTATCAGCAGCAAATTATTTAGTTTTAAATTTTTTTTATAAATAAATATTTAACAATATTATTTAAGTGATTCTTGTCCTGGGGAAAACCAAAAATTGCATCATTTTCCTTTTAGCTTTCAGTTTGCTGAACTATTTCTTTAACTTCTGAACTGTCAACTCGCTTTTGCTACTCATGCTTTTGCGCCTAAATATACGCTTATCTTTGTTTATTTTGAGTTTTTGAGTGCATGCTTCGGCTGTAGCATATGGGACTTGCATATGAGTTCATGCTCTCACTCAAATCTACCACCACATACTATTTGCTCTCATTCTTCTGTGAGAGCGGCCGACACACGTACGCAGCTTTAGTTTGTTTATTTTTAATTGCCTTAAATAATTGCATCGCTTTAATCCAATTTACATATAATCATTCAACTGTAAGCCTTGATGTAACGATTTGCTAATTGTGTCCCCCAAGCCCATTCCTTCACTTACATTCTTAGTACAGCTTACTAGCAGATAGAGTCGCGGGTGCCTACACGTTGCTTTTGTTTACACTCTCTGCATTGCATACATTTCGGCTGCGCTTATTTTTTCCCTTCTTCGCGAAGGTTTGTTTTTTTTTTACAGCTCGGCGGTCTCTATAGTGCTGTGTCGTGCTTTCATCTGGCCAATTAGCGTAATTTTTTTCGCGGCATCCGTTAAACGTCTTTGGTCATGCTACATACATACACACATACATACATATATATTTACAAGATTTTTTCTTCGACCCCACTCACTCTGTATCGTTGGCGTCGGTGTATTGGGACAGCTTTTGTCACGTTGTCAAGTTAAGGCTAAGGTGCTTGCAGTCATATCGATTTCTATATTTTTGGCTGTGCGTAGATATGCCTTTCAATTGCCTTAATTGAATTGTTGAGCGCAATCGAAAATCGCTTATCGAGCTAAGCGCCAAGTGTTCTTGTGTGTCAATGTTTCAAGCGGCTTGTCGTAATCGTTTGATGGCATTAGAGGAGGGTTATGTGGTTAGCTTTGGTGCATATTTTTTTGTTTTCGGCTGTTTTAGTATGTGATGATATTTGTTTATGCATTTTCGATTGGGGCTAACTCGACCTTTACGCTACGGCAGCAAATGGAGCTTTGAGAATTGCCTTGTGATGGGATCTTTGCTGAACTGACTTTTATTTTTATTTATAGCATAAATCTAGCTGTATTACTTTTATATGTGTATATTTTTACTCATGCTTTCTGTTTACATTTACTTTCGTTCCTTGTCGTATTTACAAGCGATTTGTATCAGTTTGAGTTGATTTTAATTACCATTTGCTGTGGCCTGAGGTTTGGTTTGTTTGTACTGCTTGGCAGTATGTGAGCATATTTCTTCTCTTATAGGTTTGTTTGCGTTGCAGTTGTTGGTTTCAGTGTGGATTTAAGAACTGTCATATGTCCATATATACACACCTTTGATATTTTGTGATATTTTTGTAATTAGTCGTTTACATGGCGCTTTTGACAGCTCAAATAGTCTTATCTTCATGAGTTATCTACTCGTAAATAAATATTATGGCTCTTATTCAATTAATTTAATATTAGCAAGTGGTCAAAATAAGGTATTGGTAATTGAATGAGTATCGGAAAATTGTTTTTTTTTTTATTTTTGCCTTTTACAAACAACCTCAGAGGTTTTTAACTCTTTTATGTATATTGGCTATATTGCGAGTTTACTATGCGGTTTATAGGATCACCACTCCATATTGGTCTAAAATGAATTTGCAATAAATCAGCATTAATAACTCGGTAAATAAGTGCTTTGTGAAATCAAATTTATCAAACTAAAAAAGTCTTAAAGTAAAGATGCAGTTTTAATAAAAATTACAGCTGATTTAATTTTTACAAATTTTACTGACTTAAAACAAAAAAATAATTTTTTTTATTCTTTTATTATATTTTATCCTCTCGCAACAAAGTTGCTACGAGAGTATTATAGTTTTGTCCACATAACGGTTGGTTGTAAGTCCTAAAACTAAACGAGTTAGATATAGGGTTATATATATCAAAATGATCAGGGTGACGAGAAAAGTTCAAATCCGGATGTCTGTCTGTCCGTCTGTCCGTCCGTCCGTCCGTCCGTGCAAGCTGTAACTTGAGTAAAAATTGGGATATTTTAATGAAACTTGGAAGACGTATTTCTTGGCACCATTAGAAGGTTAAGTTCGAAAATGGGCGTAATCGGACCACCACCACGCCCACAAAATGGCGAAAACCGAAAACACATAAAGTGTCATAACTAAGCCATAAATAAAGTTATGGAAATAAAATTACTAAATGTGGGTTATCTCACTAAATGAAAAACGTCAGAAACACTAAATTTCACATAAGAAATGGCCGATGGAAGCTGATGATGGAAAATGGGCCTGGCGTCGCCCACTTATGGGTCAAAAACCATATCTCAGGAAGTACTCTACCGATTTCAATAAAACTTGGTTTGTAATAGTTTCCTTACATCCCAATGACATGTTGTGAAAATAGGCCAAATCGCTTCACAACCACGCCTACTTCCTATATACCAGAACTTTGAAGACGATCTGAATCGTTTACTTTACAATATATAAAGTAAGCACTAGTGAAGATATAGGAACAGAACTTTGCATAAATACTACGTTTATAGTGTAGCAGCCCTATTCTAAAAATCGGACCATTCCGAAATCAGACTATAGGTTTTCAAGGCCCCATATATAGAACATGAGAACCTCGGTGCTTCTAACCTAATATTAGGGTTTCCAACTTTCAATGGATTTTATACCATATATATGACGAATATGTGGGTCAAATTGTGTGTTATATTAATACAATTAAATAAATAAATTGCGAGAGTATAAACTGTTCGGTTACACCCGAACTTAGCCCTTCCTTACTTGTTTTTATATTTTTTTCTGTATTTTTTAATTTTTTTTTGAATTTGTTATATTTTTAATATTTTTTTTTTTATATTTATAAAAATAAAACAAATAAAAATAATAATTTGTTGTATTTTTATTTATAATGTCTTTTTTTATTAATATTTTGCATTCGACTTCATTTTCCGTTTTCCATTTACTTTTTTATTTGGCATTTTCCAACAAATACTCGAAAAACATAAAATACACATAATTTTGCAGTTATAATCGGCTTTTTATGTTCTGTGCTATCAATTTTAATGATTTCTCGCTGTCAATCCGCTATAATTAAATCGATTATGAGTAAATCCAATCAAAAATATCCAAAGCATAGATTTGGGCGGAGTCATTATTGCCGCAAAGCGTGCTACAATGAATTGTTATTTTTGCTGGACTGCTGGACAGGTGTCTATGTGTGACCTCATTATTTGCCGTTATGTATTATCGTATGCAAGTGCAGTTATTGATATTCAAATTGCGAAAAACCTCAAAAATCCAAATTATATTAACACGTTGCACAACAACAAAACATGTCATGAAAAATCATAGCAACAGTGCTACACTCATACTCATACATATTCAAATATACATACGTGTGTGTGCGCATTTAATTCATAATCCTCTGTGTGTATTGTGCTGCAGTCATTTAATTTTTTGTTTGACTGACCCATCCGTCCCATATTGGATATTTATGGGTGGATTCTCACCGTTTGGTCCATCGTCCTGTGCGCCAGACTGCGTGACCAGCATTTCTGTTATTGTTTTTATTTATTTAATTTAATTTCAATCATGTGTAAAAATTAATTATAATGGCAAATATTCGTAAATTATAAATTGCACACAAATTTAAATATTTCACAATTGCCATGCGCGGTCGCACGCTCGGTCTACCGGTTTTGCTTGGCAGCAGCAGAGCTTGGTTAATTGAAGAGAATTGCGTTACTGCGCCCAACCTTGGCAGTCCAAACCGTCCGCTTACCGCCCCATCACTCAAGTGAATTATTGCGCGGGCGCTCCTCTATAAAACGTCCAGGCTGGTGCTTTCAATAAATAATTAGCGCGCATACAAAATGCAAAAATAGCGCTCATGGCGAACGAGCCGAGAGTTTTCGGATAGGTGTACCAAGAGCAAGGCGCAGTAGCGCCAAGAAGTGGCAGGAAGCAGTCGGATTGAGGTTGAGTGAATTCGGTGAAAAATCCGATTGCAGTTACAACATCCGGCAGTGGCGATCCGCCTGTCAGCCGTGGCCAGTGTGACTGTGGCTATATGCGCTCTTAATGTCGCAACCTTATCGTGTTGTTGTTGGTTGGTTTCGTAGGAGGTCACTTCGTTTTCGGTGACTTTTTTTCAACGTTCATTTTAATGTTGGAAGATAGAGTCGGATTTTTATACATATATTAAAAAATATAAATTCCAAATTTAAAAAATTTATATGCAAACAATATGAAAAAAATTGAAATAAATAAATGATAAAAAATTTAACAATTTACTTATCTGTATTGTGAAATTGTTTACAGGCTCCATTATATCCCAGTTCTTTTACACATCTGTCTCCAAATATTGTCCATTTTATTGGCTAATTGCTGCAATACATTGTACTTTTTATCTTTTTATGGCTCCATGCTCAGTCCTATGTATATATAATATGTACATACATATACAACAGACTGCAATATGTTTATTCATATATGTAAGTATATAATACATATTCACAACAATAAATATACTCACATGCACACTTGCTCCTCATGCATTCATTCATTAACACAACACAGAATACCCCTCAACACAATTGGTTCATCCCATTGGATTTAATTGTTTGCACTTTCCGCTGACAACGAAAACCATGCACTTACCCGCTCCACATATACATATACGCAGTACTCTCTTCACTAAACAAGGCTAAACAAGCACGGCAACAGGCAGACCGGTGCCATGCTGGAGGCAAAGCGTGCGTTTTCGGCTAAAGTGCAAATGATTGTACGTTAGAGAGAGTTGCGCAGTCACTCAAACTCGGCAATGTTACTCGTTTTTATATATATACGTATGTGCGCGTGTGTGTGTTGTTGGATGTTGCTGTTGGTCCAACATAGCTGAAAAATATTATTTCTTCATAGCTACATACATATGTATAAACAAATGTGTGCATGTATATATGTATGCTTACATACATTGTCACTGGTGTTTGTGACTTTGTATTGTTGTGTCACTGAGGTGAAAGCTTTTATGACAATTAAAACATAATTGACGGTCAACATTAATAACCAATGTGATGTTTGAGGTTGTCTCCCCAGCATATTCATGTTGATACATATGTTATTTTGTGTATATGCAATGCAATGAAACTACTGATACATAGTACAAATTTGCTTTCATATTACAAACAAATAAATGCCGCTAATACTGGTGTTAACTGTGCTGGTGCGCCCATCTCTGCTAGCCAAATAAGTAATTAATTTTTAACCTGTTGATCTGTTTTGGGGTTGAACGGGTATATGTATTAAAAAGTACACATACTACTTGCATACTACATATATGTATGTACAAACTATAAAAAAATATGAAAAAAAAAATAAAAAAATGTTTTTAAAAATTTGGCATTCTGTTTTGACAAAGCTCGAAGTTCATAGTTCTTAGTGTTAAAAAGTTTTTTTGGTTTGTTTGAGAAACTCGGCGTATGAGTAATATTTGGTAAAAAAGTCGAGCTAATTTTTTTTATTTTTTTAGAACCATTTTTTTACGACCAGTCAATAAATAGAGTTTTGATAATAGAGCGTTCACCCTACAAATTTCAAATCATTCATGAAGTTGTATCTCTAAACCGACTTCGAATTTTTAGAAAGCCATTTATGAAAAAAAAATCGATTTTGAGCCCATCATATGGGATGACTTCCTTAAGATACCAAAATCATGTATTAAAATATAAATGGCTTCATAATGAATATTTAGTTTACCTATAGCCGGATCCAAACATCAGCCACCCAGCCAATGTTATGAAAACTAAATAAATCTACATTCCAGAAAATAGTATGTAGTAATAGTAATTTGTCCTTTTAATTTTTCTAAATTTTACAGACATGAAATCAAAAACTGTCGAAAATGTCATCCATTTAGGCTACTCAAAAATTCTTTTTACACCATGTAAATCAGCACATTTCCCTCTTTACTCACATCGCCTCCAACATCAACAATGTGTCATTCAATGCCACATTTTGAAGTATTGTGTTTCTCTCGCTTTTTGGGTGTTTTTTGTGGCCACTTTGTCCTCGTACTAGAAACAATTTAATTTAGCCATATAAAGTATATGTATGCATGTATGTGTGGTGTATTTGCCATATCGGCTAGTAGTGCCTGGGGCATATAAACCCCTACAAAGGTTTTACAGTTGGTAAGATACAGCAACATATCCGCGGCATTAATTTGTTTATTGCTTTTTAAGTTGATTGGATAGCTGCAGCTAAAACAATGGTAGAGGTAAACATCAGTTTTTCATGTGCGAAGAAAAATTATCCGTTCGTTGTGAGGTGCGTTATGATTTTTCGTCAAATCGTTCCTAACAATACAGGGAATTATCGCTAATCGCACGGGCAAATATGCTCACATGCCAACACACATACGTATTCATAAGATACATACATATGTACATATGTATGTAATAACATATTTTGCTTTGCTATACTAATTTGGCGCAAAGTCGAAAATTGACTCGCACAGCATTCGGAGAGAGTGTCCATCGCTACATACATACATTTGTTGTTATGTACTTAATGTGGTTGTTTGTTGTTCGGCTCGTGTGTGGTTTATGAAATTTTTAGCAAAATTGAAATTACGCTAATTGTTTGCCGCACTGACACCCTCCGCATGGACATTGTAATGCATGCAGTAACAACAACTAACCATAAAGAGGCAGTGTGTATGGAACTGGTCTGTTGTGTTACCACCAAGGTAATGCGATGCTGCTGCTGCCGCTGCGCTTATGTGCAACAAAATCACTTTTGACAACTTGCGCGCGAGCCTTCGCCCAATCCATAAGGCTTTGTGACAAACAGCATCGGTTCCATTGCATAGTCGGATTTCTGTTTCCATTACGCTGTTTATATTTGTATGCTTGCATGTGTGTTGTAAGTTTTGCGCGGAAAAGTGCGCTAATTAATAAAGTTTCTACATGTGCACAAGTTACGTGAAACGTAGCAACGCGACTTACGAGTATATATGTCTCTACTCAGCAGCAACGCTTTCCCGCCAAACTCGTTACGCGCGTGATTTTGTGCTGATTGCGCGCTAATTTGGAAAGCGCATGGGAGGCGTTGCCGCAGTATACTCGATTGTGTTGGCTTGTCGCATGCACAGTACCAGCAGCCCCCCACCGTCATTCACGCTGTAAGCGCGTAGAGGTGGCTACTCTGCACTTTACAACGCAGTTGCTACGTAAAACATCACGAAATTAGGCACTCAACGGATTAGTGGGGAAAGTTCTTTGTGCAATGGATGCGACAGTGTCAACGTGGTAACATATAAAAATGGAGCGGTGAGTGGGTTATACGACAAAGATTTTTTTTCAGAGTTCACGGCTATTTAATAATTGACATCTGGTTAGTTTTTTCGGTGACTAAACAACGGAAAGTAGGAGTAGATATGTACATATATGGTATTCTGTTTTCATATTCATGTTTTTATTACTTAAAAAATATATTCGCAAACAATATTTTTAAGATGTGAGTAGCAAACTTAAAATTAATTCAATTCGATAAATTCATATTTTGGTAACCATCGAAATGTAGTGCTTACCACCAATATGTGCGATCTTGTTTCGATCCCGTTTTTCAAACAACATCCAATTATATTATATTTGTTGCTACTATCAATTATAATCTAAAAGTCGGAATGATTTTCAAATAATTATTGATTAATTTTAATTAGCTATTAAACTACCAATTACTTTACTTGCTCAACTTTCAGCCCCATTCTAACAAACACTAGCTAGCAAGTAAACTTTTTTAGTTTAATTAAAATGACGAAAATCTTTTCCACAACAAAAGCAAATCTTTACTCCCTTCTTATGTGTAACATCAAATATATGTTTGTTCGCTGGTATGCATGTACGCTGGCGTATATTTGCATATTTGCAAGGAGATATGAACGCAAACTCTTATGCTTACGCTCAATCAAATCTCAAATAAGTTAAGCAATTAAAAATATTACAGTTAAGCCAACAAGTGTAGAACATACATACATATGAAATTTCGAATAGCACATTATATACATATATGTTTGTTTGTGCGACGTCCGTACTGCATATTTACTTGTATGCACATTTGTACATTCCATTAATCCTTGTGAAAATATTTGAAATTTTACTTAGTAAGCAAATGCTAGCAACGCAAGCCTTGTGGGAGCGCAGCAGCATGGTATGGCCGCAATCGGCATCTAGTAACCACCAGCCCCTCCTCGCTCACTTACACACTCAACCAACCACGCACCAACACATGCGCAACTAATTACAAACTCTACGCGAGAGTCCACCGCTATCCACGTACCTCTGTACCCGGCAGCGCGAGGCTATCTGAATTTTGTTGGCGCGTATTTTTACCAAGTCAACATGTGGCTTCCTGGCTTGCGCTGCTGCACGCGTGTGCATGTGGGCGAGTATGCACACACATACATACATATTTCTCAACTACTGCTTGTTGATGCATTCTGCTCTGTCGCTGTCGTTTTACTGTTACTCTCCTGCTCCTCGGTTCACTTTTAGTGGCATTTTGCTGTGCGCCATATTGCTTACACTGGTAATTAAATTGGCCAATTAAAATTGCACACCCTTTTGATTATCGTTGCTCAGCGAAAAACAACAACAACACCAAGGGTAACAATTGGGTAAAACCGCAAGCGGCGACAGTATATCGTTAGTAGTTAAAAAGTCGGTTACATCGGCAAATATTGTGTATGCGCAGAGTTAGTTGTACTATTTTTGACTCTAGTTTCGTAGTTTTGATGGGTCAACAAAAGTTATTACTTCGGAAATTAGACAACATTTGTGTTGGAAAAATAGCGTCCGTGTTTTGTAATTTTTTTTATTTAATTTTCTTTTATATGGGATTAGTTTTATTTTTATACTCTCGTAACAAAGTTGCTTAGTTCACATAACGGTTGTTTGTAAGTCAAAAAACTAAACGAGTTATATATAGGTTATATATACCAAAGTGATCAGGGTGAATAGTGGAGTTCAAATCCGGATGACTGTCTGTCCGTCCGTCCGTCTGTCCGTCTGTGCAAGCTGTAACTTGAGTAAAAATTAAGATATCTTGATGAAACTTGGCACACATGTTTCTTGGCACCATAGGTAGGTGCTTTCGAAGATGGGCAAAATCGAATCACTGCCACGCCCACAAAATGGCGAAAACCGAAAACACATAAAGTGCCATAACTAAGCCATAAATTAAGCAAAAATGGAGGAAATCGGATGATAATCACGCCCACCTCCCATACAAAGATTACGTTGAAAAATGCTTTCATTCAGTAAGAAAACCACCCGAAACCTTAAATTTCATTATAAAGATACGGTACGGGAGAACTGCACTCAAAATGGTATACAAAATTTTAAATGGGCGTGGTTCCGCCCACTTATGGGTGAAAAACCATATCTTTGAAATTACTCGACAAATTTCAATGAACTTCGGATCATAATATCTGGTTGGTTTCCCCCAATGATATGTTGTGAAAATAGTTCAAATCGGTTCACAACCGCGCCTACTTCCCATATACCATAACTTTGAAGTCGATCTGAATCGTTTACTTTACATTATATAAAGTAAGCACTAGTGAAGATATCGAAACAGAACTTTGCAAAAATACTGCATTTAAAGAGTGGCATTGCCATTCTAAAAATCGTCGAAATCGGTCCATAAGTTTTCAAGACCCTATATATCGAATATGGGGACCTCAGTGCTTCTAACAAATTTTTTACCGAAAATATAGTTAGGTCTCTCAGATATTATGAAGAAATTCAGAGGGAATATGTTTCTTTTAATAATATGTCTCTGTACCAAAAATTAGTGAAATCGGGTCATAACTTCCTTACTTGTTTATTTATGTTTTCATTTATTCTAAAATATATTTTAGTATTGATGTATACATTATTTGTAAATTTATTATTTTATTATTTATAAATGCTAAATTGTTTCTCTTTAGCACAACAAGTATTTGAGAAAAATATATTTTGTTTTTACTCTAACAACTATATAAGTACCAGCGGATTTTGCACACCGACATTTATAAAACATTTGCCAACCAAAAATCCATTCTCGAATTCAGTGACATACACACGTACAGAAGAATTCTATATATTCTATAAAGATTATTAATTATCGTAATTTTAGATTACGTAGAAAATCTTCGTTTTTATCGTTCAACATATTACAAAATATAACAAAAATTAACAAATGTTGATTAAACTTTAACATCTTTACGGCAATGATCGCGTTGCTGGCCTGTCATCTCCTTTGACTAATCAAAGTAAGCGTTTTGCACGTGTTTGGCGAGCGCTATTTAACAATTTACCAACCCCAAACTTCACCCCACCCCCATAGTATTTACGCATTCAGTCACTCACCGAAAGTCTTTTTAACTGCACAATTCCCAACGGTGCTAATTAGCGTTGTTTATGCAAAAGTTATGCTATTTAATTGCCGCTGAGGTTGGATGGAACAAATGCACTGCACAAGCAGCAAGCTTACACCAGTTATAATGAATATTAAAAAGTAACCCTGCAGATAGAATTACTTATTTTCAGCTAATTGATAAAGAAAGCGGTAAATGTACAGCTTCTTTTGTGCTTAGTTGATATCTGTATTATTTGTAGGTTTATTATAAAATTACGATGTTTTGCGAAAAGTACCATAGATTTAAAATCCCGCAGGAATACCACATTGCTGGAGCATTTAAAATTCCAATTGACAGTATTAGTTATAGTCGATTAATATAATAGTAGCTAATTAGTTTAGTTTTATTTGTTATCAATATACAGCGGAACGATTGAGAAATAATATTTGAGGTTAACACGTTTAGTATGCCACTTAATTTCCTAGTGGGCAGTTAATTTGACATACTCTATATTTTGGTTTAGTACTAAAACTGGGAATTATTTTACAATTCCTATTTTGTATTTTATATTTTTTTACTTATTGTAAATGGTTTTTGTCGCTAAACAAAAGTCACTAAAGAAGTATATTATTTATTATAAATATGCTGAGTTTGGGTTTTTTGAGTTGATATCAACAAAAGTCGCCCGTGCTCGCAGTACGTACATATGTATGTCAATTATCAATATTTTTCGTGCGCTTTTTGTTTTGTTAACAAACTAAAATCACGTTTGTCTATGTAAGTATGTATGTTTAGCGTCAGTGACTTGCGGGTTCCTTGCACTTACGCGCAGCAAACCTTGAAAGTTCGTAATGAAAAATGTTAAAAAAAAAATGAATTCAGAAATCATCGAAATAAAAAGCTACCGTAAAAGCAATGAAGCGGCCGAGGCTCTTTCAAGTAGATCAAAAACGTACGTTTTTTATTTTTTATTTCTACATTGCTTTTTTCGGAACTCTCTCCACAGGTTTGGCGCGTAGCAGCGGGGTGATTATTTGCGCGGCGCTGCGTACTTAATATTTACTCTTTGTCGATGAAAAAGAAATCGCACTAATGGAATTATATAATTTTTTCCCTTGTGTAAATATGCAGCGCTGCTGCGTCGCCAGCATGGAAGCGAACCGAAAAATGAGAGAAACATATAAAACTCACAAAGCTAAAAGGCAGGACATACAAGCAAGCAGCTGGTGGCGGTCTAACTTGCTGCTGCAATATTGCGCACATCTAACGAATTCGTAGCACAATATAAAGAATAAAGAAAAATAACGCCATATTTTCTTTATTTTCATCTGCAGCCGACTGAAGTCGCTTGGCGTGCCACGATTTTCGCTGATTGAATTATTAATAAAATCAGTCGAAAGTAAGAGGCTGCGACCGCGGCTGCGACTGCAGTTGACGATATTTCGTTCGGATTTGATTGATGAAAATAACACCGGTCGCAGCCAATATAAACAAAACGCCAGGAGTCAAAACACAGTGAAATGTAGACTGTAGACGGCGTATGCCCTGCAAAGTTCGAACATTATACAACGAGTGGCTTGTTTAACTGTCTTCTCAAAACTCTAAGAAAAAGTTAATCGAAAATATTGGTCAGCTAATTTTTTTTCTGCTGTCTGTTGACACTAAAGTAAACAAAGCGGCATACTTGGGCACGCTTTTCGGCATTGACTACAAATACATTTTAAATATTGATTGCAGCTACCTTTTAAATAATTCTCTTCCACTTGCTTCATTGCCTATTTGTGAATTTATAATGATGCGAATTCGCAGTTCTTTGGTTACGGGCGTTTTACTTTGAATGTCATAATGTTGATTGGCAATTGTCTATTAATAAGGCGCATATCCTTGTGATTATCATAATTTTAATTAAAATGGTGATGACATTAAAAGTGGACACACGACGGTACGAAAAATCGCTGAATATTGTGAGAAAACATTTGCCAATGACATTGGATTTCATTTGTTTTATTAGATAGGGTAACAGGGTTTGACAACTTTTAAAGTTGGATTTTAATTAATAAATATTTTTATAATTTTATTCATTTTCCGTTGGTTAATAGTTGTTTGATACAATGTGCCGTGTCGTATAATGCTATTTTATATTTATATTTTGTTAATTAATTTTTAGGACTCGTTAGGAGTGGTGGATAAGAAATGTTTTGCAGTAAAATGTCGAACGTCAATTATGGACTAAAATGTTTTTAATTTTGACAGTAGGATTTTTTAGTAGCTCTTTATTAAAGGTTGATTTTGAAACGATTTTCATTTTCAAGATAATTGCAAGAAACTAAGACATTCGCACGGGACTAAAAATGGAAATCGCTTTTGCGTACAACGATTCAAACGCCGATTTCAGCGAATTGTAAGGCCATATTCAAATGTTTTTGATTGTAGAACGTTTCAGATTAATCTCATTGTTTTGAAATAATATATAATATCTGTTAACTGTGATTAATTTGCGTTTTTACTTCGTTTTCATGTAAAGATATGGAAACATTTGTATCCGTCAGAGAATATCTATATATAATATTAAATTGTATAGGAAATAATATTAATGTCAATTAAACTTTTTTTTAAACGATGTTTGATTTAATTTCAAAATTTCTCAATGTGTTTTAACGCAATTGAAAGCTACACATAAATGTATTAATACGCCAAATATGTTTACTTCCCTGCCAACTCAAGCAGAGCTAATTTAACCACATAAATTTCCGAACAAATACTTCGCTACATTTGTACAACCAACTAATACCGCCTATTTATCTAAGCAATCGCGTGTATATGTATGTTCTTCAATACATATGTTTATACATACACCCATACATACATAGATACATATATGTATGTAGATATTTTAAGGTGTTACTTGTGGTGCGTTTATATGTGTTCCAACGCGTTAAATTAAATTAGCCACTTTTTACTGATAAAAAACTTCCCCTATGCCTATAATTGCATACATATGCATACATACATATGTACAAATGGGTTTACATTTCATATTTTGTGTACTTACATATGGTTAAGTAAATTGTTGTGGGCATATTATCGTGCATTCTACATTCATGTTTGTTTATTTATGCGCTATTTGCTCGAAATGTTTGTCCATCTGATTTGCAGTCAATCAAATATTGTCGATTTGCTGTCGAGTGATACACAAATTCAATTCGCGCTACGCGTAGAAACATATGTATGTATATGTGTGCATTCTCACTACCGCCTACCGACTATACTTGCCTTTGTGTGTCAGAACGTAGTAGTACGTAATCATGTATGTGGCTGATTTGAATTGAAGATTAAAACGTCTATAAATTAGCTTCGATTTGATTGTCGATACTTGAAAAAAATACTCGCTGGGAAATAATTCTAAAATTAAAAATAAACGGTTCTTAATTTCCAATATTAATTTTTGGTAAAAAACAACATATTTTAAACGTTTCAAAAATCATATTTACACTTAAAAACCGAATGGCTTCTGTCCACTGTGTCATGGCACAAGTAAGCTATACTTTTATATAAATATATACTTGTATTAATGTGTGAGCAACACTGAACCTCACAAAAATCGGTCCAAATAATTCCAATTCACATTTCCATTGATAAACAAAGCAACCGCTATCGCATTGCTTATTGTACGTTTGCCGCTCGTTTGTTGTCAAACAGTGACAGGTAAAACTCAGATAAAATCGTATACAAATATGTAGTAAAGTGAAAATAATTCGAATTGACATTTTCCACTCGTTGCATTAAGGTGCCGCCATCGCTGCAGTACAATTCCATATTCTTTGATTACCAAAAACTACAATCTTTGTATGTGCGCAAAAGAGCGCCAGCGACAATCTGATTGGCGAGAGTACATCGGCAACGGCAGCAACAATCAGATTTTGTAACAGCAGAATCCCGCTTTCGAAGCTGACGTACAAATCGAAGTCAGCGAATAAATGACATGCACTACACACTCACACAACCGATGAGTACCTGGCAGGTACATTACGCAGTTTTTCACCTATCCCAAACAAACTACTGGCCAACGTAACTAGTGTTGTCAAACAATCAGTTATAAATATCCAATTAAATTATCACTCCTTGTATGTGGTCATGTACTCGTACTAATGATTTGACTTAAGCCTCGGCGATTTGCAAAATTCTTAGTAATGTAAAAAAAAAAAAAACATATTTGCAATATAAATAAAATATAAATATTCTCAGCTACAAAATATATCAAAGCGAATAGTGCAGTTGAAACAGTTACCGGTTGCTTCCAATTCTCACTGCAGGGTTTGATATAACATATAAGCGTATCATGAAACAAAAGCGTAATAAAATAAAACGAACAAAAAGCGTCGAAGAGCGAAATTGTAATGAATTAAAATAAAATCGAGTAATTAATTACAATTGTGCGGCATATGTGGTGACGGTGGCGGCATTGATGAATTTATGATGCACAGAGCGATAAGTGAGGGCGCGATGGTGGCAATACAATGGCCGGTCAACTACGATGTACGTTTGGGAAGTTTTAATATTATTTTTATTATGTACGCCATCAGTTGTATGTATGTGACTTGTAGTAGTATTTTTAACGAGAATTGAGCTATGTACATACAATACATGTGTACATGCGTAAATGTGTTGGTGTTTTCTGTTTTTATACTCTCGCAATAAAAGTTGCTAAGAGTATTATAGTTTTGTTCACATAACGGTTGTTTGTAAGTCATAAAACTAAACGAGTTAGATATAGGATTATATATATCAAAATGATCAGGGCGAAGATACGAGTCAAAATTCGAATGTCTGTTTGTCCGTCCGTCCGTCGGTCTGTGCAACGGATAATTTGAGTAAAAATTAGATATCTTGACGAAATTTGCCACAGATGTTCCTTGGGACCTTGAGAGGGTTGCTTTCGAAAATGGGCAAAATCGGACCACTACCGCGCCCACAAAATGGCGAAAACCGAAAACACATAAAGTGTCATAACTAACCCATAAATAAAGTTATAAAATTGAAATTTGGTACTAAGGATCGTCCTAGTAAGGCCCATATTTGGATGTAATTTGTTTAAGGAAGTGGGCGTGGCCCCGCCCACAAGTAGGTTTGTTTGTATATATCTCGCAAACCAATAAAGCTATATAAACCAAACTTTCTGCAGTCGGTTCCCTTACGTTCCCCACCATGAAACCATGAAAATAGTTGAAATAAATTTTACAGAAGAAATAGCAGAGAGAAGCTGCACTCAGATCATTTTACAAAATAGAAAATGGGAGTAGCATCGCCCACTTATGGTTCAAAAACCATATCTCAGGAGCTACTCGACCGATTCGAATGAAATTCGGTATATAATATTTTCTTGACATCCTGATGACACGTGTGGAAAATGGATGAAATCGGTTCACGGCAACTTCCCATATAACTAAATTTTGAATTCCATCTGATTCCTTCTCTTTATAAGATATACATAAGGAACTAATGAAGATAGCGGAATAAAAGTTTACACAAATACTGTATAAGATCCGTGGAATCACTTGTGTCGAAATCGGACTATAACTTTTCAATGCCCCGGATATCGAATATGAAGAACTCTGTGCCTTATGGTAATTTTTCACCGAAAACATCGTTAAATCTCTCTGATATCTTAATTTAATTCAGAGGATAGTGTCGCTGTATCAGGAATGGTTCAAATCAGGTCATTACTTCCCCTAGCTCTCATATAGCTAATTATAGGATTTTAAAAAATACGATGGGCTTAATAGATTATAAATCGGGTAATATATGAAATACCTTAGCCAAATTAAATGAGCATATAATCTACTGAAAGTGAGAGTGAGTGTGAGAGGACGATGGTTGGCTGTAAGGAACCGAGGATTATTTAGAAGTATAATAGTGTTTAATCGGTTCAGGAATTTCCTCAGCCCTTATATATCATATATGATGTTTTTCGTTTTTCTATTGGACTTTATACCGAATATATGAGTACAATCGTGTGTTATCTTAATAAAAATATAACAATAAATTGCGAGAGTATAAAATGTTCGGTACCCGAACTTAGCCTTTCCTTACTTGTTTCACATACATACATATGTAAATATGTGTATTTTTTCTATAATACGTTTAAACAACATTTAATTAACACAATTTTCCATTAATACGAATTAATTACACATGAGCTAATTTTTGTAAATTCATTCGAATAAACAATTGTGCCGATATCAGCACTTAATACCCAACATGCAATCAATTCATTGATAATTGCACATATCGCAACCAATGCATGATTGATGGCCAATGCACTTATACTTGTATATATGTATATATAGATATAGGATGAGTAAATGTAGGGATATGTGTATGTATGAATGTCAGTGAAGCTGGTGCATGGGTGAACGCATTGATTTTGGAGAATTGGATGGCAAATTAATTTTTAATGTAATATGACTGGCCGAACTCAATGGTGATAGGGTCACGTATGGAAAATGCCAATGCGGCAGATTGGGCGACTTTTTTATTTGTGCAGGTCACAACTTAACGGTCAAAACTGAAATATACATATGTACATATTTGTGTTTATTGGTTCTTACATTTATTTGAATGCAATTTTTCCTATATATTTTCTTGTTGAGCTTGAATAATTTTACCATTTAGCTTACCATTTTATTTTTTGTTTTAAATAATATAAATTTAATTAAAAAACAATCAGCACATTTTGGGCGTGTTCACACAAATGATATTTATATTAATACAAAAAAATACTAAAATAAAAAATTAATTAACCATATTGGCAAAATACTAAGAACAATTTACATACATTTGTTTTCGCAATTTAATCAGTTTCTTTTTTCGAGAAATTATATGAGTAAAAATAAATTCTTGTTAAAATATGACCTGTGTATCACTCGGGGAATATTCTAAAACTAAGAACATAATAAATAATTTCGATTATATACATACATACATATATTATTTAATTACATCTACAATACGTATGTACCAATTATGACGTAAATTTAAATTTAAAAAATGTAAACAAGTCAGCCGAGTTTATTATTTTCACCAGCGACCAAATTTAACTACCCGATAAACACATTTCATGATGACCCAACTGCTTTTGTGCTCATTCTTCATCCAACGCCTCCCCGTTCCCGCACATATTTGCCACTTTAGCATCCTTTCCGCCGCTCATTTATTATTAAAAATCAACGCCCTCACAATGAATAAACGCAATCAGCATTTCTCTTAAATGCAATTAAAATGTTCACCCCTTCGCCAGCAATACACCCACCACACCACCACAACCCAAAGGGCTCTGCCGCTTGTCGCTTGTGTCTGCCACTGCACTCCACATACTCCATCTTTTCTTTACATTTCATTAAAATAATTGTACATAATTTGCTGCTATCACAGCGTGTATAATAAAGCCAAAAACAAAAATTTTATGAAACTCATAAAAAAGAATAAGAAGGATGTTAAAAGCAAAAACCTTTCAACATTCAACTTCGCAACAGTATTGTAAGTTCATTTGTATTTCTCTCTGTGCTATATGAATGAATGTGTGTATGAAAGAATATACACTGCCCCGTCTATAACAGTTTTGCGTTTGCTTATTAAAATTTAACCACCAAATTAGCAAATTAACTGGCACTTGGGTGAATGCACACACCCGCAAACAAACAAACCTAAAGTGGCTGCGTCTTTCTTATTTTTTTTGCATAAGTACTCGTATTGAGCGTACGGAAGTGCACTGAAAGTGAGAGTGAGTGTGAGAGAACGATGGTTGGCTGTAAGGCACCGAGGATTATTTAGAATTTCTATGTTTCGCCCAATTGAAAGACAAGACATATTTTCGGTAGTAGTAGGGAGTGCCAACAAGTGGTTTCTAGCTAGATTTTGTAAAATAATAGCGTTTTGAAAAAGAAAAAAAGGCTACTGTTTGAAATTAAAGATTATACAATGCAATACATACATACATATTAAAAACATACATAAAATCTCAATAAGCCATAGTTTGTAAAATCTATATGTATTTTCACATTTTTCGTCTCATGTCTATTTTGTAAGCGCATGCATTTTATTATGATTGTCTTTATATGAAAGTCAAAAATCAATTTCATTTAATGTGCCTAACGTTAAATACAATAACCAAGAAATCCCCAAAGGGCAACCTTTAATCTCTTTTATTGTCGTTGCTTAAAAGCGTACATATTTATATTGTTTTGATGCCGCTAATTGGAGAAATATCTCAATTAGTTATGTTTATTTTGAATTAAGACAAAACATTAAACGAAAAATATTAAAAAATTATTAAAATAAATAATATAAATAAATATTATTTCAAAGAATTTACTTCCTTTTAATTAAGCATTACTTCTCTCTTCCTCTTACTAAAAGGACGATAAAAAAAATAGTTTACTAAATTTAAAAAGTTTAAATTATCCAAATGGAGTTTTCATTACGGTTGTCATTCCATAGAGCTCATTATGTTACCTAGAAAAATTCAACAGGAAAACGTTTACTCTCATGGGCCTTCTCTTCATCGCCCATTTACTGCTATAAGCCTTAAAGTCTAGCCTCTTTGATTTTTCGGCACATTTGCATAACTGCTTTCGTAGACTCAGTTCGCCTTGAGGCCAGTACTGCGTTGTAACTGTTCTTTCCCACTCCATAATATTTGCAATAAGAAGGGTGAAGGCGATGTGCACACAATTAATTAACTTAAAATTTTTAATTTCTTCGTTTGTTTGCGCTTCTCACGTATGTAAGTTTCTTTTGCTTTCATGCTGCATTAAATGTAGTTCTTTGAGTTGTTCTGTCATTCGTTCTTTTTGTTTTTGTTTCTGCATGCTTCCAGTGGAATATTCAATTCAATAGATAAAACCAGTACTGCTACAATTATATTTACAAATTTTAAATTTATTTAAAATTCTAAATTTTTTTGTAATTGAAAACAAATTGATGGGATAGGTCTAAATGTCACTTTTGCATCCAGCTAAATGTTTTGTTGGAATTGTAAGCAAGATTGGCTTATGTCGCTACATCTTGTACTTCTAACAACAGAGAAAGCATTGAATGGAAATCACCGCATTCGAAATATATTTTTAAAATTTATTAACTTTTCTTATTTAATATTTACTTGTAAACTTCGTTTATTATTATTCGTTATTTACCATATCTAATAACTACTTTTCTCTCTCTATGCAGATAAATTGGCCACATGTTTCGTTTGCAAGGCAGATGCATGTCCTCGTACACGTCCTCTTAAGAAAGGTCGTGGCCAACAGTACGGCATTCCAGATGACACAATCACTGCGGGTGCGCGAGTCTGTAACTCATGTCAATGTAAATCGGTACGTAATCGTTATACGAATTGCCCCATTCCTACGTGCCCGAATCCGAAAGATCGCGCTAAACGCCTACACAACATTCCGCCACGTCTATTTGAGCTGGCGCCGGATATACGAGATCCCATCTTTCAAGAGTTTCAAATACCACCGCAGGCAACACGTTGTTGTTCAGCTTGTCTAATGCGTATACGGAGAAAATTGGATCTTGATCCACAAATTAACCTGACCGACGAAGATCGTCGTATGGATGGTGATGAATCTGATGTAAGTACTTCGTCGTGTGATGAGCGGGAAGTTGGTGGCAGTGATACTGCTTCCGTGGAGAGCCCAGAATCACAGCGACATAACTCTATGACAAAGGATGTGCAAAAGCCCCAGACGCCGATTGCGATTAATGTTGCTACTAATGTGGCGGATACAACAACGGTTACTATAACATCGACTGGAACTAAGGCCGATGAGCGATTGCTGCCACCATTGGGACAAGCGCCAAAAAAGCAAAAGACATCCGAGGAGTATGATTCGTCTGCTACTGAGACTGCAGACGAGGAGAATGAAAATTCGCCAGCAAACCGTCAAAGCCCCAAAGTTATATTAAACAGCAGTGGATTGAGTGGTCAAAGCAGCGTTGGACTCGCGCCACCCACAGCAAATGTCCAACAAATTCACTCTGTTCAACAGAATGGACCACCTCAGCCGGTAATGGGTATGCCGCCACGCGAACAAACTGGTGCAAATGTGCAAGATGTTTTATATTCAGTAATTGAACTGTCGCTTAAGACGAAGGGTCCGCCGCCAGTTAAAATGCCCTCGCAAATGCCGAATGCATCGCCTATGCATAGCGTCAAACCGATTATGGAACCCATACGCAGTCGAGGAGATCTCAGTAATAACAATAATAACAATTCTAATAATGATGTGGCGATAGTTGGCGAATTTCGCAACGATGGATCTATAGTAAAGCAGCAGGCTCATGGTCAACCGATAGGTTTGAATACACGTCAATCCAATGCATCGACTGTAAATACTGGACAAGGTCCACCGGGTAGTCAAGGACCACCTGGTGCTATTATACATCCCGAAAATTTAGCTACAATATCTGTTGTGAACTCTCATCTATCGCACCAACATCTTCCACCGCATATGTTACATCAACATGAAATTAAGGCGACTATTACACCTGTTGTGAAATCTGGAAAGACGCTATCATCAACACAGCAGCAGCCACCAGACACAATTCGATATGGAATGTCCAACGTTGGTGGACAACAACTTCGGAACAACGAACCAGAACCTCAGACTCTTGACCTCTCAATTAAGAAACCTTCACGAGATGGTCCCTCACCTCATTCATCGAACACTGGTCCGAGCTCTTTAAGTACGGACAATGGACCACGCCATCAACCACTGCCGGGTGCTGTTAAACATGTCGGCAATGCTGCATCAATATATCGTGGCCCGGAACTAGGCCCTTCAAACTCAACTTATTTATATCATCCCCATCCGGCAACAGTAAGTAAGGGACCACATGGTTCCGTCTATATGCCGCAAGTACCTGGTTCCATGGCGCAAGGTGTCGTGAGCGCACGTTCTCAAGCGAGCGGCGGACAACCGCCACCGCAACAGACGCCTCTATCCACGCACCAGACACACATGCAGTTACCACCGGGAGTTGTAGGTAATAGTAGCAAAGTGGGTGGAGGTAAAATGGCGCCCAAATTAAGTCCTCAGCTGATACATGGTCCATCTTCACATACAACATCCGCGTCACCATCACAACAACAGCAACAACAAATGATGGTTGGTCCAAAAGGCTCCATTACACACGGTACGCCAGTTAATAATGCCCAACAAATTATCGTACATCCGTCGCCTGCAACACTGAGTCCCAAGTTTGATAATATCTTAAGACAGACTCCTCCTTCTGGAGGCGATACGAACAATAAAATCGGGTCGATAACCCAGGGTACACCTATTCACTTGCCTTCACATCACATGGATAACAAACGTTCATACGAATATTATAAAACATCGCAACGTCAAAGTCCAGCACAACAGCAGCAGATGCCAGTGGTTGGTCACCCTGGTGTATTGCCACCTCCGCAACAGTCGTCGCCACAAGCACCGCAGCCGCAGGGCTATGGTGGTAGTTCGCCTTATGCGCGTCCACCATACTCCGTTGATCAGTCGTCAGTACTGAGCACACGACAGATAGTGATGCACGACTATTTAACGTCACAACAGATGCAGGGTCAACAACGAAACGTATCACGTGGCAGCAGCAACAGTGCCGGTGGAGGAGGTGGTGGTTCGGACAAAGAGTCTCCATCGCCTCGTAATAGTGTTAGTGGTCCAACCAGCGCACTGGTATTCTACGACAAAGACCGCGGTAGACCTGAGTACTCGAGTCGCGCCTCGCCCGCCGAACATGTTAACAGGTAAGAAACCGTATATATTATAATTTAATTTTAAATAGATCGTATAAAAAATATTTTTAACATATTAAACAACTTTCATTATGTTTTTTTTTTTATTTGCAGCACTCCCAGCCCTCATCGTACACCACCTCCACCACGCCAAGGTGTAATACAACGCCATAATACTGGCTCAAAGCCACCATCACCTGCAACAATGCCTCAAAACCGTCTACATGTGATGCCACATAATTATCCGGCAGGTCAGTACTTGAATAATACGCTTCCCATCCTTAACACACATCTATTGAATGTTTTTTCTTGCTATCCCTCAGCTGGACAAGATGCGTTCTCCTCGTTCGTGGATGTTGCAGTACAGCAGCCACAACTGCCAGTGCCCTCCCAACAGAAGGAAGAGAAACAACTGAGACATGAAGCGCCACCACAACTACCCCATCAACAACATTCATCTCCGAACCAACCGCCACCCACTCAACATGAAATACGCTACCAAATGATGCAATTGAACTATCATCAACAGCAACGAGCAGCAGCAGCAGCTGTAGCTGCTCAACAGCACCACCAATATCGCCAACAGCAAGCTGCCAGCGTTGCAGCTAACGCTGATCTTCAGCGTCGAATGCATGCCATCGAGCGGGATCGTGATATGCAGCAGAAGCGCGACCGAGAGCGTGAAAAAGAACGTGAACAGAGAGAGCGAGAGAGAGAACGCGACCGTGATCGTGATCGCGAACGAGAACGAATGGCGGAATGTATCGCCGCCAACGAGCGCGATGCGGGTCGGCGCATGACGGAGCGCATGAGTGCGGTTGCAGCGGCCCAACATTATATGCGAGGTGGACCCGAGACCGGACCCCCGCGTGCTATACCCGATCGAGAGAGAGATATGTAAGTGAATGTAATAAGCAACAATTGGAAAACAATGCAGCATAATACAATAATAGCACATAACACATTAAACTGATTGAATTCTTAATATTCATTCAAACATCACTAACTCAAGGAGACTAGGATACAACATAGCAATGAGTATACACTCGTAATTTGAATTTTCGTATAATTTCTTAGTAAAGTTACTGGAGGCTTCAGTATTTTTAAATTATTTGAATAAATAAATATTCGTGCTGAGAGACTACGAGTAAATATTGAAATCACAAATTTACGTGTAAAATTAGATTTAGCTAACAGAAAATTGAGAGTAATATAAAAAGAATTGTAGCAGTTAAAATAGAGTTTCTTTTTGTATAATGCCCAAGTGGTTTCGTAGTTATTCTCTAATATAGATTCGGGACGTTTAGGTTTCAATGAAGAACATGTTTCTGAAATTTAGTATCTTAAATCATAATTAAATTAGTTTATAAAACATTTGTTCGCATACATTTAAAAATTTCAAATTCAATAGCAGATGAAGCGCTTTTGTGGGATCGCAATATTCTAAACAATTTCATTATAATTCACATATAATATGTGCTTTAAGTCATGTTCACATATGTTTGTATAACATACATATAATACATTCAAAGGGTTAATTGCGACGCTTATACATAAATATACATACAAAATTATGCAAGATAATTAGCTACTAATAAATTGCTTATTTACATATATATTTGACATCAATAATCATCCGCTCATATTGTTCTCACGTCTCTTTCTTTTTCTCTTTCAATATTTATGAATATGTATCATGAACGAAACATTTCGCCCATTCATCAACTGCTATCCATCAAATTGCATCGTTCATTCACCGTTGACCGCATGACCGTTTCGGCCATATGATGGCATCTTCATCTGTGTGTTTGTGTACGTGTTTGTATTATTACTAACTCGCAGCTATCATAGGACACCACAGGACAGTACATTGTCAGCACAGGTGTTAATAGATGCAATCATAAAGCAATCCATCATACAGGGCAGCTCGGAACCGAATCCAGCCAATATGAATCGACCATCATATGTGAGTACATTGTTACCGTAATTGATTATACTGATTTGAGTGATTTTAATGTAAATATTTATCTTGCAGTATAACTCGCGCGAATTACCTCCCTCGGCACGCCAACATCCTGGTGCCGTCTCACTGGCCGTAGCCGAAAATAATGGCAAAGCGAACTCACCGAACGTAATCAACATCGACTTGGACAACGATCGTTCCAGTAGTAATATAAATCAACATGAATCGCCAAGTGTTAGTGTAGTGAATTCTCGTGGCGGTGGTGTTTCTCATGTTAGCCGTGGTGGTGCCCCTGGTGGTTTATCTACTCAACCAGGTGTTTCCCTATTGCCACCAACATCTCAAACACAGGTACAGGCTCAAAAGCAACCGCAAATGCTGAAGACGAATATCACTTTCGGAGAGTTGGCTGACTCCATAATATCGAATGACTATTGCCCGAATCAGATGCAGTTGCGGCCACATGTCAACTATATGCCCTATCTGCAGGAGCAACAGTCGATGGTGATGACTGAGCATTGGACAAAATATAATAGACGAATGCAGCAGAAGGACGCAGAAGCAGCCGCAGCTGCCGAACGCAATAAGGCAGTTGCCACGCAAAACAACAGTGGTGGTGTTGCAGTTAGCACCAGCGGTGCCTCTGGTCAACAAGGTAATAGTAGTGTGTCGGTGAGTGGCATTGGACGTTCCAATACGCCAGCAGATGAACGCAACATTATCCGTATGCAACAAACGGTGAGCCCTCGCAAATATGACCTAATGATGCAACCACCACATGATCAGAATGCAGCTGCAGTTGCTGCTAGTCATTACTACCATGCGCATGGTCCACCACCGCCGTCCAGCGTCGCACCACCCATGGGTATGCATGCACGTAGCAGTAGCGCAAGTAGCGGTGGCTCATCATCGATACCATCACCGCACGATCAACGCATGGCAGGCGGCAATAGTGGCGGTGGAAGTGGTGGTGGCGGTGGTGTTATGCCATCAAGCGGTTCAGTGACACAAAACCATCCATTCGACACAATGAAATATGTGAAAAATCGCATTGTGGAAGTGATGCGCACGGAAGACGAAGAAATGCAGCATCAGCATGCTCACAATGATCACCGCGTGGGCAAAGACATGCACGACGGCCCTGTTGGTAACACAATGCGCAAAACACCTAATCAATATGATGATGGGCGCGATAGTAGACGTGTATCGTCCAGTGGTAGTGGTACTGGTAGTGGCAACAGCAACAACGATACACATCACAGCATAGTATCATCACAGCCCCCACCATTAGGTGCGTATCAGTCGCAACCGCCGGTCACAACTTTCGCTACAACGACGTACGCGTATCCGTATAGCGCACTTAATGTGCCGAGTTCTGTAGCAGGTTTGGCACCACCTTCGCAAATGACAACTTCTCAATTGTCATCGTTGGCACATCAGGCATCAACATCGCACATGGGAAAACAGCCACCCGGTCATTCGATGAGTATCGCTGGAAGTGGGGCTGTAGCTATGACAGCTTCTGGTGGCATCTCAGCTGTTTCACAATCGGGTGGTGCGTCAACTGTCGAGCCGAAACCGCTGTTAGTAGCGCAATACGAAGCACTTAGCGACGAAGATTAGTTGTGACTGCAGGCGTCTGGACGAACGCCACAACAACAACAACAACAGTCGATACAGAAACATCAGCAGCCACAGCAGCAACCAACTGCGCCACAAATTTGGCATTGTGAGCGTGAACGCATGCGGCAGCAACAACAGCAACAAAAATTACAACAACAGCAACAGCAGCAACATTATCAGTTGCAAACAAATCGCAATTACAACAATAGCAATTGCAATAATGGCAATGGTAACAACACCAATCACTATTACTAAAATAACCACTGAGTGAGAGTGTACAAGAGAAAGAGAATTGTGAGAGAAACGTAACTGCGTACGGATATGCAGTAAGGATTCTGCCGTCTGCCCAACTCCATGCTTCATTGTCATCAAACTTCTATTTGCAAGCTTAGCGCCGTAGCTGCTGTGTCACCAGTTGTCATGGCATAATTCACATAAATAGTCCAGTAATCGCCTGCAGGAAAAAATCTAAAATTATAGAAGTAATTACATCAATAGCCTTTACCAGTGCATATATATTTTCATTGTAGACAGACGGTAAATTTACGATTAGAGGATAACAGAAATTGTAAACGTTTTGCAGTTTCAGACAGTTATAACTCAGTAGAATATGATCTAAAATAGAGAGCAAATATTCTTGTTTAAAGTTTCTGAAATCTTTCCAACATAAAGATAATCGTAAAGTTTCAAGGTGATTTGAATTTGAAGCGAATACGTTTGCACTAAGCACGAAATTTTCACGACATTATAACTATTATATTATAAAGGACAGTTATATAAAATACATTTATATACCGCAGCATTCACATATACACCCATGAACATATATTAACCCACATATGCCTGAATTTTTAACAAGAACAATTTGAACAAACCAATGCAAATTCACTAAACTATATACAAATATATCAATGTGAATATTAAACTAAACACGTAAACCCCATTATATAAATAATAAATTTATCGATTAAAAGCGAGCTGGTGAGATGAACATGGGATTTTCACTAATTTAAGTTTTTGAGTTATTTAATCAATTGGATTTATTTATAAATTTATTTAATAAGATCTTCTTTATTTCTGACAATTTCGTTATGGAAAAAAAAGATTAGAAAAGGAACAATAACATAAGAATTAACATGGAGTACTATGAACAATTAACTATTTTCCGGTGCTAACACATTTAAAGTAAAATATTTTCTCTTTCGGTTATAATATATATTTTCATATGTTTTAGTTAAAATGTCACTGTTCTTTACCCAGCTCGTATAAATTTGGAAAATTCTGAAAATGCTTAATGTTAGAAAAAACGGTAAATTGAAATGCAATAATACAATCAACGCTCTAAACTCACCACATAATAACTGGCAAGTTAAAGTGAGCAATGACACAATGAAAACACAAAATACAAATAAACAAATCAGTTTTGATGGTAATGATGTTTAAAAACAACTTTTAGTTGGATCAAAAAGTAATTATTGGCACTATTCTCCACTCCGTAACATTTTAATTCATTTAAATAAGTAATTGTGATCTGTCATGAAATTAAGCGGTCGATCGATTAAAGATAAGAATAAGATCGACTAGTTAAGTATGAAGATGCGTTTGTTAAATAGCTTTAGCTAGAAATTAAACTACTATATATTTTGTTTTTAAATATGTTCAGTCAGAACTAATTTGTGCTATTTTTGACATTACATTGACAGTACATGAGATGAAAAAACTATACATAAAAACGCTAAGACTTATGCAACAAAACAAACAAATAGAATATAAAGAATATGAAAATGCAAAATCGGCTGATTTAATAAAAAGCAAAAAGCAAGAACTACAGTTGTAAGCAAGATTTAAGATTAAAGTAAAATTAAACATATTTAAATGAAAACAAATGGTTTTGTGTAAACGCGCGCTGCTGTGGGGCGCGGAAAAAAGTTAAATATATACATATATTATATATATATATATATATATATATAAACCATTTAAGCTTTTCTATTCTACAGTATATTTAAATAAAACAAGAATTATACAAATGTAAATCTAATTTAAATTATGTAAACATAAAATTGAAGATATATATTTGTATATATACATTTATAACAAAAATAACAATGAGAGACGACGAAACGCTTAAGTTTTTGCTATTCATACAATACAAAACAAAAAAGAAAAAACCCAAAATACAATAAATAATTATATTTAAAATTTACATACCCTACTTAGTTAAAGAAATTTAATGAGTGTTGCATAAAGCATGATTGGATAAATAAATAATAAAATTAACAGAAGTTTATAAAGGAAAAGAATTGATGTGGGGAAGCCCATATAATTAAATGAAGTTGGAAACCAACCACAAGTTGTAAAGAATTTATGAAACAATATAGTAATCAGAGAAGAGGGTGAGAAGGAGGAAAAGCTGTGAAAATTGAAAACTTTGACTCATATATTTTATTCAAGGCTTGTTGGCTTGGAGGAGCTAATAAGCCGAAAGCGAAATGAGCACATTAGTTGGAGGAGGAAGGAAATTGTGCATATAAAAGTGTCTGTTAGCTGGAAATTTAGAAAAATACGATGCCAGTACACAGCACAGAATAATGGAAAAAGGTTGAGGAATATACTAAATAAAAAGAGAATAAAAATAAAAAGTTTATTGACTAAATTATATTTAGTTTGTAATTATGCCTTAAGTTGTAGCTTATGGAAACATGCTGAACATAATGCAAGTGTAGCAGCGTGTGAAAGAAAACAAAAAAAAAATAACAAAAAATATTAATGATAAAACATATTATTAAATTACAAATTGGTAAAAGTTATAATAATTAAAAAATGATATATAGTTATTATAAATACAGTAAAGTAAAGGTATATAAATATTAATAACAAATAAATGATGCATCATAAAGTGTGTAACAGGAAAAATCATATGTATAAAATATAATTTAAAAATGAACATAATTAATAAAATCTATAAATAAATATTATAAAATATTTACAAAAATTAAAAGTACACACCCTTCTTAAACAAAAAATCACCATTTCTAAAAAAGGCAAAACAAAACAAAAAAAAAACAAAGCCACTAGTTATTTAGTTTATAAACAAAAAAATTATAAAAATACATAACTGGCGTATAATGTGAGCATTACAAATACACACTTATCAATACAAATACCCCAGACCCGCCCATTTTAATTCGCAATTACTACATCTCATGTAATAACTAAAACTGCATAATTTTACTGATCAAGTCTGTAAAGAATCTATAAGTGGAAATGGTGTGAAGTGAAATTTTCAAAAATGTTAAGTTTTTATGCTAATATAATTACTTTAGTATAATTAGTTTTCAATAACATTATTTGTCTTAGTTTAATGCAAATTGCTAAAATTCAAGCAAATGGTATGTTAAAGAGGAAGTGGTTCATTTAAAAATGTGAAAAGTGAGAAAAAGAATTTATGCTTTCTTTTTAATTGTTTTTTTTATTCACTAACATATGTATGTCTTTGCAGGCAGTGAGCTAAATGTGAAATTGAACATATTTACTGCTGCCAATGGGGGATTGCACTAGATAATACAGAGCCATATGGTTACGTCAGTTACAATATACTTATTTGTGTTTCTTTTTTAAACTATTTATTTTTTAATAAAAGTGAATTATATAATAGCTGCCGCATTTCTTCTTGCATCCAATGGCAATTTTTTTTTATTTAATATCATTAGAAAACAGCTAAATTTAAAAGCATTTCAAAATACTTTTTACTTTAATAAAAATATAAAACTAGTTGCAACTGAAAGAACCCCCGGTTACTGTTGTCTTTTTAAAAAATAATTTCTTAATTTTTTACTTGTGTCTATAAGGTTTAACATTATATATAAAGTAAAATAGTAACTTAAAAATACATATGTGTACATACAAATCTTACATGTATGTATGTAGGTATATGGAAGAATGTTAGTTTTTAAACGTATAGAATACTTGCGCTGAATTTCGTTTTCTTTATTTTTTGTACCAATTACAAAGATATTTAATAATAACTAAATGTAAATTTAAAAAAAAAATACAAATACAAACGTCTACATATTTTAATTCTTATATATAATTATATATTAAATGTTAAAACGCTCTTACTTGTAAAACCTATATTAAACATAATTAATTCACTATGATTATTTTTGTAATTTATTTTAAATTGATTTAATTTAGTTAGCAATTGTGTGAATTATAAAAGGATTTAATTATTAATTATAACTATTACAATTATTATTTTGCTTTTTATTTTATAATTGATTAAAAACAGCAAAACAAATATATGAAAACAAAAAAAAAAAAATAAAAATAAAAAATGAAATAATGATTTTTAATGCTAAAATAGAAAATAAATAAATGAGCATATTAAAATAAAAATAAAACATGGTGTTATATTAAGTAAATTTACATTTATCTTTTGTTCAGCTTAGTCGCCATCTTACATGTTTTCCTAGTTATGTTTTCTGTTCTTCCTTTAGCAGCTATAAGTGTCAGTGTTTTAATGTTTGGAATTGTGTAATTTTCGTTTGTAAATTGTTTTGTCTCCGTTTGTGTTAGATTCCTTTCGTGAAATAATTTTGTCTACATGCCTCATAAAATGTCTAGTATATTATACATATGTATATGCTGCTTTTAAATAGTCGTCAATGTAATGTAATTTCAAATGGGGAGGATTAAAATATAATTTATTTTTTTTTTAATTTATATAATATTTTGGAAGATGTACAATCTGCTGCTCGTTGAAGGCTGTTCCTTGTTTGCTTCTTAACATAAACTAGTTTCCCTCTATAATTTTCATTTCATTTCTCTTTTTATACTCTCGCAACAAAGTTGCTAAAGAGAGTATTATAGTTTTGTTCACATAACGGTTGTTTGTAACACCCAAAACTAAACGAGTTAGATATAGGGTTATATATACCAAAGTGATCACGGTGAAGAGTGGAGTTTAAATCCGAATGTCTGTCTGTCCGTCCGTCCGTTTGTGCAAGCTGTAACTTGAGTACAAATTAAGATATCTTAATGAAACTTGGCACACTTATTTTTCGGCACCATAGGAAGGTTGCTTTCGAAAATGAGCAATGACCACGGCCACGCCCACAAAATGGCGAAAACCGAAAACACAAAGTGCCATAACGAAACCATAAATTAAGCTATGGAAGTAAAATTTAGTATGAAGGATCACACTATGAAGGGGCATATTTGGATGTAATTTTTTTTGGGGAAGTGGGCGTGGTCCCGCAAGCCAATATAGCTATATAAACCAAACTTTCTGCAGTCGTTTTTTAGCCACTTAGTACAGTCCAAAAATGAAAGAAATCGGATAATAACCACGCCCACCTCCCATACAAAGGTTAGGTTGAAAATTACTAAAAGAGGGGTAACTCACTAACGAAAAACGTCAGAAACACTAAATTTCACATAAGAAAAGGCAGATGGAAGCTGCACTCAGATATATGACGAATATGTGGGTCAAATTGTGTATTATATAAATAAAGTTAAATAAATAAATTGCGAGAGTATAAAATGTTCGGTTACATCCGAACTTAGCCCTTCCTTACTTGTTTTCAAATATTTTTATTTGAACTTTAGAGACTCAATTTAGTCATCATCAAATATGAATGACGTCTTACTTAAATATGAACCACTACTTTCACTAAGTATTGATTTAAAAAAGTAAGTTTTGAGAGTTTTTATCTATTCTAAAAGTGCTCCTTAGTGTTGTGAAATCGTTATGATTACTGCTCGGCACTGTTGTTTTGGTCATGATTTGATAACAAGAGGGCACGGTCACCGGCTAAGCCTCTTAAAAATTATTTTAACAACCGATTTTTAATACTCACTCACCTTAACAAATATAAGAATTATGTACTTTTGAATCAAAAGAAAGACGGAAATACCTTTGAAATTCATTTTAATAAATAAATATTTGTTTAGTTATAATACGCCAGCATTTATTAAAATTATATATGTACAGTTGTGCATATGTACTTTTTTATATTTTTTTGGAATAATTAAAATAATTTTTTTTTTACCTTACAGACCTACAGACATACATGACATAATAAAAAAAATGTATTAATTAACAATGATATAAACACATAAGTATTTTCATTTTAATTCAAATATTACGTTGTACATTATACATACCTATGTACACATAGTATGTACATACATACATTTGTGAGTATCATAAAGAAATAAGCTTTTATCGCATTTCATAGTTTATAAACACTTTTGTATATGTACTGTGTATGTACTATGTATGGATTTATTTCTCTATGCCACTTATTAATTAATAAACTGTATAAAATGTTTCTGTTTGTGTACCACATGCATACATTCGCAGTTATATAAATACATACATATAAATATGTGTGAGAAAGTAATGATGAGAATATTATTGTATACAATTAAAAAATATATTGAATTTATTATAACTAACTGAATTATATAAAATTAATGTAAAACATTTAATTATAAATGATAAAAGGAAAATAAAACAATACGATCACAATGAAGTATGTAAATGTGTGATGTGTAAACACAGAAGAAAATACATAATATAAATGATTCCAAACTAACCTTATTACCAAAATAACAAAATAGACAACCAGAATGAAAGAGAAATTTAAGTGAGAAGAAATTTAGAAAATAAATTAAAAAGAAAAATAATTGCAAAAATAAAAATAACACGTATTTTTACTTTAAATTAACGGGGGTTAGGATCGTCGAAATATTGACTGATTTTATTGTTTTCTAAATCTTTCTCATCATCTAAAAAATGTCGCTAATGCGCTTCTGATCAGTACCGGGATTTTGGGGTCATTGGTAACTCATTTTATTTTGATGTTGTTGTTGTTTTAACGATTATCCAGCCCTGCTGGAATGGAAAACATAAGGATCGTTGTTGTCGGGGTCATCTAACGTTAGGACCAGGTAACGTGCTGTTTCGCCATGGTCGGGCCAAAGGGAGAGGCGTGCTAGATGAATTGGGTTCATTGGACATGAAAGCATTGACTAGTTGCATGCGGCGACTCATTGAATGCAGGACATATGTACTGTCATTAATTTCAGTGCCCGATGTCGAAATCGTGCAATCATCAGCGTAGGAGGTAACTGAAATTGCCTTTGGTGGTTGAGGGAGTTTAGAAATATAGAAAATAAACAGTAACGTGGAGGGGACATCTCCCTGTGGTCCTTGGTGGTACTGTGCACTTTACGGAAATCGTGTTGATGTTTCGCTAGGTTCATTATATGATGGTTGGAAGTAGCTAGACCTGAACTGTCTTCACTACTGGGGAGCATTTTATGATCTATGCCGCCATTCATGTCATCAATACTTAATGTAGAAATAAAAAATTTAAAATTTGCAAAAATTAGCAAGGTAACAAAACATTTGTCAGAATGGGAAATTGACCTTTGACCTTGAATCAATAGAATATTTATGATTTTTTGCTCGACAAGATAATTTTTCCTAATGAAAATATTCAATTCGTTATATATACATACATATGTATATACCTCTGCTCAACTGATTTGGTTTATTTATGTTCTAAACTTTAGATTTTTGTTTTATTACTTTTATATCTTTTTTATTCATGAGTTTAACAAAACAATTTTTTGGTCAAAAGCTTCAATTTTAGGCTTCAGTTTTATATACACTCCTCGTCAATAGGTTAAACACACCAATACTTACTTACAATAGTATTCAGCTAATAACTTTTATTTTTCATTTCAATGATACTTCAGGGGTATTATTCAAAAGATTTCACAAAATTCCTTAGATCAATTTAAAATAAGACCATCTTTTCTTACTAAAGCCACTTAATAAAGTAAAGGAAAAAATAGTTTGTTTTCAACTTTTATTTGTAGTGTGTAAAATAATTTGACTTATTAGGATAAATTTAAAAAATATTTCAGTAATGCGTACTGGCTTTGTTTGTAATAACTTCATTTTCCCGGGCCCTCGTTGAATGATATATATATATATATATATATATTTGGCGTAGGAACCGCTTTAAGCGATTATAGCCGAATCCACCAGAGCGCGCCACTCATTCCTCCTTTTTGCTTTTTGGCGCCAACTGGAAACACCAAGTGCAATTAATTGCAATTAATGTAAAAAAATCGATTAATCGATTAATTCCAATGTTTTCAAATAATACAAAATTGCATAAAGACCACCATCAGTTTCAGCGCCGAATCTTGTATTATAATGCTCTATCACAGAGTCCCAGACATATCCAAAAAGAGAAAATGGCCTACATTTGAAGTTAAGTAGCACAATGACATTAAATTTTTCAAAATATGCACAGCAATCTTAAAGTAAAACAATTGCCTCTTGCTTGAAAGGCTATGTTTTGCAACTTTGCGTAAAAATAAAACCAATAAAATATGTATGTATGTATGTGATTGGCGTTCAACCGTTTAGACGGTTATAGCCGAATCGATGAGAGCGCGCCACTCCTCTCTTTCCTTCGAAGTTCGGGGCCAGTTGGAGATTCCAAGTGTAACCAGGTCACTCTCCACCTGGTCCCTCCAACGGAGTGGAGGCCTTCTCCTTCCTCGGCTTCCTCCGGCGGGTACTGCATCGAACACTTTCAGAGCTGGAGTGTTTTCGTCCATTCGGACAACATGACCTAGCCAGCGTAGCCGCTGTCTTTTTATTCGCTGAACTCTTCCAATCGTCTGCGGTATTCGTCGTTGCAAATGTTCTGAGGTCCGTAAATCTTGCGCAAAATTCCTCTCGAAAACTCCTAGTGTCGTCTCATCTGATGTTGACATCGTCCAAGCTTCTGCACCATAAAGCAGGACGGGAATGATAAGCGACTTGTAGAGTTTGATTTTGGTTCGTCGAGAGAGGACTTTACTTTTCAATTGCCTACTCAGTCCAAAGTAGCAGTAAATAGGAGACTATATTCTTATTTCAGACATTCAAATTGTGTTCGTATATACACAAAAACAAAAACGTAAATAAAATTAAAATCTCGTATTAAAAATTCATTTGTCTTAAAAGGAAAATATATTCATGAAGTCAAGAAAATTTAGAAGTCTGTTCAACCAAGTTTGAAGAAAAAGCAATTTCGATAAACGTTTTGTTGTCAAACGATTGCGTTTTTCGGTCGCAGTTGCACCCGCTTTTGATATTTGAGTTGATATTTAACGTAGTTATTGCTTATTTTATTAAAAAATTTCCATACTTCGCTTTTAACTGGCGCCATTGCACTTCAAACAACTGAACGTAAAATGCGTTTGACTTAACTGTAAATGCAGTGTTACCAGATATTCATTTTTTGATATTAAACTACGTTGACATATTAGAATTTAACGTTTGCACTCATTAATGACTGATGTGACCAATTTCGACCCTTGTAAGCTAACTTAGATGAATATAAAATGTATTAAATTTGAAAATGCTGTTTGCGATTATTTTGCAATTACTCGAGTAATAGTCGAGTAATTTGAAAAGGTGTTTCGATGCAATTAAATCGTAAATTAAATGAAAATAATCGATTAATTTAATCAAATGATTAATCGTTGCCATCCCTAGTCCTCTTCCGCGGTTTCCTCCAGCGGGTACTGCATCGAATACTTTCAGAGCTGGAGTGTTTTCTTCCATCCGGACAACATGACCTAGCCAGCGTAGCCGCTGTCTTTTCATTCGCTGAACTATGTCAATGTCGTCGTATAAATCGTACAGCTCATCGTTCCATCGTCTGCGGTATTCGCCGTTGCCAATGTTTAGAGGACCATAAATCTTGCGCAAAACCTTTCTCTCGAAAACCCCAAGAGTCGTCTCATCGGATGTTGTCATCGTCCACGCTTCAGCGCCATACATCAGGACGGGAATAATGAGCGACTTATAGAGTTTGATTTTGGTTCGTCGAGAGAGGACTTTACTTTTCAATTGCCTACTCAGTCCAAAGTAGCACCTGTTGGCAAGAGTGATTCTGCGTTGGATTTCAAGGCTGACATTGTTGGTGTTGTTAATGCAGGTTCCCAGATAAACGAAATTATCTACAACTTCAAAGTTATGACTGTCAACAGTGACGTGGGAGCCAAGACGCGAGTGCGCTGACTGTTTGTTTGATGACAGGAGATATTTCGTCTTGTCCTCATTCACCACCAGACCCATACGCTTCGCTTCTTTATCTAGTCTGGAAAACGCAGAACAAACGGCGCGGTTGTTGCTTCCGATGATATCAATATCATCGGCATACGCCAGGAGCTGTACACTCTTGTAGAAGATTGTACCCTCTCTATTTAGTTCCGCAGCTCGTATTATTTTTTCCAGCAATAGATTGAAGAAGTCGAACGATAGTGAGTCACCCTGTCTGAAGCCTCGTTTGGTATCGAACGGCTCGGAGAGGTCCTTCCCGATCCTGACGGAGCTTTTGGTGTTGCTCAACGTCAGCTTACATAGCCGTATTAGTTTTGCAGGGATACCAAATTCAGACATCGCGGCATAAAGGCAGCTCCTTTTCGTGCTATCAAAGGCAGCTTTAAAATCGATAAAAAGATGGTGAGTATCCGATTGGGGAATCGGGTTCGCCATCTCCTGGTGTTGTACTTTCACTGCCATTGAGCAGGTCGGAGAAGTGTTCCCTCCATAATCCCAGTGTGCTCTGGACATCCGTTACCAGATTACCTCCTCGGTCCCTACATGATAATGCTCCGGTCTTGAAACCTTCTGTAAATCGCCTCATCTTTTCATAAAATTTTCGAGCATTACCCATGTCGGCCAGCTTTTCAAGCTTTTCATACTCACGCATTTCGGCCTCTTTCTTTTTACGTCTGATATAGGGGCCTACATTATTTAGCGAAATCACATTCTAAACTATTTTACTTGCGGCTATTCATGTTTCTTTGTCCTCTATCGCTTTCCTGCTGCTTAAACTTTCCGTGTAACGCTGCCGTTGAAACACTTCTCGCTCGCAAAAATTGAAAGCAAGATGGCTTTCAAGTTCGGAAAATGAGAGTGCGGTAGTAAAAAAGTTATACTGTGTGGCAACTTGAAAGCAATTTCTTTCCCGTGTAACGTCTGGGTAAGATCCGAATAATATGGGGGTCAAGTCATCAAATATTATATTAACGTTTTGACACGATTTCAATTAATTACTTGAGAGTTATCAATTAGAAAATAATCTTGTTGAATGATTCAATCCTTATAAAAATTTAAAGACCTATTTTAATAATGTGAAAACTAACTCCACACAGCACAGCAGTTGCCACAATAATACCGTTGTAAAAAAAAGAACATAGTTATAATGGACACGTGAGAAAAGTATCAAAATGCTTAAGTTAGTGAAAATGATAAGTTGAGTGGTGTTTCATTATTATATGAAGGATTTTCATTGCAGATTTACATTCGAAATTTATTAGTTCCTGATTTATAATAATGTATATAAACTTTTATATCAATTAATGGTACCATTCTCTGGTCTTTCACCGATGACTTCACCATTACCTGATTTGCAGGGCGTAAATTGGTACGAAGCAATTCCACCTACTGCTGACAGCGCCATCTCATTTTGGAAGTTACAGAACAATTATATTGGTTAAAAAATGTGGCAGTTCTCTTACAGGTACTTTTATTCGGATTAAATTCGGACTTATTTGTTTTCACTGGGCGGCGTAAAAGTGATGAAGAGTGAAAAATTTTGTAATGCCATCAATTGAGTATTAATTCGGTAGAAGGCTTAATAAAATTTTACAAAACCTTTCTGAAAGTCTATTTTAATATAAATAATATATTGTAAAAGTGGCGGTGTTAAATATTATAGTAATTATACAGGCTCTGTCCAAGGAGAGCAGTCTTAAATAGTGCAATTTAAATTTCAATAAGTGTAAGCTGAAATACTTATATCTATGTCTATACTTGTTAAAAATTACAGCAATTAAATATCTTTGAGTAAGAAAATGAAAATTAGTGACAAATTACTATACAAATTTCTAAAGAAAATTTGGTGTCTGGATGTTCAAGACCTGTGACTTGTGCGCAAGAACGGGTTTGTAAAAAAATATGCATTGTTCATTATAAGCTAAAGGCTATCCTGTGGTTCACATCAAGTCTCCTTTGTATGTACTCTTTATATATTTACCTGTAGCATACTTCCTTTCTACCAAAGTTGTTGAATAGTTGGAAAATAAATTATTATGCACACATGCTAAAAATAATTTATCTTGTATTTCAACCAATTAATTACGAAGCCTTATCACAACGGCTGTACATTTATATCTTCAATTAGCTTTGTATTTCCTAGAGAATGTATGGACTTCATGTGTCATTTAATGTTTTGCAAAATACAAGGAGTTAAGAGTATTTTGCAAGAAATTTTAATAACTAAAGTGAAAGTAATTGAATTTCGCTTTCTGCATCTACAATTTTTTCTGATTAATATATGAAGTGTTGATGCGCTATCATATGTGAATTTCGTATGTCAGTATGTAATCAAAGTTGGATGCTGAATTCTTTTATCGAAAAGTTTGAACCCGATTCTATATTTTTTCATTTCAATGAAAGCAGATTTTTAGGTCAAACTGTTGCGGATACATACTTTTATATTAATATATGTTATATATTGGATATTTTTGAGCAAAAATATAGAATTGATTGATAATCCACTAATTTTTTTATTCGCATTCTGTTCTAAATGAAGAAAATGTTAAATTGAAAACTTTTACAGGTTGTTATAAGTTTATATAAAAAAATCAGATATTCAGGAACCATTAACGAGTCTGCTCGTAATCCCTGATAAAAGTTTAGTTGATGTACAGTAATATATAGTTTTTCTTATATGGAGAACACCTATCGTTCATATATAAAGTATGTGAGAAAGGTTTAAAAGGTTTTTAAAAGACTTTAAAATACTGTTTGAAAATGATATTCCTATATTCTATTCTAATTAAAGAAAGTCTGCATGCTTTTTCTACGCTTCTTAATATTTTTTTATCCAATTTGATCAATATACACATTTATATGAATAATTTTTTGTTGTAGAATGTTAACACAAAACCATATTAAGTTCTGTCTTAGCAGAGTTATCATGTTCACCCTGTATACTACTAAAGTTTTTAAGAGTTAATTTCGCTATTATCGAGGTATAAGTATATTCTTAAATTGACGAAGGAAACAGAAATACACTAAATTGTCATTATTAAATTATATTAATTATCCATTTTTTGAAGGGCGTACGAAGGTTTTAATACAAGTGATGCAAATTTGAAACATAATTATTAATCCATCATTAAATATCATTTAAGTATGATATATATATAATATTAATTTAATTTGTATAAAATTTGACTTCTATTGCCAATTCAAGAGTGCTAGTTATGGAGGTTCAACTGTATTTTGTTTATTATTGAGAAAGATTTCTCATGCTGACAAAAGAATTAGTTAGGACTGGCCAAAAAAATTGTTGTTATGAAAGCATCAGAAAATATTTTCCAAAGCTTTTTAATAAATTTTGCCGAGTTGACAATCTTTTTAAGCATAATTTTCAAGTTAAGTAGCCCGATTGTCCAAATAATTTTAAGAAGAAATCTCAATTTTGTTCATATATCAAATTTAATATATAAAATTATTGTGGAAATATATAAGAGACATTATTTTGTGTTTAATCAATAATTTTGGAATTTTATTTATTATCTAATTCTTAAACAGGTAAATCATGAAGCAGATTAATGTATCTGTAATAGGTCTTTCGGGAACTGAAAAGGATAGGGGTCAAGTTGGTGTTGGAAAATCATGTCTGTGCAACAGATTCATTCGTCCGATGGCCGATGATTACTTTATTGATCACATATCAGTGTTGAGTCAGGTAGTTTGATCAAAAAAGAAGATATAAAACAAGATTTAAAGAATATTAATTTGTAGAGTGACTTCAGTGGACGAATTGTTAACAATGACCACTTCTTATATTGGGGAGATGTACGAAAAACCACGGAAGACGGAGTGGATTATAATTTCCAAATAATTGAACAGACGGAATTCATGGATGATTCCACATTTCAACCGTTTAAAGTTGGAAAAATGGAGCCATATTATAAGCGTTGTATTGCCACTAAGGTCTTTTCAGCGGAAAAGCTTATGTATATATGTAAAAACCAATTGGGAATCGAGAAGGAGTACGAACAAAAAGTAATGCCCGAAGGCCGACTGAGTATAGATGGTTTCATCGTGGTATTTGATGTTAGTCCAGTGCCAAATCGACCGGTTGAAAAACAAGTTGACTTTGTTCACAATGTAATTACAAATATATTGAAAAACAAAAAACCAGTTGTACTCGTTACAACCAAAAACGACGATTCGAATGAAATTTACATAAGGGAGGCCGAAAAAATTTCACAACGTAAGGAATATAAGGGATTGGTGCAGTTGGTCGAAACATCCTCGCATGAGTCTATAAATATAGATTTAGCATTTATACTTCTTGCTCAAACTATAGATAAAGTAAAGAGTCGTGTGAAAATTACTTCATACTATGAGGCTGCGAAATCACGTAAAGAACTATTGGACACACGTTCTGAAGCTGTTACAAGACTAATTCGTAACCAAATAATTGATTATCATGTGCTTTGGTCACAGGGTTCCAAAATATTAGCACAGTATAGAGAATGGACAGAGTTCTTAAATATTTTTGGTGTTGAAGCTGGTCAAAAGCTCTTTAGGCGTCATATGAAGAAGCTACGTGATGATCATTTAAATAAGAAACTTAATCAGTATATTGATAAGTTTGCTAATGCGTTGGAATACCTTCTACCCGACATAAGTACTTTGGGCACGGTTGATGAAAACATATGGGCAAATGCCAAAGGCATATTGAGAAGCCATCCGGACTTTGACCGGCATTTTTTCGAATGCCCTCAAGCTTCATGGACTGAATTAGTTGATATGGAGGAAGCCGAAGATGAAGTTCGTATTCCATTCGACGTGTTAGATACTCCAGAAGCTGAAACAATATTTAGAAATTATGTTAATGCTGTGCAGCAGGATAAGAAGAAGATTGGGTAAGACCACTAAAGCTGGTAATTTAAAATATTATTAAATTTTAATGTGTTGTTTCTATTGAAAGATCTTACATGTCGTCATTTGCAATAACAACTGTAATTAACTTTGTTACAGTTCTAATTTTTTACAGATATTGTTATAAAGATTTTGTACTAAAAAATTTAATTTTGAAATTTTGCGTTTCGTTTGTTGTGCCAGATGGAAACATCAATTTAAACTATTATTGGAGGAATCGGGCTTTGTGACTCCTGGCAAACAGTTATCAGAGGTGCGCGTGCTTTTCATGGGTCGAGAATGTTTTGAAGCTTTATCAGAACATGATTGCCAACAAATTTATGACATTCATCAAGACGAAATTATTGAGAAGAGCAAGCAAAACTTTATAGAATTATTGCTAGAAAACGCACAATTCTTCCAACAGTTTAAAAATGTTGATATTATTACTCAAGAAGATGTTCGCGCAATTACAGATCTTATACAGGACGATTCCAGGTAAAGTCTTCTTATTATAATTAACAATAGTATACATGTAGATGTTAAAGACGGTAATAATTATCATAATTATCGATAATATATTGGTTATTGGCAGTATTTTTTTGAAACGATAATCAAAAAGATAATTATTTATTGTGAAATAACTCATATATATTATGTTATATGCATTTCTGTATATTAATCATATAAAACTACTAGCTTAGAGCTATATGTGCCATTAGTAACTCTTTATTATATTGATTTTTAATAAATTGTATTTGATAATTACAACTCAATATACATATTTTCTAGGTATAAAATATTAGATCGACTTGATCAGGAGCGACGGGTTATTCTCTTTCAACATTTGGGATTTATTCACTGTCCCATACGCGAGCACTGTCCTTTCTTCCATAACTGTGTTGATAGTTTAGTAGATGAGTGCTTAGTGGATAAGTCGTCGAACCAGAAGAATTCAAGCACTTGGAAATCTTCGGGCTCTGACAGAACTTTAAATCTATTAATAGTCGGATCCGAACATCTTGCAAGCGATTTGCTCAATGATATACGCATGTGCACAGGATCAAAGGGGGAATATGTTTATGAGAACCAAACCTATTACCTCAATTATCGCATTGCCAATGGAGATATGGAAGCATTTAAGTCAATTGATGTGCATTCGAGTGGTAAGTTTGCATAAACAAAGTTATATATGTTATGTGGTTTAATTTGTGTGTGATTTTAGGTTTAATTTGTGTATACTCAAATCAACAGTCGTTTGAAACGCTAAAGGATAACTTAGAGCGCACTTTACTATGTAATTTGGAATTAGAGGACAAATTTGAGAACTTGCCTATTGTTTTGGTGTATCAACCTCAGGATCTGAAAGAAAACGAAGTTGAGTACCTGCGTAATGAAGGATTGCGATTATCTGAAATGCTACACTGCGATTTTATTGATCATCAACAAAATCAACAAAAATATGTTTACGATATTCTTAATATTGTTATTCTGTCTCTAAGACTTTCGGAGATGAAAAATTTTGATTCATATTCTTCAAACCATATTGATCTGAGAATACTTGTTTGTATGTTTTGTGGGGATCAATATGATATAGAGAATATTATAAGCCCACTAATAGCTGAATCGACAAACTGCAAATCGTCTGAACATTCCATTTTGATTGACGTATTCATAGGAGATTCAAAAAAGCGTATTGAATTTATCATTTCATCTTATCACGGAATAAATCAATATCGTGAAGAGTTAATTCATGGATATATTTATTTTTATTCTGGCAAACGTAGATCGTCATTTGCAAATTTAAGGTAATTCTTTCGGTATTTCAAATTAATTACCATATGTGTGAAAATATTTGTATAATAATTAACATAAATTATACAGAAGTCTATTAGATTCTAACATATAGATATAATATATATGTGAAAGAAAGTTCTTATTTTAGTAAATTAATATTTAAATATTAATATTAATCGTGAAACATTTAAACGATACTTGAATTGCAATTTAATATATGTACATGCATGCATTTCCAGTGTTTTAGCTGTACAAAACTCGAATATTCCGTTACAAATAATCGCTGTAACTGAAAGTGGAGGCGCAAATGCCTTTTTCAATAGCGAAATTTGTCAATTTCTAATAACGGAGGGAAATTCATTGGCTGATAGATGTAAGGGGAATTTCATGACATTTTCTGCCGATCAATATGTTAAGTGTAAGTGTATACAGCTCTTATATTGCTTCCAGAACATTATTAAAAAATTGTGTTTTGTTTTTTTTCAATTTAGTTGCTTTCTACACTCCATTTTTGAAAAACGTGTGGGAAAATAAATACGAAGTTGAAAATTTGCATGTGGAAGAATCAATAACATTGGATTCTGGAGAAGGCACGCTGGAGAATTCCGTTAATCAGCTACCACGCCCACCACCACGACATGAAAGCTATATGTTGTCCAGCACTTTGGGTACGGATGGTTCAGGAAGTGAAAACTATGAAATGCTACCAACAAGATCTTTGAATTCGCTAAATGGTAAGTCTTGGTTTTCCATTTCTTTGTTTTAACAATGTTTTACTCCCATAAATGTGGGGAAATAATTCTCATATACATATTTTATTTAATGAAAATATGGTTTATATTAGTTACCTTTCGTTTAATTGATTTAAATAATCATTTAGTTATGATCGATTAATGCCTTTTTCAAGCCAACATTTAGGAGATATTAAAATTTTTCCAGAGGGTAAAAAATTGTATTTTCCTTAAAGCGGTTAGCTAATAGTGTGACTGAAGTAATATATGTGGTATCACAAATTGTAAAGTAGGCTTATATTAATAGCATTTTTCTTTACTTGCTAGTATTTTTTTCAGATAACTAATTGCATACTATAAATGTAATTAAAAATGTATTTATGTCTATTAAAAATTATAAGTACCATCTTATACTATTAATTAATTGTTTTAAAGATTATTTTAAATTTTGCCGTTTTTAACATTATTAGCAATCGACAAGAAATTAATAATTTAATTTTAATTTTGTATAATTTCACTACCTTATTTCTAAATGTAATGTTAATAAGGTAAATTCGTTTAAAAACTATAGAGCGTATTCATATTGAGTTTAAGTTTATTACTTTATCTATAGTCTTTACCCATTAATGATGGTTATCATTCATTGAAGTATGTGTTTCCGCCAGGAAAAAATCTATCTAAAAATTCTTCGAGTTACATCATAAAAGTTACATCATAGCTTCAAAAGCTTCAAAGCTTATGTGTTATTAGTACATATCAGATAGCAGTGGTATAACCAGATAATATGTTATGCGTCAATAAATAGCTTTACTGAATCTTTGTAATTTTTTTAAATTAAGTATTTTCCGAAAGATATATGGAATTTCAAATTATTATTAAATCTCTGGTGCAATTTATAATATAATTAATTGGAGCGTAAGTAAGCGCAATATACTCCTACATAGAACTATCAACATGATAAATGTACACATAAAAGTGAACACTCTATTTTATTAAATATGTAAATATAATATATTTGAGAGTTAATTTATTTTATTATAATTGATATGCATAATTCTTTTTATAAATACAGAGGAAAGGGACATATCTTTAGATGAAATTTACGACGACAACGAAAAGCCGAAACACCATCACCAAAGTAAGTGATGTTGAGACTATATATTTGTTTAATATATAATACATAAGAAAAAATTTACCACAAATCACTTTTACCACATCGAACTCTTAAGTTGATGGCAAATAATCTATAATATTTATAATACATATGTATTAATTTACATTTAGTTTTATTTAACATTGACTATTATGAATAGTATTAAATATATCTTTTATCATTTAATTTTTTTATTTCTAAGATTTAATAGTATTTCGTAAGAATGATTATATGCGTGAAATGTATCGAAAAAATTCAACAAAGAAATTAATGGTATTTTCGAAGTTTAAGTTGCCAGGTTTAATATAGACTCACTTGAGTTGTGCACCTATGATCGGTCCATATATCTTTCAGGAATTTAACGCATTATGATAAGAGGACAGTGTTCTCCATTAAATTAAAAGTAAGCTGTTATGTTTTGGTGTTAACTTAAAAACTTTCCAATCAATAGATATTTTGCCATTAACAGATTTCTTCATTTCATAAGAAAATATGTTCTAAACCGCCAAAAATATCCAACTTTATTCTGGTATTAAAAATTGTATTTCTACTTCGTGTTCTTCCACAATGTTTTTGCACTTCGTTTATATGGAAAAATAATTTTTTAATGAAGCATACTAATTAGTGGTCTTGTGATTTGAGGTTCATTTTACTTCTGCAAATTAAAAAGCATACATATGTATGTGCGTACTCGAATTCTCTTTATTAGTTAATTTAAGTTACATATTTTGGTTATTTTGTTTAATTTTATTAATAAGTTAGTACATACTGTTTATAATCAATGAAAATGAGTAATTTAGAAAAATTAGTAAACTATTGAATTGCTATTAAGGGTTTCAGATTTTCCCACCTCCAACAACTCCTCCAGAGCCAGCTCCACCTGATCATCAACTCATAACGTGTACATATAAGAGTCAATTCGTATCGGCTTCCGAGTCTAGTTTGGAAGAAATAACATGTAATCTATTTTATTTATTTGAAAGATGTGCAAATTTAATGCTCTTAATTATTTTTTCATGCCTTCATTAAGCAGCTGATGTAAGTGGATCAAAGGATTCATTGGCCACACATGAAGCAGGTTGATTTTAGCTTGTTTTATTGTACATTATTAAAATGATTGTTATAATTTGCCAATTTCATATAGTTTTCAACGTTTCTCATATGCCATTATTTAACTTTTTTTGATTTCTCCGTTTTATTTTTGCTCCTAAAATAGTTTTTCTTCATATTCAATACCATACCACAAAATACATACTCTTATAATAGATAAAATAGAATTTACATATGAGAAACCAGTACAAATATTTAGCCCCTTAAGTTCGACTTCGTGGAGGGCAATCGAGCATTATTACTTTAAAATTTTTGAACTTAAATCATATTTACAGCCCTATTCTGTGCACTTTACAAATTCAACAAATTTCTAATTTGTGAAAATATGAAATTTATCAAGCATTTCGTATTCTGTGACTAAAATAAACTAGTTTTTTTCTTGATAAATTGTTAAAAAGTAAAATGCTCTTGACTGTATTGCACGCGATTACAGCTTAGTACATTTTTGCCAATAATGAACAAAGTTTAGACTTCGTAGTCGCCAAGGAACTTTTCTGAAGCTAAACATAACAACCAACTAAATCCAAATTGCATTCCAAATATTTTTAACTATATTATAAAGGACATAATATATATATCTACATATTATGTAGATGTATTATATTATGTAGTATTCTATGAATTTGCGGGGGATTAAAATACTAGGGGGATCTGGGATGGAAAAGCGAATAGCCTCTGCCATCCGATTATCAATCAACCTCATTTACGCGCGGCACTCTCTGTTTGGTTAGGGAGAAAACGAGGCTCTGGCGACCGAGTAAAGGCGGTATAACCTTATCATCTATATAGAGTAAATGGGGTTGTAAAACCAAACCAAATACTTTGCATCAGTTCTGGGAGGCTTCAGTCGATATCTCGACATTAGAATCGGATAGATAGGCTGATAACCGGTCAATCGTAAACCAAACTTATCAACGAAGCCACAATGAAGAAGGATCGGTTAAAACAAACACTCATCCAAATAACGACCTTTTGCATGAAAAATAGGGCCACATTCGGAGCATGGAATATTTGCGCACTCTCAGAAACTTCACATCTAGCCAAGGATTTATTCTGAAATTTAATAATAATTAATAATATTTTAATTTTTTTTGTTATTTTGTCAAGTGTACAGAAAGGCTGTTATAGTATAGAGACTTTTGTCGAAATAGCATTTTCATGAAATTCATGTCATTATTGTGTTAATGTGGCATTCTCCAAAACTAGTCAGAAAATTTTGTGTGTAGTAGAGCAAAAAAAAAAAACAACTTAGAATACCTTTTAAAATTTACAATTTAAGCATACTTATATCTAAGAAATGGTACAATATTTTCAATTCTATGCTATTGGATATTTCGGTTGACTTCAATATTTTATATAAACGGTCTTAAAATTATCAAAAAATCATAAATTCTATGTATATAAATATTTTCCACATATTTAGAAAAAAAATATATAAACACACTGCATATCAAATCATTTATACTTACACATGATTTCCAATATTTTTTATATATGAATATAAAGAATTGAAGAGGATCAAACTTATAAATTATCAAACATAAATTATCTTTTAAAATAATTGGGGTATTTGCAACAATAATTATTACAGTTTTTTCAGTGTTAAGAAATATGATTTCCAAATAGCAATAATAAAATATGGAAATGTACAATTTATATGCAAATAATGTCGATATTTATTGAGTTCATTTCGTATATTTCCCTTATAATTTTTGTCCTTTTATTTACTAAGTTATATTGCTTAGTTTCCATGTTAATTTTAGATTATGTTTTAATAATGTTATTTGTCATGGTTTTAAAACTCACACCCTTGCTTATATTTTTAATTTTTGTGTGCTAATAAAATTACCTTTTTATTTACAGAGTGGCTGGAGGATAAAAATGAACCACGTAGAAATTTAAACAAAAATTCCATTTGGAACAACTTTAGTGGTTCCACCCACGCTTATACAACTGGTCGTCGTCACATTGATTCCAATTTAAATAAAATTCGTCCAAAAGGCCCCAGTCAAACATTGAAGGTATGTAGTGTTTTTATTCTTCAACAAAAACGCTATAATAATTCTGCTGAATCTATATATTTCTATTGTAGCAACCCGGTAAATTAAATATGAAAAACTTTCAACTCGTGAGTGAAGCAGTCGCCAAAATGAACTTCGGAGGTGAGTCTTTTTTGCCAACTTCTGATGCTGATAAATGTTCAAAACGTTATACGCATTTTAATCATACTCAACCTGATTGTGACGAAGACGATTCAGAGGAGTTAGCTGAATACGAGCAAATTTATGAAAACGAAGGTATGTCCATGGCTCTAAAGTGCTTATGATAGTGTAAATAATATTTCTTACTTAAGACTGTACTGAGTCGGATAGTTGTGCAAGTTCAACCGAACGTAAGGTACGTCAGCAGAATAGCTCATACTACAAGTTAAATAAGAAACCTCCGACCAATAAGAAAACCAAGAAAAAGAAAGTTGCCATACCCGTACAAACGCCGAGAGTTCCACTCTTCGGCTCCTATGTAAGCCCACCAGAGATTCCTCAACATTATCATCGAGCTGCGTCAGACGCTAGTAAGATAAATCTTTCATACTTATTCAAATGTAAATGCAAATGCAAATTTTTATTTTAATTTAGAAAAAACGGTCGAACATTGCACGAACGAGCTTGTAAAGAACGATAAATCACCAGATGTAAGGTTATAATAATTTTTAATTGAATTTATTACTAATTAAATTCGGTTTTATAGTATTCCATGGTTCCTGAAAGTATCAATTTGTTTGGAACAGACAATTTGACAGAATTTAATTTAAATCCGAAATCTCTTAAGGAGTTCGAAAAGACAGAAAAACGTCGGTTGAAGGAAGACAATGCCAGACTTCGTAAACTGCAAGAAAAGGAGAAAGAACAAGAAAAGAAACACAAGCGAAAGTTGAAGCAAGCTTCCAAAGGCTTAACAGACAATACTGAATCTCAATTTGGCAAATTACTAATCTCAGACAAAGATGAAATTCCTACATTTCTTATAAGATGTGTAGAATTTATTGAGAAAGAAGGTCTGGACTCTGAAGGAATCTATAGAGTGCCAGGTAGTCGGGCTCATGTTGACTTACTTTTCCAAAAATTCGAAGATGGTATGTGAAAATGGACAAAACAAGACATTTTGTGTATAACTAATTTATATTTTGTTGTTACATATTTGAATTCCAAATATCTAAACTCAATTCAATATTAAGAGTTACTTTCAGATCTAGATTTTGTACTCAGTGAAGTTGAAACTAATTTGCTAATACTATTAAATACCTTAATGAAGTTCCAATTTTTATAGTAGAGATATGGAGTAGCGATTGAGTCAACCTGCCTTTCCAGAAAGTGATTTTATAATCTGTATATGTATATTGAAACTTTCAGATTCATTGTCCCACTCCAAACGCTTAGATTTAATTAGGAGTTTAGTCTGCTACAATATCCAGAACGAAGTTGGATCACTCTAGTTTCGCGAGGCAACTCGAATTCGGTGTCTGCAACGGTGGGTGTTGATTCTCCAAGTACGCCATTCACGGGTAGGGAGTCAATGAATGGCGTTCAGTGCTTGTTTATAGTTAGTCGCGTCCGAAGTCCTGTCGGTATAGTCTTTTAAGTCGTCAACGTATTTCAGGAAGGTACTCTTGATGGCTCTGGGAGGCGGCTCGGCTTCCAGCAGGTAATTGCAGGGGTGATTTCTTCGAAAGCATCCTTACAGAAACTGCTTGGAAAGCATTTTGCTATGCCCCTTAAGAGGAAGCATGCGGGCCTCATTGTGAAGGTGCTCGACCGGAGACATCAAGAGGCAATCTGTGGCTGTTTGGAGAGCGGTATTTTGGCAAGTCTGAAGCTTCCCCATCTGCGTCCTACTGCATCCAGGCGACCATATTGGGGCTGCGTAGTTAAGGACCGGCCGGCTGATTGCCTGGTAAGTTGCCAAAAACGTTTCTTTGTCTTTACCCAAGGTGCTGCCGGCTAGCGACTTGAGGATTTTGTTGCGGCTCTGTACCTTGGTTACAATCGCGGTCGTGTGTTGAGTGAAGGAGTACAGGCTATCCAATGTGACACCTAAAATTTTGGGATTGATGTCCGTCGGAATTCTAATGCCATCGACTGAAATGTACAGGTCTAAACTGTACTCCTTCGTCCAGTTAGTGAATAGGGTCGCTATGGATTTGGTAGGGGAGAGTGTTAGGCCCCTAGCAGTGAAGAAGCGAGAAAGGTCGAGGAGGTAGCCGTTTACTTTCGAACACATGTCATCGATTCCGTTGCCCGACATCAATATCGTACAATCATCAGCGTAAGAGGTAACTGAGACTCCTTCTGGTGGTTGAGGGAGTTTCGAAATATAGAAGTTAAATAATAAGGGGAATAGAACACCAACCTGAGGTACCCCTTGTTTAATTCTTCTTAGCTTGGATGTTTGCCCTCGAAACGTTACGCATGACTGACGACAGCTCAGGTAATTAATGGTCCTCCTCTTCAGCCCTGGAGGTAGCGGAGATTGTTCGATATCTTCTAGTAGCGTTGTGTGATTGACTGTGTCAAAAGATTTAGACCATTAGTTATCCAGGCGTTTATGCGCTAAGTGCTGTGGTGGTACTGTTTACTTTACGGATTCCATGTTGGTGTTGCGCTAGGCTCAGGTGGTGAGTGAAGGTCGGGAGAAACAAGGCTTCAAGTATCTTCACTACTGGGGAAAGGAGAGTTATCCGACGATAAGACTCCCCTTGGTTGACTAGTTTCCCTGGTTTCTATAGTGGGACCACTCTTCCGGTCTTCCACGAATCGCGTATGTTATGCGATTGCCTTGCGAAATTGACGTTCGCCAAAGTATACGTCCGTAGGAATGGGCAGTGTGTTGAAGGTGCTCTCGGTAAATTCTGTGAAACTGACCCAGTTAGCTTTTTTGAAGTTAACGAAGGTACGGTTGTCCACCGAAATAAAGTCAGGAGGTTTTTCGATCGAGATGGTTTTCAGGTGCCCATAATTCTGGTGGGGGCTTCGTCATTCATTATGCAGAATGTCGAATCGTCAATCTGTTCTGCCAGCTCCATCCCTCGGCGATCATTTGACAGCCAAGACAAAGATCGTGATGCGCGTTAAAGTCGCCGGTGTACCAATCGGTTTTCACCACGAAGCAGCGCATCGATTTTCGGATGATATCCTGTTGGAGAACATGTAACTGGGGCGATGTATATATTAAATATTTCGAACTCGACATCGCCTGACCGGATAGCTATGCTCTGACATTCTAGGGTAGTATACCTGCGGTTGATGTCTCCATCGATTAAACGATACTGCACTGTGTTGTGCAAGATGAACGCCAAAACCCCACCATTGTCTCGCTCGCGATCCTTACGCATAACGTTGAAACCGGCACAGCTCAGAAGATCTGAGCGGCCGTTTAGCTTGGTTTCTTGCACCGTAGCTATCAATACGCCTTTCCGACTCATTAGCTCAACTATCTCCTCGATCTTACTCTGGAGTCCGTTGCAGCTAAATTGTAGGAGCGTCGTTTGTCTCGTTAGGCCAGTGGTGATCCTGGGTATGAGGGAGTGATGTACAGCTGTTGGTTGTTGCTGCTGCAAAACCCGCAGAGGAAATTGTCGCTTAGGGGTGTTGTTTGGTGACTCCGTTTGAGATTGTTGCGGGAGCAGACTCCTGCTGCATGGGGCAACGAATGGCTCACTCCACTCACGGGTGGTGCGCAGGCCGGAACACGTCGGTAAGACGTGAAACCAGTCAGTGCAATAATTGCACTAAACTGATGTGACATCCCGACGTATTACGGTCTGACACACGGACAGACGGTTCGAGGGACCAGGAGTTGCGTTGTGGTCCTCGCACGAGGATTGGAGTGGGATAAAGGTTGGGGATGGGTCTGATAAAACTGGGGGTCATGCTGCCTGGAGCTTCGGAGGACCATTAAAGTCCTATCTTGGCCACTCGCAATGGGTGGCGACGCAGTGCGTAAACTGGGTGCTAATTGCACTGCCGTAGAGGCGGTTGTCGAGGTTGTGCGTTGGCAGCATGGGGCTACATAACTTGTGGTCCACTCCCTGTGGATCTTAAGACCAGAGCAGCTCTTAAGATGGATCCTTCCATTACATGTGTTACACCTAACCGAGGTAGAATTTGGATGGAGCCTTTTGGCACATACGCAGCAGGAATATTCTCTTGGACCCGGGTTTGACTCAACGTAAGCGCGGATCAAAAGGATAGAGAGCAATCCTGCTGCAAGGTGTTGCTCAATTGATGACAGTCTTAGACTAGAACTTACAGATCCAGACAGGTTTGGGTCGTCGAAATAACAGCCCTTGGTCGGATCCGAAAATCCGAGTCAATCCAGGTGTAACGTAGAAACGGCTACTGTGAGCTCTACAGCAACAAGTGAAGTTGTAGCAAAGACACACTAAACTGTATATAGAGAAGCTAATACAACACTATATCCAGGGATTCAAGCGAACAGGCAGCACTTTTGGTGCAACCCTACGCTAAAATGTCCAAGCAAGCGGCGATCGAATTTTTAATGAGGTTTCCACATACTCTTTTGTACGAACTCGACTGTATAACTTTAGATAGATAGATAGCGAACAGAGAAGTGACCAATCGAATACAGTTAATATAAAATTAAAAGTAACTATTAAAACGCAGAAGCTACTTGAAGACTAGTCTTGCAAAGCAGACACTTTTCCTCATTATAAAGGCTCTTCGCATAACCCCAAATTATGGTTAGAAATATAAGGAACTACTATAACAAATTTTAATTCATAGAAACTTAAGGTGTATAAAATTCCGCAAAAAATCACATTTTTAGTTTTAACAAAAATAATAAAACATCATTTAATTAGGATTATAAATAGGACAATGTGTAAAATGTCAAAACCAGAGAGATGCATTTATCATCAGAGTCGATTAAAAAAATATTTACTTATTGGTAATCATTGCAATTAAATATTATTATTTCAAATGTTATACAGTCGTTTCTGGGTATAGTGAACACTCTAAATATAGAACACCTCGATATAAAGAACAGCTAAATTTTTGCATTGAGCATTTTAAATAGTGAACTTTTCTATCGTATTGCAATAGTGAACAAAAATGTGAAAGCAACCTTCATTAGACAGCAAAGAAAAATACAAAAAGGAATGGGAATTATTTAAATTTAAAGTTAAATTACTTTACTGCTTATTGCTGCTGCAAAATCGGTGCTAGTATTTGTTTTGTCTCCTGTCGAGTGAAAACTGTTTGTGGGCGAAATCTTTTCATTGAATGTTGAGTGGTAATACATTGATAGTGCTTAATGAATTAGAGAAAATTCCTTTCTTTAAAAAAAATAAAACTTAAAATTGTTGAAGAAATCGGAAAGTGTTAGTGTTTCCTCTTTGCCACAAACATATGATGTTGCAAAATCAACAATTTCGGGAATAAACAAAAATGGTCGTTATATACTTTGTCACAGGGAAAAAATTATTTATTAGCTCAAGATTCGCAAGGACCAAATTTATAACGTAGATGAGACCGGTTTGTTTTGAAAAATGTTTCTTGATAGAGTGTATGTAAACCATAATGAAAGAACAACTCCTAGAGAATGAAAGAACAACAACTAGAATAACTTTTTTTCTTGCACAAATGCAGCTGGTGAATATAAGTCAAGCCATTAATAAATGGGCGTACAATGGTCTGTCAGGAAACATACACTGAAATAGATATTGAAAAATGGAATGCAAATCGAACCGGTCAGTTTTGAGAACATCTATTCACGATTTCTTTCAAATAGTTAAAAAATTGAAATACATGTATACATCTCTTTTTTTTACCACTGTGTCCACTTATTTTCTGCGAATTTTATTTAATAAACATGGCATTCCATATCCATGTGAAATTACTCGCACAGAAAAATGTAAGTTTTAAGCAAATAACAGAAGTGAAATATCGACCTTGATATAATGAACATGCCTTTCAATTATTAGTTCATTATATTCAGACACGACTGTAGTTCATATTATGCATATATGTTAATATTTACTAATACATATTTTAGTTGAAAGATTTAGTTAGTTAGTTGGAATATTAAAGATTTATTTGCATTTTAAATGAAAACATTAATTATTAAAGTAAAAGTAAATTAATAATAATTTTAAATAATCGGATTATTATCAATCTTCATTCTTTCATGTCCTTCAGATCCGCAGACTGTAATTGATGTGCTTGATATTCCAGTAAATGCTGTAGCAACCGCGTTGAAAGATTTCTTTTCGAAGCGTTGGCATCCTTTATTTAGCAAAGATATTATTAAGGAACTTGAAGATATTGCAGGTAAATGTGTAGATCAGCATTTATTTCGTTGTGGAGTTTAACGTATTTTTGTTTTATCCTCACTCCAAAGGTTCACGAGGCATTGGTTCATCTAAAATTAATGTGGAAGTAAAAACAGATCGGAGTTGCCGTTTGATATTATTGAAGACTTTATTACAGAAATTACCGCCCATGAATTTTATGATCCTGAAGTACATATTTGAGCACTTCGTTCAGTAAGTATAGAAATGTCTAATTTAGCTGGACGCTGAAAGTATTAACATTGAGCAATTACTGTATTATTGCAGTGTATCAGAGAATTCAAAACTAAATAGTATGGATAGCAAAAATTTGGCAATTTGCTGGTGGCCAACACTAATTCCTATTGACTTTACGGATATGAGCCATTTTGAGCAATTGCGGCCATATTTAGAAGATATTGTGCAGACGATGATTGACCAGTTTCCCTATTTGTTTTGCGGAAAAGATGCTTTTGTTATGGTTTAAATACTCATATATTCCAGGATAAAAACTTAAAATTAATTTTAGATGTTATTAAGTGGAAGAATATAAAGAAACTGTGTTTTAATGGCTTTGTTGTGTGAAGTGATGTTTAATTAAGAATATTCGAATATGCGTCTAAAATAATAATTTATATTATGTGTTAAATTATATTTAAGCTATAAATGTTTTAAATGTCTTGTATGTATGTTTAACGAGTTGTGTAGTGATATCTATGCCATGTGTATGTATGCTTATATATATATATTTTCGAAATTTGGGTGTATTATTATTGTAGATGTTGTTCTTATAAAATGATCTGAAGAAGCTACTTTATCAAAGGAACACTTCTGAAAAATACTAACAATGCGAATGAAAGAAACAGATTGCATTCATATACATACCTATAAAAATAGATAAAAGTAAAAATAACGATACTGGAAAGATTTGTATAAATGTGTGTCTATTTCATGATATACCTTATAAAATTATGCATTCGTAATCAACGCGATTTGGTGTAATTATATTTTTTAAAATTATAATATTTACGGAAATCCATACGGATACCCGTCATAATCAAAATGCACAAATATTATAATAACAAATAAAATAATTCCAAACAAATTTATGCTTTGATACATCTTTAAGATGCGGATTTAAAAAATGTGAGTAAAAATATTTTAAAACAAAAATTATGATAAATAATCATCATTCAAAACGTAAATTTAGTGTTTTCAAAAAATTGAAATCGGCGTGCGAATTGGACCCTCTAACTGAGATCATACACCAAATGTTATTTTAGGAAAACTTGATGTAAAGCTAAAAACTTACTTTACTAGTTTGTCTTTATTTTGTTTCATATAGCTGGAGGCCTTTTTGCAAAATGGGAATTCGTAAAATTAATCAACTTTTCGTCATTTTGTATCATTAAGTCAATATATAATACTTTTTTTTACAATCTAATACCTTTTTTTATAAAGACTTGGGCTCTACACTGATCTAACCTTCCAACTAAAATTAATTTGGAATATTTTTAATCGTTACAAAAAAATGATGCACAGTCATGCCAGGACTTTAAGGTTCTGCTTTCGAACCTTGTTGGTATTTCAGTTAGCACATTTGACCATTGTAAATGTATGTAGAAAATTATAAGAACTGCAGAGCTAAATAGAGAAGGTACAATCTTCTACAAGAGTGTACAGCTACTGGCGTACGCCGATGATATTGATATCATTGGAAACAACACCCGCGCCGTTAGTTCTGCTTTTTCCAGACTGGATAAGGAAGCGAAGCGTATGGGTCTGGTGGTGAACGAGGACAAGACGAAATATCTCCTGTCATCAAACAAACAGTCAGCGCATACGCGTCTTGGCTCCCACGTCACTGTTGACAGTCATAACTTTGAAGTTGTAGATAATTTCGTCTATCTGGGAACCAGCATTAACAGCAATAACAATGTCAGCCTGGAAATCCAACGCAGAATCACTCTTGCCAACAGGTGCTACTATGGACTAAGTAGTCAATTGAAAAGTAAAGTCCATTCTCGACGAAAAAAAAACCAAACTCTACAAGTCCCTCATCATTCCCGTCCTACTTTACGGTGCAGAAGCGTGGACGATGTCAACATCCGATGAGACGGCACTAGGAGTTTTCGAGAGAAAGGTTTTGCGGAAGATTTATGGTCCCTTAAACATTGGCAACGGCGAATACCGCAGACGATGGAACGATGAGCTGTATGTGTTATTCGACGACATAGACATAGTCCAGCGAATATAAAAACAGCGGCTACGCTGGCTAGGTCATGTTGTTCGAATGGATGAAAGTGCTCCAGCTCTGAAAGTATTTGATGCAGTACCCGCTGGTGGAAGCCGAGGAAGAGGGAGACCTCCACTCCGATGGAAGGACCAGGTGGAGAGGGAGCTGGCTTCGCTTGGTACAACCAATGTGTCTACGCCAGTCAAGAAGAAGAAATGTATATGCATATAATTGTCGTGAGCTTACGCGATTATAGCCGAATCAATAGCAGCGAAACATCGAATGACAATTCGTTTCTTTTTCTCGCAATTTGTCACGAATTGAAAATACCAAGCGAAATAAATATTCGAAAGTTGTACCAGTCTGTGCTAAATGTAAAACTAAAATAAAATGTGTTGGAAATTATTGAGGAAAGGATGACGAGAAGATCTTTTAGAAATAAATCCAATATTATAGAATTATCGCCAATTTGGTTATTTGTTATGCGCATTATAAACTGTTTTTGCATTTGGGATTATAGTTTCATACAAAACTTTAGACTTTCCAAGGAAGCCTTTGATTATGTCAATGCATAACTGAGGATCTAACCGTGCCTATAAGATAATCTCTTTGTCAAGGAGGGTATCAGCATCAAATAGGGCAAGACTGTTTTGCAGGGTTAGCACAATAGACTTCGTCTTAATGTATTGCAGAAGTGTTGGAAAAACATTGTGTCCGAAACACATAAATTTATAATGAACTCACAAGAAAAGCGTGAAGCCTTTCGCAAAATTTGTATGTGATTGCTTAAATCACTCTTGTTAAAAATAAATTTGCTCTTCAGCTTTTTATTTATAGCATAATAAGTAATAAAACTCATTTAAATACTTAAATTTTTCAAAATATTTTATTTCTACTACTCATAAGCTATGGAATCTTTTATACGACAGTAGAGACATTTGACAATTAAATTCGCAAAATTGCAAGTTTTCGTAATTCGGATTCACTAGTTGAAAGTAGGATTGAAAATGCGAAAATAGGATAACATGATAAAAACATTCGAAATCGAGAAAAGAATCGAGTTACAGAATAGGGTCCCTGATCTTTCTGTACTGTAGAAAATAACATGTATGGATTCTATTCTTTTGGATTTATGTGAATAAGGTTCAATAAGTTCGTTAACGGTGGGCTTTAGTCTTTTACACTGTACGGACTATAAGACCTTATATGCGATATAGCGGAGGCTTATCCTACTGTAATTAGCCCAGCTTGTGGGGTTCCCACCAGAGAACGGCTTACGTTGAGCTCAAAAATGTTCATGCACAAACAATACTCGAACTATCAGCCCATTCGGCTCAAGCGCTCAAACTGGCATTAGTGAATGTTTTCGCTACTGAGCTAAATTCAGCTCAATTGCGGTAAATTCGTCTGCTTGCTGAGTTTATTCACGCTCGTGTTGAAACAGCTCTACTCAGGCGTTTGCTCATTCGGCTCAACAATGATCGTGTTGAATGAAAACAAGCACACAAAAGAGCAAACTCAACACATATGAATAAACTCACTGTGCTTGAATAAATGCGCAACCAGCAGCGCTACTGGTTTTGTAAAATCCGTTGGCACACACACATGCATATATACATATATATACATACATATATAATTGTATATGTATACCAACTGTAACTGCCAAACTCACTTTTTCCTTGAATCAGCTCATACGCAAAAGTTTCTATTCACTTCCAATCACTGAGCGAACGTGAGCTACACATTTCGTGAAGTGAGCAAACGTGAGCAAAGCATTACCGAAGGCTCACATTGTACGCGAATGAGCGGTGCGGCAACATGAGCTGATTTTTACTCAACGCTGTGTTTCGCTCAGTGATTGGAATTGAAAAGAAACTTTTGCGTATGATCTGATTCAAGGAAAAAGTGAGTTTTGCAGTTCTCTGGTTCCCACATAACAATGTTCCAATCGTCAGTTATGCTTTCGTCCGACCATATCTACAAATAAGCTGATACATCCACCTAATGAATAACATATGTACATAAATAATTATACTTTTTAAAAGTCCTACAATGTCTATCACCTTATTTAAGGTTACTTATATAAATAAAAACATAGTTCCTGAAGCTCATATTCTTCATATTCATATATAATTCTAAAGTATGGAAAAACTAATCATTGTCTATGGATTACCCATGTACCTATATAGATTGTATCCGACGAAGACTGGGATATTGAATAATAAAATCGCATTTGTAGAATAATAAAAATTCTATCGAATTTAATGTAACCCATTAACGCCCAAATCAAATCTGGTGGTAGGTAATCGTTTTATTGTCATTTATTAATTAATTCAATATCCATCTGCAAATGTTGCTGCCCAATTCCGATATCCAAATCCAGTTTTCCTTTATCAACTGTCTAGATGCCAACTGAAAGTGTGCTCTGCAGAACTCTCCATTGTCTAGAAATTCTCTGAATGAGATTACATAGAGGTCTTACCTTAAACATTTTGTCAGTTGAACTAGTGACTAGACTGTTACCAACACAATGCAGGTTTCTTTTGATATCTAAGAACTTTTTTGATGGTGATAGCCACTAAAAAGGAAAATTCACAGAAATCCCTTCATTTCTTCGTTGCTTAGGTCAAAATTATCTCTGTTATTTTGATTGGAGTTCATAACGCTATTTTTCTCAAAAAAATTCTTGGGGGTCTGAACGTTTGTTATATTAACTCTTTTAGACCACATCCATGGTCGACTCTTTTGTGCTTAACAAAGCATGCAAATGTCTCTTCAACACATTCATTCTAAACGGAATCATCTTGACGACATGGTCACAATCAATTCTTCCAGTTACACCATTCGGCATGGCAGAGATCATCTACATTGACCTCATCTTCATCTCTTTCATTGGCTGGGTCAGAAGGAATGTTCAGCGACCTCGAGAACACACGAGTAACGAGTTTCAAGCAATTCAGACGAATTTTTAAAAACCCGTCCGCCATATTGGATCCTCCATTTTGAATTTTGAAAAACCGATACCGGATTCGTAATCCGTGACCCCTAAAACCTACAAGTAGTGAGTTTCAAGCGGTTCCGATGAATTTTAAAAATTGCTGTCCGCTATATTGATTTTCTAGTGTTATGTCAAACCCTAATCTGATGGGGTTCAATGGACCTTGGATTCGAATTCAGTGACCCCATAACATGTAGTGCACATAGTAAGACGCCCAGGTCATAAAGATTTTGTTTTTGTGTGCCTGTGGTATTATAGTTTTTATTACTTAAGGGGATCATCCCATGTGTTGGGCTTAAAAAATGTATTTGTCTAGAATACGGTAGTAAAGCCGAAGTTCGAAGTCGTTTCAAAGATACAGCAGTTAGAAGGAGATGATCGAAGCGCTGAGTTGGCATCTGGAAACTTTGAACGCGTTTTTCTCAAAGCTATGTTATTCAAACTTTCCTCCTTGATATCTCAGAAACGACTTAGTAAATTGGCTTGTTGGGTGCACTCAGCAAATGTAAACGCATGGAACGCTTCGTGAAGAAAGTGCGAGCTCATTTTTTATTTTTAGCTGTAGTATTGAAAATCACCTTCATTGCAATATCATGACCGTTAAATGAGAAATAAGAGTTTTTATATTTGAAAATAAACGCATTGTGTTTACAATAAAGAAGAAAGTTAAATATAGGTAAAATATTAAAAAATTACAGAGCTACGTAACCACCACTTCTATACTTACCTCAATTCCTTATCATAATATTTTCTCAATGAGACAATTACGACACCACAACCAAATATAATATATATTCGCTAGATATAACTTACGCATAGGCTGAGTGTTGATAGGTAACTTTTCTTAGTTGAATTGGGAGCAAAACACTAATGGTGTTAAAAAATGTATGATGTCTTAAACAGGATTAAAACGCATATATTTCATTATGCTGAGACTTTAATTTTTGTTGGTTGATTTTTCGATCGCGTAAATATAACTTTTGCAAATAGTGAAGTTTAAAATATTCAAAAATGATTTCCTATTTTAGTTTTAATTAAATTTGGCTAGTAAATACTGTTAAATATTTCCTCCAATAGTAAAGAAAGGTGTTTTGTTAGTTATCAAGAAACAAACGCTGGGAAAGAAATATCTTATAACTAAAATTTGTAACTAGTAGCAGACCAATGCCTTTTGTAGCAGATTTGATGCATTTGTAACAGAGATAACAACAAATGTCAATTTTTTAGTCGGAGTAAATCTAGAGCAAAGGAGTAAAACACCTGAATTCACACTACTGGACTTGCCAAAATCTTTCATCAAATTCACCTATCAATTATCGTAGATGACCCATGCAATCTGTAATTAATTTAAAGCAAAGATTTGTATCAATTGTTCGAATGTGGCGTCTGTAATGATATTTTCCAATTGGAAAGATCGAATGTTTGTCTAAATTTTTATTAAAAACAGTTTATAAATAACATTACTATTTGAAAACAGAAATTAAATAAGTGTACTTGATGTAGTAGAAAGTGTTATAAAAGCAATATTACAATAACTGTGGTAGAATTAGATCTTAAAATAGATTTTTACAACTGATACCATTTTTTATCTTTATATTTAAGCATTAATTGATGTGCTGTTCCACTGAAGTCTTGAGCTGTGTTGGCCATACGTTCCGCCCTCTCCTCCAGTAAATTAAGCTTCTCGCCTCTTTCCATTGCCAACTGATGCGCTCTACTTATCTCAGAGGCTGCAGTAGAAGCTCGCTGTCCTAATTGATCCAAATTCGGACCAGGTATATGTTTGGCAACTGATCGATTTGCTTTCCCACTTTGTTCACCAACTAAAACAAATTAGATTATTGAAATAGTAAAATTGACATAATAGCAGGAAAGGACATGTGTGATGAAATATAGTTTTGTTTTGAATTCAATGTGGATTGCGCTAAATAATATGTTGAAACATTTGCAAAAATTAGACCACACTTACAAAGTTCTTCTCTATCCAAACTTTTCGCTCCCCCTCCAAATAAGCCTTTAAAAAAGCTTTCCTTTGGTTGCTCAGGCATTTCATGTGACGTGTATAATTCACCCATCATCTCCAAAATAAATTGACTGCAATAAAAAACAACAACCATTAAAAATTCCGTATACAAATAATTAGATTTTACCAGAATTCCGATGATATTGTGAATTTCTGAATTTCGGTGGGTGTTGCCATGTACAATCCATGCCCTTTGTGACTAAAGCAAAATATCTTTGAAATTCTGAAATCAAGGAATACGAATATTGTATTAGTTAATTAATTGAATAGTTGAACTACAATATATATCCTGGCTGAATTTATGAATCCAAAATAAAGACTTTTTATGCAGTGATAGAATTAATGAAGATTTAGGATCCAAATAATTTAGCTTAAACAATGTTTTGCTCAACTAAACTTCATGAGACCACAGACTTAATGGAAGTTCCAGATTCACAATTTTTTTTATTATATAAAGCCCAAAGAAAAACAGCATAATAATACAGTGGATCTTCCATAACTCGAAGATCTCCATAATTCGTACACTTGAATTGTCAATAGCGTTTAGAAGCCAAATTTCAAACAAATTTCCTTCCCTAACTCGTATTTCTATAACTCGAACTCTTCTAGAGGCAATATAGTGCAACTTTCATACAAATTTCCTTCCATAAATCGAACTTTTTGGTCAGGTTAATTTAATTTTAAATTTTGTTATCGAGGCAGAATTTTAAAAGAGTCCTTCTATATTGTACGGAGGCAAACAAAAAATATAATATTACCCATATGGATTGCATAAATCAACTAATCTAAAGGCATGGGATATAGACGTCAAGAGCCAATAATAGCAAACTGCAACAAAGAAAATTACAGAATACATGTTTTAACGTATTTAAATAAAAGTCTATGCGAAGTCAATAAATAAAACAGTTTATAAATCTATATTTTACAGCTTTTTGAAAATTTATATGTTGTAATGAAAATTCTATAACTCGAAGTCTCTCTAACTCGAAGCTTTTTGTGGTTTATGGTGATTCGAGTTAGAGAAGTTCCACTGTACTATAGTATATTTATTATATTAAGAATATTTATTGTTTTGACGTTCGGTCTTTTTTACTCGTATTTGCTATAATTCACTTCATATCACAAGCGCTAAAATCCTTTGGTTCTCAAAACAGTCGGGTTTGTTAATCCTGATACATTATTCATAATTCATTAGGACATAATTCTATCAGGACTGTACAAAACCGTTCCTTAAAAGTATTTGTCATGTGTTACCAAAATAATAGCAGTATATATTTCATCAGCCAATATTTAACCTTTAACTAAAAAATTCTCTTTTCGTTACTTACTGAGTTGTGTCTTCGTGTACAATGATTTGCTGACCCCATATAGACAGCATTGGATCCACAATTCCTTGTTTGCACTTTGTTTGAAAACTAAGAATTGTGACAAAGATGTGATTGTGATTAGATTTATTTATAATTTTTTTTCATTATTTAGTTGTAATATGTAAATTGAATTAAAGATAACTTACTAACAACTTATTTTTAAAAGACCATTAAATATCAATAATTTTTGATATTCTTGAGTTTCGGACAATAACGGTAGAGTATTTTTGTTATTTATAAATAACTATATATATATGTATGTACCTTAATTCCATCAAGGGTAAAAAATCGGTATCCATTAATAATCTTAGACTAGGAAGACTATGAACCATCAAATGTCCATTGGATAGATACGTCGCTAAGCAAGAACCATCTGGAAAAATATACCAAATTTAGGATGATAATTATGTAAAATATTTCAAAAAGTATAAATATTCAATTTAATTAAATTAAATAAGTTTTTTTGTTACTAAAGTGATGATATTGTAGTTTAGAAATTCCAACATTGAATTAGTTTTAGCGCTGTTAGCACTTACAATTTCCATATACTACTAATAATTCAAATACATAATTACCTTTCATTGAAATAGTTTCCGCTTTGACTGCAAAATCCATTTCTGATAAATTAATGCGATAAATACAACTTTGATTTGCAATATCGAAGACTTTTGTTTGCTTTTCACTTGTGATTACTATATATTGTCTATCTGTTAAAGAGTCTAGCCCAGTGCTAAGGCTTCCACTTATTCCGCTACTGCTGGCATTGCTGCTGCTGCTATAAACATTTCCACCCGGAGTACTTGATATTGTGTTGGCAGTTGTTGGTGTAAAAGTCGGGCTCGTTTTACTACTACTTTTTGTTGGAGTTCCTTAAGAGATAAATAAATATATGTATGCACATAAATACCTAAATAACTTTGCTTCCCGAATATTGAAATATTAAACCAACTTTACTAGACATAATATAACTTACGGTCCTTCTTTCCATCATCACGCCAAGCTTCAAACGAATAAGGAATTAAAGAACCAAATGAGTCTAAAAATGACATTGATGTAATTGAACCCTTTAATCGCACCAGTGGCCCTCCTTAAAAAATGTAAAACGAAATCAATTGAAAAATCTATAATTAAATGTGCAAAGCTAATTTACCGTTAATTGTCACTAACACAGGTTGCGTTTTTCGTGATTCTCTCTCGGGTAGAGATATGAGAAGAGTTAAAATGGAACCGAAACTAGTTCCAATCCAAAGTGTAGGAACGAGTGTTAAATTATCTATTGAATTAAAATATATATTTATTTAAATAATCCAAAAATAGTATAATGTAGAAACAAAGATTGGAAAGAGTATTTAATAAAACTGCATAAAACGGTTTGACCGATTTTATGACATTTCGAGGAAACCGCAGAATATAACCGGAATTATAATAGAGCAAGAAAGCAAGAGCTAAGTGAGGATATATAAAATCATTATATACTTTCGCAATTTCTTTATTTAATTTTATTGAGATAAAACACAGTTTGACGCATACATGTATATTCGGCATAATGTCCAATAGAATAACGAATATCACTATATTTAGTATATGGGGGTTGGTTGGTAATTCCTGGACCGATTTCACTCCTTCTCTCCACCAGCTACTATATATCGAATGTAAGATGCTCACTTAGTTTGCCAAGATGTAAAAATTAAATGGCAGTCTTTTTGAATAATGAATTAAATAGCTTCGCCAACGCGTAAAAATGTTTATTCAAATGTCGCCATCTGTTGAATTGTGGGACATTTTATAGCATAATTGAGATTATGACACGACCATGCGACTAATGGCGCAGTATTAATACAGTTTGTGGAGGTCTGTACTTGTAGGAGATAGTGACAATACACTCTCATAATTCAGCAATAATGAATAACCTATGTATGTGATGTGCCGGAATTCAGATTAGATGTATAGTTGACGCCAACCGTGCCGGACGGCGAATTCAATAATTATTAATATTTAATTAACAATTATATTAGTTTAACAGTTGTACGGATATATCTGTGAATTATATGATCTATAATAAATTTGGAATGTGAAGGATATTACACAGTTTATTGTCAAAAAATCTTTCATAATTGTGTTTATAGTAATTTTCACCGAAATGCCAAAGGCAGACATATGCTTTCCGTACCACAATGTGTACGATAATAAAAGATCAAGAAGCCATGTACCAGCACAGTGACGCACATGTACTATTTTTACATCCATCAACTGATACAAATAAATTCAAGCAAAATATAATTATGAACAATAGGCAGGAAAATGGATCCTGACTTAGCAATCTTAAAATATTTTTTCCATTATAATTATTACTTCTCAACATATTTTTCTCATAAATTTTTAAATTTTGTTTGTTTTCAGTTTATTTTGAATTTAATTTATTTTGCGCAAAGTGTATTCAACAAAGTGAACTAAGTATTTGACATACCCGTTTTTGACAATAAAATAGTAAACAATTCATGTATTTGTTTACATTAACCCGTCTTTTTTATCTTGAACAATATAATATACATATATTGATAAAATTGTTTGCAATTTGCCAGTTGGAGCACAAAACATTAGTTAATTTGCTTCCATGAGTTGTTTTGCATAAGTAGAAAGTATTCGGAATCTTCTTTTATTCATTTAAAAAATATATATCTTTTGGTTTGAAATTTGTTTACTTTTGAATTTCAAAATTTGATTTTTTGAATAAATGTAAGGGTTGAATCAATGGCAACAAACATGTCAAATTCGTGTAAAAAAAATTAAATGTCATATACTTAGTTCACTTTGTTGAATACACTTTGATTTTCCGTATGTCAAAATGTCAGAAAACATATGATTGTGACAGAAGAACTTAAAGTTAGAATTTGAGGTGCTATAACATATCGCCATACCCATAACCATAACGATATTTACTATTATCTATTATTGGTGCTATAACCATAAACAGTTGATCGTTCATTCGGAATTTTTGTTTTCATTTTAAAAGTGCCAAACAAACCAAATATGTAAAATGAGCAGTGATGAAGAAATTGATAAATTATTTCTTAATATTATAGCATTACAGTACTTTTCGATTAATTGCACATAAACTTTTTGTTGAATTAACCGGGGAGTCAATTAACCGATACTCGCATAATTGAAAAATTTGTTCAATTAAAAGAATCCCGTTTAAATGAACAGTTTGTTCAATTATAGGAATCACGCTTATTTGGACCATTTGGTGAAGTAAGCGATTACGTGGGAATCAAAAATTGAAAGTTGTTTGTCTTATTAAGTAGTACAATATTAAAATATTATCCAAAAATATGAAATCGATATGACTAAAATTACAAGAATGTAAAACTTTAAACGGATTTATCTCAAAACTCGAATTTTGGAGTCAGTGGACACGATTTCTTAAAAAGTTATGAAGCGATTCTGTTGAAAAATTTCCACACATCTTTATTACAACTATTTTTCGAGTCAGTATAAGGCGAAAATTTGACCACAAAAGATAATTTTTTTGTTCAAAATCTATCAAGAATTCAGTTTTTTTTCTTTCCTTTTTTCCTTCGTTCATAAACAACAAATATTTTTGATTTGATAATTCGGAATTTGTAAATATAAATTTCACAAAATACTGTTTAAATATGTATCTTTAATATGCTGAATGAAATATATAATTGTATACATTTAAAAAATATTTAAATATTCTCGTGTTTTCAACCCCTTAAATCCACCTAACCCCTTAAAGGAGATTGCGTACATACATGTACATATGTGCACTTAAAGTTTTTAAAATATTTGAATATTTTTTACCATTATTGGAAAAAGTGTAATAACAATATTTTGTACTTACATACATAGCTATCTATGAATCTATTTATGTATATATGTACATATGTATATATATTTGTTATTCAAATTTATTATTAGAAAATTATACAGTGTTGATTAGAATATTAGTTTTTTCAACAAAGTACTGTATATCCTAAAAAAACAATTCAAGCGAAAAAGGCGATGGCGTGTCCATCATATTAATGTTAATAGGTGTTCCAACGGTTAAATAATCCGCTAAGATTCCGCTAGCAGTATAAATACAAACTTATGAGACGAACAAAACAAAATGCAAACGAAAAACAATTTCAAATGAACATTCAAAAAATCAACAAACAGCTTTTTATGATTACAGCCGAAAATCAAAATTCAATTGATAGTTATGGTTACGGGCATGTTGTTATGGTAACGCACCTGTAATTGGAAACATTGTTGCCCGTAAATTTGGTTCAATGAGCTGTTTTATATGAATTTCTACCTTAAAGCTTTCGGTGTGTTGAATGCGATCCATTGTAGCATATTTCATAACACCACATAATATCAATGGTTTCTGGCACTATATTGTAGTACGGAAAACCATTTGCTTTCAAACAAAATTCAGAACACCGGTGACACGCATATGGTTTCTGTAGCAGACTACAATATGTAATACATGTCTGTCTGAGGTATAATTCATAGTATGTAAAATAATAATTAAGAAGAATTACATACCACTTTTCTTTCCATAACTTTCAATGAAAGCTAAACTCGTAACGGATTCAGAGGAAGACATATCAATGCTCGACATAGATGATGATCTGGATCTTGAAAATGACCCGTCCAATTTATCTGCAAATTATAATTTACCGTTAACAATTTTCATACATCGAATGCAATTTTTTGGGCAATATTTAGTTTATATTATAAATATTTGTGTAAAAGTATCATTAATTTAACAATATTTAAAAGCTTTATATACATACATACAAACATATATGCATACTAACCATTGGTAGCGATATATATTATTTAACACTTAGGACTATATATTATTCGATTATATGTAAATGCCACGAAATTATGTTATATCACCACAAGATGTAATTTAAGATGATATTTTCTGTTCGCTAAGAACTGACCATTGTAGGACTAAATTCGCTCATAATTAAATTTTGATAATAGAAATTATATAAAATATCGGTAGCCAAGTTTATTGAGATTGACGAAACGCCTTATCTTAAGTTCATTACTCAAATTTTAATACAACGTGAAATTTGTATACGGCAATGGGCTGTCAAACTCAGAAGTATTCCATAAAATTATCTGGAACTAGGCAAAACAAAAAAATAAAATCAGGAATAGGAGGTCAGCGTTATACTGATACTCCATACACAAGTCGATGGTTTAAAGTCAATAGAAAATATTCCGAATGAGGTTCCTACAACAAGTACCAGAACAAGAGACCAATTGTTGCAATTTATTCTCAGCCCCATATTGAAATTGAATCTATATCATATATGACGCCTGACCAGGCAATGTAACTAACTGATACTGTATACTGGTGTATCCTGCACTCCAAACAAATTTTAAGCGATTGTATCGATTTCAAATGGTTACAGAAACGAAATAAACTGCTTGAACAATTTAATTTTTCAAACTTGTAAAATTATTCAATAAAGTTTTACTTTTTATTTTGTGATAAAGCAGGTTATCGACGGCATCTATGATTGCATAAAATTTTTCGATCAAAAATCATTTTCGTATCGATATTGGATTCACAGCGGAATTAATGATTCGACTAATTACCTATTTAAGTGTTTACTTTATTCCTTTATAATTAATGAGAGCATGGTCCATATCGGCGCGATCATTAGTGTGCTTACTGGCCATTGCCCGATAGGTACGCATGCGTTGAGGCTGGGATCCTGGCAGTTGAAAGTTGCCAAACCTATTTGGAGGAAGGTGAGGTGGAATCATCTAAGTATTTTCTCTTCCAATGTCCAGCTTTTGCCAGACTGAGGTTGAAACACCTTAGAAGGCTTACATTCGGCAAATCTTGCAAATTGGCTAGAATTGGCATAAGCTGACTCAAGAAGTTTCTATCCAATTCCAAGCGCTTTGCAATCACAATGGTCTTTTTGATTCATTAGGAGTTTATTGGCATCACAAAGGACAGCGCTCAAACCTGTGAGAGAAAAACTGAGATCTTCCAGCATATGTAGAGATTTGTCTACTAACCTAACCTAGCAGGGAAGTATGATTGGAAAGATTTATTTAAAAAATATTAATGGTACTTTTGTTTGTTCCCAAAGGACGAATGTAAAAAAGATGAAAAAACTGAATCTAACTTTAAGAATCAGTAAGATGACATCGATAGTTACATATATCTCAAAAGAGGAAATGCCCACATAATTAGTTTCGAAATAACCGTTGATATCTATACTCGTAAACTACCACAAATGTAATATTCCCACAAACTAATACCATTTGTTACGTAATGTTTTGTTACCCAAATAAAGTTCAATTGGCAATGAGACATACAGGACATTACAAGTTTTAGTTTTAAATATTATTGTAATGTAAAAAATAAAATCACTAAACTGAGAGAAATAACTTTGATGGAGGGAAATTTATATTTTTTTCAATATTTGTAAATATATTGTATGTTATTTATTTTGCTTTGAGTCAAGGAAGGAATTTGATTCTTTGAGTTCCAAATTACCGATCTATGGTATAGAATCGCTCTAACTAATATTGTAAATAGCAACTTAATTCTTAATTATGTTCTTTGACATATTGTTGTTCCTTCAAAAACCATGCTCTGATTTAAGTTTATAAAGTTTGTAAGTTGAATTTAATTTTATTATTGAAAACCTAACTAATTGCAAACATCATTTATAAAAAGTGGGAACAGAAATTCAATACTTGGGCTTAAAAAAAGCTTTCGAAAAGTAGGTATATATTATATAACATCGACTTTGTTTTACTTTTATTGCTTTTATATATATTTATAAATAGATAATGAGCACCAAAAATTCTTTTTTGGGGACAAATTAAAGATGAATGTTGAAGTACTAAGTATGGAATTAGCACAATATTCACAAAACTTCTTGGGAATGTAGTCATAGTCGTATTTAAAATACTGCTTTAATGATTTTGGATAAGTAAAATTTCATCATCACAAAACTTCTTGGGAATGTAGTCATAGTCGTTTTTAAAATACTGCTTTAATGATTTTGGATAAGTAAAATTTCATCATCTGTATTTCAGACCAACATAGACTAGTCTAAAATTGTTTGTGAAATAACATAATAATTGCAATTAAATAACTGATATAACATTTTAGAAATTGTCTTATTATCACTAGGGGGAGCTAATCACTGGAAAAAGCTTCCCTTTCCATTTATTGCCAATAGTCCTTCTAAGAACATTTACCATTAGGGATAATCTCACATTTAGCTTTTCTGTTGAATTTTATATACATAAAAATATATTCAAATTAAAGCCCCCGGCACTTTCCATATGGATCTTTATGCAAACTATTATATACTTTTGTTCAGTTTTACTTTTTTCGATGAATTGCATATCTATTACAAAATGTGCTACAATATATATTCACTGGCTTTATTCGAATGTCCATAAACAGTAATCTCTTAATGGTAATTATTGAGGTCTGTTTTCAAACACTTCATTTCTACAACCAAGCCTTTTGGACTCTTCGGGTAACTTATCTCCAAGAAGTTTATTTAAAACATATGTGTGTATAAATGTATAAAGATTAAAGAGATGCATCTCAAATTCTGAATGAATATCTGTATATGTATACATGTTAGTGTATTTAAAATGCGGGAATAACATTGCGACACAGAGTTAGTATTAAGCAAAAATGAATTAAAAATGGTTAGAATGCTGTGCAATAAATAGTATTTTAAGTGTTATAAAATATCCTTGAAATTGTGGGTATGACCAGAACGTCGAATTTTGATTTTATGATTTGTGAATGGAAAACAGGCAATTTAAGATGTCCCACCTTGCGATCTTGACTTTCTTAAAGTTTCAGATTGAATTGATACTTGTTGCTGAACAGGTTGCTGAAGAGATGGTTGTGCGGAGGCTCCAACTTCGCTGCAACTCTGTGTAACAGCTGCTTCAGTATTTTCAACAGGTAATGATGATGGTATTTGTTCTTGAATAGTTGATTTGGAAGTGACAGTATTGCCAATCCCATCACCACCACTTGCGCCATCATTATTATTGATTGGTCCCGCTTCACCACAGGCATCGTTAGCACGGCGTTCACATGAACTACCTGAAACAACAATTTTGCTACCATAACTCGATGGACACGATGCCGAAGTTCCGGCTACAGATGAAGCTGCTCCGTTTATCTGAGGTAAATATGAAGGTAACAATAAATGGATATGACAATGGGCTGGCCTTTATTTAAGATACATTTGAATTGATGCAAAACACAAAATTTTTTAAAATATAATATACTCGCAACGAATTTACATAAATAATTATGAAAAATAAACATAGATAAAAGAGAAAAATATCCTACAGTTACCGCGACCGCACAACCTAACAGTTAATGTTGATGAAACCCTTATTTTTTTCGAAATGTAATGTTAAGAATATCATTTCAAACTAGTGTTCTCTTGACAGGGTAATATATATTTTTATCGTCGCTCTATGAGTACTCAAAACAAATCCTACGTCGATTTACGTACTCCCATTTCTAACTACGTTCTTAAGATTATTACACTATTCCTAAAAATATATACATTTTTGAAAGTCAAAAAACAACAGAAAATACAATATTAATATAAACACATGTATTTGACCACATCAAATTTTTAATTTAGATTTTTAATCCATATTTAACAAATTTGTTTGAAAGTAATTATCGTACATAAGAACAAAATGATACAACTCGGAAGATTATGTATGAAGTAATTATCATACTCCATATAAAGGAGCGCAAATTCGGTGTTGGATTTGTGGTGGGAGAGAGACTACGTCGCCGAGTCCTGGCATTCACCCCGGTGGATGAACATCTTGCCCCAATCCGCATCAAAGCGAGGTTCTTCAACATTTCGCTGATTTGCGCCCACGCCCCAACGGAAGAGAAGGACGATGTGACCAAAGATGCTTTCTATGAGCGCCTAGAACGCACCTATGAGCGCTGCCCCCGCCACGATGTCAAAATCGTGCTTGGCGATTTTAACGCCAGGGTGGGTAAAGAAGGTGTCTTTGGCACAACAGTCGGAAAATTCAGCCTCCATGACGAAACATCGCCAAACGGCCTGAGGCTGATCGACTTCGCTGGGGCCCGAAATATGGTTGTCTGTAGTACCAGATTCCAGCATAAAAAAATTCATCAAGCAACGTGGCTGTCCCCTGATCGAAACACGCGCAATCAAATCGATCACGTTTTGATAGACGGAAGACATGTCTCCAGTGTTTTAGACGTGCGTACGCTCCGAGGACCAAACATTGACTCGGACCATTATCTAGTAGCAGCAAAGATACGCACCCGCCTCTGTGCAGCAAAGAACCCCCGTCAACAAACACAAGGAAGGTTCGACGTCGAAAAGCTGCAATCACAACCGACAGCCGAACGATTTTCTACTCGACTTGCACTCCTGCTCTCTGAGAGCACTCATCAGCATCTCGATATAAGGGAGCTGTGGAACGGCATCTCAAACTCATTGCATACCGCTGCAGCCGAAACAATTGGTCTCCGGCAACGCCAAAAAAACAGTTGGTACGATGAGAATTGTCGTTCCGCAGTGGAGAGAAAACAGACTGCCTACCTCGCAACGTTGCGATCGACCACAACACGTTCGGGGTGGGATAGATATCGAGAACTGAAGAGGGAAGCGAGACGCATTTGCAGACGTAAAAAGAAAGAGGCCGAAATGCGTGAGTATAAAAAGCTTGAAAAGCTGGCCGACATGGGTAATGCTCGAAAATTTTATGAAAAGATGAGGCGATTAACAGGAGGTTTCAAGACCGGAGCATTATCATGTAGGGACCGAGAAGGTAATCTGGTAACGGATGTCCAGAGCACACTGGGATTATGGAGGGAACACTTCTCCGATCTGCTCAATGGCAGTGAAAGTACAACACCAGGAGATGGCGAACCCGATTCCCCAATCGATGACGATGGAATAGATGTTCCATTATCCGACCATGAAGAAATTCGAATAGCAATTACCCGCTTGAAGAACAACAAAGCGGCGGGGGCCGATGGATTACCGGCCGAGCTATTCAAATACGGCGGCGAAGAACTGATAAGGTGCATGCATCAGCTTCTTTGTAGAATATGGTCGGAAGAAAGCATGCCTGACGATTGGAATCTTAGTGTGCTCTGCCCAATCCATAAGAAGGGAGACCCCACAATCTGCGCCAACTACCGTGGTATAAGTCTCCTCAATATCGCATATAAGGTTTTGTCGAGCGTATTGTGTGAAAGACTAAAGCCCACCGTCAACGAACTGATTGGACCTTATCAGTGTGGCTTTAGACCTGGAAAATCCACAATGGACCAGATATTCACCATGCGCCAAATCTTGGAAAAGACCCGAGAGAGAAGAATCGATACTCACCATCTTTTTATCCATTTTAAAGCTGCCTTCGATAGCACGAAAAGGAGCTGCCTTTATGCCGCGATGTCTGAATTTGGTATCCCTGCAAAACTAATACGGCTATGTAAGCTGACGTTGAGCAACACCAAAAGCTCCGTCAGGATCGGGAAGGACCTCTCCGAGCCGTTCGATACCAAACGAGGCTTCAGACAGGGTGACTCACTATCGTGCGACTTCTTCAATCTATTGCTGGAAAAAATAATACGAGCTGCAGAACTAAATAGAGAGGGTACAATCTTCTACAAGAGTGTACAGCTCCTGGCGTATGCCGATGATATTGATATCATCGGAAGCAACAACCGCGCCGTTTGTTCTGCGTTTTCCAGACTAGATAAAGAAGCGAAGCGTATGGGTCTGGTGGTGAATGAGGACAAGACGAAATATCTCCTGTCATCAAACAAACAGTCAGCGCACTCGCGTCTTGGCTCCCACGTCACTGTTGACAGTCATAACTTTGAAGTTGTAGATAATTTCGTTTATCTGGGAACCAGCATTAACAACACCAACAATGTCAGCCTTGAAATCCAACGCAGAATCACTCTTGCCAACAGGTGCTACTTTGGACTGAGTAGGCAATTGAAAAGTAAAGTCCTCTCTCGACGAACCAAAATCAAACTCTATAAGTCGCTCATTATTCCCGTCCTGATGTATGGCGCTGAAGCGTGGACGATGACAACATCCGATGAGACGACTCTTGGGGTTTTCGAGAGAAAGGTTTTGCGCAAGATTTATGGTCCTCTAAACATTGGCAACGGCGAATACCGCAGACGATGGAACGATGAGCTGTACGATTTATAAGACGACATTGACATAGTTCAGCGAATAAAAAGACAGCGGCTACGCTGGCTAGGTCATGTTGTACGGATGGAAGAAAACACTCCAGCTCTGAAAGTATTCGATGCAGTACCCGCTGGAGGAAGCCGAGGAAGAGGACGACCTCCACTCCGGTGGAAAGACCAAGTGCAAAGTGACCTGGCTTCACTTGGTGTTTCCAGTTGGCGCCAAAAAGCAAAAAGGAGGAATGAGTGGCGCGCTCTGGTGGATTCGGCTATAATCGCTTAAAGCGGTTCCTACGCCAAATATATATATATAATTATCGTACATAAGCAACAAAATAATACAACTCGAAAGTTTATGTATGAAAGAATCATCAGAAGGGATAGCAGACAAGAGATAGACAGTTTGATTGTAGCTTACAGTCAAGCTCAATTATAAAAATTCCTTCTTTGTTTGATTTTTATTGATTTTATATTTTGACTAAGAAAATAACAGATTTATTTTAATAATATTTTTTTTTACAGCTAAAGTTGAACAACATTTTTTTGATAACAAGTGTTAACTACGAAGAAAACACTATGAAATAATTTGGAATGTTAAATGTTAAGTCAAAATCACGAATCTATTAGAAATATTAGGAAGCTTCTGTAAAACTTTCTTACAAGTAAGTGAGGAAGTTTCGGGTGCAAACGAATATTTTATAATCTCGCAATTAGCAACATACAAAGGCAATAAAATTTCAACAATACATCATAGGGCCGAGGTCGTCATATACAGTATGTGGTGATTTACAAAATTATTATCAGATAGTTACCATGTTCAGATGAGAAGTGACATAGCTTAAAATCACTACTCGTGCAATGTTTTAATCAAAAGTTGTCAGCAACGAGTCGAAATTATTACAATTTACTACCGATATTCGGAGTCAGTGGCCTCAACTTTAAGAGCCTTACGTCCAATTTATGGTCGTCATAAGTGTCTTGTCAGATCAACAATTGCTGCACTCTGTGACGTCATTGTGGCGAATTTTGCGAAAAAATCTTGGCCTACATCCTTAGATCAAACTGACGCAAGAAAATCATCTTCAGCGATGAGGTTCATTTCTGACCGAATGACTTCACCATTGCATCCCTAACGGTTTGGTGAGGTTTATGGGCCAGCGGCGTCATTGAGCCGTACTTCTTCCGTGATGATCAGGACCGGCACGTTACTGTGAATGTGAATCGCTACCGCCCACAACGATTTATTGAAAACCAAGTTTTTTGAACGTGGTATCTAATCCTCCTCTGCAAGCGTGACTGTGGTGGTCATGCAAAAGAAATCGAATTCCATACGTAATGGCATCGAATGTACTCTCACAGGAATAAAGAATTTCGTTGATTTCCCAAAACGTTTATCTTTTTTATTTAAAACTAACTTTTAAGTTAAGTTTTTAACGCTCTTATTGAAAACCCCTTTAGATAGTATAGTTACCATGCTATCTTTGCAATACAAATGTTTGTTTCTGATATTTTTGTTCAGGGAGTTATAGTTTTTATTAGAAGATGACGTGCTTATTATCCGATTTAATGATGTATCATAGAATGATTTAGACAAATATTAATTACCAGAAACACGTGTGCCAAGTTCATCAAGATATCTCAAATTATATTGATACATACATACATATAACCGTTTATCTATTCAGATTAGTTTTACATGTTACAAAGAACCGTTAGGTGGATAAAACTATTGTATTATTATTATTGGTAAAGATATTTACTTTATTTTTTATGGGGGTGGACGTGGTTTCAAAATATCCAATATGAGAAATTAGGTTAGTCCGGGTGCAACCGAACATTTTATACTCTTGCAAGTTATTTATTTATTATTATTAAAATAATACAAGAATAAAAATTGTGGTATATGGGAAGTAGGCGTGATTTTAAATTACGCCGATTTTCAAACTGTGCTATTGGGAAATATTATGAACCGAATTTTGTTGAAATTGTTCGAATAGCTTCTGAGATATGGTTTTTAACCCATAAGTGGGCGGAGCTACGCCCATTTCAAATTTTGTATAGAATTTCGAGTGCAGCCCTTCAGAACCATCTTTACAATGAAATTTAACGTTTCTGGTGGTTTTCCTTACTAAATTAAAGAATTTTTCGTAGTTTTCAACATAACCTTTGGATGGGAGGGAGGCGTGGTTATAATCCGATGTCCTCCATTTTTAGACTGTACAAGGAAGTGGCTAAAAGAAGCGCCTCTAGAGAGTTTGGTTGATATAGATTTAGTAGTTTATGAGATATGTACAAAAAACTTAATAGTGGACGGGGCCATGCCCACTTTCACATCATCCAAAATCCAAATATGACCCTTCCTAGTACGATCCTTTGTACCAAATTTAACTTTTATAACTTTATTTATGGCTTAGTTAAATCACTTTATATGTTTTCGGTTTTTGCCATTTTGTCGACATGGCAGTGATCCAATTTGGCCCATTTGCAATACCAACCTTCTCATGGTGCCAAGGAATACATATATGTTCCAAGTTCCATTAAGATATCTAAATTTTTACTCAAGTTTTCGCTTGCATGGACGGTCGGATAGAGAGACGTCCTAGAAACTTCTACCCATTATCTTGATACTCGTTAGGTGTTAAAAACAACCCAACTATGAACAACTTATTGGAAGAAATGAATTCTACTTCTTACTTTTATAACAAACAAGAAAATGTCAAATTTAGATCTGCAATAGCGGATATTTTATTGATATTATATTCTTTTTCGAAATATTCCTTATGGAAATATTTAGCTTTAGGTAAAAAATTAATTGATTTTAAAATTTTATTGGTATTATATTCTTTTTAGAAATATTCCTTATAGAAATATTTTTCGGTAAAGAAGCATTTTTAATAAAAAGATTTAACTCTGTCAGAAAATTTTAGATGTTTGTTTTCTTATTTACTAATTACGAATTAATTTTTTAGAAGTCTACTTTTTTAAAAGCATTTCCTAAATTAGTGTAGTAGCAGTTGAATAGAACTCTGTAAAATGTGAAAAGTTTCTACTTTTCTAATAATGTATGTAAGTGTTGAGCTGCATATTCTTCTATGAATAACAAATGAAAAAAAACATTGTTAAAAATCATCACTTTTAAAGACACTTCACAACGAAAGCGTCCCATATATTTTTATACCAAGCCATATTGATAATAATTATTTTTATTTTCTCTATTTCATGTCGATTCCAATACAATATACGTATACTACATACATAGATTCTAGATTAGATTGTCATTTCTATTGCTGCGTTTAAAGGAGAGTGCCACATAACATTTAAATACATACACACATACATACATACATATCCATTAAAGAATATGCTTAAACAAAGGACAGGGATTTGTTTGGGTTTAAAGCAGGATATGTGGAAAACTTATCCAATAATACACCCACTAAAAGGTGTTTGCATTTATACGAGTATTAAAGTGAATTGGCAACTACTACATTAACAAATTCTTATAAAATAATTCTTTGCATGGTGCATAAGGTATTTTGTTTATAGACCATTCAATTAGCACTAATCTTCTAAAAGTAGAAAGAAATAAATCAATTACCAAACAGCCTCCACACAATGACATAAAGACAGTTGAACTGATCTGCATCAGAATCCTATTTCCAGAAAGAGAAAGCAGAAGAGTTTCAGATTAGAAAAAGTTTCTCTATGTAGCGTTAGAATTGTATGCGATGTATGCTGGTGTGAAGGTAAGTGCGAATAACACTACTGTCTAAAATTACAATTAATCAAATTATGTATGTAAGTATTATGAGTATCGTTTACTAATCAAGCAACTGCTATGGAAGCATTCGACTTAGATATTTTTACATTTTTTCAACATAGGCACGAAAAAAACTGTTAAAACCACTTGGAAAATCATCCTTCATAATATTAAACCAAATTTTGAGAAATAACCTTTCGGTCGAATGCTTTGGAGTTGATTGCTAGAGAGCAAATTAAATTATAAAAAAGCAAAGTGTTCGAAAGAATATGTATGTTCTTGATTATGGTTTCAGCAGACTTACGTAAGTAGAAAATAAGTTTATGTTAAGGAAGTTGGAAGAAGGGATGTGAGCAAATAAAAAGTTGAAAAATATGTATGTTTTATATGCTATATTTCTGACGATATTATAAAAGTATGACCAGAAACATGCCATAAATGATGAGAAAATGGTGGACAGACTATGGCCTCTAACAGAAATATCAGTTGTTCCCACATCCAATTTAAGTTACTTGGAATCTTGGCTGGAATACTCTGGCTTACTTCTTGCATTATCTTAATTAGAGAATTTTAATTACATTTAATTATAACGAAAAAATAAAATATTTTATGCATATATATAATTTTATCCAAAAAGTGATTTAAAATTTAAAACTTTTCAAATTAAATTTTTTTATACATATATTTTTTCATAATAAACGCTTTGTAACAATACATTGCCAAATGTGACTGAAATTTTTGTATTGAAACATAAGCGAAGCGAACTTCGCAAGAAAAATAAAAAACGTAAACAAAACAGAATACAAACTATAAATGGAGATTAAATACTTTACCAGCTCCATTTTACGCGTACCCATTGAAAATAGTAGTCACATTCACTAAGTTCAAAAAATCTATTCATGACCAACACTGACCATCGCGAATATGAAAATATGGTTTGAGTAGAGTGACTATGATGTGTAGAATGTTTTTGTGTGTGTGTTCCTGAGCTTCAAAATCACCATCAATATAAAGTTTTAGGCTTATCAGTGCAGATTTAAATTGACGCAATTATTCTTGGTATATACCAACGCATAATAATTAAAATATTAGAAATAACTTCGACTCCTTTTGAGGTGAGCCTGTTTGCAAGACTTTGCTGGCATAAAAATTAATTGAAAGTAAATACGCCAAATCGTTATTATTAATATATTTCCTTTACATATTTTCGGAACAAATATTCAAATATTTTATGTGAATTATATTTAATTAACTAGAAGTTCCCTTTACTTTTTGAAAAAGCTGCATAAAATAACCTCTCATTAGAGATGGGTGGGGGATTTCTCCGTCGTAACTATTCATATATTTTTATTTCTTTTATTATATGTATTTATTTTAAACATTTTATATCTTTTTATTATTCTTGAATAATGAAATCATTTACTTGCATATGTGAATTATCTATATGTAGATTTCAGACTTATTTTTTTAGGTTCGCACGTTTTTTGATAGCATTAAACATTTTGGTGGCGCAAACGAATTTTGTTTGAAACTATAATTCATTATTGCATATACCAGAATTTTGCCAATGTGGTAAAATTTGCAATATGTTTCTTTTGCGGCAAGTAAATACGTGAAATTATGAATCGGTGTCACTATCATAGGCAGTTTTTGATATTACTCCCCCATTCTCAAGTCATTTTCATTTATTTGCCTTTTCCCTAGTTTATATTCGGAATCTCGCAAACGAACACATATGTTTACACATCCATTAAAATACTTACATATGTACTTATTTATATAAAACTCGTTTTTTAAAAGCTGAACTAAATGTATTTAAAAAAAAAGTGTTAAGTTTTAAAGGAGTACTTTGACAATATTACCGTTAATTAAATGAGTGAAACATTTTTAAAATATTAAGGTTTCTCCTTCAATTTAAATAAATACTATAGCCAACCACAAGTATAAATAATAATCCTGGGTTTTCCCATAATATTCCCAATCAATTTGTAATATAATAATATATAGACATTAATATGGCAATTACATTGCCATCCTCCGAATTGCCCAAATTTTCTCAATTTGTATATTGATATTGAAATATCAAAACTAATCTACGAAATTGTTATAGTAGAAATATATGTAAATAGCAATTTAACCCACTCGTGAGCTAAGAGGCACCCATTGTAGAGACCGATCAATAGCTTACTGCATTTTCAAAATATTCCACGATTCAAGAAACTTTCTTACTTGAGTCTTATTGACGAATTTTGAATTATCTAAGCTTATATACTATTTATATATACACAACATACATATAAATCTATTATTTTCAAGATGTGAAAATTTACAATTGTGTTGTTTGGTTTTCTTAGGTAGAAGAGTACTTACATATCTTTTTGGAAACGTTTCCGCTTAGAGACGGTGAAGAGTCAATTTTATTAGTCCTTGCTCGAATATCTCTGGTTTGATATTTAATATTTGGAACAGATAGAAGACGCTGATCCCTCTGTTTCTCTTTAAATTTTTGGCGGGCTGTTTTAACACACACATTATCTCCCTGATTGGTATCACCCGACGCAGAGAGTGGCAAATCACTGGGTCGTGAAGTTTGAGAACCCTCAGTTGTCTCTTTGTCAAACTCGACTTTTTTCGTAATTGTTTGATAGTCATTTGAAATGTCAAAAATATCACCGTCATCTGTCGCATCATCGTTTGTATTTGAATTTGCGTTAATGCTACCTTTTGAAGCAAAAGTACCATCAAAATCACTTTGCTCGGCATCAGGTTCGTTGCCGAAATCACAGGTATATTCTTTACTCTCACTTCTAAGGTTTTTGTCTTTTGGCGATACACTTTCACCACTACTTTCAATTGGCGATGATTCTTTTTGTGTGTAAAACACTGAATTGTTTTTAATAGAATCGATTTCTGTATTCACATTGATTCCAATTTTCATATTGACTTTAGATAATTGACGTTTAAGGTTAAAGGTTTTCCATGACATTGACTTTCTTCTGTCCTGCAGTTCTTTTGGGGCTACAGCTGTTTCCTCACGAAGTGGACTTTTCGACAAAGCATTCGTTGATATACCTTCATTTTCCGGAGATGTGGGTCGCGATGAATTTGACTGATTTTGGTAAGATGAAAAAGGCTCATTTGTTTCGGGAATAAATTCAATGGATGGGCTGTCAGGACTAGTGGTGTCGTTCAGCTATAGTAATTTATAATAATTGAAGCAAAAAATGAGGATAATTTTGCATACTTTGGATTCAACAACGAACATAAAGCGTTTGTGTAAAGTATCGTGTCCTTTTTATGTAGTATAGTGCGGTACAAATTGGACATATTCAAAACATAAGTATTAGGGAGATGGCATTTAAGGTTTTTTGTATTTTATTGTAAAAACTACAGAGAGTTTGGCAACAATAAACCCCGAAAATAATCAACTACAGTTATTAGTATATCATTAGCAAAGGTTTACTGCAAGGGCATTCAGTTAAAAATTATATATACGAAAAATTACAACATATAGAAATATATAGCTCATTTGGAATCCTCATGAAAAATAATAAACTGAAAAACAAACTTCGTCCTTATACCTTAATAATTTGTGTTAACGCTTACGTTAAGTCGACTTTGACGTTAACTTTCATCCGGTTATGTATTATGTAATCATGTTATTTAGGGTCAGTAAAGCATTGTTTGCATTGTAATTTGTATTATAAAGTGTTCAGAATATAATACATGCTGTTTGCTACGTAAGCTTAATATTTTTTTATTTATTTTTGGATTTATTCTATGCTGATCTGAGCGGAACGTTGTGAATAAGACAAAAGCCTGCAAGGTCGAAAATTCATAGAAAACATGTATGTGTATAATATAAGTAAGTTTATACAATTAGTCAGGATTAATGTTGTTAAATAAAATTGCTTATTAAAATTATAAACCCAGTAAAGAAGAGCTGAGTTCGGATGCTCTAAACTAGAATCGGATAATGTCAACTAGAATAGCGAAATTCATTACATTAAATATATGGAAGCTGGAGTAATCCCTGTATCGTTTTCAGTAATTTCGCCACCAATCAAGATTATTTTTCAATGATATCCCACATAATCGATAAATACGGTATATGGCGGCTAGAGGAAGTATTCGATTTTTGACATTTTCGGAACAGAGACACACTATTATAAGGAAAACATCTCCTCTCAATTTCTTTAGAATATCTAAGAGATTTACATACGTTTGGTATCTGGGGCCCTATAGTCCGATTTCGGCGATTTTTAGACAGGCAATGTCACACTGGGAATGCAGTATTTGTGCAAAGTTTTGTTCCGATATATATGTATATTTATATATTCAATATTTAGATGGACTTCAAATTTAAGGTTTAAGAAAAGTAATTGGCGTTGTGTACCGATTTCGCGAATTTTCAAACTATACCATTTAGCCGTTCATAATACCAACCTTTTTATGAAACACATGTACCAAGTTTATTTAAGATATCTCATTTTTAATCAAGTTATCGCTTGTACAAACGGACTCTACTCGTTACCCTTTATATATATAAACCTATATCTAACTCGTTTAGTTTTAGGACTTACAAACAACCGAAAGTAAAAAAAAAGTTGTACCCAGAAGTATTTTATTATTGAACAGGAATATCAATGTAAAGAAGCAAACATGCTAATATTGTCGATCAGATGTAAAGCAGTAACATCGTCTAGGTAATATGTCAATTGAGCGTGAGTGGATAAAATAAAATCCAATTATTACGAACGAGCACTGAAGAAATCTCGTGAACCACAGATGACTTCACATTACATTATTTCCAATTCTTTCTCATTTGGCCTAAAACACCCAACGCAAATTTGTCAATTCACAAGGATAAAATCTGCGAATGACGGAGCTAACGATACGCCACGACTTAAAAGGAAGAAACATTTCAGATACATATATATGTATGTATGTATAAGTGACTGTAAGTTGAGAAATCTACAAAAAGTACCATCTTGCCAGAAAACTTCCGTTCACAGAAAGCATAGATTTGGTGCAAAAAATCATCCCAAAATTGTACAGAACTACAACAATCCTCAGTGACTTGGTACGCATGCTATATTAGCGGCCAAAAACATCGATGTCAATAACATCAAATTCAATATCCAACTGAATTCAAACCGAATTCAAACTTACAACAGTTTCCCAATGAATATCAACAATTCACAAGGACAATTGTTGCAAGTGTGTGGATTAAATTTAGAGAATCAAAATCCAAAATTATAAATAAAATACAGTAGCACAAGTGGAATGAAGAAGTTACACCAATTTGAAGGGATAAACGAACAATTTTCCAAAAAAAAAACGTTGGAACGTATATTTTATTTAGAAATAATTTTTTTATCTAAAAGTAATAAAGTTCTACACAATTCTTTCTAATCGACATATTATAAGGAAATAATTTTCACCATGCATTTGCAACACACGTCCGTTCTATAAGTTTCATTATAACCAGCACATGCATTCAATAAAAGTTTTTGTTAACAAATATAAAATTTTGGAAAAAAAAACACAATTAGTTGAATATTTTTAATGGTGCCTTTTAAATGTCATACAATCAATCATATATAAATAATATTTCCATTTAATATATTAGAAAAATAACAAACGACCTTTGGAGCACCGAACAAGTAATCGTGTTATAGACTTGGCAAAGCCATTTGACGTAGTCGAAGGAAGTCCCTAAGTTCGGGTGTAACCCAACATTTTATACTCTCACAATTTATTTATTTTATTATATTAAGATAACACACAATTTGACCCATATATTCCGCATAAAGTCTACTAGAATAACGAAAATATTATATATAGCGTATAAGGGTTAGATCGATTTCACTCCTTCGCAACCAACTTATATTATATCCACGAATATACGCTCATAGAATTTTGTCAATATATCTCACAGATTAACTGATATATACGGTATAAAACCCACAGTAAGTTAGTTACCGCAGTTTTAGTAGTTTTCAACATAACCTTTATAGTATGATTATTATCCGAATGGTCAGCTACTAATGGGAAATGTGTCCAGTAAGTATGTTTTTATAGCTTTCGTAGTTTGGGAGATGTGTACTAAAACCTATTAGGAAGCGGAACCACGACTACTATTGGACAAGTCCGTTAAATTTATTATGGTCTATCTTTTACATAGCAAGCAATGCTGAGGTCAAGTTCAAAAATTATTGTAAAGAAACTAAAAATGTATTTTAGGAAAATCCTTCCTTAAACTTAAGTTTATAAAAAATGTTTACACACATTTTATTGGACAAACTTCTCATATTGTGTGGAATTTAATTGATATTATATACTGAATACCAGTTTTGTTTGCGGTTGTTTGTAGGGTTTGGAAACCACCACATAAAAAAGCCTCCCCAATGAAAAATCAAACAGAGCCTCGGAATGTGAGACTTTCCCGTTTTCCCGTCATCAAAGAGGCGAGATCCGGAATACGATGGGTGAGGAAGTAACTAAAGGCGTACTTCATTCATTCAAGTACGACATTGTTATCATTAATTTCTGACACTGTAAATCGCTAAATAATTGCACATATACTTCATTTATGTTATGGAATTTACTTATTTTTTGGATATTTAACTTTAGTATCAGCCCGATACCAAAAAATGGTATTAAATAATATTTTTACTAAGTGATCCATCCGTTCGTCCATCCACGCAATCCAAACCTGAGAAATCAACTGAGATATCTTAATGAAATCTATTTGATGCACATGATTTATGGCACTCTGAGGAGATCGGTAAATGGAAATACGGCCGATTAATATATTAATTAAATCTAATGGTTTTATTGGAAAGATTAGAAGAGTAACGTCCAATGAAAATGACCAGAGAAACGGGGAATCTATTATGGTTATTTTCTATATGCCGTCCTCATTTAAATGTAACTTAATGGGCCGATTTAAATGTCTTGCAAAGAATTACGATCGAAAAATTGAATTTTAAATAACTTCAACCAGTATGAGCGGGTGCCAAAACATATATGAATCAAACAGTTTGTAAAATAAGTAAATTTTATTCATATTCTATATTTTAATATTTTTTATTGGATGCTATCGATTGAAGCTTTTGTTTTTGCTTATAAGCTATAATTCACGTGATTGAAAGAAATCGAATATCACTCGGGGAGAAATGTGTTAAAACATAAGAAGAAATAAAGTACATACATATGTACCAGAAATGTATGTATATTATTTTGTTTTCTCGAAATCCGAAACCCGAAACCCATCAAAGAATATTTAATAATACAATACGTACGTACTAATAAAGTACATATTATTGATAAATATTATTCTGTTGCCAAAATATTCTAATCTTTAACAGAACTTACAGCATGTTAAAGCGATTTTAGCATTAATGCAGTGACTGCCTACTTTAGATTCCTCTTGTTCTCGAGTATTCTACAATAAACATTTCAGAAGAGTTATTTTGCCACCATTTTTTGACGTTTTTATTTTCACGGTTTTATTTGAAAAACGTAACAAAAAATAATACATATACATATATATGAGATATATTAATATATTCCACTGATAATTTTTTCCATAACTTTGTGAAAAATGCAAGGAAAATATACACATTTGAAAATGTTCGAAGTTCTATTCCTATGAACACAACATAAAAAACAAAGCCATTAAATCCATACATACATACATAATCAGTAGGTTCTTGATACAACTTTTTTGGCAGTGGTTAGAACGAATAGAACTTTACCGAATACACAGAACCCCAGTTAAGAATATTTATAAAATATAAATGTATATAACGCTGCCGTTACACGGGCAAGAACTTGCTTTCAAGTTGATCACACGAAGTAATTGTCAAAATTTACATAAATTAATAACGTAGGCTGCAAGCAGCTTGTTATCAAAGTGTATTCAACAAAGTGAACTAAGTATTTGACGTTCCCGTTTGTGACAATAAAATAGTAAAGAATTCATGTATTTGTTTACATTAACCCGTCTTTTTTATCTTGAACAATATAATATATATTGATAAAATTGTTTGCAATTTGTCAGTTGGAGCACAAAACATTAGTAAATTGCTTTCATGAGTTGTTTTGCATAAGCAAAAAGTATTCGGCATTTTCTTTTATTAATTTAAAAAATATTTTTTTTTGGTTTGAAATTTGTTTACTTTTGAATTTCAAAATTGAAATTTTTTTTTTTTTTTTTTGAAATTTGTTTACTTTTGAATTTCAAAATTTGAATTTTTGAATAAATGTAAGGGTTAAATCAATGGCAACAAACATGTCAAATTCGGATAAAAAAAATTAGATGTCATATAACTTAGTTCACTTTGTTGAATACACTTTGCTTGTTATTCAATTATTGTTACAGAGATGCCGATGTCAAGAAAACTGCTACCATTTATCGCCAAAATGGATTCATATGTCTTTATTTTTAAATCATTATGTAGATACATCGGAAGATTCATAGATTCAAGTTCCATAAAATGCTCTGTTGTGTACAATTATTAACTCACTTATTTCAACTTTACTCGTCATTAATTTCAAAATTTTGATACTTGTAATTTGAAAATTGGAGATCAACTTGAAAGGCTTCTTGACTGAAAAAATTGAAAGCAAGACGACTTTCAAGTTCGAAAAGTGAGAGTGTGGTAGTAAAAAAGTGTGAGTGTGTGGCAACTTGAAAGCAATTTCTTGAACGTGTAACGTCCGGGTAAAAGAATGTACAAAAAGTACTAAGTGCGTCAGTTTAAATCTTAGTTATCGATTTGTTTTATAATCTCTTCTCCTCCTAACTAATATTGATTGTAGCGTAACACACTAATTTCGCATATCGTGTAAGGGTTCATGCATAAGTAAGGTATAGGCTACAACTTTATACTTTACCTTTGCTCACGGAGTACTTACTAACTTCCAAAATACCAAATGTAATCATTTATAACTTCCAATTATCGTGGTTGCACTTTCGTTCAAACGAAACCACGTAAATATCTTTTTTTAAATATTTCTTCAAGATTTGCTCTACAAAGGGAGCTGTTTTGCACAATGCATTTAATTCCTCGGAAATCTATTATCATCATTATCATTTATGCATATTGTATGAAAAAATATGCGAGTATCCACTGCATTTGTATGAATTAAATTATTATTGAATCAATAAATTTTTATTAAAATCAGTTCACTTTTCTAATTACGCCAAGTAGTCTTCGCCATTGTCAATGCTACTACTTTAGATATCCTACCTATGATATTAGCACTATGGGTAAATACGCTACGATTCTCTGTGTGCATGCGACCAAATATTAAATGACTGAAATTATGATTTATATGTTCACACATTCGCTAAATAAACTAACAATCAAAAATTTATCAGGGGTACAACACTCTTTCATAAAAATTTCGTTTGCGAATAAATAATAACAAAAACAAAAAATATAAATATTAAACTACAAATACGTTAACTGCGCGTTAATAAGCAATGTTATGTGTAAATAAAGAATACAAATGAAATATAAAATTATACTAGGAAACATAATATAACTTTTTTTTAATTTCATGATCAATTAGAGAAACGAACATCACTTACCTGATCTGAACTTGGCGACCTACTTTGCTCTTCTTTATTTTCGATTTTCTTTGGACTTTTAGGATTTCTGGAGTAGGGATCATTAGCGCCATACAGGTCGGGACACGCCACACTCAACAAACAAATTTTTTGTACAATGTCAATAACAACAAGCCCATATTCAGTTCCATATGCCATACTGGAATTGAGTGAAAACAATTTATATTATAATAAGTACATCTTTTATAGCATATATTTAGTATTAGTTGTTATAGTAGAAGATGTAACACAAGGTATGTATTTATAAACTATAATTTTTATTATTAATTCCTTTATTTGTATGAATATCAAATAAAACAAGTAGGGAAAGGCTAAGGCTTAATGTGCAACCGAACATTTTATACTCTCGCAATTTATTGCTATATTTTTATTAAGATAACACACAATTTGAGCCATATATTCGGTATAAAGTCCAAGTCCAAGAAAAACGAAAATCATCATATATGGTATATAGGCTGAGGTAATTCCTGATCCGATTAAACTAATTTTTATCACTAACATACATTATATCTAAGAATATATGCTCATTTAATTTGGCTAAGAAATTTCATATATTAGCCGATTTATAAGCTATTAAGCCCATCGTATTTTTAAAAATACTATAATTAGCTATATGAGAGCTCGGGGAAGTTATGACCCGATTTTAACCATTTCTGATACAGAGGCACACTATTAGAAAAAATGATTTCCTCTTAATTAAATTAAGATATCTGAGGGATTTACCGATATTTTCGGTGAGTTCTTCAAATTCGATATCCGGGGCCTTGAAAAGTTATAGTCCGATTTCGATAATTTTTTCACAAGTGATGTCACGTATCTTATACAGTATAAAACTTTTAAGTCGCTATCTTCATTGGTTCCTAATGTATATCTTATAAAGTGAAGGAATCAGATTGAATTCAAAATTGAGTTATATGTGAAGTTGTCGTAGTTGTGAACCGATTTCATACATTTTCCACACGTGTCATCAGGGTGTCAAGAAAATATTATATACCGAATTTCATTGAAATCTGTCGAGTAGTTCCTGAGGTATCGTTTTTGACCCATAAGTGGGAGATGCCACGCCCATTTTCCATTTTGTAAAAAAAATCTGAAATCTGGAAGAAATAAGTGTGTCAAGTTTCATCAAGATATCTTAATTTTTACTCAAGTTACAGCTTGCACAGACGGACGGACGGCAGACAGACATTCGGATTTTGACTCGCCTCGTCGCCCTGATCACTTTGGTATATATAACCCCATATCTAACTCGTTTAGTTTTGGGTGTTACAAACAACCGTTATGTGAACAAAACTATAACTTTGTTGCGAGAGTATAAAAACAAATTTTATAGCTTTGTATAAAATTCATATACTCGCCTAAAATAGATAGCGTCTTTATTACTGTATAGAAACTGCCTAAAGGCATACATTTTTTAATGGGAAAATTTTTTGATTTGATGTCACTACTGTCGGATTATCATATATATATGTATATTAATTCCAATTATTTAATTATGTTTGATTCACTTACTTTCACAAACTTTCTTTAATATCCTAATACCAGGACAAAGTGTGTCCGGTCTGCTAGTGTATGCATATATTTTTTAAAAGGTGTACAACGCTATAATTATAAACCTTGAATTAGACGTATGAGCAACGGTTTGAGTAATTTTATACATTTCTAATCGATGAAATTACATAATTGCTAGTGAAGCTATAAATCCACTGCGTGGATGCAATAATTTTTTTGTAATGCTACCATGCTCTTTTTATGTAAGGGGACAGAAATATCACGACACGACTATTCCCTATACTATTTACTAGTGTCTTAATTACTCCCGTCTGATTCCCAAAATAATAAATCAATAAGTTTAATAACTCAGTCAATGTGGAGAAAACTACATTATAGACAGGTACAAAAGTTTGTAGCATTGCCATAAGAAAGCGCAACTAAAATTGAATCAAATATAATTCGCAGTTAATCCTAACCTTCAAAAGACAGATGATCGTTCAAAAGAGACAGTTTCCGAAGAAAATATTGAATGATTTTGGAAAACCGTAAAATAGAGTCTATCGATAGTTGATCTACTCAAAATAACGTGTTGCACATATTGATGATATTTGAGTATGATTAAGCAAAATTGGAGTCGCAAAACCTCAAAATCGAGACAATGCGGCGTTAAGATAGTTAAAAGATTTTGAATTTTTTCATATTTTGTCAGTGACTGTTTTCTGTCCTCAGAAAGTAAGCAATGCTGGCTGGAAATGAGTTTAGGTACAACAACGAGGTAGCCTCAGAGAATGATTTATAGTAAATACGTCTTTTATTACCATAAATAATATTGAAGATCGCTAAATCGGAGTATCGCCATCGTTAAAATCCGAAATAAATAAAAAAATCGAATTTTGATAAAAATAATTGTTTTTCTTTAGAGCTTTTCAATTCACCAGTTGTGTAAGTAAATATATACATATGTATGTATGTATTGTATTTCTAAATCATCACTTACAGTCCATAACTGGAGTTAATGCATAAGGATGTGACTTGGACATTTCTTCTATTTGGACCAGTAGTCAGGCAAACTAACTGCGACTGAAACCCGGGAGGTTTTCGTTGTGAGCCCATTTTAACTTTCAACAAACAGTCGGCCTGGAAGTAAATAAAAAGACATAAACAAACATTTTGGTTTATTTAGTTAAAATAGTTAAGATTTTTTAATTTAAATTAATTAATAATTTTTATATTTCAATTTCTACATTCAACTTATTTAAAACGTTAACTATTGATCTACCTTTAAAAGTTTAAGATTTATTTTATTTTTATTCACAAAATAAATTTTGCCAAATTTTGTTAAATTACATATTCAATACATATGTAAATATTAAAAAACTTTCTATCATATTAGATAATTGCGATTATTTTCTTTAACATAAAGAGTCTTATGCTTTCCCTGACAATAGTGAAACAAAAAAGTTATCTTCATATCACGATCCAATAAACTTTTAAAATAAAATTTAATGAAGTTTATCAGACTAGTATATCTTATTTAAATAATAATTATACTAATATAAAAAGGTTTACCTTATCAGAATCACTTGACTCGGTTTTTTGAACTTGATGTGGTATAAAATCACACTCTGGACTCGTACCATAAATATCATCGAAATTTTCATATAGTATAGGAATCTCTAGCGTCAAAACCTCAGAAGTTGATTCAACTTTTCGAAATTTAAACAACATAACTTGTCCCACAGCTCCAGCAACACATAAACGACGCGATTCGGAACAAAGATAAATGTGTTGTATGGCAAGTGGATTATCGTTACCACTATCTGAATGTGAATTTTTCGGTTTTTCAAAAACTTTTGCCGTTTTCAATTTATACAAAATCTAGAAATAAAATTATTTACAACAAACAGCAACAAAATCTTGCACAATTATACATACTTGCAGAGTTCCTGCACCCGAATCCCAAAACTTCAAGGTGCCATCTTGATGTCCAGTTATCACGATTTCCGAATAACTGCACGATGCGGGAAACCATTCCCCTCCACTAATTGGCCACTCTCGTTCGGAAAAACCAGTTTTCTTACTAGTTGTTGTGCGACCAACCTACAAAATGTTTTTTGTTTTATTAATAATAGACTCCAAAACTGAAAAAGGTACAGTGTAAAATATAAGGAGTACCAGCTTATAACAATGAAACTTTTCAAAAATTAATTTCGTACAAACTCTTTAGCATTATCTGTATACAACACACTTTTAATTTGTTGTCTCAATTATAATTATTATGTATACTGGCACTCCATTTATTTGGTATAGTAAATATCAGCAACAATTCTTACGGAATAAAAAGCAGGAACCAAATCCGAAGGACAATCAGTTAAATAGGTGCAACATGTAACAGGTGATTCATGTAAGTCCATGGGATAAGGCGATTCAAAACATGGAAAACCGGGCGTGAGTAAGTCTATTAAAACTAGGTCATATTGTAGAAGTACTGCTATCGCATAGGGCTCTTGGGTTTCTAGGAAATCAAGCAATAAAAAGCACCATTTATTAAGGCTAAAAGGTACAAATTTAGTTGTATATATATATTTTATCTTATATACTTTATATATCTCCAATAAAAATTTACAAAATGTGCTTTGTCTGTATATTCGTTTTAACAAAAAAATGTATATCTGTAGCTGCGATTAGATATGTATTTAGTTAGTTTTTTAGTTTGAGTTAATATAAATTTGTATGTGTTAAATAAAAATGTATTTACTTTACTTTTAGTTTTGTAACTGTAGAGACTATGCAAATCTAGAAAAAAATGGAGTGTAGAGTCCATTTTCAGAGTATTTATAATGCTAAAAGCAGTAATGATTTTGTAAATTTTTAAAAGTTATGAAACTTCAAATGTCTTTACTAATGGGGAAAGAAGTTACGTATTTGAGAATACAACGATTTGTTCGTAAATCCCGTACTCATTTTATATCAAAAACAATCGCAACTTAGAGTACAAGCCGATAACCAAAGGTACTAATTCAAAATGTTCGATAATAACAATGTACAACACTTGGCTTGGTATTGGACCAAACTGATTTCTTCGGGCCTCCGAAATATTTGTCTTCGAAGTTCGAAAACAGTCTAAGGACCTAAGTATTATTACTAATTACATAATATAGTTACTAAAAAAAATAAAAATACGGTAAAATCTACACTGGAAAAAATTACTTGAATTATTTTTTCAAAATTTTCTAAAGTTGTCAAAGTGGTTAATAATAATAAACCTTTAAATTTTTTCCAAAGATCCAAATTTTACCTGTTATAACATGTATTATATTATCGCTCATTTACTTAGATAATGTCACAACTCAAAAAAGACGATTTTTCAGCAGAGCGATTTAAAGTTTTCAATTGTCACTTTAGCAAATATAGAAAAATGTCATCAGTTTATTGACAAATCTAGTGGCCTGTAATATATTAAATACAATGTTGAGCATAAATGGACCAAACAGAGTGTACTAATGCTTTTTCTTGCGCATAAATGTGACCCACTTTAAATTATGTCGTTATTTGTGAAAAATATAAATCAATTTCGCCGTCGTAAGTCAAATGTGTCGTTTTTGCTGAAAAAAGCAATATGAAAAATTTAATTACTTTTTCACCAATGTCGTTGTAATACAAAATGTGTCGTTCTTTCTGAAAAGGGAATCATATTCACCTTTTCACAATATGTGTTGGAACACAAAATATGTCGTTATTTCGTAAAAAATTGTATAACTAATTCTGGCACAACTGAAATGTGTTGTTGTTGTGGTTAAAAAATAATGCAACATAACAAGTTTAATAACGGCACATTCTTATTTTACTGTTTATTCTCCTACGCATCGGAATGAAATTTTTATACAATATAGACGACGAAATTGCGCACATTTCTGCATACTCAACTAAAAAAAAAATGTTTTACTGTTCAAGTAAATTAGCGATATATTAATGTAAATTTTATACACCATTTAAATCAAAAGTAAAGAGTCATTATCGGGCATGTTGTGGATTTCAATTCAGATCAGATAAGTAGTTTTTATTAAAGAAATAATGTTTTGTATGACCAATGATGTATTGTACCAACGTGTACAAGAATATCAAAATAGAAAAGAAATGCGGCATTTCAGAGACCATTATAATCCCCTGTCTGCATCGTATTTCTACTTGTCGACTTGAGATGTTTTTTTTTGCTTCAGGTTTGCTTTCAGCTATCGGGTAAGTAATCATGAATTTTTAGAAATACTAAACAGAATTATACCTTTAGTCAGAGAAAACTCCATACGTATTTTAATAAAATTGGCAACAAACCTTAAGTTTTTTGCTAAAGGTTCGTTTTAACGTTTAGATAAAAATGATACCGATAAAACTTAACTTTGTGCAAAAATTTAGAATACCAGGAGTTATAGTATGCATTGATGGAACTCATGCAGCTCTTCTGGTAAAACCCTTTGTAAACGAACATCTTTTTTGAACTGAAAAGGCTTTCAGCATAAAAGCGGTGATTGTACGAGTACATTCTAATTGTACTTCTAAACTTCGGAAACTCATAGCGGGTTTGCTGCTCTTGGAACGATTAACCGAACATGTCAAACGATTTGAAATCGGATTATGAGAAAATATTACCTGTATGTCCATATTTTAACTTTTTCTTGGTGACTTATGTATATACAGTATACTCTCGAAAAGTAAATTCTCAGAAAGTAAATAATCTCGGAAAAGTTAATCACCTTTAAGATTACACATGCACCTCGAAAAAGTAAATTTTTTAATTTACTTTTCAGAGAGTGTGATAAAAAATTCGAAACGAAGCAAGCAGCGTTTTTTTACGATGTTGCAAAAACACTTACTCTCTTGTTTATCGCGTCTTTTTAGTAAATACTCCCCTACTTGATCCACTGGTTTAAAAATGAAAACGATGCAAATCAGGTGTCAGACTTTTTGAATTGTCGTACAAAAATGGTCAGAAAATATATTGCAAAAGAAAAAAAACAAAAGAATATTCAAGATTTTTTCTCTTCTTAGTAAATACATATGTATGTGTGTAAATGTAAATATATTTGGAAAAGTAAATTATTCGATAAAGTAAATTACCCAAAATACCAATCGATTTACTTTTCGAGAGTATACTGTACTATAATTATTAATTGGGTTTCCAGTAAGTTTAATGTCGAAATTCTAATGCGAATATTTCGATCTTTGATTCTAACTTCGAAAAATGGAGATTCTACTTTTTTACTCATGACTTAAAAGTATCCAGGAAAAAATTTATTTGGTCCAATATACAGACGTATAGTATAATGAAACTATAATAACACTGTCCAACAGCATTTTTGGAACAGAATAGCGACCCTATAATTCTGAAAGGGTATGTTGAGTAGATCATTTCTGTAGAACAAACTTATGGTCCAGCACGTCTGAGTTTTTTTTTACAGTGGGTCAAAGTTTTCATTTTTTGGTCGAAGGGAGCATTCTACTATATGAAAAAAATGTTGTAAGTTAATGTCTGAGAGAATTCTTATGGTCAAAATTGTATTGTGGAATTGTATGAGAATTGTTTTTGTGGAAGATCTTAACCCTCTAACTGGTTTCTTTATGGGTCAATTTGACCCTTTTTTCGAGAAAATCAAAAAATATCCTTTAAAAAAGGACATTTAAGGATTAAAATATTCTACGAAAATGTTTGGCGGAAAATTTCAGTGGGTGTCACCAAAGACACCATTGTTGTAAATAAAGCTCTTTACGATTGATAAAAAAATTCTAATTTTGTTTTAATAGTGGTTTATTATAGTATGTACATATTTATTTTTTTGCTTCAGCAGTAGTAGGATACTCTAATACAAGAGCGCACTCCTGTAGGACCCCCAGAGGTGATCTAGTTATTGATGACCAGAGTATACTGAGTTTGTGGAGGGAACACTTTTCCAGCCTGCTGAATGGCAGTGAAAGTACAACACCAGGAGATGGCGAACCCGATTCCCCAATCGACGACGATGGAGCAGATGTTCCATTGCCCGACCGTGCAGAAATTCTAATAGCAATTACCCGCTTGAAGAACAATAAGGCGGCGGGTGCCGATGGATTACCGGCCGAGCTATTCAAATACGGCGGCGAAGAGCTGATAAGGTGCTTGCATCAGCTTCTTTGCAGAATATGGTCGGAAGAAAGCATGCCTGACGATTGGAATCTCAGTGTACTCTGCCCAATACACAAAAAGGGAGACCCCACAATTTGCGCCAATTACCGTGGGATAAGCCTCCTCAACATCGCGTATAAGGTGCTGTCGAGCGTATTGTGTGAAAGACTAAAGCCCACCGTCAACAAACTGATTGGACCTTATCAGTGTGGCTTTAGACCTGGAAAATCAACAACGGACCAGATATTCACCATGCGCCAAATTTTGGAGAAGACCCGTGAAAATAGGATCGACACACACCATCTCTTTGTCGACTTTAAAGCTGCTTTCGACAGCACTAAAAGGAGCTGCCTTTATGCCGCGATGTCTGAATTTGGTATCCCCGCAAAACTAATACGGCTGTGTAAGCTGACGTTGAGCAACACCAAAAGCTCCGTCAGGATCGGGAAGGACATTTCCGAGCCGTTCGATACCAGACGAGGTTTCAGACAAGGTGACTCACTCTCGTGTGATTTCTTTAACCTGATGCTGGAGAAAATAATACGAGCTGCAGAGCTAAACAGAGAAGGTACAATCTTCTATAAGAGTGTACACTGTACAGCTCCTGGCGTACGCCGATGATATCGATATCATTGGAAACAACACCCGCGCCGTTAGTTCTGCTTTCTCCAGACTGGATAAGGAAGCGAAACGTATGGGTCTGGTGGTGAACGAGGACAAGACGAAATATCTCCTGTCGTCAAACAAACAGTCAGCGCATTCCCGTCTTGGCTCCCACGTCACTGTTGACAGTCATAACTTTGAAGTTGTAGATAATTTCGTCTACCTGGGAACCAGCATTAACAGCAATAACAATGTCAGCCTGGAAATCCAACGCAGAATCACTCTTGCCAACAGGTGCTACTATGGACTAAGTAGGCAATTGAAAAGTAAAGTCCTCTCTCGACGAACAAAAACCAAACTCTACAAGTCTCTCATCATTCCCGTCCTACTTTACGGTGCAGAAGCGTGGACGATGTCAACATCCGATGAGACGGCACTAGGAGTTTTCGAGAGAAAAGTTTTGCGGAAGATTTACGGTCCCTTAAGAATTGGCAACGGCGAATACCGCAGACGATGGAACGATGAGCTGTATGTGTTATTCGACGACATAGACATAGTCCAGCGAATAAAAAAAACAGCGGCTACGCTGGCTAGGACATGTTGTTCGAATGGATGAAGGTGCTCCAGCTCTGAAAGTATTCGATGCAGTACCCGCTGGTGGAAGCAGAGGAAGAGGGAGACCTCCACTCCGATGGAAGGACCAGGTGGAGAGGGACCTGGCTTCGCTTGGAATAACCAATTGGCGCCAAACTGCCAGAAGGAGAGATGCGTGGCGCGCTGTTTTGGACTCGGCTATAACCGCGTAAACGGTGTCTACGCCAGTCAAGAAGAAGAAGTAGTAGGATAATGGATTAAAGATTAAACTTAATATGCTTTCCTGTATTTAGCTTGACGTGAAAGCCCCATACGTATTCAGCAAGCATTATAGTTAGGGATTTCCCTTTGAATCTTTCTTCCAATACCTTTATATCCTGATGAAACCTTTCACCGTGTTCATCTGATACCGCTCCAAGTTTTTCTTTAAATAAATTGAGATGAGAGTGCAGAAAATGCAGCTTTAGTGACATCTTAACGCCAATATTGTTAAAACAGATTAGCATGCTTTCAATATTTTCTGCATAGTTTTGTGCTTTTGAGTTTGCAAGGAATTCTGATATAACCAGCTGCATAAAGTCAAATGCTGTCTTTTGCATATCAGACAGATGACCATAAAATTCTTTATCTTGTAATAATTTTTTTATATCGGGTCCAACGAGCATTCCTAGAAAAGGTAGTTTACATTAAATGAAATAAATTATTTCTTAAAACCGTATTTTACCTTCTTTTAATTTTGCTGCAGATAATCTGGGGAAAATTGTTTGAATGCGTTTGAAAGCATATCCTTGTGTATTTAAGCTTTTAATCAAATTTTTCACCACGCTCAACTTAATATGCAGCGGTGGAAGTATGACCTTATCTTTTGGGACAAGATATTCATGGATTACATTTAAGTCACCAATAATATTTTCTTTACGGTCTTCGAAATATTTAATATGATAATGGCTGCTGGTAGCACGTGAATCCCATTTACAAAGAAAGCACATATATTTTGTGTATCCTGTTTGCATTCCAGTCAATATTGCAATCATTTTGAAATCTGCGCATACTTTCCATTTATATTTATAGTATTCAATTTTATTTTAGAGATTTGTAATATTTGCGTATGTTTCCTCCTTTTTTGTGGAATACGCAACCGGTATTGATGGATGCTGATTTCCATTGTGCAGTAAAACTGCTTTTAAGCTGTGTTTTGAACTATCTATAAATAGTCGCCAAGCGGAAGAGTCCAGTGGAAGCTTTAGATATTTTAGAACCTCTTCAATACTGCAACAGTATACAAGTTCTTCTGATTTTTTAAAATAACTTTCCAAATCGGCGTGTCTTTTTCTTGGCGATGTAACTTTTACATCGGCTTTTATCAAATTCCTGTTTTTCAATCTGGAACATAATATTTCAGCTTCCTCTTTTGTTAGTCCTAAATCTCTTACAAGATCTTCAAAATAAGCTTAGTCAATCAAATTAGGAAATATGTTTAAACCACCAGGAGGCAAGTAACTTATATCTGATATGTTTTCAACCGCCGCTGTTATTTCTGTATTGGCGTTTTGTTTGTTCGTAAAATGTCCACAAATAAAACAAAACCAATCTCTTAATTTGCAAACAGAATCCGCCATGCTTATTTAAGCTTTAATTGTTCTTTTTTTATATTAATTTTAGTAAAAATCACACCCGATATGTACTGCTTAGTAAGTCAATTATGCTTAATTTTATCACACCCGAAGACGCGAGAACTCAGTGTTTGGCCCGGCCGAACTGACGACGTTTTCACCTACTTTGTATATGTTGGCGTGTAATTTTGCCAATTAATCGTAAAGAGCTTTATTTACAACAATGGTGTCTTTGGTGACCCCCACTGAAATTTTCCGCCGAACATTTTCGTAGAATATTTCAATCCTTAAATGTCCTTTTTTAAAGGATATTTTTTGATTTTCCCATAAAGAAACCAGTTAGAGGGTTAAGATCTTCCACAAAAACAATTCTCATACAATTCCACAATACAACTTTGACCATAAGAATTCTCTCAGACATTAACTTACAACATTTTTTTCATATAGTAGAATGCTCCCTTCGACCAAAAAATTAAAACTTTGACCCACTGTAAAAAAAAACTCAGACGTGCTGGACCATAAGTTTGTTCTACAGAAATGATCTACTCAACATACCCTTTCAGAATTATAGGGTCGCTATTCTGTTCCATTCAAAAAGTCTTCATTTGTTGGACAGTGTAATTAAAACTCATAGAAGTTACTATTTTAATCCTGTGTTAGGCTAGGAAAACTACTGTTTCATTCTACTAATTTTCTTACTTTTAGCTTTTAAATAAGACACAGAAAAAAATATTGCGTGACACAGAACAATATTACTTACCACATAACCAAGGATTTTCACAAAGAATAATAAAGTCAATGACAGCATGCTCCATTTCCAAGACAGTTGTTGATTTCCCCACCATAACAGTTATACAATTTGATTTGGAACTTTTCTCAGTGGGCATTCCACCAGAAAATATTGTAAATGTATCCCTGAAATACAGAAAATGAAATTTATTATATGTATGTATGCATATTACTTGTATTCAAATTTTTAATTTAAAATCACTCACCCCATTTGAGAAGTTTTTAAATCGACTTTATAAATAGGTTTACATTTTTCTATTGTGCCTTCCTTAGAGACTTTAGCTGTGCAAATGAGAAAATACAAAATTTAGCAATATATGTATGAGAAATGTATAAGAACTGATCCTAAAGGTTAAAAAAATTAGGTGCCATAACCATAACCACAGCTGATCGAACCAATTTTTTACAATTTAGAGGTGCGTTAACATAACAACATGATCATAACCGTAACTGTCAATTGAATTTTGACTTTCCATAAAAAACTGTTTTTGTTGATTTTTTAAATTTAATTTTTTCTTTGATTTATTTGGCACTTTCGAAATGGAAGCAAAAACTACGAATGAAAGTATGAGATATGAAAGTTATGACACCAGTAGTAGTAAATATTGTAATGGTTAAAACCAAAGGGTATTCAACAAAGTGAACTAAGTATTTGACATACCCTTGTTTGAAAATAAAATAGTAAAGAATTCATGTATTTGTTTACATTAACCTGTTTTTTATCTTGAACGCTATAATATATATTTATAAAAATCGTTGCAATTTGTCAGTTGGAGCACAAAACAGTGCTAAATTGTTTCCATGAGTTGTTTTGCACAACCAGAAAGTATTCGGCATTTTCTTTTATTCATTTACAAAATATTTTTTTTGGTTTGAAATTTATTTACAAAATTTGAATTTTTGAATAAATGTATAAGGGTTAAATCAATGACAACATACATAACAAATTCGGGTAAAGATAAATTAAATGTCATATACTTAGTTCACTTTGTTGAATACACTTTGGTTAAAACATCTAATTATTGTTTTAACCAAAGTGTGTTCAACAATTGTTTGCAAAGTCCAGACTTAAAATGTACAAAAATTTAATGATTTCCATAACACATATGGGGCTGATATTATTCAATTGATTTTGACTAATAATTTATAATAATAATATAATAATTTTACTTACCATGAGGGCAAATAACCGATTGAGGTTTTACTATAAGTTTGGTTGGCCATGTACATATGGAGCCATCCGTATGAGAGGAAACAAAGTATTTGCCTTCATAGTGCCAAGCTACCGATTTGACAGGTTCGGCAGCTTGCCAACGAAGTTCCGCACATTTACTTTTTAAGTCCCACAGCACAAGAAGACCACATTCAAAAGCAATAAGCAGCTGTAAGTAATATTATAAATAATTGCTTTAATTTCTACAAATTTCCATATACACACCTTGTTTGCATCTATGGGATTATCACATAACGCAATTACAGCACCAGGATGACTAGTTCGAACCCTAAAAATGTTTAAATATAAACAGCCGATTTTTAAATCTGACTTTTTATTATAAATTCAAAGTAAATCTAATCTGACCAAATGCTTAATTAACCATAAAAGATACATAATAATACAATTAATTTTAATCTATACTACTATTATAAAGAGGAAAGATTTGTATGTATGTATGTAATGAATAAATTCACAAACTACTGTACCGATTTCAAAATTTTCGATTTTTCACCATTGAATAGCTACATTCACCCCGAGTAACATAGGCTATATTTATTGCTAGAATCTCAACTTTCTGGAAATAGTTCCCAGGTGAGGGTATCGAAAAGACTCCTTGATGGAGAATCTTAATCTGAAACTGAAAATCGGCTTGCAAGTCAATCTCTTCGCATCGCAATCGCGTGCCAGAGAGTCGAATACAAGCGCGCGCAGCTGATTGCTGAACAAAATTTCAAAACCTCCAACGTACGCGCTTGAGAGACGAGTACGGAGCGTGAGCAGCGGCTTGAAGAACAAAATATTAGAAATATGTATACAAGCTCGCACTAGGGCGTCGAACTCTGAGTGTTCCCAACGCCTTCATAATCCGAAAGAAAGACAACGGACACCAAAGACTAGAGGTTGTAATCAAGTTTCAGCTCACTGCAAATAAAATATAATTTCATGTTCGAATTTTTCTCATTTTACTTTTATAAAATGAACCCACGCAAGAAACGGGAATGTACATTCATATGTTTGGGAGACTGTGTATAAGTGTGTAAAAACCTATAACTTTTGAAATCTTTGTTTAAACCCGTGAGAAACCGGAGCGATCTGCTAGTAATAATATAAAACTAAAATATTCATATAATAATACTACTATTTGCCGTATTATAAGCAAAACCCTAAGTTTATTCTTTCTTTTCTCGTCTTTCTTTTTCCTTTTAATATATTTAAACGTAATTTTTAACGACTGAAAAATACTTGTCGACAAATGTTGGTTGAGCGACTGATCGACACTCGCAATAGAACTTGTAGTCGATAATCGCTCAGTAGTCGATTATCTACTGCCAGACGACACTCGCAATAGGGGTATTTGCTTCATGTTTAAATATTAAGCAGCCTATCCATCGAATTTGTTCGACGAACTGTTTTCGAACTAGAAATACATTTGCCCACCAACGAGTACGAACACTTCTAGCGAACAACATGTGTGGAAACGAGTAAACATACCAGCGTTTTTATTCTAATAAAATTTTTCATACGCGAACACTGCCGTCCATTGTCAAATTTGTTTGCACAAACAGAGGCAAGATAGAAATTTTTGAATTTTCTCGAACAAAACGTTGGAACACAAAATTTGAATACATTCATGGGCTGCTTATATTTGCTGGGTTTGGGTGAACATATTCGACAGTGGATTAATTGTGAAAAATATTATGACAGTGAAAACATGCCTAAAATGTCAAAAAAAAATTGTTAGATTGTATCCAAAGTGTATTCAACAAAGTGAACTAAGTATTTGACATACCTTTGTTTGACAATAAAATAGTAAACAATTTATGTACAGTATACTCTCGAAAAGTAAATCGATTGGTATTTTGGGTAATTTACTTTTTCGAATAATTTACTTTTCCAAATATATACATAAATTATCTGTTTTTATAATATTAAATGTATTTTTAAACTTAAAAAATTCATTCATTTATTTGCTTCAATAAAACATATGGATTTACATGAAAAACATATTTACATTTACATACATACATATGTATTTACTATGAAGAGAAAAAATCTTGAATATTCTTTCGTTTTTTTTCTTTAGCCATATATTTTCTGACCATTTTTGTACGACAATTCAAAAAGTCTGACACCTGATTTGCATCGTTTTAATTTTTAAACCAGTGGATCAAGTAGGAGAGTTTATTTACTAAAAAGACGCGATAAACAAGAGAGTAAGTGTTTTTGCAACATCGTAAAAAAACGCTGCTTGCTTCGTTTCGAATTTTTTATCACACTCTCTGAAAAGTAAATTAAAAAATTTACTTATTAGAGGTGCATGTGTAATCTTAAAGGTGATTAACTTTTCGGCGATTATTAACTTTCTGAGAATTTACTTTTCGAGATTATACTGTATTTGTTAACACTAACCCGTCTTTTTTATCTTGAACAACATAATATACATTGATACAATTTTTTGCAATTTGTCAGTTGAAGCACAAAACATTAATAAATTGCTTACATGAGTTGTTTGAACTCCAACATTTGTACTACAACCGCAAAGGATATTTTAGTTTAAATACGATGATAGCAAGTGTTTGAATTTGCTTATTGGCTTAATTGTTCAATTATAATTTACAGATTTGTGATAATGAAATTGCTTACATGAGTTGTTTTGCACAAGCAAAAAGTATTCTGTATTTTCTTTTATTCATTTGAAAAATATTTTTATTGGCTTGAAATTTGTTTACTTTGAATTATTTAATAATTGTAAGGGTTAAATGGCAACAAACATGTCAAATTCGGGTAAAAAAAGTGAAATATCATATACTTAGTTCACTTTGTTGAATACACTTTGATTTTATCAATTGCTTGCGAAATGAACCATCATTGTGGCATGCCAAAAGCGATGCATATAAAAACAAAAATTCGCGAAATAAATTATGGAAATGGCTGCTAAATAATTTGAAAGAGGTAGATGAACAGGCAACCCTTGAAACGGTGAAGAAGACAGTTATTCGCTGCGAGCGTTATACGTTCATAAAAATTTTAAAGTCTGATGTACAGCACTTAAATAAATATTAAATAATATATTTTTCATTATTATTGTGATTATAAATTATTTAGTATGTTTGTTCAATGCTATTGTAGTATTAAATGTTATTTATTGCTAAGTTAGTAATATTTTAGATAAATATGTATAATGCGATTCAAGTATTAATTGAATCTTAAATTTAAAATTTAGAGATAAGACTCCGTGATGGAGAATCTTAATCTGAATCTGAAAATCGTCTTTCAAGTCAATCTCTTCGCATCGCAATCGCATGCCAGAGAATCGAGTAACGAGCGCTCGTAGCTGCTTGCTGAACAAAATTTCAAAACCTCCCAAGTACGCCCTTGAGAGTCGAGTACGGAGCGTATGCAGCGACTTGAAGAACAAAATATTAGAAATATACAAGCTCGCACTAGGGCGTCAAACTCTGAGCATTCCCAAAGCCTTCATATTCAGAGAGAAAGACAACGGACACCAAAGACTATAGGTCGTAATCAAGTGGTAGCTCATTGCAAATAAAATATAATTTCATGTTCGAATTTTCCTCTTTTCACTTTTTTAAAATGAACCCACGCAAGAAAGGGCAAAGTACATACATATGTATGGGAGAGTGTTTATAAATGTATAAAAACGTATAACTTTTAAAATGTTTGTTTAAACCCGTGCGAATAAATATTTCGGAAAATTGGAATTTGAATTAATCAAAAAGTTCATTAGACAGCCCTTTACATTTACTTAATTAATATTTATATGCAATTATTTTGATTTTGAATCAATTTAAAAAACATGAATATACAGTTGAAAGAGACTTACACTTCAATAGCCTTGTTCCAGTTTATTATATAGCCACTAAGGCTGAATGTTTCCACATGTACCACATGAATATTGCCCCTTTCTGTGCCAACATATAGCCATTTGCTTCCAACAGGTAGGTGAAGACATGTTACCCTTCAAATATTTACAAGAAAAATATTATATCAATACCGTTTACTTCTTCATAATTTTATATATCGAACCTCTCTCTTTGAAATTTGAGACTTTGAACTACTTGCGGTGTTTTCTGTCGTATACTCCACAAATGTAATGTGTCATCCGCTGTCACCGTTACAAGTGCACCCTCATTGATCAGAAATTCAACAAAAATTACTGCACAATCCGATTCGCCTTCGTGTTTCGCATGAGCATCTACGCCTGGACGCCCAAGTCTAATTTGAGTTAGTAATTAGCAAAAATGAATTTTTTTATTCAAAACCACATACATTCTGATGAATCCAGATTTATCACCAATCGCCAGAAGTCTCTGCACGGGGTCAAAGGCGAACGCAGTTGGGGAGTAGGGAAATCCGTGCCGAAAAGTCTGAAATCAATTCATTTGATTATTAAGTTGTCATCTGACTAAAGGAGTTATATATAATGTAAGGTGGTAAGTGGTTTTAAATAGAGTAACTTATACGAAATTATAGGATCATACAGTTTGTAATTGATAATTTTGTAAACTTTAAATAAGTATAAGTATCGCTTCCATTGAATATTGAATTTCGTCTACCTCAAAGCCAATATAGGCAAATAGCGTGAATCTTGAAACTTAACTCAGAATTACACTTGTCATACAAATGCGAATTGATATTGTGAGGTAGTTTGAACCTCGCAAGAGCAAAAATATTGAGTTATATACTTATATCCATAAAATTTACATCTAATCTGATCCAAATTTGTATATTTATTTTGCGAAAAGCAGTTTATGTAGTTTTCTCAAATTTTCTTATCTGTTCATACACGTCTATATTTAAAATATTATTTGTGTTAAAATATTGTTATATGTACATGTTTTTTTGTTTTTATAGTGGTTTACTTTCACATGCAGGCAATCTGGAATTCTGTTGACAATAAAAAAATGTAATAGCCGCGTGTGTCTTATGATAGTTTTAATCACAGCTACCAAATAAAACAAACGCCAGCTACAACACTTCATCCAATGTTTCTTTGAATTGCACACCAAGGCTTTACAATATGCTTACAAAAGAACTGTAATTACCCTCTTAAGCGAAAAATGTTCCGCCTTTAAATGTTCCGGTATCTCCTGTTCTTGTCGGTAAACCTGTGGTTGCACGCTTTGTCGAAAACCATCAAGGACTCCCTTGAATGTGAATTTTTTCATTTTCGTGTAAGTACAATTTTACTTCGAAACTTTAACGACCCGTTTGAATTTCGAGTTCTGAAAAAAGAAAATGTAGATTTAATGTTACATATTTTATTCTTCCAAAAAAAAACAATAAACAGTATTCTACAACAAGAACACATTTTTATTGTTCAGGTTCTCCAGATAAGAGTTCTATAATACAGTAGTTTTCCGAAATAACGGAACATCGATGAGTTGTAAGTACTCGGTTTAGCGAACAACATGAAGTAGACATATGAATAAAGAGAAAAAATTCAAATAACTTCGAACCAGAATTAAAAATAAAACTTGAAAAAATTCAAAAGAAATGTGCTAATTGAAAAATTAAATTAAATGTTAAAAAAGCTTAAAATTATTGATCAGCAACAAAGTGTAAGTGTCAGAATTACTCCATTTTGGAATGACTCATTGGATTTGAATTGTTTCGTTATTAAACTGCAATTTACGGATATTTAACTCATTTTTATTGAAAAACATACCTCTAAGTGAGTACTCGAATTAACGAAAAATTCGATGTAACGGACAGACCTGACAATAAATGTGTTCGTTATTTCGGAAAATTACTGTATGTGTATTTGTTTCAATTTCATTTGAAAAGAATATTCCTAATATTCAAAATAAAACATTTCCTAATATTCAACAATAATTCATTAGTTTGCTTGTATTAGTGGTTTTTCCGACACCCGAAGTGTTCATGGGGACAAATGTATCTAACTTCAGAACAATTAAACTCTTTTCTGGTATTACGAATTACAACAGTTTGATTTTAGTTTAAATTTCACTGATGTTGCCAACCGAACATGTTTGATTCGATATAAAATTAAACGATACATAAATTTTAATAAACAATGAGGTTAGACGATATACAATATCCATTAATAATATTTTTCTCGAAAATAATTTTCCAGGTTATACCGCATTACATTGTGCCATCATTTTCGCATGTTAGACATCATTTGTCAATTTTTAATATTGACGATTACCGCACTGGCATAGCGATGTAACCGATAACACTACAAAAAAGTTGAAATACTTCAACTACCATTTTTTGCTGCAAATTGAGTTGTAATGTATAATTTAGTATTTCAAAACTTCAACTGAAATTAAGTTGAATTGTAATCGTAATAAAGGCGTATATTTTACAATGTAACTCTTTTACTGGAACTATGAAATTAATTATCTTTACAATGTAAACCAATTTTTCTATATTTTCAATGCTTTAAACATCGTTATTATAATTTAAACACTATCCACACCCAATTACATAACGCTTCCACTATGTTATTCATCTTTCAAAATTAAAGCGAATATTTTTCAAAAATTTAGTCAAGGGTATTTGATATTAGTTTCATTTCTATTAAGACAAATTGAATACTGCTGGATATTGTCGCTGCTTGGATTATCGTAAATTCTTTAAAATTTAAGAAAAGAAGGGGAGTTCGAAAGGTTCATTTATTAACTGAGAATTATTGATAACTGAACAACAGGTTAAATATAATTTTACAAGTGTGCGTGTGAATGTTCTGCAAAAAGCAAAAATTTAGTAAGAAGGTGCCAATAACGTTTTCTCCACATTTTACATATAAATCCCTGTATGTATATCGATATCATTTCATTACTGGAGTATTACGTGGTTTTCTGTATAAATTAGTGTATGTTAGTATATACGATTTGGCGGGAATTAACACAGAGCTTACATAAAAATAAGGAATATTTATTGTGTTTTGAATTGCTATGTATGCTGAATAAATACTAGAATCTGCAGCAGCAATTCGATATCAGTGCACAAGTGTAAGATGATAAGAAGATAGAGACAGATATTGTAAGGATATTTGTTATACACATATGTACATACATTTTCCTATATGTCTATATACATACACAAACACACACATAGCTGTACATAACTATAAATTTCGAACATTTTTGGTATAAGTAGCACAAAGCTTTATTACATTGCTATGCACGACCTGCTTCTGCTCTTGCGAAAAGGTGCAAAAAGATTTCCAGAAATGTGCATAATGCACAACATATTATTATATTACACACATTCGTTTGAACGTATTGATCTTTTATAGATTTTATAGGCATAACCCAAGAAGATGTCTCATCTGCTTGGAATATAAGCCAATATATGATTTAAAAATATCTTTACGAACTACTAGCATACCTGCATTCAAATAATTACTCACAAGAAATTAACATTTATGTCCTACTGTTAATTTTAAGTTATATAGTTAATGCTTTTGGAGTCCTACCAGAAAATTAAGCTGTAATTAGGTATATACATACCTGCTTTTTGAATTCTTAACACTAAACACTTACGTTTCGCAACATATTGGAGAAACTAAACACTTTTTCACAACGATTTTGATTATTAGATAACGGTGTAGTGAAATTTCAAATTATTTGCCGAATCCGCCTGAAAACTTAACTTCAGTTTGCACAAGGTTAAAGTTAATGAAGTATTTGCAAATAACTTAATTGATTTTTCCTCCTAAATATATAGCTTGCAATCTTTTTTCGCACTGAACAAATACCGAAAATCGACAAACGCTCCTTTATTAGTGAATATTCGGGTTTTTTACAAGCACGTTGAGTTTCATAATTATGCTATCGTAATCTGTATGTGTTATAACGATTTAATTCTATATTTTTCATTTTTTTAGATTAACACTGCTGGTTGGAAAATGTGGATAAGTCTGTTGTAGGACAATTGCAATACGGGAATTGAATTTGTTACCGAATGCGCATGTTTACAACTTGACACTGTCCGGGGTTGAATAATGTACAACAAGACTTAGAGTAAAAGCTCATATGGTGGTATAAGCTTATGGTCACATGATAGCTTTGTCGGGGTATATCAATGTTTTCATCGCCACCAATTCCCGTTTAGATTTTATAATACTGAAAGCTTTTCTAAATATTACGACGCATTATTTTAGATTTCATATGCTCAAATAATTAAAAAAATGGTTTAAGTAACACAAATCTTCGTATCAGCTCTGCAAAGTTTATCACGCAAACTTTCTCCCTTCATAACAAAGTTAAACGAATTGTTGAATAAAATGAGCAGATACCTACATACATACGAAAATTTTATAAACAAAACATAACCAACCACAAATTATATTATATATAACATTATAAATTCCTAGTATGTGTAATTTCGTTTCCTTTTCCGTTACCAATTTTTGTTAGGAAATTCGAGCTTAGCTAAATGACAGTACTGTTCCTAAAGAGTTAGATAAAAAATAAAATTATAAACTCTATACACGATTAAACACATTTTTTCATCTTTAACGTTAGAGAATATAGTTTAAATATTTAATAAATATCAAGGATTTCTCTTTCATTTATAAATGACAAGCTGCTGTAGTTTATGTTGTTGCAATATTGTTGCAATACTGTTTTTGGATAAAATAAAAAAAAATAAATTAAGTTAAAGGGGTAGCAAGACTGTATACGATTCTAAATATGTGCTAATTATAAATTTCAAATTTACATCATGTTTATGAAATTTTCTTTTGCTTTATTTTTATGTTGCTGAAAATGTAATTTTAATGTTTTCTTACAAAAAAACTGGATTTAGCATTTATTTTTGTTTTTATTTTTGAATTTCAAAATTAACTTCCGCAAAGTAGTTCGAATAAACTTTTCGGTAACTAATTTCACAAATGTAAATTTTCACATTTTAGTGAAATATTCATGTGTTAGCTACAATACCACTAGGAAGCGAGAGAATCGAATAAACGATATGCCTTCTGTAATCCAACATATTTAAGGTTTTTCGTCGAACAGATGATGATTCTTGACCATCTAAAGTAGCCGAGGGAATAAAGTCTATATCTATAATGTAAAAACTAGATTTACATGTAGTTTCGAATTGACCAAAATTTACTAAATCAAACAAAGTGAGATCCCTCATGCTAACTTTTAATTTTCCATTTTATTTCTTAACGTAAAAATTCATTGGATTCGCTTTAATCTCGTGGATTTTTGCCCGCCATTTTAAATTTTTAAAAATTAACGTCAAATTCATAATCAGCGACCGCGAAACCCTCCGAATAACGAGTTTCGAGCGAATTCGATAAATTTTAAAGAATAGCGTCCGCCATTGCGAATTTGAAAACCGACGCCGGATTTGTAGTCCGTGATCCCGAAACGCCCCGAGTAGCCAATTTTAAGCGAACATGATGAAGTTTTATTTTTTTTAGGTTATGTCAAGATCCTGATCTGATGGGGTTAAATGGACTTCGGATTCGGAAATCAGCGAACCCGGAAACATAATGATCACATAATAAGACCCCCAGGTCATAAACCATATCTCAGAAACTACTCGACCAATTTACAAATACTAAAATCAACACCTTTACTTCAGCTTAAAAAAATTTTAATACATTGTTGTGTTCGGACTATAACTTTATCAAGGTACCAGATAACGAACATCAAGACTTATCTTTGTCTAATTAGAAACAAAGTAATATACTAAAACAAAAAATATAGTAGATATAGATATATATATATATATATATATATATATATATAGAAAACAACTACAAAATGAAAATATTTTTAAAAAGTATTATTACGATGATAATATATCGCAAAAACAAATTAGCGCTGCGTTCGACCGTTCAGTACGGAGCCGACCGCGCGAGTGAGCCGCGCGGCATGGTATCTCGTAGAGCTGCACCCCCTCCGGCGCGCCCGCAAACACCGCTTCTCGCCCGCCGGCCAGCGCAGCGCAGAGTACGAGTGTCGTCAAAGACAATTTTATTCAGAATTAAATAATCTTAACCAACAACATATTTATTTGGATATAGATTGATAATCTTTTTTTAGATCATTAAAAGAGAAATAATTCTTTCATACATAACTTTTGTGTATCTTGAACCGCTTTCGCAGCGCAAGGAACGGAAAGGATAAATAATTTCCCCCATTTTTTACACATTTACCACTGTTGGTCCTATTGGTCACAGCGTGATGCTATATGAAGGCTATGCCTATAGCCTTCCTCGATAAATGGACTATCCAACACAAAAAGAATTATTCAATTCGAACCAGTAGTTCCGGAGATTAGCGCGTTCAAACAAACTCTTCAGCTTTATAATATTAGGATAGATTTTCAGGGTTGTTGTGGAATCTGATAGTTACCGGAATCAGTATTCAAACCAATAAAAAATTCTGGTCGATGTCATGAATTCCGATATTATTGGTTTGATGTTCGAATCAGAATTTGTATTGTTTTGCGGTGTCATGGAACTCAGGCTAGACAGATTTCAAAAATTATGTTTAAATTTATTAGGATTTGCCTTCGAAACGCTTTGAAAAAGTAGTATTATTATTAAAAGAGAAGATACAAACGATAACAGACATAATCATTGAATTCAACGGAAAAAATCGAGGTATTCTAAGACGTTCACAAATACGTAATTCAACTTACATCATGGAAATATTTAAAATGTTTCATAAAAGTTAAACTATATACATAAAAACTCCTCGTCGAAATAATTTAGACGCACCCGTACTTACAATTAAATAAAAGTTGATATGCGGAAGACAAAACAATAATGTTTTTTTTTCGAAATTTATCCAGAAGTTTGTTCAAAAAGTTTTTAATAGTAGCAGATTTTTACCAATGCAAGGGGTAGACAATATTTAATTTTTATATGTTTTTTCGATTTTTTTTATTGACATTTTAATTTAAAGAAATTCAAATAAATTGTTCGATTCAATTATATTTTTAATATAAAAACCATCACTACTGTTTGGTTTAAATACATATACGGTTATGTATATAGAGGCTATAATTTATTTGCGTTTTTTTATTAAATCTGGGTATTGAGAGGTTGAAGAAAAACCAAAACAGTCGATTGCCAAAACGACCCAGTTTTAAGGATTGGAGATTGGTTACGGGATTTTGAGAAATGCAGTTATAAGAAGATTAATTTGTCTGCCACGGTTGAACAAATGTGTAGACACTTTTATTGCGAAAATTAGCTTTGCAGGTGTTAAATAAAGTCCAGTTATCATAAATTTAACGTACATATCTACTGTGTAAACCTAATTTTAAATAAAAAGTTTTCATTGTACTTTGTTATTTGTTCTGTTTTTATTAGAAAGAAATAAAAGAAATTAGGAATATATCTGAAAAACTAGTTCCTCCATTGTTTTTTTTTTGTAAATCTCCCAGTAAAAGGTTATGTAATCTATCACCACTATGCCATTTTACTGATCTCAATATTCCTTCTCCTTGAAGCGGAACCATAATATTTAGACATACATTTATGCATGTCTGAACCAACAATTTTCAGGAGTCTGAGGATTTATTTCATAGGTTCTATACACATTCCCTAAATTAACACTGCCAAGTCTAGTAAAAAAATACTAAATATTTGATTGAAAGATAATAGTATTAGATAAATATATAACAACTGGATAATAAATTTTGAGATTTTCTTAGATTTCTTCAAAACAGTCACACAATGCATCTACATATCTACATATCTATTTGTCATACAGGTATTATATTTAAATACTAACTTTATTTTGTTACCAATAAAATAATAAAACATAGATTTATAAAATAAAAATATATAACTAAATGAAAAATTTAACGAACATTTATTTAGCTAAAGCATATTTAAAATTTCCATATTTAATTTCAAACGAAATTGAGAATTTGAAAAGTAACTCCCACGGATACTTTATTAGCTACAATGGTAGTACGTATAGCAACGTGGTTAAATTATGTTAAAATTACAGAATCGATTGAATATTATAATACACGATTATATTAATGAGACAACTGCTGAAAAACCGACAGCCTGTCTGCTAAAAAATAACTACGTTTTCACAAAAAGCGAATAAATTATTACCTCTTTTATTTCCTTCGCAAATACAACCTTTTGTAACGCAGTGTCAAAACTTTGCTGTCACTACTTACTAAACCTTTTATAATTGAATCATGAATTTAAAAAAGCAACAAACAAATTTTTATGGTTACAGGCTAAGTGTATGTCTACCTCTTTTTTATCATATTATTAAAAAAATAGCATTGAAAATAACAACAACAACGAACCTGGGTTTTTGCACTACAAACAAACTCCCGTTAGCCTAGCAAGCAATATAACATAGAATTTGTTTTAAGCAAGTCATTGATAAAAGAGAGAGAATGAAGTAAAATGAAAAATAAGGCTGCGGTTAAACGAATGTCTGTCACTGTAGGTCCGAAGAGATCTTTTAATAATATAAAAACTGACTCCAATGTTTTACCATTACCCACTTATGATGATGGTTTAAACACACTTCTTCTTTGCGTAAATGATTAAAATAGTTTTGAAAGCTTCGGATCCCTCTAAATTAAAACGATTTTCATCATTAAACACTACTGAACGCCAATCATTGAGTCGAGTGTCAGATTTAACATTCCAAGGCATGTACTCCTTCGCAAATTGAAGGCGTTTGGCATTCAGAGTTAGATTTTTCATAATTTTACACTTAAGATGTTTTACATTTCTAATTGTACGCGAACGGTTGAATAGCATGCGTTTACTCCTGCTAATTTCCTGATCTTAGATGTCGACTAAGTAGAATTTAAAGTTATTCTAAGCATATAATGATCCGGTCTTACTGTTTTTAAATATCTACTAACAGTTCTGGAGCATCACTTTATTTGTTTGGCAATATCAATTTTTAGGCGTTTCAGTAGGACCAAAACAATTCCTATTTTTGTTTCAAATAATGCTAAAAAACAATTGTTTTCTCAGTATTAAGTTGTATTAATGAAAATCCTCCTACTCCTTACACAAGACAAACAAAACGTTAAGTCAAATTTTTTTTAATTCAATGACCAACTGAAAGCCTATGTGGATACATCGAAGTTTTTAAAGTCTTCGAATTCACACTTATGATTTTACAAGTCAAGCAACTATGAGCATTTTTTATTTATCGAAAATGGTTTGAACGATCGCTCGAAAACATGAACGCTCTAAAACGTGAACACCTAAAAAAGCGTTTTTGGATAAATTGGAAAATGAAAAAACTGCGAAATTCAGAGCTGGTCAAAATTGAAAAATCTACTTATCGTTTGTTTATCCGTATGGGAAATAAGAACTGGCAATAAAGTGCTTTATTGTTGAAAGAAAAAGCCAAAACCCAGCATTTAAATATGTAATTACCTTATATTTTTGGGGTTTCGAAAACATGAACAATTCGCAAATGTGAACGGCCCGATTCTTGTGACATCAGTGAATCAGAATTGGTTTGCCAATCTGACAATTGAGAAAATCTGTCTTGGATTCCGCAACAACTCTGATTATATAACATGCCGCTTTATTTGATCCAATTAAAGCTTCTATGCATACAAATTGTATGTCTCCTTCATATAACCTCCGCGATAACAACTCCCATACAATTATATTGTATTAAAGTCGGGCGAATATAGAAACAATTCAATAATTTTACCATTAAATCATTATTTTACAGTATGAATGGTAACAAACTTATCGTAGTAGTCTTTGGAAGTTACAAACTCAAGTTCGCACGTGTAATTGACCGTTACAAGTATTATGGTATTGTATTTACCAAAGTGTATTCAACAAAGTGAACTAAGTATATAACATTTAATTTTTTTTACCCGAATTTGACATGTTTGTTGCCATTGATTTAACCCTTACATTTATTCAAAAATTCGAATTTTGAAATTCAAAAGTAAACAAATTTCAAACCAAAAAACAAATATTTTTTAAATGAATAAAAGAAAATGCCGAATACTTTCTACTTATGCAAAACAACTCATGGAAGCAATTTACTAATGTTTTGTGCTCCAACTGACAAATTGCAAACAATTTTATCAATATATATTATATTGTTCAAGATAAAAAAGACGGGTTAATGTAAACAAATACATGAATTGTTTACTATTTTATTGTCAAAACTGGGTATGTCAAATACTTAGTTCACTTTGTTGAATACACTTTGCTATTTACTACGTACATTGACACACATCGATTTGTAGTAAACTGAAATACCAACTTTGTTTCACAGGCATCAGATATTTCAAAAAAAATTTAAACAATAAATATTTACATATGTGTAATGGAGAACACAATTTTTAACATTACAAAAAAATGGCAAAAATATGTATTTTTTGCACAAAAAAACAGAAGTAGTTGAAAAAAGAAAATGTGAAAATTTTTTTATTTTCCTTTTTATTTATTTATTTTTGGAAATTATTTTTGACAAAATATTTAAAAAAAGCTTTTGTATATAAGCTCTCACCTATGTTTCTTACCAATTTTTAACTGTGATCAGTGAAATACCACAAAAAATGCAGATATTGTTACCACCAAAATACTACATTGCTCAGATAGTAAAGTGCTGGTATTTGGTGACTCATTTCTGGTATGCGTACGAACAATAGTATTGTTACTACATGTGTGTCTCGGCTATTACACTGCCTTCACATGATTAAGTCGTCTTCTGTTTGAAGATCTGTTATTATATAGGTTCGTACAGCTCATACTTTTGTTCCCAAATTAATGTCTTGAAGCGCGACTCAAATCATTTAGTGTTTAAAAAATATTTTGAGTTATAATTTTTGTGAATATAATTTGTAATTTTATCGCCAAATTCCATTATAAACAAAAAATCATTCAGTTGAACCAAAATTCTCGTAAGATATAACGAAGGTTGTGGGAAAACATTCAGTGCAAAGTAACGATAGTTAACAAATTGAACATATCGCTCATTAACTTGAGTAGTGTCACAACTCAAAAAAGTCGATTTTTCAGGAGAGCGATTTAAAGTTTTCAATTGTCTCTTATTTAGCAAATATAGATAAATGTCATCAGTTTATTGACAAATCTAGTGGCCTGTAATATATTAAATACAATGTTGAGCATAAATGGACCAAACAGAGTGTACTAATGCTTTTTCTTGCGCATAAATTTGACCCACTTTAAATTATGTCGTTATTTGTGAAAAATATAAATCAATTTCGCCGTCATAAGTCAAATGTGTCGTTTTTGCTGAAAAAAGCAATATGAAAAATTTAATTACTTTTTCACCAATATCGTTATAATACAAAATGTGTCGTTCTTTCTGAAAAGAGAATCAAATCCACATTTTCACAATATGTGCTGGAACACAAAATATGTCGTTATTTCGTAAAAAATTGTATAACTAATTCTGACACAACTGAAATGTGTTGTTGTTGTGGTTAAAAAATAATGCAACATAACAAGTTTAATAACAGCACATTCTTATTTTACTGTTTATTCTCCTACGCATCGGAATGAAATTTTTATACAATATGGACGATGAAATTGCGCATACTCAACTCAAAAATCGTGTTTTTTGAGTTATGACACTATTAAAGAAAATGAGCGATATGTACTTTATAAGGACAATCCAATTGTAACAAATATAATGTTGTAATGAATTGCTAAAACAATTATACATTCAATAGGTATAAAAAATATATAAGGAAATTATGTGAAACTAATCCAGATATATCACACATGAGTACACCCACTTTTTAGTATTTACTTAAATCAATCTGACGTGGGCGTAATGATTACAACTTACAAACAAACAATAATAAAATTACAACATATATTGCCATTATTAATATTCGATCTTTCAACTCTTCACCATATTATTTGCAAAACAATTAAAAGAGGCAGTAATGTACAAGTATTATCCATAAATATTTACATAAAATCACTATATTTACCAACAGGTAACAAAATATTTTGTCAAATACCTTTTCGCAAAAAAAGATTTGTTTATTTTCAACATATGTATATATAATTTTATTTGGCATTTATTTCGACTGCTTTAAGTTGTTAGTTTATAGCGCTGTAAGTCCATTTGTTTATCATATGAATATTAAATTCAATGTCAAGCATTTGTTTCAATTAATCACATATTCAACTCACAATAAATAAATTTTCAGATTTTGCAATATGATGTCAAAATACATTCTGTGTTAGAGTTGCCCACAACTATTTTATGTATTCAGATAACAAATTGCAAAGTCCGGTTCACACGTAAACATTTTATAACCTCATTACAATACACTATCTAGATGAACACAGAGATCGTTTACATTTAGGGTGATAATCTAATATTTAAATTGATCAAAAATCTCGTAAGCAGCAAATATGTCCACTAAAAAATAAGGCCCCAAGAATCCCGTAATTTCCATTATTATTTTTATTATTGTAAGTGCAAAACCAACTTATCATAATCAAAAAAAATTCATTTAATAAATAAAGTTCTATATGGTTTAAGCATCTTCCAAAAGTCTAATGTTATCTATAAAAAATAATCACAGTAAACCAGTAATCACAAAATAAAACCGAAAGTCAAAGGCTTGATTTTTACTAAGACATATCGTTAATAATGATTGGGGCCAAATTGTCTTTCTTACGGAACACTTCCTCAAATTGTTCAATACGCAATCAAAAGAGAAAACTTTTCTGCCAATGGGTCAACATTGGCGATTGAAGAAAGTTCATTTTACATTTCTCTTTTTATTATATTCACACTAATAATTTCTATTGAGTGAGAATGTTTAGAATTGTATTATTTGAAAATTTTTGGATCCACTGGACTTCTGAATCCAATCCTTTCACTACCTAAAGTGGATGGTTTTGATCTTGAACCTTTATATAGTTAGTGTACGCCACTAGTCCTATTGCAATCGTAAAGAATCGATGAATGTGTTTACAAATTAGAATCGATAACAGTGGTATGTTATCATTAAGCACATGTAGTTAACATATTGATATAGAATTCGGGTGATTTGTTTATTAGATAAATAATTATAAAAATAGTTTTAAATCTATAATTGCCGAGAATGAAAGTCAAAGGAAAAAAGCAGTTTGGGACAACCATGGGAGCGCAGACTGATAGAGAAATCCAAGAATTGAAACAAAAATATGAATCGCTGCCACTTGAAGATGAAATCAAAAAATTTGTGGACATGCCTCTGACGCAAAAAACATTAAAAGGATTATTGGACTCCAAATACGTTGCTCCAACAGAAATTCAAAGGAAAAGTATATTGACAGCATTAATTGGAAAGGATGTAATGGGTACTGCAATTACTGGAAGTGGGAAAACACTTGCCTTCTTGATACCGGTATGTACACACATGCATATATAAGTATTTATAATTGTAATTAAAATTGTAATCCTCCAGGTTATCGAACACTTGTACATGAACAAATGGTCACGTACAGATGGAGTATGCGCGATTGTTATTTCTCCTACGCGTGAACTGGCTTATCAAATATTTGAGACTCTAAAACGTATAGGAAGATATCATGATTTCTCGGCTGGTCTGATAATTGGTGGAAAGAACTTAAAGTTCGAACGAAGGAGAATGGATCAATGCAATATATTGATATGTACACCTGGCAGACTGCTGCAACATATGGATGAAAATCCATTGTTTAATGCTAGTACCATTGAAATGTTGGTATTAGACGAAGCTGATAGATGCCTGGATATGGGATTTGAAGAAACTCTTAATGCTATTGTCGAACATTTTCCAATTGATCGTCAAACTTTATTATTTTCTGCCACACAAACAAATTCCGTAAAAGACATTGCAAGACTCAATTTGCGGGATCCAATTTTTATTGGAGAAAAGACAAAATCTGAAGACGTTATACCAGAGTTGTTGCAGCAAAATTACGTTGTGATGGAGTTGGAGGATAAAATTACAATGCTATGGTCATTTATAAAAAATCATCTCAAACAAAAAATTATAGTATTTTTTACCAGTTGCAAACAAGTGAAATACGTTTTCGAAATTTTCTGCAAACTTCGACCAGGTACAAGTTTGCTCGCACTTTACGGAACACTACATCAAGACCGAAGAATTGCAATATATAACGATTTTACACGAAAAAGCAACGTCGTGCTATTTGCCACTGATATCGCATCCCGAGGTCTAGATTTTCCAACAGTAAATTGGGTTGTTCAAATGGATTGCCCAGAAGATGCCGTTCAATATATTCATAGAGCAGGAAGAACGGCTAGAAACAAAGCACGTGGCGAAAGTCTTTTGGTCCTAACACCAACTGAAGAACAAGGTATGATAAAGGAATTGGAGGACAAGAATATACATATTAAAAAAATACATATTGATCCGAAAAAGCTGTTTTCGCCCCGACTGAAGATAGAAGCCGCATTAGCCCAAAATACCGAACTGAAGGCTTCAGCACAACGAGCTTTTGTATCGTATGTTAAATCCATATTCCTAATGAAGAATAAAGACATTTTTAATGCATTCAAACTAAATCTTGAAAACTACGCCAAATCACTTGGACTGGTTGTTACACCACGTGTTCGGTTTTTGGAGCGTTTATTAAAGAAAAAAGGTTCAGAGACGAAAATGGTAACGGAATCAAATGATTTTGAGCACGAAGATTCAGACAACGATGAGGATTTCCTTAAAGTCAAACGAGTCGACCATGATCTGGGTAACAATGTGGAAGAAGTTACTTTGGAACTGCCCAAGAAGAATAAAGTCCTAACAAAAGCTGCGGCAGCCAAAATAGCAATAAGAAAAAAATTAACACCAAATGAAAAAGTGAATTTCGACGAAGACGGGAACGTCATAGTTGATAAAAGAAAAGAAATACAATCTGAGGTTCCCGAAGAATATGAAAACAAAGATGGTGGCATAAATATAGAGATAGCGAAGAAAGTTCTATCACAAGAAGATAAATACGACAAAGAACGATTTAGACAACTTGTTAAACAACGCCACAAACTGCAAAAAGACAAATTGAAAGAACTTGCAGAAGCCAATTTACAAAGTAATACCGCTGACAGTGAAAGCGATGACGACGTCGATTTATCTTGGCTGCCGGATCCGGATCTAATATATAATGCGGATCGTAAGACAGAAGAAAACGTAACATCAGAAATGAATTCAAGTGATGACATGGAAGAGCCAACTAGTAAAAAAGCGAAATTGACTTCCAAACTCACTTTGAATGATGCCGAATCAATCGCTGCACAGCTTTTAGCAAATAAAGTATAATTGATATAGAAATTGTTCATCTTGTGTTTTCTGTATATAATTTAATTTTATTTCACCTACACATAAGTTATTGAATAAAAATTGAGTTTTGTTATTCACTGCTGTACAATATAAGTACAACGAAATTAAAAGAATAAAACTACGATGTTTCTTAAAAATTTATTAGAATTGAAATATTCTTTTTCGGAGGAACCTTTATTTATTGATGTTTATTTTAATATTTATGTTAACTAATTTTATATATCTTGTACTATGTACATATAGACCTTCTTTGTCTTCCGTTCTACCATATAAACAGTTTATTCAAATTAACTTCTATTCTAATTATCAATTAAAAATGCCATTTAGAATCAGAATTTTTTAATTTAAAATTTTTAAAGTTTATGTTATACAGATTTCTAATGGTGGCTGGGCAATTAATTTCCAAGCTTTTTAAAAATTAGATTTTTTATTGATGTTAGCACAAATAAATGAGCCTTGTAGTAATAACTCTATCCATATGCATCGTTATTAATGAGTGAAAGGCGCTTAATGGTATGACACATACCATTAAACTTTCGTACTGAGCTGCTCCTTTGAACAGTCTCAGTCTCCATGTAATAGTCTCGTACAATTGACTTGTATAGATATGTATGTACATACATACTTACGTACATAACCCTAACATTCAAACGCATGATTTAATTTCTTTCCACAAATTTCTTTTATTTTTCTATATTTTAATTGAGTTCAAGAAATAGTAACCGCCTTCAAGTACAATAAAAAATCTCGTAAATTTACACACAAAATTTTTCTTTGGTGACACGCAAAACCTTAAATTCTACTTAAGTAAGCATTCTATTGCCGATTCTATTTGAGGCATATGGAATTTATTTAGTCAGCTTTGCTTTCACTCTACAAATCCATTTACAAATGTTCAGAATAACTTATACCCAAACAGTAGCGATTCGATGACACTAATTTATAACTGGTCAGTATTTAAAACTATTTTATAATTATTTTACATATATAACATGTAAAATTTAAACATATTTAACAATGGAAATTATTTAAATAGAATAGATTTTACATCATTCCTCCCATTCCACCCATTCCTCCCATACCACCCATACCGCCCATTCCACCAAGACCAGGAGCAGCATCTTCTTTTGGAATTTCAGTAACAACAGCTTCGGCTGTGGTCAAGAGGGAAGCTACACCAGAAGCGTCCGTGATAGCTGTGCGAACAACCTGAAACATAATCGTTTTCAAAACTATATCATGATTGTTACTTATATTGCATTATTTACCTTTGTGGGATCAATAATACCCTTCTCGATTAAGTTTCCGTATTCAGCCTTAAGTGCATCATATCCGAAATCTCCTTCCTTTGTTTCAACCTTAGCTACAACCATTGCACCATCAACGCCAGCGTTCTTAGCAATTGTCATGCAAGGCATACGAAGAGCGCGGCGCACAATCTCAATACCCATATTCTGTGGTATAAGTAAATAGTATTTTAGTTAGTTCAGAAGATATAAGCATGTCATATGTATGTTACTAACCTGGTCTTCGTTAGATCCCTTGAGACCCTCCAATACTGGAATACATCTCAAAAGAGCAGTACCACCACCGGGGACAATACCTTCTTCCACAGCGGCGCGAGTAGCATTGAGTGCATCATGTACACGATCCTTCTTTTCGTTAACTTCAACTTCACTTGAGCCACCGACGCGCAACAATGCTACACCAGAAGCCAGACGGGCCAAACGCTCCTGCAATTTCTCTTTCTCATATTCAGATGTAGTTTCACTGATTTGATCCTTAATTTGTTCAACACGGCGAGTAATATCCTCCTTCTTGCCCTTTCCTTTAAGCAATAAGGTGTCATCCTTGGTAATAACAACCTCTCCAACTTTTCCAAGGTCGTTTATCTGTACATCTTCCAATTTAACCAAATTTGCGTCATCACCAAAAACGATGCCACCTGATGCAATTGCCATATCAGTGAGTGTTGACTTTCTATTATCACCAAAGCCTGGAGCTTTGACGGCTGCTACTTGCAAACCAATCTTAAGACGATTCACAACAAGTGTGCTTAAAGCTTCGCCATCAATATCTTCAGCAATGATAACCAAAGGTTTACGTTGAGAATTAGCTAATTCAAGGGCGGGGATAATGCTTTGCACTGATGAAATTTTCTTCTCAGACAACAAAATCAAGGCATCTTGAAATTCTACTTTAGCTCCTTTAGATGAGTTGATGAAATATGGTGAAATGTAACCTCTATCGAATTTCATTCCCTCAATTACTTCCAATTCATCTAGAAGTGTTTTACCGTCTTTAACTGTGATAACACCGTCGCGACCAACTCTTTTCATAGCTTCGCTAATCAGATTTCCAACATCTTGGTCTCCATTTGCAGAAATAGTTGCGACTTGGGCAATCTCTTCTGGTGTACTTACTGGTCGTGACATTGCCTTTAAATGATCTTTAACAGTGTCTACGGCCAACATAACACCACGACGGATCTCCACAGGATTAGCGCCCTTGGAAATTTTTTCAAAACCTTCTTTAGCGATTGCTCGCGCTAAAACTGTTGCTGTGGTTGTACCGTCACCAGCTTCCTCATTTGTATTATTAGCAACATCTTGAACCAGCTTTGCACCAATATTTTGGAATTTATCCTTCAATTCAATAGCTTTAGCAACAGTCACACCATCTTTGGTGATTTTTGGTGACCCCCAAGATTGCTCAATAATAACATTGCGGCCTTTCGGGCCCATAGTAACAGCCACGGCATCAGCTAGGACATCAACACCTTGCAACATCAATGCACGTACCTCAGGTCCAAATTTCACATCCTTGGCATAGCTACGTACCATCAATTGGCGTTGAATGTTTGCGCGAGCAAGTCTGATCGGTAAACGAAGCATCTAAAAAAAAATATACAATAACATTTTCATATTAGTATTAGTTCAACTATACGTAAGTTGAGTTTATTTTAGAAAGTTTTCGGTTAAATTTGCATTAGCACATTTTAATGTTATTTTTGAGAATTTAAACTAAAAGGCATCCAAAATATTATTATCCGTAAAGCTGTATCTATTCTCCTTTAGCAATCCAACAGATTTATCCGGTATACAAAAAACAATTAATAACACACAAATAAATAATGATTATATTAATAAAATTCGAATAGATTTCTTTCAATATTTTCTTAACAAAAAACAATGCTATTTTTTATTTGTCATCATGAAAAATTATATTTTGATAAATTTTTTTAAGTTTGATTTTGATAACTATACTATGATTTCAGATGAGATTGAAATAGGAAAAAGCTAATTATTCTACACTTAATAGAAGCAAAAAAAGTTCATATGATTTTTAAACTAGATCTATATCTAACATTTATTTCAGTGATATAACACTACTCCCGGTTACATTAGCGGAGAGCTTCGAATGCACTAGAATAAGACGAGAGACAAGTTTTAATTTGAAAATAAATATATTAAAATCAAATTAAAATGTTTATAGAAATTAGCACTTTTATGGATATTGGTAAATATATGTCCAATGATTAAAAATTACCTAATTATTATGCTTTTATTTTATGAAGATTTTGGAGTGAAATTTATGTTCGAAGTACTGATATAAACCATTGTTTTTGAATGAGCAAGATTACTCTCAAATATAATATATGATTTATATATATATATGCATATACTACTGCTATTATGACATACACCATACACATATTTATCTTATAAATCTTTCTAGAATGGGGGGTCTAAACAATGTGTTTTGAGGTTAAGTATTTCAGAATTTATGAAGTAAGGTTTTTATTATATGATTGTAATATATTTTTTTTATAATAACTGAATTGCAATGCAATGCAATCCATATACTAATTCAAATTATAGACAAAAATATTTCTAACCCTAAGGGAGAAAAGAACAAGTGCACATGTGCTTTTACACACATACCTCCATAACACATATTTCACAACAGTTTTATTTTTTCATATTGCCTCTGCACTTTTGAAATTAAATGTGACTTTTTCATTGAAAATACCCGATTTTTCAACCTATTTTTATGTGAATCAAAGTCCAATTTAAACCTACTTTTTTAACATCACTTTCATTAACACATATTCAATCTTTAATATTTATATTATGAAGGCCACTGATGATATTAAACGTTGGAGAATTATCCAAATATACATGATATGTTTATTTTTTACATTTTATATACATACGCCAAATCGAATATTCTAGACATCCGCCGGTTTATGCCGGCATATAAAATTATGTAATGCTTATAAAATATTTTATAAACTTTACTTACGTTGTTTTATTTTCTCTGTCGTAAATAAGTTTACAAAGTTTTTATTAAGAAATATTAAATGCAATGTCAGTACACCACAACGTGCAAAACACCAAAACTCAATAAATGCTTTAAAACTCAAAGACGATCAGAAAAATCTGAGCACACCACGATGGAACCAGAAGTAATTTGAATGGAGTAAAGTTTTTTAGAGATACCACCATATATATATATATAAATAATCGATTTAACCCTCTTGTAAGTCTGTTCCTAATATGGGTTTGTACGTTACAACTTTTATAAATTAAATTATCCTCAAATTGGGTAGTAAAAGTTACATCCGAAATCTAAAAAAAAAATAATTTATGAAATCTTTTATAAAGTATTGAACATTAATTAAAATTATACATTTTGTTATATAGATATTTTAGTTTGCAAAATTTAAAATAAATATCATATACGACAGACTTAGTTATGAAATATTCAAACAATATCTTCTTCTTTACTCGTGACGGCTAACAACAGGAACATTCGTTATTTCTTCTCGCTGTTTGGTGCCAGTTGGTGATATCATGTGCAGCCAGATCCTTCTCACGCCTTTCTCATGAAAACTCCTAGTGTCGTCTCATCGGATGTTGACATCATCCACGCTTCAGCAGCCATAAAGCAGGCGGGAATGATGAGGGACTTGTGGAGTTTGGTTTTTGTTCTTCTAGAGAGGAGTTTCATTTTCAATTGCCTACTCAGTCCAATGTAGCACTTCTTGGGAAGAGTGATTTTGCGTTGGATTACAAGCTGATATTGTTATTAATGCTGGTCCCAGATAGACGAAATTATCTTCAACTTCAAAGTTATAACAGTCAACAGTGACGTGGCAGCCAAGTCGCGAATGCGCTGACTGTTTGTTTAATGACAGGATATTTTTATTATTTTACCTTGTCCCACCACCAAACCCATTCGTTTCGCTGACTTATACAGTCTGGAAAAATAAGAACTAACGGTGCGGTAGTTTCTTCCAATGATATCAATATCATCGGTGTAAGCCAGCAGCTGTACACTCTTATAGAAGATTGTATCTTCTCTGTTTAGCGCATCAGGTTAAAGAAGTCACCCTTTCTGAAACATTTTTTGATATCGAATGGCTCGGAGAGGTCCTTCCCGATCCTGATGGAGCTTTTGGTGTTGCTCAACGTCAGCTTACGCAATCGTATTAGTTTTGCGTGGATACCAAATTCAGACATATCGGCATAAAAGCTCCTTTTCATGCTGTCGAAAGCAGTTTTAAAATCGACGAAAAGGTGGTGTGTGTCGATCCTCTTTTCACGGTCCTTCTCCAAGATTTGGCGGATGATGGTCAGTTGTTGATTTTTCAGGTCTAAAGCCACACTGAAAAGGTCCAATCAGTTTTTTGATGATGGGGAGCGTTAGTCTTTCACACTTAACGACAACTTTGAGGAGGCTTATTCCGCGGTAATTTGTACATATTGAGGGGTCTCCCTTTTTGTGAATTGGGCAGAGTACACTAAGATTTCAATCGTCGGGCATGCTTTCTTCCGACGATATTCTGCAAAGAAGCTGATACATAAACCTTATCAGCTCTTCGGTGTCGTATTTGAGTAGCTCGGCCGACAATCTATCGGTCCCCGCAACTCTATTATTCCTCAAACGGGTAATTAATTAGGTGGTCGAGCAATCGAACATCTGTTGCATCGTCGTCGATTGGGGAATCTTGTTGTACTTTCACTACAATTCAGCAGGTTAGAGAAGTGTTCCCTGTACAAATTCAGTATACTCTGGGCATCAATCGAGCCTTACCCCTGTCGGCCAGCTTGTCAAGCTCTTCATACTCACCCATTTCGTTCGGCTGTCGGTTGTAACTGCAGCTTATCAATATCGAATCTTCCTTTTGTTTGTCTACGGGCAGCTTTGTTGCACCAATATGGGTGCGTATCTTTGCTACTACAAAATAGTGGAACAGTTAATAGTTCAAATTTGTACCTCAGTGTATGGAGCGCCACGGGATGGAGAGTTCTGGTTCCAGCAGAAAAGTTTGTGGATACGTCAATTGGTTGCTTGTTGAGCTTTAATCTACTTTAGATTTAATATATGAAGATGAGATAATCTCGAAGGCTGCCTAAATGTTATGACTATGGGTTCATTGCCTACATTTATCTCTGCACAATGACTAAATGCAAGAATTTCGGACTGAATTATGCCTTTGCGCCGTTACATGTAATATGTTTTATTTTGCAATTTGCTTAATAGCTGTATATAATATCATTACTTCCCATACAACTTTCACTTCTGTCGCACAGGCACATGATGAGATCGAAACTTATTGCTCAACTGATCCGTTGGAGAGAGACAAAATATTATTTACTCCTCTTGTATGAATTGTAGGGAAGTTATCAGAAAATTAAGGGTCTCTCACCATAAGTAGTTGTTTGGAAGCTGGCGGGCACGGTTGGGGGAAGAGAATACTATCGGGAACTTTTCATCAACTGAACCGAACACATTCCGAGCATTTTCCTAACAGAAGTGAATACCAGGAATTCAGTCGTGTATTCGCAGTAAAATGTAAGGCTGACAAGCTTGCATGGTTAGGCACGTCAGTCTTACATACATTGGAAGGAGAACAAGTAGTAGCACTGCAGTTTCTTTGTGGTTTTCTACTGAACGGTCCAACTAAACATTATCCCACATGAATTCAAGAGGCTAGATTAAACATTTTATAAGATACTAACTGCAGAAATAGATTGGAAGAAAACGAAGCGGAATCATATCAATACTTACTTTTGAAATGCCTCGCCTTGGCGTGATCAATCCTAAAATGTCTCTCTTTTTTTTGAACACCCTCGCGAGCTAGCGGTTATAGATGTGCAGAACCTTTGCAAATTTGTGGTTCAGCCCGCTTAGTCGAGTTTTAATATCCAATTCAGGGGGTTATTATGGCTTCACTAATGGATGTATCTTATAATCTTAGCATGTTCTCATAAAACCTAAAGTATCTCCTTGTAGACCGAAGGCCGATATATTTGATTCCATTTTTTTTTTAAGTAGTAGTTTACCGTAGATATCTATGTCATTCGGATTTTTCCCGTAGAGACGAGTCGGCCGCTTCTCACTCTCAAGTCTCTCACATCGCTGTTTGAACTATCTCAACTTAACTTGATTGTAATTTTCCATCAGATTGATTTGGGATTTCATTTTTTTGTTCCTTAATATTCAACTTTCTACAATATCGTTAGTTCAAATTATAGAAAAGTGGCGGAATAGACCATTTTAAGAAATTCGAACTTCATCTAAACAGAATTTACAACAGAATATAACAACTTCGCCCAATCTTACGCATGCCACAGATGACGAATGACTTAATTTCCGGAGTATTAAGGGATATCCGATCGGTGGACAATGCTAAAAAATCTGGGGCTGAATCACTTACTTCTACCGACGTAGAGTGGTTAAGATGTATCAAGAAAACTAATGCAATCAATATTTGAGAATATTTATTCGCTCCATGGCTGAAGTGTTGAAATACGAATCATCTGAACAGTCGCCAATCATACAAATTTTTGTGGAAATGTTAAATTTAAAAGAATTAATTTCCCAATTGAGTTGATAATTCCATGTCGTCGGTAATTGAGTTGGTCACATTTGTTCAAAGACGAATGAGTATTGACTAGATCTCAACATTTTTAGTAGATGATGTAAATGTTCTCTAAGTTATCGGAGCTCTACTAAGCCCACAGTTGCGATTATGACTAAAGTACAACAAAAATCGTATTATCTCCGTCAACCCAAGAATTTATATTGTAACGGATTTCCAAAATCTGTCGTTAACGCTGAAATTCTACCATGAGTTCGGTCACGGAATTGTCAAATAAAAGTCACTCTTTAATGTCTATACACTATTCTTTATTTCTAAATCATAATAAGTTAACACTTTCTTACTCAATACTTTACTTTACAACTCTCTCTTTATTTTAAATTATGCCAGTGGCAATTTTAAAATATGCCAGTGCTACCCAATTGCGGGTGCTGTGAGCAGTAAGAATCCCACCCTGCAAGTCATGGGTACTGAAACTCCAACCCATTTAAAGAAACATACACACATATGCAACAAAGGGCAAAATGTGCATAAACATTTACCTCAACTCTTCTATCGTACAGCACCCTGAATGATAGAAAGAAACAATCAAAGTTCTCGTCTGTTTGAAAAAGTTTTGTTTTGAGATATATCATGGCTGCTTGTGAAGTATTATTTTGCGTGTTTTATTTAAATAAGTGATCTGCAGACTAATTAAAGTTTAAATTATTGAACCACGCATTTTTAAATAAGTAAATCGAAAAATAAAAGCTTTCTAAAGCCAAAATATGGAATTGAAGAGGGTGATACAATAATACTTCATCGCACTGTCAATTCGAAGCACGCAATAGAAGTTACGCCCACAATGGTCAGCACCAAGGGCGAAACCATTGAATACGTAAATAATTGTTGAATATAATAATATTATCTTGCCTTAAATTCTAATTAATTTTCCTTACAGATATACGTACGGCGCGTTAAAGGTACGCAACCTGATTGGTGTCACTTATGGTAGCAGCGTAGAAACAAATCCAGAACTATGGATGCAAACGCTGCTACATCAAACACAAATCATCTACACACCAGATATTAGGTTTAATGTTACTTTTTTACGTGCAATTAAACCTTTTGGTCAACACAAACACGTGAAGAATTGAAACGACATGGTTTGGGTGTATTGTTTATCATCGCAACATGTGTCAACTGGGTTTTGCCAATGAGCTAGAGGGCAAAGCAAATGCAGTATTTGTGGACTTACCTCAGTTGGCCGTGCCATTAGCAGTTAATACAGAAATCAAAGGGTAAATTTAAGGGAATTCTTGTGATCATAGAAATTTAAAAACTTCTTGTATGTTCAATTAGGACTTTTCGATTCATTTTCACCTTGTATTGAGGAAAAGAGCATGGATGTTAAGACTAGAACGTTGCTCTTGTTCCTGAATTTCTGAAACATGAGGTAATTATTACCAACTTTTATGTTGTAATAATTAAAATTTTACTTTTTATAGAAACCCTCCTCCCAGAAATTGGATGCATCTAGTACTAGTGAAACTAATAAAAGAACAGATCTTACAAAAACTCCTAAAGAAACCAAAAGAGTCCTCACATAATGTGCGCAGCTTAAACTTCCTGGCCGCACGGGGTATTTGACATTTGCCACTCTTCCTCCAGCCTTGGTCCGATATAGTACGATAATACATGTATAACGTAAATATAATAATAAACGCATAAATGGCATGATATTTTCAATAAATATGCATTATAATTAATAATTTTGTTATTAAATTCTCATTTCGGATTTTGGTAGAACTAACCGAAAATAGCGGGTATAGTTTCAAGGCTTTTGTAGGTCTCAATACTGAAAGTGCATTTGGAATTTTCGTTCGCAGTTTTGGGTCTTTCATCAGTGATTGCACCAACAACAGTACTGAAAGCGCACATGTAGTTTTGGTTCGCAGTTTTGGGTCTATCATCCGTGATTGCACCAAGATCATTCCCCGAATAGTGCAAGAGGTATATATAAGCTGTCATCGATTTGCTAACTGCTATAGACAAGCCAATAGAACAAACTTTCCAAATTTCCATACAAGCTGGCAGCACTGAAATCGAATTGTATATACATGGTCGCACTGAACTCTTCAACCACCGTCTATGTCTAACCTTTTCTGCAACAAATTTAATTTTTATTAAAGTTTTTTATTCAATAAATTCAAGACAAATATACTGAGGATTCCCTGCCCTTTTTAATTTCAAATTTGTGTATAACAATTTGTATTATTTTGACAGTAATTTGTTCTTTGAGCCGTTCACAATAGTAAAATGGTTCTAAAATTAGTAAAACAAAACTTGGTAGCACTCAGCCAGCGACGATTGGAATTTTTATAAGGTATTCACATACTCTCCAGCACGAATTCAACTTGATATCTTTGTTGCTGCTTTCATGTTGCATGTAAAATTTTTGAAAGGCGAGCAGCGCCCAAAGATAGCGAGCAGAGAAGTGACCAATCGATAGCAGCTATAATGTGCTATATGAGGACTGTAATGTGCAAGAAAGGGATGAACGTTCACGCGTACACAAGAGTTTCGCATAGAAACTTTCATTGAAACTGCTAGTACCGCTCCCTGGCTTTTCACCGAAGAATTCGCCAGTACATGTCTTGCAGGGTATCTACTGTCCGTAGAAGATATGAAAATGTTTTGTATAAATGTGCTTGATGGGTTTTGCTGCTTTTCCGATAGTATAATGCGTAATGTTTCCTTGCCATCAGGGAGAGTTTCATTTATGCTTTCGCTTTCTTTTTTTGAATTTCTTCCTAAAGTACATTTTGAAGTTGGAGTATTAAGACGTGAGTAATCAATCTTTAATAAAGGAGTGGCCAAAAAGGAACAACTTGTTCAAATTTGTCAAAAGTTTTTGTAACAGCAAGTGAATTACTATATTTGTAAGTATAATAATTAATATATATTTCATACAATATAGAATAGCAAGAAATTCGTTATTGCCGGCGTTTTAATTTTTCTTTTAATTGGTAATAGGTATCCTATCTAAATATGTAAATTAAATTATGTAGGCTATAGGAAACCATGTAGTTTGATTATATCTATGACTAAATGATTTGCATTAACATTAAATCAAAAATATTATAATGTTATTGTTTAGTTTCGTACTATCAATTCTACATACGTACATACATATTGCTTGGGTACTTACATATGTATTTACATATCTAAAGCCGAATATATAGTATGTGCATATACCTGCAAACAAAGCATCACCAAAAATGTATATGGGGACGAAACTAGAATCTAACTGGAATTACAATTGGAGCACAGTGAACGGTTTATTAACTGAATAAGATGGTTTACTATAAGTGTTTCTTCTTTATAAGAAAGAAAATCGTAGAGCTGAAGTGAATGACTGTCGCCGAAACAAAGGAAATTGAATAATCATGGTAGAGAAAAGCATAACCGTTTAAAGATGATACATATTTTACTGTTATTTTTATTTCAATACACAAATTGTAGATACCTACAAGAAAATCTGAAAGCTTTTATTTTTTTTAAATATATATATTACATTATATACACTTATATGCATATATATGTATGTGTATATAAAATATTCATATATACATATTTAAGTTTATGTTATGTTGTAAGAGTCAAATTAAATATATTGACTTACGATTCTTAGTCATCAAAATACAATATGCATCACCACTGACTTACATACATACATGCATATATAAGCACGAACTATCGTATTGGGTGCTGATAACTGTCGTTGATTACACTTTAGTGCAGTGAAAATAATATTTGTGTATATTCGGTTTTAAGAATCATGGGGTGTTAGTAAAGATTTTACAAATTTGTTGGTTCCAAAATTAAAGAATACAAAAAAATATAGTAAATTAATCTATTCCACTATATCTACTGAGTCCCCAGTAGCAATTTTTTTTGTATAGTTATTACTTTTAACTCTTATGATAGTAAGCAGAAATGTTAAACTCCGGCTAATGCTCAAGACCAACAGTATTTTTTAACGATAATATTTAGACTGACTAAAATTATATATAAGTTAATAGGAGTTAAAGATCAGCTCAGTATTGTTAATATTTTAAATTCAATTTGTATTAAAAGTTTGTGACTTAATATTTCATTTTTTAGATTAAAAATGGCATCGCCTGCACTTAAAGACCTCCCAAAAGTAGCTGAAAATTTAAAAAGTCAACTTGAAGGCTTTAATACTGACAAACTAAAGAATGCTAGTACACACGAAAAAATCGTGCTTCCTTCTGCCGAAGGTAATTTTTACATACAAATTAATATATTAGAAAAAAATTTTATATTTATATTCTGATGTATCCATATTAGATGTGGCCGCCGAAAAAACTCAACAATCTTTAATTTCTGGAATTGCAACTTTTGATCCATCCAATTTAAAGCATACTGAAACTAATGAGAAAAACCCCCTACCAGATAAAGAAGGTAAGTTTTGTTGCAGTCTGTTTAATAGAAAACACTCATCTACTTTTCGTTTATATTAAGTGTATTATGAAGATTCATTTTCGCTTAGATTATATGAAAATAATTTTCTCCTGTGTAATACAGGCATTTTAAATGGAAAAATGTAAAATTAGGAAGAATAGAATGTAAATGAATGTCTTCGTCTGAACCATTTTTATTTTCTAAAGATTGGTTCATATACCATTTTTAGAGCAAGTACATTTTAGAATTGCTATTTTAGTTTAACAATAATTTGTGTTTGATTCAGAAAGTTTGACAATATACAGTGGAACTTCCATAACTTGTACTTTTGAATTTGCAATAGCGTTTAGAAATCAAATTTCATACACAATTCTTTCCATAACATGAACTTCATTAACTCGAAGTTTTCCATAACTAGTAATAGTAGTCAAATTTCATAAAAAATAAATAAAACAGTTTAAATCTACATTTGACAACTTTTTGAAAATTTTTGTGTTTTAATGAAAATTTCTATAACCCGAAGTCTCTTACTCAAAGTTTTTTGTGGATTTTGGTGATTCGGGTTAGAGAAGTTCCACTGTAGTTTATTTTATCCTAGAGTATTTTAAATTATCCATTTATGTTCTAATAAACGTATCTGTCTTATTTTTCAGCAATTGAACAAGAAAAGGAAAAGAATCAACTCATTGCTGGCATTGAAAATTTTGATTCTAAAAAATTAAAACACACTGAAACGTGCGAGAAAAATCCTTTACCAACAAAGGAAGTCATTGAGGAAGAAAAGAAGGCTTAAGAGGAAATCCGATAAGAGCATTCACTTAACTTTAAGTTGAATGCTTATTTTATTACTCATTCCTAATATATAATATTATTGAAAGAGACACTACTTTGTGAGAAGAATTTCATAATTTTTGCATATTTATAATAAATGATAAAAATCATAAAACGCATTTAAATTTTTTGTGGGAGTTTTAATGGTTAAATCTGGGAAGTATTCAGGGGTGTTCTGAAATCCAAGACAGATTTGCTGAATGTCAGAATGGCAAACCAATTCTGTTTTTCAATGGTGTCACGGAATCTGATTGGATTTTCATCTTTTCGAAAATAGTAGTACATAATTACAGTTGAACTTCCATAACTCGAACTTTTATAACTCGAAGTTTCCATAACTCGAAATCTTGAATTGGCAATAGAGGTAAAATTTCATAAAAATGATCTTCCGTAACTCGGAAGTCTCTCTAACTCGAAGTTTTTTTGTGGATAATAGTGATTCGAGTTAGGGAAGTTTAACTGTATTTCAAAATATTCATTAAACCCGAAAAATAGAATTAAATTTAGAAATTATTTCAATCACAGTTATTCGCTTCATATTCAAAGGTACTTTATTTTTATGTTGAAAAGTACATATATAAGTGTACATATATGTATATTTTTTACCTTTTATGTAAAAAGTGAAAATGATCTAAATTGAATTACTCATTATGTGAACTTTATAGAATATTTTGATTTTTCCGTTGAATTTAATAATTACGTCATTTAGCGTTCTTATCTTCTCTTCTAATAGTAATTATATTTTTTTAAGCGCTTTAACGGCAAATAAAAATAAATTTGAACATAATGTCTCAAATCTGTCAGCCGTGAAGCTCTTGGTTTGTTTCTGATATTTAAACCGATAAAATTGGTTTCCATGACACCTAAAACCAATAGAATTTCTGATTCGAACATCAAATCAATAATATCAGAATTCATGACACGAACCAGAATTTTTTGTCGGTTTGAATTCCGATTCCGACAACTATCAGATTCCACAACAACTCTGATTGTGTTGTAAGAAATTTCTATTTTAAATAAAAATAAATATACATTAGTTTTCCGAAATAACGAATATTAGTTTTAACGAAAACCGCTTATAACGAACAAGCAAATTTGTTACATTGAGTACCTTAAATAACGAACATCGGTGATTTGTAAGTACTCGGTTTAACGAACAACACGAAGAATAGATATGAAGAAAGAGACAAAAATCAAAAAAAAATTCCAAAGAAATGTGCAAATTGAAAAAATGTTGAATTTTATAAAAAAAAACTTAAAATTATCGATCAGTACCAAATAGAAGTATAAATGTCTGAATTGATCCATTTTGGAAGAATTTATTGGATTTGAATTGTTTTGTTATGGTTTTTTATTTTTTAACAAATAATTAATAAAATAATTTATTAAACTGCATTTTACGGATATTTAATTCATTTTTATTGAAAAATATACCACTAAGTGAGTACCCGAATTAACGAAAAATTCGATATAACGAACAGGCCTGACAATTAATGTGTTCGTTATTTCGGAAAACTACTGTACTTAAAAAAAAAACTAAAAAACACGCTTTTAAACCACAACAAACTAAAGAATTAAAAATAATTCTTAATATATGCTGACAAATATAATTAACGAAAAATATTTGTTTTTTAGTTTGATGTGGTTTAAAAGCTTTTTTTTATTTTTTTTTAACTATATTTACTTTTAACTTTTTAGTTTGATGTTATGCTGTAAACAGTTTTGCTAAAATGAGAAATCTCAAAATCGATAATTAGGCAGTATTCAGTTTTTACTCAGAACCTTCCTGTTACTAATTTGCTTTTATAGGGATGTTTTGGAACATATGTTATTCAAGTAACTTATAAGTAGGCGATACATACTTCTAGGGCACTTCCTTACAGTGCCGCTCAAATATTTTAAGATTTAGTACCACTAAGAAAAGTAACTAACATTTAAAGATACAGGTGGAAAAGCGTATTAAAACGAGTTTTCTATTGCAGTTTTTTTCGGAAGTGTTTAATGTAGGCCCTTTTTGATGACCACCAAAAGTTCTTCCTACAATAGATTTGAAATTACAAAACTTAATTTTATTACCTTAAAGCCAATGGTTTTGTATAATTTCATATTATTTCTATTGATGTGTTCACCAAACTTGGACTCCTTTTGGAACCACGTATTGTCCAAGTCCATATCATCCAATTCAATCTAAAAATATTCTGTTATCATTCAGCGGTCAGACAGGACGATTATGACGACCATAAATTGGACGAAGCGCTCTTATAGTTGAGGCCATTGACCTAGAACTTCCGTGGTACATTTTAATAATTTCGACTCGTTGTTGGATACGATCTAATCATTCAACGATTTTCGTGTTTAGAGTTGAAAGCTTTTAAATCAATCGGAATCTAAACAATGCAAAAAAAAAAAACAAATTTAATTGGTACAATCCAAAAAATAATTTACCAGAATCCCTAAAATCAATAAATTGTCAATATTAATCAAATTGAGTGGGTAGTAGATACATTTAATGTATCAAAATCTAGTAATTTCAGGACGGACATACAAATAAATTCTAATCTCCCTAATGACATCTTCATTTTGCATTTCTTTATTTTCCAAACACATAATTGCAGGTGGAATCAAAATTTCAACCGAATATTGAATAAATTGAATAATAAAACATGTGATACAAACGCTAAAAGATTTAATCCCCCAATTTAAAATCAAAATATACTCAAAAGTTCACAAAACAAGATATGTCAGCATAGATCATGGAAATATCTAAATTTTTACATAAATATAAATAACACATATAACGTCTTCGAGCATATAGCGAATTACTGTGATTCCCTAAAATATCTATTCTTTTTCTCATTATCCAATAAAATAAAAACTGAAATAAAATCTCATTTTTATTCCATACTTCGTTTTTTAAATAAATAGTGACACAATCTAATACCAGTGATGGTTTTGTTTATGTTCGAATCAGATTCTGTGACTCCATTGAAAGTCTTGAAGTGTTTTGTCATTCTGACAATTATATATACAAAAACAACAATTATAATTTTAAAAACTATTTATTGCAGATGATAGAAAAATCTCATTTAATGTGTTTGTAACCAATTTTAATTATAAAAAATTACACTTTACTGTTATTTATATATAATACTTGTAAAAACTTGCATGCACAAAGGTAATGCTATTCTAATTTTTCGCGCCTTCTTACACTTTACGGTCGCAACGAAATGGATGAAGTAATTATATATTTAAAGAAAATAAGCATCAAGTTTAATTTGTTCAAATAGACGTGTATGAGGAATGTGGAAGTCTGCTTACAAGCTTTATTGCTCATCTTTATCTTTGGCACCGTGTTTAAGAATTCTAGTGAACTCTATATAATCAAACAGACCGTGTTTGATAGGTGCTTCACGATACATTTCGTCGACCTGAAAATATATTTACAAAATTAAATTATGATACTTGCTTTAAATCAAAACAAACGACTGTAAAATGCTACTTACATCCTCATCAGTAAAACGATCTCCCATTGTGGTCAATAGCTCGCGCAGTCGATCCTCGGGTAATACACCGTTGTTTTCCTCATCGAAGCAACCAAAAGCATTTTTAATTACATCTTCTGGATCTGTTCCTTGTAGACGTTCCCCAAATAAGGTAAGGAACATTGTAAAATTTATAGGTCCGGGTGCTTCGTTCATCATCGCTTCTAAATATTCGTCTGTTGGATTTTTTCCTAGAGACGCTAACATATCATGCAAATCCTCCTTTTCCACAAAACCATCTCGATTCTGATCGATCATATTAAAAGCTTCTTTAAACTCGGCAATTTGTGCCTGATCGAACATAGCGAACACATTGGATGTGGCGCGTTGTGCTCGCTTTTTTGTGGTAGCACGTCGTCCGGCGGTTTTACGAGAAGACATTGTTAAACTAAAAAATCTAAAACAAAGAGAATTCTTATAAAAAGATTTATCCGGCATGTAAGCTTCTTGAGAAAAAACACAATTATTAAACAGAAATGATTAGATCATTCAAACATTTACATGAAAACATTTTACATATAAGTAATACAGCCAAGTTATTTGAGAATGAGATAAAAAAAAAACAGAAAGTCAAATAACTTATATTAATGCACTTAATATGCCTTCGTGTTCAACAAATCTGCACTACTGATGCTGCACTTTATGATTAACAAAAATCCAGAAGATTGTTACAACTTCAACTCAATTACTATACAATCTTATAATGTAATGCAGCCATAATAATGCATATGTAACATAAATTACGATACAACGTATGCAATAACAAAAAAACATATATTTTTGTAAGCTGCTATTCTACTATATTGCAATTTTTGAGACCTTATTAAGAATATAATACAAGTACATAAACATGTTGTTGCTCGGTAGTTGACTTATCGTACTTGTATAAATAAGTCCATACATAAAAGTTACTTATATGTACATATACATAATTAGTCATTCGCAATTTTGGCTTTGCTGGCACATAATGTCTTATATGGAAACAAAAGTTGTGTGCCTTATATGTTATAATGAATGACATAGTTTATTCGAATGCCAATAGCATAACCATTTAGCCTCAGAACTTTGAGATAAGGCATACAGTTTTTGAATCGTTTTTTAAATATATATTAATCATATATCTATCTGTCTTATATACTAACTTAATTATAATGGCAATAAATTAATAACAAATAACTCAATTTCAGATACACCAACTTAGGGAATGAATCTCATACAACTTAAAGAAAGAGTATTAAAATGTAACCATTTTCTAATTATAAGTCCATTTTTTTAACATTTATTAAAAAAACGTATGCGGTTTAGAAAGGCATTCCCTGAGTTCTGTGTTATATTGAGAAAGGGAAATGAGTTTCTCAAAATTATATACATATACCGTCTTATAGTCTTTAAGATATAATATAATAAATTATCTATAACAATCGCACTTCACTTTCACTGTATAAATATCACCATTACTTACAACCAAATAGAAGGAATTTATTAAGTTGTCTTAACACAACGACTGCTAATTAACCAAATAATTTAGAGTAAAGTATATTTTTTGTCTCTATATAAACGAATGTCCAAATACGTATGATTCATTTGCTGACAAAAGATGTGTGCAATGTTTTCTTTTATCGATAAAATTCCTTATGAACATAAAGTATATGTCACACGATGCAATCGAATTTTACAAAACTTTTCACAAAAAAGTTGTTCGACCGTCAAACAAATAAATAATATTTCAAATAAATATAGACTGCAACAATATACTATTTTTAAGTGCCTAAATGTTAAATAAAATACTTTTGAACATAAATATTGTAAAATTCACGAAGTTCGCTTGTCAAAAATTACAATATCACAATAAAATATATATTTTTGTCAAAAATGTGTCCTTGGTTGTTTTTTGATGTTATTTAATAACAAGTTTATGTAACATAATTTGTGTGAATATGTGCGTTTTAACTGCTTCTGCTTATTTAAGATACCAAAATGATTCGAAAAACCATGACTAAATAAAGAAGCCTAATGATAGCGATTGAGCTGAAATTAGCAGCCACATTGAGATTTATTCCTTAACATGGAGTTCCCATTCAAAAGCTCGTAACATCATTGCTAGAGTAAGAGAGTACTGAAAAGTCGTTTCAAGTGTTTGCAAACGGTTTTATCTCTTTTTGTTCCCCCACGCACTACTGCAATAACCGCCTCTACGGCAATGCAATTACTCCTGTAAGGGCCCAGAAAGGACTTCAACGGTCCCATGAAACTCCAGGCAGCATAACTCTGTGACTGATCAAATCACTCTAAAACCTACATCCTGATCCATTCCCTGTGCGAGAACTACAATGCTACTAGTAGAGAGTCATTCTTTGCCATAATCTGCAGGTGTCAGCTCCGGCAACAAGTTCAAACGGCGTCGTCAAACAGCACACAAGGGCGGGATTGCAGTAGTAGTACCAACCAACACCTGCTCACCACTACCTCACATCCAGGATCTCTGCTACTCGACCGAGACAAACAAAGATTCCGGAGCTAGATCGCGGGGATAGCTATTTTGACGAACCGCGAAAATGTATCGATATTGCGGTCCCGGAAACCAAACGCAACAGTGGTGGAGGGCCACCCTTCATACCACATAACGTGCAATAACGTTTAATCGATAGCGACAACGACCGCAGGAACACTACACTAGAATGTTAAGGTACAGCAATCAGGTCAGGTGATGTTGAGCGTGAAATATTTAATACCAACATCCCCCTGTTACACGTTGGCTAAAAGAATATCACAGGAACTTTGGTGCGCTGCTTCGTGTTGAAAAACGATTGTTGCTTCGTGAATTTAACACACACAACGATCTATGGCATTCTTGCTTGCCAAAGGATCGAAAGGGGATGGAGCTGACAGAACATATGGACGATTCGACATTCTGCACAATTAATGAAGAAGCTCCAAACAAAATTATGGACACCCATAATCTCGATCGAAAAACTTGCCGACTATATTTAAGTGAAAAACCGTACCTACGTTATTTTAAGAAAACTCAGTCTCAGTCTGGTTTCACAGAATCTATTGAGAATACTTTTAACACATTCCTACTCACGTATTCGGTATTGAATGTCAATTCCACAATGCTATAGCTCCCTTCAGCACTTCTGGTCAACTTGCTATCCACTATCTTATCCACTGTTTGAGGACGATCTTAACAAAGAACGTACAATAATAAGACGAAGCAAATGTTAACTCGCAACTTTTTGAGTGCGAAATTATAAGGGAACATCGAAAACTCGTAATTTCAAAAGAAAAAAATACACCACCGGACAAGGGAACTGTGAACAATGATACAAACAGACATAAATGATCAGATCAAAACACTGACTAAGGCGCGCAAATTACCACTTTCGACACGGCGAGGGTGGTAGGCGCGAAGGAGTCAACGAAATGCGGTCCCGAGCATTTAATTTCGGTTTCTGTAATGCTGAAACTTTTTAAATAATAATTTTTTTAAAGGAATTTTTGCAGAGCTATGTTCATATAGTCATTTCAATTGCATATTTTCTTTTATTTTAATAATTATAATAGTGGCACTCATTTAACGTTGCAATTATATAAAAATAGTAAATTTGCAATATGGCAACATAAGTTAAATGAGCGCTCTTTGGCAATATTGAGGTAATATCAGCTGATAGTGAATTAATTGTAAGCTGCCATGAATGCCACTGAAAAAGGTCTCGCATATTTGCAAGATTGTCGTAAAATAAAACGCATGTAAAAATTAACAGCTGTTTTACGATATTGTAATTTTGCGATGTTGCCATACATTTACGATGTTAAATGAGTACCATCAATGTTTCATGAAAATATTTGCTCATCTGCCAAAAATGTTTATGCTTATGACAACTTTGCCCAGAAATATACAAAAGAGTTTACCAAAATGTTTCATACGCTACTTTTGTAGTAATGCAATGCGTTTCATGCCCTCGAGTTTCAGCAAAAATAGGCTAAATCAAAAACTATAAATAAGTGATAGGAAGAAATATGAACAATGTAATGTGAACATATGAGAATTGATGTAAGAATCTTATTTGTCTGGAAAGGGCTATGGTGCCATTTTTCTCTTCTGAAGTGAACATTAGAAAATTCTTCAACTCTTGATTTTTAGCAAGTTCGTTAAATAACTTGTGGAACTTTATTATGCGGGGGATGGTAGGATTTGTAAAATTTTTCATATTTTATCATCATCGCGAAGATTTTGATCATCATCGTACTGAAACGCCTTTTGGTTGACCAGACGCGCAAAAAAAGTGTCCTTTTATAGTTTATAGGAGAGGGGGCGACGAAGAGAGGACAGTCGCGCCGAGTCGGCTGTGTTCGGCAATACGCTTTGTGTTCTTATTCGTAACAGTTCGCTGGTACGTAACTACGTTATTTAATTAACTAGCAGACCCGACCACATGTTTTTGTGGCTAAGGTATACATTAAATTAGTAAATTTTTCAATATAGTAAAAAAAAAGAAATCGTTATAGCCAGTATATTGATTGATATACATTAGGCGTGTTTTATTTGACCACCACAAGCTAATAGCTAAATCATGGACAAATAAAACGCATTTAGCTTATTTCATATCTTCGCTTAAAAATGAATTGTGTTGGCAATGCGGTCCCGAACTCTCAGCTGAAATGTAATTTATTTAAAAAAAAAGTTGAATTTATAAATCAAATTTCCTTTTGTTTACCGCTTTTCTATAATATTCTGAGCTTTTAAGGAATCTACAATCATTATTAGATCCGGGATGGTCTAAATAAATATGGATAAAGTTCGATTGAATTTAAAATTTTGGTTTGTTTACATTTTTATCTGTCAAAATGGGGTTTCTCGCTATTGCCAACTACATTTTTTTGGAAAAATCCCAACTATTGTGAATGAAAAAAAAAACGATGAACTGGCAATATACAAGCTATGAAAGCTTATGACAAGCCAACGTAATTATGTTGGCTAAGCCTTCCATACAAAATAAGCTAATAGCTTAATTTGCTGGTCAAATAAAACACGCCTATTATTGTGGATCTGTATTAAGCGTAAATCATCATAGCTTGTTAAACTTTGAATTTCTTTTAATCGTATATTGAAGTAAATGAGTGAGTGTTGATACTTCAGGCAATTTTAAATAGTCTGTGAGATAATTGACTACGTCATCCTGGTTTGTAGCTGTGTCAACTCTCCTGGAACGAAATTCTAAATTGTCGTATTGAGATCATTGACATCTTTGTTTTTTACCACCAAAATAGGTCATTCAATCAGCCATTTATGGTTATTATATTGTGGTTTCATGTCAGGAAAAACTCGAATAATAAGCTCCTCTTTCGAGTCCATGAAGTGACAGAAATCTGTTGGAAATGTTATTAATCCGTCGAGGTGTCAACAGCGATCCTACCATTTCCAACTGCTTCTACAATCGCAGTTTGATATTGTTGCAAAAACACTCGTATCTTAATGTTAATTGGCGATTATTTATGTGTTGCCACAAATTAAATGATTTTAGGCTTGCGATTAGTTCGTCAGCTTTGCAATTTAGTAGTAATTTCAAGACCGAATGTAACGATTATCTGCCTACTAACAGGTGCCAAGTTGCTAAGTTGCCCCTATTTCCATTTTACCTTGGTGGTTGATTCAGGAATTACCTCAGCCCTTATCTACTATATATGATGATATTCGTTATTCTAGTGGATATGCCGAATATATTGCTCAAATTGTGTGTATTCTTGATAAAATTGCATCAATAAATTGCGAGAGAATAAAATGTTCGGTTGCAGCCGAACTTAGCATTTCCTTACATGTTACAAATTGTTTTGAGCTATCGACACAACCTTAAAAATATTATTATTTTTATACTCTCGCAACAAAATTGCTAAGAGTGTATTATAGTTTTGTTCACATAACGGTTGTTTGTAACATCCAAAACTAAACGAGTTAGATATAGGGTTATATATACCATAGTGATCAAGGTGAAGAGTGGGGTTCAAGTCCGGATGTCTGTCTGTCCGTCCGTCCGTCTGTGCATGCTGTAACTTGAGTAAAAATTAAGATATCTTGATGAAATTTGGCACACTTATTTATTGGCACCATATTAAGGTTGCTTTCGAATATGGGTAAAATCGGACCACTGCCACGCCCACAAAATGGCGAAACCCGAAAACACATAAAGTGCCATAAATAAAGCTATGGAAATAAAATTTGGTACAATGCATCACACTATGAAGGGGCGAAACTACTCGACCAATGTCAATGAAATTTGGTTTGTAATCTTTTCCTTGTATCCCAATGATATGTTGTGAAAATAGGCTAAATCGGTTCACAACCACGCTATTTCCTATATACCAGAACTTTGAAGTCGACCTGAATAGTTTACTTTACAATATGGAAAGTAAGCACTAGTGAAGATATCGGAACAGAACTTTGCATAAATACTGCATTTCAAGCGTGGCAGCCCTTTTCTAAAATCGCCGAAATCGGACCATAGGTTTTCAAGGCTATATATCGTACATGAGGACATGGGTGCTTCTAACCTAACCATAAATATGACGAATATGTGGGTCAAATTGTGTATTTTATAATAATAATAAAAATAAATAAATAAATGGCGAGTATAAAATGTTCGGTCACAACCGAACTTAGCCCTTCCGTACTTGTTAGTTTTCTTTCTTTTATATTTTTGTTGTCAATTCAAATAAAATTCTCTTATTATTATCTTCCTCACAATTTTTGTTGAGTTGAGGAACACAAATTCCTCGTGTGCTTTGCGGTACTAACGTTAGGTATTACATTGCAGAGCCAGCTAACCCTATTGCCTTCAACATCTATCTGTTAGAGGCCTATTGATATTTTCCGTCTCTCGTATTTTAAACATGACTGCGTCGTAATATTATACTCGTCAATGTTCAATGTGACGACTTCCGTTTTCTTTTTACTGGTAATAAACACTGCTTCCGTTTTCTGTCCTGCCAACTGCAGCAACTTTGCATATACTCTCAATTTGATGGAGTTCTTTTGCCACAATTGTTATTGCTATGTCGACAGCATAACCGATTATATGGACCTGATGACCTATGATACGTAAGAGGTATGATGTCGTTTAAAGCATCTCGAGTGCTAGTATTGGCCAAACATGCAGAATTGAATGCATTTTTAACAACCAATGGAACAACTGCACACATTTTTTTGGAACCATACAATTATCTAGTGCCTTCAATTGCTTTATCTGCTATTTCATTCAGTTTTCTTATTTCGTCGATGGTCGAGCGTTTCCTGCGAAACGCGTATTGCATATTAGAGAGGCCCTCTACTTCCTCTAGGTGTTTTTCTATGCGATCACATATTAAGCGCACGAAGATTTTGCCAATAGTGTCAATCATACAGAGTGTTTGTTCTGGTACCATTGTCGATACACTGCCCTTCACTTAAGTCTGATCGTCCCGATTAGACATACTTCCAAAACCAAACGCTTAGCATTTCTTCCCCAAATCTCGTCTTCTAGGACACTGTCGTCCGCCTTAACATTCCTTTCTCCATTGGTATTAATCCTAAACTTTAAATCAACCAGTAACCAAAAATTACCCTCGCAGTTGTCTACGCCGTTGTTTCCTGGACAGCAGGTCGATAAGCCAGGAACATGGATATATGTATATTCTCTGTACCTGTGGTGATACTTGTCCATCAGCTTTCTAAAATGCTCTTCCAAATTTCGGATGAATCGTTCCACCATGATATCGGATCGTGGATGTGATGTAGCTTCAAATATTTTCCGGAGACATAGCTTCTGGCACATCTCCTAACTTTTGATTTCGACGTGCACATCTCGTCAGTATCTCTACCATGAATTGGGCACACCTCTGTCCTGACCAACAAAACACTCCTGTTTCCTGATTTACTGCTTCATCTGACCATGACTCTTGGAACTTGACACTTTAGTTGCAATGTACTTTCTTATTGATTGACGGAGACCAACCCATTAAAATTGATTCTTCAATTATTCCAAGACTTTCCTGATTCTCAAGTATCTTTGATTTGGACCTTTGTGCATCTCGTTGCGAACTTTAGGTAATCTTTTATTCCGAACAATCATGAGATTTCGGTACCTTTGTCCTTCTTTGCTTTTCCACACTCGATATAAGCAACCAGTCACCAACTTAAAACTGTTACACTGAGCTTTTGCGACTAGAAGTTCTGCAGCCATTTCTTCTTCCTTTGGACGTTTGTTCCCTTCTACTACTCTATGCATTACACATTTCACAGCGGAGCTTCTTGTTGAGATTCTTGTAGGTTCTTCGGATTACAATTTTTTGTCCGCAACACTTCTGCCTTCTCTGGGGTCACCTGCGTCAATATATGAGCCTCCTGTTCCTTCAACTATGTAGACACCTGTGCTGAAACCTGCGATGGTATACACTCCCCATGCTCTTCCAGCTGTCTTAACATGTCTGCTCCTATTTTTCCAACTGTGAAAACACCCCATTCGCTTCCGACTGGATTGACACATCCGCTATATACGAGTTCACCTGCCAGGACTGACTTTCCTTCTGCTTTTTTAACTGTGAAGAAAATTGAGCTGATATTTGCGTTGACAGTTTTTTTTTTGCTCTAATTACATAATTTTCTTCTTCCATCGCCTCTCGCAACCGGGCTTGTAACTTAGCTTTCAACCCATTCGTTGCTTCAATTGTTGTTGAATTTCTTGTTGTTCCAATTCCTTTTTGAGTTGTGATATCTTTAAATCGTTGAACTTAACTGTTATCTCCTATGGAATTTTATTTGTCAATCCCACTTATGACACCAATTGCAACGAATTTCCAAAATCTGTCGTTTACACTGAAACTCTACCCTGAGTTCGATCACTGGATTGCCAAATAAATATCGATGTCTGGATAAATTTGACAAGTTATCGATTGTGGTAAACACTTAGTTGGTTCCCTTATAGAGTGTGTTCCTTTCTAGGGTTCGAAATATTTTCGATGTCAAATAATATTTTGGCATAACTAACATTTGCACTTTCTTGTTATTATACGCTCTTTGGTTACTCTCCGCGCTGCTCTGTTCTGTTATCTTTCGCTAATCAGACTATTATACTTGTTAAAAGCTAGTTAAAAAGACATCGAACAATATATGCATACTCCGGGTTTGAAAAGGTGGACCATGATTCTCCAGTCACGGATCATAACGAAATGCTTTCCAAGCAGTTTTTTTTTGAATTCGCTGCTATCACCTTACAGTCACCTGATGGAAACCGACCCGCCCCCATAGCATTTTTCTGAAATCAGTTGACGATATACAGCGCTATACCAATTAGACGTCGATCGTCGAATGACTACAGATAAGCCTGAACGCCATTCACATAAGAGCTATTAATACTTTCATTGACTCCTACAACGTTTATGCTTCATTTCTACTCGGATATATTATACACGGGTAAGTTCAACCCACATGCATAAACACTTTTTCGCCACGAGTTAAATGATCTACTCGGATAGAATATACACATTTTCTTTACAAACCCAAGGAAGGTTATTAATTCGAATAGCAATTACCCGCTTGAAGAACAACAAAGCGGCGGGGGCCGATCGATTACCGGCTGAGCTATTCAAATACGGCGGTGAAGAACTGATAAGGTGCATGCATCAGCTTCTTTGTAGAATATGGTCGGAAGAAAGCATTCCCGACGATTGGAATCTCAGTGTGCTCTGCCCAATCCATAAAAAGGTAGACCCCACAATTTGGAGACCCCATCAATTACAGTGGTATAAGTCTCCTCAATATCGCATATAAGGTTTTGTCGTGCGTATTGTGTGAAAGACTAAAGCCCACCGTCAACTGGAAAATCCACAACGGACCAGATATTCACCATGTGCCAAATCTTGGAAAAGACCCGAGAGAGAAAAATCGATACTCACTATCTTTTCATCGATTTTAAAGCTTCCTTCGATAGAACGAAAAAGAGCTGCCCTTATTCCGCTATGTCTGAATTCGGTATCCACGCAAAACTAATACGGCTGTGTTAGTTGACGTTGAGCAACACCAAAAGCTCCGTCATGATTGGGAAGGACCTCTTTCGAGCCGTTCGATACCAAACGAGGCTTCGGACAGGGTGACTCTCTATCGTGCGATTTCCTAAATCTATTGCTGGAAAAAATAATACGAGCTGCAGAGCTAAATAGAGAAGGTACAATCTTTCACAAGAGTGTACAGCTGCTGGCGTATGCCGATGATATTGATATCATCGGATGCAACAACCGTGCCGTTTGTTCTGCTTTTTCCAGACTAGATAAAGAAGCAAAGCGTATGGGTCTGGTGGTCAATGAGGACAAGTCGAAATATCTCCTGACATCAAACAAACAGTCAGCGCACTCTCGTCTTGGCTCCCACGTCACTGTTGACAGTCATACCTTTGAAGTAGTAGATAGTTTCGTCTACTTGGGAAACAACCAACAATGTCAGCCTTGAAATCCAACGCAGAACAACAGGTGCTACTTTGGACTGAATAGGCAATTGAAAAGTAAAGTCCTCTCTCGACGAACCAAAATCAAACTCTACAAGTCGCTCATTATTCCCGTCCTGATGTATGGCGCCGAAGCGTGGACGATGACAACATCCGATGAGACGACTCTTGGGGTTTTCCAGAGAAAGGTTTTGCGTAAGATTTATGGCCCTCTGAACATTGGCAACAGCGAATACCGCAGACGATGGAACGATGAGCTATACGATTTATACGACGATATTGACATAGTTCAGCGAATAAAAAGACAGCGGCTACGCTGGCTAGGTCATGTTATACGGATGGAAACACTCCAGCTCTGAAAATGTTCGAGGCAGTACCCGCTGGAGGAAGCCGCGGAAGAAGACGACCTCCACTCCGGTGGAAAGACCAAGTTGGCGCCAAAAAGCAAAAAGGAGGAATGAGTGGCGCGCTCTGGTGGATTCGGCTATAATCACTTAAAGCGCATATACTGGGTTCCCGTATTGCTAATTTTTTGCTAAACATTTAATAATTTATCAAAAGTTTTATCTAAAAATATAATATTTTCTTCCATAATTTAATTTTTTCAGCTAAATAAAAGTCAATGGGAAGAACTTGAACAAAGCTATATAAAATAAGTGTACTATAAAATAATTAAAAAAATTTGCGGATTAATTCCATTCAGAACCTCGAGTAGAGTATTTGCCGTTTTTGGTTATAGGCTTAACTCATGTAGAATATAACCGTGTAGAAATGAAGCATAAACGTAGTATCCCTCAAAGTGAATGGCGTGCTTGGAGTTAAATTCAAGCGCGTGTTGCCTCGCGAAACTAGAGTGGCCTTTGAGCAATTTCTAAACTGCTACTTATCCAGACTAGACCCTGACATATAATACCCCGAATGACACTAACCACCTCTTTGCCTTCCCAGTTAACCGCACTCATCTAACACCCCTTACCTTTTGATCTGACCGCCTCGAAAAATCTCGTTTTCTTATTGTGATTTTCACTGGTGTCGGCACAATTCCGATTACTTTGGCGGTCGGGGTTTGACAACTCCAGAGCAGGAATATATATAAATATTCTTGATTGGACTTATAGTTTTTAAAATATTCATGTTTAAAAGTCCAATTTTTTCTATAAGTAACACATGGAATTTCACACACTGTAACACTATTTTTTCACATTTTTCACTTCACATATTGAAAATTACACTATTAACATTCAATTTAATTGAAAATATAGATTTATTTAAGATTTTTTAGTCAAAAATTACTTATTTTAAAAATCACTTAGCACACTAATAGCTGAAAAGGTTTCTGTGTTTACAATTATGTGGAAAGCGAGCGTTGTCACATGTTAGAAACCATAGATGATAGATTTTTTAATGACTGTGTTTTATTTATTAGCATATCATAGTTTTTAGTCGTAGAACTCTCTTCTGCATCAAGGATGTATATAAAAAGTAGTAATCGGAATTCTGCCCTGGTGTCCTATAATTCGATTGGATTTTCATCTTTTCGGATATAAGCAAAACCGATATTCGAATCAGCAGTGCCACAATTATTCACGAGGCCAAACTAATAAGAAACAAATTTTTGAATTGAAGTCCTAAACAAAAAGTTACTAAGTAAGTAAGAAACGAAAAATTAGATCAAATTTAGAATTTATTTCAGCTTTTATTTTTTTGGTCAATGAATGAAATTCAAACTAAATATTTCAAATCTGTAAGCCTCGAGTCTCTTGGTTTATTTCTGATAGAAAAACCGGTAAAACTGGTTTCCATGACACCGAAACTCAACAAAATGTCTGATTCTGATTCGAAAACAACCCAGAATATCAGAATTCATGACTTCTATCAGAATTTTTTATTTGAATTCCTACAACTATCAGAATCCACAACAAACCCTATATGGCAATTGTATCATGAATAAAGTAGAAACTACATAGCTCGCGAATGCGAATGCGAACGTTTGACAGTTGAGTTGAATACACATGTTCTTATGAGATGAGCTACATAGCTTTCGAATGTTTTCGCAATCAACGCTCCGAAATTCGAAGACGCACAGTCAATTTTTTGTTTGGAAATTTTCAACTTCCAAGTGCTGAACACAAAGACGACGACACGACGTAGCGACGGCTGATTACAAATGTCGCTATGAAGCCAGCATCTTGAACATTTTGAAGACGGCAGCGACATACCAAACAGCAATTTCATTGTTGCCGTACTGAAACCTTTCACTGCAATAAAACTTACAAATTTAGTTCAAAATGACATTTTTGTGCAAAAAACGAATAAATAGGTCGATTTATTTGTTTCAAATAATCGATTGTTATTACAAATGATATATCCAATATATTTTACGCTTCTGCTGGCAAAATAACGTCATACTTGTTAGAACTTTGAAATATTTTACATTTCACATAATAGTGGCAGCTCTACAGCGGCCATTGTCGCCGGCAAAATTAGAAACATTTCAAATTCGGCGACAGAGAAGACTTCAACCCTTTTGTCGCGAAGTCGTGCTGTTGTCTAAAAATCTGTGCCCATAAGAACGCGTGAATTTAATATTTGACAGATGTCGCTCGTCGCTTGTCGTCGTCTATGTGTTCAGCACTTCATGCGCTAACACAGCAACTTTCACATTCTTAAGAATAGCAACCAACATTATCTTGTGTGTTTTAATTACACAGCCACACAAAAAAAATTTTTGGTTCTGACCTGGGGGTCTCACTATGTAGACTTTATGTGTTTTGGGTCGCTGAATCCGAATCCGAGGTCCATTTAACCCCATCAGTTCAGGATTTTGACATAACCTCAAAAAACCAATATGGCGGACACGTTTTCGAAAAATTCATCGGATTCGCTTGAAATTCGTTACTCGGGGGTTTTTGGGGTCGCTGATTACGAATTTGAAGTCAGTTTTTGAAAATTCAAAATGGCGGATACACTAAAGAAAAAAATGGATAATAAATCTTATTTTGGTTCTTTGTTTGAGAAGAGTACATTTTGCTTAAGTCCTATGCTGAGTAATTGGATCTTGCGTGTGTCTGCATCCAGGGCACCTCCACGTGGTGACGGTGGGCAACGGAGATTGTCCGCTATCCGGCTAAGTCCCTGGATAACGGCTTTGATGCCGTCATGGCAGACCCGCGCAAGAAACGTGTTACGATGCAGGGACTCGGAACCCCAGTATCGGCGGTTGAGAGTGAGAAAGCAGGCTCTCAGGCGTCGTCATCCAACAACTGCAGCTCTTCGTTGGTGGGAAACTTGGCTAATGTAGAGTATACTGCGACAAGACAAAGTAACAATCTATGTCACAACTGCGATAGTAATCGCGATGTGTTTTGTTATATCTGCTGCAAGTACGAAGTTAGTTCATTGCGAAACAAAATCACTGATGACATCAAAGTCACGTACAAGGCAATTTTTGATTTACAAATTGATGAGAATGCATGGGTTCCCAATATAATTCGCAATTCTTGTAAATCAATGTTTAACCGTTAGAAGAAAGACAAAAAAGCAATCAAATTTTCCAGTCCAGCAGAATGGAAGAAACCTCTTTCTAAAGAAGATTGCTTTTTTTGCTCAAATGAAATTAGAAAGAATTACACTGTTAAAAACAAACACAACATCGTCTATAAAATAGTGACATCAGTAAAGGCTCCAATTTTATCTGACAAAGAAAATGAAAGAACTGATTTCGAGAGCATCAACGCAGTGAAAAATGACGAATTGATGAATGTGGATGATTACGAGCCTGAGAGCGACCATAACGATAGCGACACTGACTATTCTGAAAGTGAAGACAATAAAAAACCAGTCCTAACGCTGGTTTCACAGCCTGTATTGAATGAATTTTTGAATTTTCAAAAACTGACTTCAAATTCGTAATCAGCGACCCCAAAAACCCCCGAGTAACGAATTTTAAGTGAATTTGATGAATTTTTCGAAAACGTGTCCGCCATATTGGTTTTTTGAGGTTATGTCAAAATCCTGAACTGATGGGGTTAAATGGACCTCGGATTCGGATTCAGCGACCCAAAACACATAAAGTCTACATAGTGAGACCCCCAGGTCAGAACCAAAAATTTTTTTTGTGTGGCTGTGTTATTTAAGCCAGTTTTCTTCGCTATAATAGGCGTGTTCTATTTGACCACCACAAGCTAATAACAAAATCATGGACAAATAAAACGCATTTAGCTTATTTCATATCTTCGCTTAAAATTGAATTGTGTTGGCAATGCGGGCCCGAACTCTCAGCTGATATGTAATTTATTTGAAATAAAAAGTTGAATTTATAAATCAAATTTCCGTTTGTTTACCGCTTTTCTATAATATTCTTATCTTTTAAGGAATCTACAGTCATTATTAGATCCGGGATGGTCAAAATAAATATGGATAAAGTTCGATTGAATTTAAAAATTTGGTTTGTTTACATTTTTATCTGTCGAAATGGGGTTTCTCGCTATTGCCAACAACATTTTTTTGGAAAAAATCTAACTATTGTGAATGAAAAAAAGCGATGAACTGGCAATTTCTCTAGTTCAATATACAAGCTATGATAGCTTATGACAAGCCAACATAATTATGTTGTCTAAGTCTTCCATACAAAATAAGCTAATAGCTTAATTTGCTGGTCAATTAAAACACGCCTAATATAAGTATTTTGTGAAATATAATATTCGCCCCTATTCCCGTTGTCGTTATTGTTTTAAAACGACTTAAGAACGCCTATTTGGCATTCCTGTTAGCGTTAACGACATTTATCGAAAATAAATTGAGATTCCCCAATTTGAAACGACTATAGAAACGACATAGAAACAGACGTTTTTTGCCGTTGCTATCATTGTGAGCGACATAGAAACGACGCGGTTGTTTGAAGGAATATTTAAAGTGAAGATGAAAATTCCAAATCGGAAACAGTTTGAAAATTTAATTTCTGAAATGGAAAAATATCCTGCATATCCCAAGGACTTTAGAAAAGGGATAAATCCTTTAAATTTCGTTTTTTTGGGAGGGATATTTTTTTTTTCTAAAAAAAAAACCTAAATCCATTCCACCGCCATCTCGCGTCGGAAATTGTTGGCATTAATAAAATTGCATTTTTATATCTAAGAGTATATTTAATATATGAAAGGTCTTAAAATTCAAAACGAAGAAAACGGAGTTAATAAACAGATACCCATGTCTCCTTTGGCTGTGTTCGGTAGAGTAGTCGGATTAGCCAGAAGCAAGGAGCATGAGACGATGGAAGTATAACACATTTTAGAAGAAAGATTGGAGGACGCAGATGTCACCACTACTTCTTTTAAAAAATCAAATAAAGATGGAAGACTAAAGTTGTTGTACGTAAGTACAGAAATTTGTGTATGGGAAAAGAGCTCCTTAAAGTATACCATATAAAATATGTAGACAAATTTCGATAATTTTTCTTAGGCGTTACGATATACTTCAAGAATACCAATTTAGGAACGAAACGACGATAAGAACGACGACGGGAATATGGCCGATTGTAACGGATCTGTCGTTTACACTGAAACTCTACCCTGAGTTCGATCACTGGATTGTCAAATAAAAGTCACTATTTAATGTCTTTGAACTTATCTTTATTTCTAATTCGAAGAACTTAACACTTTATTACTCGTTATACGAGTTTACAAATTATTACTTATAACTTCTTGCACTTTACTCGACAACTCTCTAATAATAGAACACAGTTCTAGTGTTGCCGCCAGTTTGGCAACCCTTATATAGTCGATGTTAGCAAGTTATCGTTACTCGAACATTCTGGCAAGTACGAATATCGATGTCTGGATAAATCAGATAAGTTATCGATTTCGATTATCGCTTCTAGTTTATTCTAGCATACATGTTCGTCACACTGCCCTCCGCTTAAGTCTGATCGTCCCGATTAGACATACTTCCACACCCAATTGCTGCAAGCCGTTCTAGATGAACCACCTTCATTTTACTCCTAGGTCTTCCAATTGTTTGTATGCGATACACCACATCATTAAGCCTAATTTACTGGTGGGAAATGGACCAGCTAAATCCATGGCAATTCGCCCGAATTGCACTGCTTCATCTGGCCGTAGCTCCTGGTTTTCGGCCTTTTAGCTGTAATGCTCTCAGCACAATTAGCAATCCACTCCGTGACTGATTGCCGACAACCAACCCAATAAAATCTTTGCGTGTTTGTTTGTCCAAGGTTTTTGAGATTCCCATGTGCCCTCCAATTGGACGTTATGCATCTCCTTGAGAACGTCAGGAATTCTTACATTCGGAACGATTATAAGGGCTCAGGAACTTTGTTCCACTGTGCCCAATATGGCTTTGTAACTGGACTCTCTGCAGCTATTTCTTCACTCGTTGGACGCTGGTTCAGCTCCAATCAATGCATTACCAGTTCCAAATCTGGATCTTCTTGCTGACATTTTCGTTATTCCTTTGGATCCCCAGCCTTCTATCGAAGTTATTTTCATTAATCGGACATCTACAATGTCTTCTTTGGCCTCAGCTTTTGAACAATGTCTGCATTCTAAATTACAAGGACAGCGGGACATCGCATCCGCATTTCAATGACTAATACCTTTGCAATGTTCTATAGAGAAGTCATAACTTTGGAGTCTCTCAATCCATCGTGTCAATTGTCCTTCTTGATTCTTGAATTGCAGAAGCCATTAAGCTGCATGATCTGTCCTTACTCGAAATCGCTGGCCATAAAGGTACTTATGGAAATGTTTGATGCACTTTACCAACGCCAGTAATTCTCTTCGGGTTACGCAATAATACTTCTCTGGCTTGCTTATTGTCTGGTTGTAATACACGACCACTTTCTCATGCCCGTCAATGACTTGCGATAGAACGCCTCCTATTGCATAGCCACTAACATCCGCGTCCAAGACAAACGTTGAGCCTGAAACTGGATATGCTCACATTGGCGCAGTACATAACATCTCATTCAGCGTTTGGAAAGCCAATTCCTGTTCTTTATTCCACTCAAAGGCTTTATTCTTTTTCGTGAGTTCACGTAGGCTACTAGCTACACTGGCAAAATTCGGAACGAATCGTCGGTAATAGGTACACAGTCCAAGGAAACTCCGCAACTCGTGTAAATTTTGAGGTCTGGGCCAATCATTCACTGCCTCTATCATTTCTTGAGCTGTGCAAGTGCCTTTCGTTGTCACCTTGTGTCCTAAATAGCTAATTTCCTTCTTGAACAGAGAACACTTCTTTGGGCTCAGCTTTAAACCAGCGCTAGCTATGCGTTGGAAAACCTCTTCCAAATTTTTGATATGCTCATCAAAGCTTTTACCCAACACGATGATATCGTCTAGGTACAGTGCAATCCTTTTAACACTTGGTCCATAAGTCTCTCAAAAGTGGCAGGAGCGCTACATTACCCAAAGGGCCTTACAGTGAATTGCCATAGACCATCTCCAACGCTGAAAGCCGTCTTTTCTTTGTCTTCTTCTTTTACCTCCACTTGCCAATAGCCACTTTTCAAATCAAGTGTTGAAAACCAATTCGTGTCTGTTAGCGAGTCTAGAGTGTCATCTATTCAAGGTAAGGGGTAACTGTCTTTCTTCGTGACATCATTCAACTTTCTGTAGTCCACACAGAATCTCATGTTGCCATCTTTCTCCTTCACAAGTACTACAGGTGAACTCGATGATGGTTTAATTATGCCGCTATCGCTCATTTCACGTATGGCCTGGCTTACAACTTCACGTTTGGCTAATGGAACGCTGCGAGGAGCCTGGCGGATTGGTCTTGCATCTCCGGTGTTGATGAAATGTTTCACAATTTTTGTTCTTCCTGGTTTGGATTCATCTTTATCAAATATGGTGGAGTATCTGAGAAGAAGTTGTTTGGCCTTCTCTTTATAGTCTACCTTTAGTTCCTCGATCGAAGCGTTAATCTCGTTCTCGTACTCCAATTATGACTTCGTCAACGATATCTGCCACTATAAAATTATGGATCACGGCTATATTTCCTATTGCAATTTCACATGTTACTTCCCCGAGAACTTGAGTGTCATCTCCAGTTGCAGTACGTAACCTTGCCCCAGCTAGTGGTTTTACTTCCTTGTTGACCAGATCCAGTAGAATTATGGAATGTGTTGCGCCCGTATCCACAGTCAGTATGCGCTTTCTACCGTCCACACATCCACTAACGGTAACGTTATTCATATTTCTAATTAGTTTAACGATTGGTTGCTTTTCAGAGTTGGTTGGTCTTCTTCATCTTTGCGTTCGCGTCCAACTAGATTATTGGATCGGTTAGATTCCATATTGCAATTACGTGCAATATGACCATTATTTCCGCAGCTGAAGGACTTAACCACGCCCTAATTTTTCTTACGTGTTTCTCCAGGTTTTTCCAGCATTTTATGCTTTTTATACATTTCTTCAAAAAATTTCTTCGTCCAGACGGGCTCTTCTATTTCTACACGATGAGCTTTAAATGTTCAATGGCTCAGTAAGGAGCGTTAGAGTAAAGGATACCGGTTCTGCAAAAGTCTTTTTGGACATGCTTTTATATTCTCTATGTACTCTGCTGATTTATGCGAATGGGCCAAGTGAGCTAGCCTCAATTTCCGTAGCAAATTCTTGCAAAGACTCACTAGTTTTCTGTTTAAGATTTTGCAGTTCCATTTGGAAAATTTGTCTCCTGTGCTCACTCCCATACCCTTATCTTTCTACAGCACCCACCAACGCTTCGTAGCTGCTTGACTCACGATTGTAGAATTTCTGCAGCAGCCCCCTTTAAACCACGAATAACGCAGTGACTTTGTCTTCCGCGCTCCAATTGTTTGTAACTGCCGTCTTTTCAAATTGGAGTTTGAAAATCTGGAACGGAGTTGTGCCGTCAAATTAATGTAGTCTTGACCTTGAGAGAACTTGATGACACCATTGGTCGATTTAGTTGCAGGTCACGGAAACGATCTGTCAGTTCTTCCACATCAACCTTAACTTTATCTTGCTCTTCTGAAATCTGCGTTTATAGTTCCTGTATTTGTAAGGTCACTTGTGATATATGTACGTGCGTCCTGTTCTTTCAATTGTACTGATACTTCAGTTGATATCTGCGTTGACAGCTTGTCATTTGCTCTTTCATTTCCTTTCTTTGTTGGGACAACTTTGTTGTTAAGCGTGTGTCATGATCTTCAAACAAAGATTGATGCTGGGCTTTTATCTTTAATGACTGAGCCTGGAACTGTGACGACAACTGCGACGATATCTGCGACGGCATCTGGGACATTGCAGACAAAAACATGTTTATTTCCAGTATTCCCGAGGATCATGGAGTCTCTTCCTTTTCTTCTATCTTAGTTGTTGATTCCCCCAAACCCGATTCGAAAACATATTCGTCAACGTTGATGTTTTCTTCTTACATCGCCTCATCGCTGTAACTCAGCTTTCAACCCATTCGTTGCTAAGCCTCGTTGTTCCAACTCCTTTTTGAGTTGTGGTATCTTTAATTCATTGAATTTGTCCATTATCTCTAATTAGAACTGTGTGTTGCTGCCAATCCGGCAGCCCTTATATTGTCGATTGTTAGCAAGTCATCGTTACTCGAACATTCTGGCAACTACGAATATCGATGTCTGGATAAATCTGGCAAGTTATCGATTTCGATTATCGATTCTAGTTGATTCTAGCATACGTTCGTCACAATATTTATTAATTTATTAATAATATATTTACCAGATATTTGAAGTAATTTTTAAACATGAGGGGTGATGAAGTTTTAATAAACAGGTAGGCAGTTTAAATTTTCCTTCAGTTGCTCAATTCGAGGTATTCTATGAAAACTGCTAATAAAAATCACTAAAAATTGAAAATCCTTGTCCATGTTATTTAGTTCGTTTTCAAACTCGCAAATAAAAATTGAATATGTGCATTTTTCCGCTTTCGCATTCGCATACGCGAGCTATGTAGTTTTAGCTTAATGTATATTGGTACCGGCCAGGGAGCGGTACTAGCACATTCAATGAAAGTTTCCATGCGATTCTTAAGGGCGAATTGACAAAAGTACCCGCAACTATTGTGTACGTGTGATCGTTCATCCCTTTCTTGCACATTACATTCATCTTTAACAATTTATATATACCTCTTGCACAATTCTGTGAATGATCTTGGTACAATCACGGATGAAAGACCCAAAACTGCGAACTAAAACTACATGTGCACTTTCAGTACTGTTCTTGGTACTATTACGGATGAAAGACCCAAAACTACGAACGAAAACTCCACGCACACTTTCAGTACTGCGACCCACAAAAACCCAGAAACTATACCCGCTATTTTCGGTTAGTTCTACCAAAATCCAAATAAGAATTTAATAACAAAACCATTAATTATATTTCATATTTATTGAAAATATCATGCCATTTAGGTGTTTATTATTATATTTACTTTATACATGTATTATCGTACTACACTATATACATATGTAAAACGTATTGAACTGTTGAACAATTTTTGCTATCTGACAAAGGCTGGAGGAAGAGTGGCAAATGTCAAATACCCCGAGCGGCCTGGAAGTGTAAGCTACGCACATTATGTTTTTGTAAGATCTGTTCTTTCATTAATTTCACTAGTACGAGATTCATCCAATTTCTGGGAGGAGGTTTTCTATAAAATATAAAGTAAAATTTGAATTTTTACAACATAAAAGTTGGTAATAATTACCTTATGTTTCAGGAATTCAAATATAGCACGGGAAACGTTCTAGTCATAACATCCATGCTCTTGCTGTAGTATTTCCATTGAACTAATTTCGGTGAATCCATGTCCTTGTAAAGCGATACAACTACGTTATGTATCAAAAAAGACATCCTAATTGAACATACAAGAAGTTTTTAAATTTCTATGATCACAAACATTCACTTAAATTTACCCTTTAATTTCTGTGTTTTAGCTGCTAATGGCACAGCCAAGTGCCGGAAAGCCCAAAAATACTGCAACTGCTTTGCCCTCTAGCTCATTGGAAAAACCCTATTGACACACGTCGCGATAATAAACGGTTACAAAAGCACCTAAACCATGTCGTTCCAACACGTGCTTGTGTTGACCAAAAGGTTTAATTTCACGTAAAAAAAGTAACATTAAACTTAATATCTGGTGTGTAAATGATTTGTGTTCGATGTAGCAGCGTGTGCATCCATAGTTCTGGATTTCCTTGCAGCACATATTCCTATCCCTTCGAGAGTTCTTCGCTGTTACCATAAGTGACAAGGTTGTGTACCTTTAACACGCCGTATGAGATTTGAAATATCTGTATTGAAAATTAATTAGAATTTAAGGCAAGACAATATTATTATATTCAACAATTATTTACGTATGCCCTTGATGTTGACCAAAGATCTTTGTTGGCGAAGCTTCTATTGCGTGCTTCGAATTGACAGTGAGATGAAATATGTATTACTATATCATCCTCTTCAATTCCATCTTTTGGCTTTTGAAAACTTTTATTTAACGTTTTATTTATTTAAAAATGTGTGGTACAATAATTTAAACTTTAATTAGTCTGCAGATCACTGATTTAAATAAAACACGCAAAATAATACTTCATAAGCAGTCATGATATAGCTCAAAACAAAACATGTTTAAACACGAGAACTTTGGTTGTTTCTTTCTATCATTCAGGGTGCTGTACGAAAGAAGAGTTGAGGTAAATGTTTATGCACATTTTTCCCTTTGACCCCTTTCACACAGGCAATTCCTGTTGCGGCAATTCTTAGTTTTATAGGAGAGGGGGCGACGAGGAGAGGAGAATCGCGCCGAGTCTGCTGTGTTCGAGCAACACGCTTTGTGTTCTTATTCGTAACAGTTCGCTGCTACGTAACAGTGCTGCATTTGCGCACATTTTGAAATTAATGTATACAATATATTTGAAAATTTGAATTTAATCATTTAATTTTGTATGTAATTTGCAAATACATATAGAAATATGTATAATATAATTAAAATGTGTTAGAAAATTGCGAATAACGATTATTATTAGTTAATAAAATATATTTTTTTGCTTGGAAACGATGCGTACAAGAAGTTGAGAAAATTATATGAAAGAGAATGACAGAAAAACACGAACAGAGTTGTCGAACAAGAATTGCTCGTGTGAACGCAAGGGGCGACAGCAAAAGAGAATCGCCCGAGAATTAACAACAGAAGTTGCCTGTGTGAAAGTGGACTTTGTTGCATATGTGTGTATGTAGTGGTGTTATTAAAATTTCTTTGAATGACCCCTTTCACACGGGCAATTTTTGTCGCGGCAATTCTTAGTTTTATAGGAGAGGGGGGCGACGAGGAGAGGAGAATCGCGCCGAGTCTGCTGTGTTCAGGCAACACGCTTTGTGTTCTTATTCGTAACAGTTCGCTGCTACGTAACAGTGTTGCATTTGCACACATTTTTAAATTAATGTTTACAATATATTTAAAAATTTGAGTTTAATCATTTAATTTTGTATGTAATTGCAAATACATATAGAAATATGCATAATATATTTAAAATGTGCTAGAAAATTGAGAATAACGATAAAAATTAGTTAATTAAATATATTTTTTTGCTTGGAAACGATGCGTACAAGAAGTTGAGAAAATTATATGAAAGAGAATGACAGAAACACACGAACAGAGTTGTCGAACAAGAATTGCTCGTGTGAACGCAAGGGGCGACAGCAAAAGAGAATCGCCCGAGAATTAGCAACAGAAGTTGCCTGTGTGAAAGTGGACATTGTGTTGGAGTTTCAGTACCTATGACTTCTGGGTAGTAAGTCCACTTTCACACAGGCAACTTCTGTTGCTAATTCTCGGGCGATTCTCTTTTGCTGTAGCCCCTTGCGTTCACACGAGCAATTCTTGTTCGACAACTCTGTTCGTGTTTTTCTGTCATTCTCTTTCATATTATTTTCTCAACTTCTTGTACGCATCGTTTCCAAGCAAAAAAATATATTTAATTAACTAATTTTTATCGTTATTCTCAATTTTCTAGCACATTTTAAATATATTATGCATATTTCTATATGTATTTGCAATTACATACAAAATTAAATGATTAAACTCAAATTTTTAAATATATTGTAAACATTAATTTAAAAATGTGTGCAAATGCAACACTGTTACGTAGCAGCGAACTGTTACGAATAAGAACACAAAGCGTGTTGCCTGAACACAGCAGACTCGGCGCGATTCTCCTCTCCTCGTCGCCCCCCTCTCCTATAAAACTAAGAATTGCCGCGACAAAAATTGCCCGTGTGAAAGGGGTCATTCAAAGAAATTTTAATAACACCACTACATACACACATATGCAACAAAGTCCACTTTCACACAGGCAACTTCTGTTGTTAATTCTCGGGCGATTCTCTTTTGCTGTCGCCCCTTGCGTTCACACGAGCAATTCTTGTTCGACAACTCTGTTCGTGTTTTTCTGTCATTCTCTTTCATATAATTTTCTCAACTTCTTGTACGCATCGTTTCCAAGCAAAAAATATATATTTCATTAACTAATTTTTATCGTTATTCTCAATTTTCTAGCACATTTTAATTATATTATGCATATTTCTATATGTATTTGCAAATTACATACAAAATTAAATGATTAAATTAAAATTTTCAAATATATTGTAAACAGTAATTTTAAAATATGTGCAAATGCAACACTGTTACGTAGCAGCGAACTGTTACGAATAAGAACACAAAGCGTGTTGCCTGAACACAGCAGACTCGGCGCGATTCTCCTCTCCTCGTCGCCCCCTCTCCTATAAAAATAAGAATTGCCGCGACAAAAATTGCCTGTGTGAAAGGGGTCTAAACGCTTATTCAGATTTCAAATTTGCAGGGTGGGCTTTCAGTTTCAATTCATATTGGTGGCCCTATATTATTTATTAAATTCTCATTCATTCCGTTATAGTATTTTAGATATTGTAAAAAATTTTCATTGTTACTAATGGAAAATACGTAAACGGCATACAAATCGAGCAAAGGTATTCGAAATGTCTGGTTTTGACGATCCTTTTGGAGGTGAAAATCCTTTTGCCGATCCTGCTATACAACAAGCAACAAGAGTAACAACTAATATTCAAAACTCATTAGAAGACTACAACCCCTTTGAACCGGATGATGCTAAGCCACAATTAAAGATAAACTCTGGTAATAATGCAGCAGTCGTCCAGCCTTTATCGCAAAACGCTCCTCCAACTGCTGCTAGTACGAGTATTCAAATAACTACCGAGGAATTGCAGGTAATTTTATGTACAATTACGTTTTTATTCAGGACCGGTATGTATATGTAAATGTACAATGTATAAAAAATGGCAATGCACCTTCCATATGTATATCAATTTGATGTCGATTTTTTCGAGCGTGTCAAAGCGTAGGTTGTATATACATACGTGCAACGATAACAAGGCAATATTGCAAAGTTGGCTGACTAATCATTTTATTTTTCACATTGGAAGTACGTTTGTAACCTAATGCGTTATTGCAAGTTATTGAGATAAATTGCTATAAAATTTATGAGACCCTAACACATTTCTAATTCTCTTATTTGGGCTTTTATACTAATAATAATCAATAGCAACTTACATATTGCTATAATTTTGTTCAAACAAGATTAATTCAATTCTATTTCTATAAAATATTATCAAATTGTTAAATCCCATATGTTTAATATGAATAATATCTAATAAATTGCTGTTTAAATTAAATTTAAAAAATTGCGATGTAAATAGCAGTCTAAAATGTTAAAATAGTTTTTTGGTAATATCTAGTTTTTTACTACATATTTTAATTTCAATATGCATATATAGTATATAGCTGCTATACATCCAAACATATGATATATATGAATAAAAACTATATATGAAAAATATCTTACAGCGTCGTCAAGAAGAACTAGATCGAAAAGCAGCTGAATTAGATAGAAGAGAACAGCAGCTCCAAGGGAATGTTCCTCAACTGAATAATTGGCCACCATTACCGGATAATTTTTGTGTGAAGCCATGTTTTTATCAGGATTTCAATTTGGAGATCCCGCCAGAGTTTCAGAAACTTGTAAAACACTTGTACTACACATGGATGTGTAAGTAAAAATAATGATGTTGTTATGTTTGTTGTACTCTCGTAATATGTTGCACAGATTATAATAGTTTTGTTCACATAACGGTTCTTTGTAACAACAACAAGTTAGATAAAGATTAATATATAACATAAATATTAGGATGATATCTAATATCATCTGGTGGTGTCTGTTTGTTGTCCGTTCGTAAAAGCGTTAACTTGAGTAGGTATTGAGGTATCTAAGTGAAATTTGGTGCTTTCTTGAAAATATAAGAAGGTTATTGCCATTGTCACGACCACAAAATGGCATTAACAGAAAAGCTATAAAGTGCTATAACTACAGTGGAACTTCTCTAACTCGTATCACCATAATCCACAAAAAAACTTCGAATTTTTCGAATATAGAATTTTCATTAAAACTTAAAAGTTTTTAAAAAGCTCAAAAATAAGATTTATACATTGTTTTATTTATTTACTTCGCAAAATTTTTTATGGTCATACGGTAAAATATGTTTTTTGTAATTTTGTTTGTTGCATTTTGCTATTGTTTGGCTCTTGACGTCTATATCTTACGCCTTTGTTAAATGATATTTGCAATCTATAACTGCAATATTATATTTTTTGTTCGCCTGCGTAGGATATAGAGGAACTCTTTTAAAATTCTGCCTCGATAGTAAAATTTTAAATTTTGTATTATGCCCTGACCAAAAAGTTCGATTTATGAAATGAAATTTCTGTGAAAGTTGCCTTCTATTGCCACTTCAAAAGTTCGAGTTATGGAGAACTTCGAGTTATAGAAATTCGAGTTATGGAAGGAAATTTGTATGGAATTTGGCTTCTAAACGCTATTCAAGTGTTCGAGTTATGGAGATCTTTGAGTTATAGAAGTTCGAGTTATGGAAGTCCACTGTAATATATTAACAACACTAAAAAATGTATTATAGTGCAGAGTATCACACTAGGTAGTGATATATTTGGATGCCCACTTTCCCATATCCCAGAAAATACTCGACCAATTTTTTATTTAATTTGGTACACAGCTCTTTCCTTTCATAACTTGATGTTACAATTTGAAAACTGGTGAAATCAGTTTATAACCAAGCTTACTTCCCATCGCGGATAACTTCCCATCGAGAAAAATTGAACCGATTCCGCTAATTCTTTTTTAGAATATCCCTTGAAGTACAAGTATTGTTCTTACCGAAAGGAATTAAAAAAATTGCCTGAAAAGTCTAAATCCACACTTTTCTAAACTCCCATACAATTTGTAATCTATAGATATAAAAATGAATTGATCGTTTGTAATTGTAGTCTTGAAATATTCGGACAAGGCCAGGTAAAGTTTAAAAAATAAGTAAATATGGAAAAATTGCGATGAAGATAATTATACGAGAGTTAAATTTGATTTGACACCAAAAATATAAAAAAGAAAACAAAAAATAATAATATTTTGAAGGTTGTCATTGTTGCTTTGTTAAAATATTTTTGTCATTGTTTAATTCTATAAGGTTGTGTCGAGAGCTGAAAACAATTTGTAACAAGTAAGGAAAGGCTAAGTTCGGCTGCAATCGAACATTTTACTATCCCAATTTATTGATCCAATTCTATCAAGTTTACACAATGTGACCCATATATTCGGCATAAAGTCCACTAGAATAACGAAAATCATTATATATGTATGTATAGTATATGAGGACTGAAGTAATTCCTGAACCGTTTTCACTCATTTTCAACACCAAGGTATAATGGGAATAGAGGCAACTTGGCATATGTTAGTAGGTAGATAAACGGTATAATGTACCGTCTTGAAACTGACGAACTAATCGCATGCCTAAAATCATATAATTTGTGGCGAGACAAAAGAATCGCCAATTAACACTAACATACGAGTGTTACGAGTGTTTTCGCAACAATATCAAACTGCGATAGTAGAAGCAAATGGCAGGGTCGCTGTTGACACCTCGACGGATTAATAACATTTCCAACAGATTTCTGTCACTTCATGGACTCGAAAGAGGAGCTTATTATTCGTGTTTTTCCTGACATGAAACCACAATATAATAACCATAAATGGCTGATTGAATGGCTTATTTTGGTGGTAAAAATAAAGATGTGGACGATATCAAGGCGCCAATTTAGAATTTCGTTCCAGAAGAGTTGACACATCTGCAAACCAGGAACCAGTCAATTATCCTACAGACTATTTAAAATTGCCTGGACTATCACTACTCACTTTGCAATTAAAAGTAGTACAGTGGAACTTCCATAACTCGAACTTCGATAAGTCGAAGCTCTCCATAACTCGAACTATTGAATTGGCAATAGCGTTTAGAAATCAAATTTCAAACAAATTGTCTTCCATAACTTGAACTTCTATAACTCGAAATTCTCCATAACTCGGAACTCTTAAATTGTCAATAGAAGTAAAATTTCATACAAATTTCCAGGGCACAATACAAAATTAAAAATTTTACTATCAAGGAACAATTTTAAAGGAGTCCCTATATTCGTGTGGAGACGAACCAAAAATATGATATTACACTTATAGATTTCATAAATCGTCTAACAAAGGCATGAGATACAGACGTCAAAAGCCAAAAATAGCAATGTGCTACAAACAAAGTTACAGAATACAATTTTTAACGTATTTAAATAAAATTTTTTGCGAAGTAAATAACTAAAACTGTGGGTAAATTTATATTTTACAGCTTTTTGAAAAATTTTATGTTTTAATGAAAATTCTATAACTCGAAGTATTTTTGTAATTATGGTGATTCGAGTTAGAGAAGTTCCACTGTATTTTCGCATTTCATACATACATCAAAATATGATTAAACAAATTCAAAGTTTAAAAAATTATGATGAAATACGCCTAATACATATCTACAATAATGTACATATTTCAATCATTTTCAAATTTATCGACTATAACGTTTTCGTCTTTATGCGTAAAAATTTGTTCACTATATTGAAAAAATTACTAATTTAATGTATACCTTAGCCACAAAAACGTGTGGTCGGGTCTGCTAGTTTAACATAATTTTGGATTCAATCTGTTTCGTTCACTTTATAACACAAATATGAAGAACCAATAAACATGAGCACAACAACAACAACAGCACCTCAGTGCATATGTATAATTCTTTACCGCCAATATCCGCAAATCTTTAATATATTTTATAAATATTCAGAAAGAACATCCTTTCCATATAATATTGTAGCTCTGTGTCAAAAATTTGTAAAAATAAGTAATTACTTCCCCTAGCTTACATATACCTCTCTCCCCCCAGCTCTCATACTACTACATATATAATATTTTTTTCATTCACAAAGTTATTGAAGTGTAAAATGAATAATTCAGAAAAGATACCATAATTTAAGTTAAACAAAAAGGAAGAAAACGATTAAATAAATGGAAGTAGGCCATTGTATTAAATTTAGTAAAATGTTATTGGTGTATGATATTAGTACATATATTTAATAATCTTAAGAGTAAGCAAATTAATTTTGAATTAATTTCAGTTTACACCATGACTATGGTTCTCAATATAATTGGTGGACTAATAATTCTATTTCATAAGGGGGAAATTACAACATTTGGCTTAGCTTTATTCTACGCAATGCTTTCTACTCCCGCATCTTACATTTGTTGGTAAGTAAAACAATTGATTTATATTGCAGAATAACGTAAATAAAAATGAATTTTTGATCATAGGTTTCGACCGGCATATAAAGCTTTCCGAAACGATTCCAGCTTTAATTTCATGGTATTTTTCTTTGTATACTTCTTTCAAACTGTGCTTACAGTTTTTCAAGCCGTTGGTCTTCCCAACACGGGGTATTGCGGATTCTATATTGCTATTTCGCAATTTGAGGGATCAGCGGCAGGTATCATTGTTGGACTACTTTTGCTTTGCATAGCATTTTGTTTTGCAACAACCGCTGCTGCTAATATCATGATGATTACAAAGGTAACATATAACATTTAGTTGAATACAAATAAAAATAATACCATTAATACAAAATATGTAATGTCTATTTTTATCTAGATCCACTCAATTTATCGCAGCACCGGAGCCAGTATGGCTAAGGCGCAGCAAGAATTCGCAACAGAATTTATGAGAAATCAGCACATACAGCAAGCTGCTTCTTCGGCAGTGAATACAGCAATAAATTCACAGATTAACAATAGTAGATACTAAACTATCATGTTCACATAGCACTACGCATAATAAGGCAATGGTTTCCATTGCTCTTTAAATGTTTAAAATTTCTTGAAATGTAAGCTACATTATCAGTATATGTTATATAAATAAAAGCTTGTAAAATACCCAGCGGAATTCAGTCTTTTATACGAATAGAAAAACAGTGACAGAACGCTCTGATTAGGCTAATTTATATTCATATATATATATATTATATTCATTATATATATATATTATATTCATTATATATATATATTATATTCATTATATATATATATTATATTCATTATATATATATATTATATTCATTATACATATATAATTATATACATAGTACATATTCATATAGAGATGATGATCTGTTAGCTCTTCATATTGGATTTAAATCATGCCGATCGGAAAAAAGCTGTAAAACTCAGTGAAAAAAACAATAAATTGCTTCATGCTAAGTAACATATGTATATGCGACACCGAAGCGATTTTACACATTTGCGGTATTCTAGACCGAGATTACGTAACTAAGAGTAAGGTTTAATATATATCTGAAAGAATGAAGCTAACTTAGGAATTCAATTATAATAAACTTTGTTTTGTTTACATTATTTTTCATCTTTTCCACACCACCGAGGCGCAGTTGGATTGTGTGCTACACTTTTTTTACTACAATTGTGGTAATTAGGGTGTTGTGCTACCATTTATTCTTCACAAAAATTTTAAAGTCTGATGAACAGGACTTTAATAAATATTAAATAAGATTTGCTTCATTATTATTGTGATTATTTTAAATTATTTCGGATGTTTTCCAATGTTTTTGTAATATTAAATGTTATTTATTGCTAAGTTAGTAATATCTTAGATTCATATGTATAATGCGATTCAAATATTTTTGGAATCTTAAATTTACAAAAAATTCATACCTGGGTTGGTAATACTCAATTTGGCCCTTTAAATTTTTTGAAAATTGAATATTGCCCACCGTTATAGTATTTATATTAGTGGTTTACCTAATACAGGCTTTTCTCATGGTTTTTCAGTATTTTTTATAATTCTCTTCATAAAAGATTATGTAAGTAATCACATTTATCCACTGACCGAACTTTTCTTGCCATCTAATTGTAGCGAAGGCATAATATTGAGTCATTTTTAGGAAAACTACACCTATGTACATATATGTGTGTAGTTGTCTGGTTATTTATGCTAAAAGTTTCATATTCATTTCCAAAACAACACTGTTCTGGCTAGCAGTAAAAGTACTAAATATATATTTTTATTGGATAAAATTATTTGATAAATATTCTATTAATAACATAGCAGGATGATAAATTATAAGGTTTTTTAGTTATTTTGAAAAAAAAAACACAATAGAGATCTATAAAATAACAATTAACTGGAACATTTCAGTAACATGTATTTAAAGAAATTATATTATATAAATTGTTTTTTATTTGAATTCAAACGAAGTTGACATGTACTTTTCACGGATACTTTATTAGCTTTTTTATGAAAAGAAAATGGAAGCACGCAGGGAATATGCGATTTAGGAAGAAATATTTTATTAAGGGGTAAAAGTTTAAATAAAACGTTGCATTTTACATAATACATGAATAATAAAAATTTAACCATATACATACAAAAATAAAAAATATCCCTTTAGAATAAAATAAAAAAATATTTAAGTTTTTCTATTTTTCTAAAATCTCTTAATATATTATATATACAAATTTCAAATATCGCTTCAGAATTAAATAAAAACAAATCATGAAAATATATCTTCATCGAATTCTACTACATCTTAACTTTTTTTTTCATTTAGAGGGCACGTCTAATCATATTTTGGTGAAAGAAACAAACATTAAAAAAAAAAACAATAACATTAATAAAGTTTCAACACAATATTAAAATTTTAAAAGCAATTACAATTGGATAAAAAAATGTAAACGGCTATTTAAAACTTTTATTTTGGACTTTGGGTTAAAAGATTTGATTTTCTATAGAACATAGTGTTTTATATATTTTCAAATTAAAGGGCGCAAGGGTTAATTTCGTGAAACTCAATTTTATAAATACAAATAAAAATAATTTTGTTAATTGTTGTTGGTATTTAAATAGTTTTATTAATATCGATCTGTTTCTATACTATGTTTTCATTTTATTGCATCTGCTTTTTTCCTGTAAAAACTTATTTAAATTCAGTACAGAAGTTGTCAAAATTCTTTGAACCTCGTATCATGTCGTATATCCGAGCTAATAATTGCTCCAGCAACTTAACCCTTTCATGCTCAATTCTTTATTCCAATATTTAAATTTGTATTTTCCTTTATTCTGTAATACAGGAATCAAGAAGTAATGTAATGAATGCATTTATAGCTTCCTATAAAGCATATCCTTAATAATCCACAACTACTCTCAAAAAAAAATCCCGTTACTGTGTTATATTTTGTATACAATTGTATACAATCTTGTAAACTACTAAAGCTATATCAACCAAACACTCTACAGTTGTTTCTTTTAGATATTCCAAAAATGGAGGAAATCGGATTAAGAAACCTTAAATTTCATCATAAAGAAGGTACAAAAGGGCTGCATTCAAATTGGTATACAAAAGTTGAAATGGGCGTGTCTCCGCCCACTTATGGGTCAAAAACCATATTTCCGAAACTACTCGACCAATTTCAGTGAAATTCGGTTCATAATATTTTCCTGGCATCCAAATGATATGTTGTGAAAATAGGGAAAATCGGTTCACAACACGCCTACGTCCTATATACCAGAACTGTGAAGTCAATCTGAAACGTTTACTTTACAATATATAAGTTAAGCGCTAGTGAAGATATGGGAACAGAACTTTGCACAAATACTGCATTTATAGTGTGGGATCGCCTTTCTAAAACTCGTCGAAATCAGATAATAAGATTTCAAAGCCCCATATATACAACATGAGGACCTTAGAGCTTCTAATAAATTTACCTTTTTTTGGGTGAGCATTTTTAGGTGCGCTCGCGACATGAGAAATTGTACATAAAAAATCAAGTTTATCAAAGCAATGTGGGCACATTTTAATGGACCTGAATTATAATAATATAGAAACTATATTCGAAGGAAGTGGTTTTATTTAAATGAGTAAATATTAGTAAATAGTAAATACAAAATTTATCAATTCTTATACACAATTTCAACAACTCTTACATCATCATTATCAGCATTTTCATCATTATTATCAGGATTTTCATCAAATTCTAAAACTGAAACAAAAGGTCTATTGTAACTAAAGTATGAAATGAACAATTTTGATTTAAATCTATATATATATATATATATATTGTGAATACTGCATCAATAGTAGTTTTGTATTTTGTTGTGCTAAGTTTGCGATCATTGGACATCGTTAAATAAAATTCTTCATATAAAAATTCAATTAATTACTGATTTTTGATATCTGGTAGATGGACCAGCGATTTGAGGAGGAACACTTTGTTGTACAAACGTTTGGTCAGTTGATAATTAATTTAACACTCTTCGCTTATCTCTGTATCGTTTACAATAATCTTTGTTCGCTTATTTCGCTAAGTCTGACTTATGTGGGTGTTTCTCTCTGTATCGATTATCATATTCTTTTCTTTTTTGTTTTATTTTCTCATTTCTTATTTTATTATTTCTACTTCATCCTCATAAGTGGAGTCATCTATCGAGTTTTTTCTTTTTCTTTTTAGCGCATCATTTGAATCATCTGCATCCATTTTCAAGACAAATCTATAATCAAAAATAAAAATTTAGATTTTTTTAAAGCTATAATTGTAGCTTATATATTTTTTCGGGTTTTCCTACTTTTCCGGCTTTCCGATAATTTTTAATTCTTAGCTGAAATGAGCATTGAGTTAATTTTCCTAATTTCCCAAAATTTCGAGATTTTCTGTAATTTTGTAAAAATTTATCAACTTCAAACTTTAAATGCAGCGCCTTTTTAAACGCTAGCGCCAAACTTGTAATGTAACTGTTGGTAAAATAGGAATTTGTCTCCCTATCCGAAGAAAGAGACAGCTGATATATACCTATGCGTATACTAATAGTATTGTACACTATTGTAAACATATATGTACGTATCATGTACGTAACAAAATTTACCAAATAAAATAATAATTTACTTAGGTGATGACGAGCAGCAGTTGTAATATTGTATGTAAAATATAGTAACACTATAGTATACAAAAGCACTACAACAATGTTTTTATTAATTCCATTAACACTTTAGATTTTTTTTTTTTTTACTTTTTGCTTTAGGCCACTTACATTGGGACTCAAGATTGAATCTTCCCCCGTATACTAGTCGCAGAGAAATGCTAGGTATAATATTCCTAGTAAAACTTCTGAATGGTTTAGTTTGTAGTTCATTCCTTTTGTCTGATATTATGTTTAATGTCCCATTGCGTTCATCCAGGCAGTTTAGACCATTATTTCTAAAATCTTCTAGAACAAATTTTGAGTTGACGAACCATTCCGCCGAATATGTCATGATTTTAATTCGCATTCCAGCACATTTGATTCATCTGACTCAATATTTAGTATTAAAAAAACTATTTTGTCTTCTCTTAATAAGTAATATTCAGAAATTTTTAACTTTTTGTTTTTATAAATTTTTAATTCTCAGCTGTTGAAATGTTTGTTTCTGTAGCTGAGCAGTTTGAGAACCGGACGCTTAAAAATCTCTTGCCTTTCTAGACTCGGCAAATTCCGGTCGTATGCGGACTGCGCCCCACGCGTCGGTTGGGCGGGAGGAGGGTAATCGTTTGGGTTAATAATAATAATAATAATAACACAACCATAACCATAGCAGCTACACAAGTCAAATGAAATATTTAAATAAATAAATTTTCCGTTTAATATTCATTTATAAAATAAATATAAAAAACTCTCAATCTCGTCTGTCGCGAAGGCACGAACGAATGCCCATGCAAAGAGCGCCTATAGTATACATTTATTATAAGAATACACGCGGAGTATATCTGTGTAAAATCTCATCTGCGCGAGAACGGCTGAAAATGCTCACCCACAAAAGTGCCCAACGCGCCATAAGAAGTTTTCACTTCAAAAATATAAGTCCCTCATATATTTTGAAGAAAGTCAAATATATTTTTTCTTCCAATAATGTGTCTCCGTACTAAAAATTTATGAAAACAAGTCATCACTTCTCCTAGCTCCCATATACCTATGTTATGTTTCCAACTTTCAATGGACTTTATACCATATATATGACGAATATGTGGGACATTTTGTGTCTAATATTAATAAAATTAAATAAATAAATTGCGAGAGTATAATATGTTCGGTTACACCCGAACTTAGCCCTTCCTTACTTAATTTTTCAAAATGGCAGCAAATACAGGAAACAGTATGTTATTGTGGCTGCCACTTTGTAAATCGCAGTTCACAATTCAATGATCAATTTAACAATAAATATAAGTGATAGGTATACAAAATTTTGTTTTGTGAGTTTTATTAGCAACTATGGTAAATAAAATGGATGACAATTTTTAATTTTTATTGTAAACATGCGCAAGCTATATAGCTTACTGCATAAGAATATGTTAATTCAACTCAGAGGCCAAGTATACGCTTAGACTTACGCGCGTTATGTAGTTTCAGCTTTAAATGTAATCTAAGGCGCCTGCTACACGTTCAGTATTTATCGTGATATTTCCAGTATCGCTATATTTATTGAACGTTTAGCATGCCATATTGATGGATCACGATCCATATCACAAAATATTCAATATATATTACGTCAATATTTATACGATGTTGTTAGTGTTTTCATAAGCAAAAATATTTAAAAAAAATATTTGTTTATTTTTTCGTATATTTTTTCATAAAATTTCGGAAGAAAACCTAAGAAAATCATGTTTGGCTATTGTTTTTGCTCCCACAGCAATTCATTATATGTATCCAATATTTGGACGATATCAAAAAACCTTTGGCAGATGAGTTGCATAGCTCTGGCAAATATTCTTCTGTAAACAGTATAATTCATGTTCATTTATTAGAATAAAGTTAATTTTAAAATTTTGGCACTGTTGTATTTCACCAATTCGGACTTGTAAATCACAAAATATGCTACACATTCAATATTTATCTCGCGATCCACGATCCGCGATCTGGATTTCAAAATATTTAAATATTTTGTGATATGGATCGTGATCCATCAATATTGCATGCTAAACGTTTAATTATGAGGTCGACTACGCAGACGCTGTTACTGGTATCCATACGATAGGGAAACTGGACGAATTATTCTTTTCTTGTATTAATGCAGTACCTCCACCGAGGAAAAGAGGATTTAATTGAAAAGCCATGCTCATTGTTGTCAGAAACGCCCAAGGAAGCAAAGAGCATTCACACCTTATATTGGACGGAAAAATTGGAGAAAATTGATCCAACCCAAAAGTTGTTTGCAGAAAAGGCAATCGATGATATTTTATTTGAAGCTGAATTGGGCACCTTGGGTTCAAGTACACAATCGCCGGTTGTTATTTACCACAAGACGTATTAACTAGCGACTCACAATATCCTCATCAATCTCTTTTTTCGAGTTTGAAGTAATAGACATGCATTTTTATTATAAGAATTAATTTAATTCCAATGATCTCTTAGTTATTTGTAATATGAAATATTCGTTTAAGTTATATATTATATGAAATGTACCTAAATTTGATTTTTTATTGAATAATAAAACGTATATTTATATAATCCTTAAGAACATATATTAATGCTTGGCATGTATCTTCAAAGCTTGACTAATTGACTGCCGCGACATAATGGCCGTAAACCTCTCGTTTTTAAAGTATCTGTAAAAAAATAATCGAGGTGGGAAATGAAAAGTAAATTATAGATACTTACGTTCCAGTTGCGAAATAATGCAGAGTAAGTGCTAATTTTTCCCTTACTGTAATTGCTTTCCTCATTACGGTGTCTTGCTTTTTTAAAAATGGGTCGACTAATTGCAGGAGGAATTCGAAATTGTCAATGGACATGCGGAAATAATTAAATCCGTCATTTCTTTATATAGAATAATTCTGTCCATTAAATTTAAATGAGTGAATTCTTCCCGATCTAGGAACCATTGTTTACTCCAATAATTTCTTTTAACTTTTTTTCAAAGATAAGGCAATAATAATAGCCAAACACGATTTTCTTCGGTTTTCTAGAGACATTTTATAAAAAACGTACGAAAATTAAATAAATGCTATTTTTAAATAATATTTCCGTGATAGCACGACTCGTATAAATATTGAATGTGTAGCAGTCTCGAAGCAATCCATCAATCTTCAATATGGAACGCGATCCAAATATCACGATAAATATTGAAGGTGTAGCAGGCCCCTAAGGCGCCGTTCAATATAATATTGCTAGACGTTCCATATTTATCTCGCGATCCACGATCCGCGATGGGGATTTCAAAATATTTAAATATTTTGTGATATGGATCTTGATCCATCAATATAGCATGCTAAACGTTCAATAAATATCGCGGTACAGGAAATATCACGATAAATACTGAACGTGTAGCAGGCGCCTAAGGGTTAGGTTTTGAAATTATTTCCGATCAGGACAGATAATTATTAAATAAAATGCCGTTATAAAAAAAATAGGAGATATATAAAAGATAGGCGTGTCTGCAGTTTTGCTTAGCAAATTTTATTAAAAATTCAATGATTTGTTTTTCTTTTCGTTTTGTTTCGGAAAACGGTAAACTTTACAGCTACTATTTTTGTTTAATCTCTCTAGTTACTGAAACGACATAGTGATACCGTTTAACCCTGCGAATGCCAATTCATACAGCATTCCGACAAGGCTTGAAATTCGCAATGGAATAACGATTAAAGCGTCAACTGAAATGAAAAATACCCTCTGCAAGTAGCGACGGATGTACTCGTAAAACACCTAAGGGTGCAACACTTCAGTTGATGCGCTTAGATTCATTCTATCCTTTGGCTGCTCTTTAGTTGTTCATTTGATTGCGCCTGTGCTTAAAGGACGCGCCCGATGTGAGTTGATAAGCTTGCTTAGTCTTTTATTGAATATGGTGTAGTGCGGTTACAAAAATACAGTTAATTTAAGATATTAACACATATTGCTTATAATACTTATATAAATTGTGCAATATAGTATTTGGAAACTTAAAATAAAAAGGATTCGCTGTTGAAATAAAATAGTTACAATTAATAATGCATTGTATATTCACAATCACACGTTTATTAATAATAGAATTTCTGCGGAATAGAAAAAGGAAAGCATTTATAATGGTGAAAATCGATTAGCTCTGCCGAAATAGTTATACATAACAAAGTGAATCGTTGGTCGGGCCGCTTAAATCACAAACCAGAACAATTATTATATACTTCCACTTATGTATGTGTATATGTGTCATTTAACAATTAATCGTTACCAAATAAAAATTATGCAAATTTATTGGAGTAAAAATCTTGTGCAGAATGTGAAATAATTTTCCTTTAATAATTATGTATTTAACAAAGAAGAAGGAAAAATGAATGCATACGTAATACAAGTGTAGTGTGTACATATATACATATGCTATATATATATGCAATACTAAAAATACATATGCAATAGTAAATGCATACATACACACACAAGTAAGTTTTTAATTTCTACGCAATGTTTCTACAATAAATAATAAGTATTTAAAGACAGCTTCATTCATAAATAAATAAATAAACTCAACAATTTCGTGCTGAACATACATCAATATAAATAAAAAGAACATAGCTGTATTACTTTTATGCACATAATCCAAGGTGCATTTTTAGTGTGGATTACAAAAGTCAAAATATAGAAAAAAATTTTTTGTTATATTCTTTCTCAATCTCTATGTACATATATGAAGAGTTTGTATGCCGAAGCGTATGTAAGCGCTGTGCGTGTGTACGAGTACATATTACCGTATTCGTAAAGCACGTGATACGAAAGGATACACACATACTCGTACACAGTAAAGTGCGTATTTGAATATTATATAAATAACAGCAAACAGTTAACGGTTTGACAACAAGGTTGATAACTATTATCAGAAGTGTGGAATGCAAACGAAATGTTTTGGTAGTTCCTTCCTCTAACTGTGTAGTATTCAAATGCGAGAAGTAAAGGTTAATTAAAAGTGAATGCTTTTCAAATCGAATGAACATGTTTGTGATTAAAATTTAATTTATTTTTATTAATTTTTAATATATTGCATGCAACACAAAACGAAAGTAATTCTCAATAGGCAACGACTCAGCCTAAATATCTGTATACTTTCTAGTTTTTTTAATAATGAAAATGCAACATATAACCTGGCGCGAAGAACACTTTTGTTTGTGATTAGTGGTTTATTTTTAAAATGTGAACATCTTTATCTTTATCCTTAAATAGCGAAATAAAATTTTATTTAAATCAAAAATTACACATCGGTTTACACTTACATATGTATATGTAAATGAAATGAGAATTGAATATCCAGTGGTTGATGGTCAATGTCAAAAGTCGCTGACTTCCTAGCCAAAATTCACTGAAAGCAGTCAACTTCGCTGTTATTGTAAAGTATTTTGAATAATGTTTATAGAATCATTAAACAATTTTGTGACAAGTACATAAAATTATAAAAACGACCAGAGCTTGTAAAATCTCAAATAATTTTTATAGCAAGTGGCAAACAATATTCTCCAATTAATTTGGGCTGGATAAGAATCCGAATATGTAAGTTAATATGCCCGGACTGACGTTTCTGTCGCATGCTGTATGCTAAATTTTTGTTTCTTTATATTTCAAGGAAGCTTTTTTGGGATTTTTTTTATTTTGAGGTGCACCGATTTCGGTTGCACACAGAAACAGCACACTCTTTGAATTCTGCAAAGAAGCAAACGTTTATATGAAAAAAGGAAAAAAAATAATAATGTAATTCATATTAGCAATTTGATATTTCGTTGTTAAGTTCGAATTGTGACATCAGCTTGATTTCCACCAGTTTCTTGCATCTACTTCCTGGAGGGGAATACCATGCTTACTTAATTCCTGTCCAAAATAATTTTTACATTTTATTTTACCCAATCTTCACTTTTAAATCATTATATCACTTTAATGTAATTAATTATATATATATATAGTACACTTTTAATGTTTTTTGGATATAAGTGGTTTTTCTCGCCTGATGCTTCCATAGGGGAGAGCATCATTGAGTAGTCTCCTGGATACATTTAAGCCAAATTTTCATTTACATATGTCACCAATAGTGTCCGAGGAGTCAAATATATCAGCCTTGCAGTTTCTCTCAATTGTTCGATCAACATTGGAACTGGTTTTATGTGGAGGAGCCTTCCGGCATTTATTTTCTATTTATGTGTCTGGACCATAATTGGCTAAATTAATAGCATTTTTGGTGAACATTTCACTAATTGTGCAATTTGAGAATAACTTTCTTGAACAACTTTCGATTTTGAACTGAGTAATGATAAAAAAATGCTATTTCTCTGAACAACTGCATATGCTATTTATTACACCCTGCTAACAACAAAAAACTAAGTGCTTTCGCCATTTCGGACAACATGACCTAGCTAGCGTAGCCGCAGTATTTTTAATCGCAGAACTATACCAATTTATGTCGTATGTATAACTCGTACAGCTCATCGTCCCATCGTCTGCGGCAGTCACCGTTGCCAATATTGAAAGAACAATAAATTTGCAGTAAAACTATTCTCTCGAAAACACCTACTGTGTACTTATTAGTTTATCCAGCATCAGGTTAAAGAAATCACACGATAAAGAGTCGCCCTGCCAGAAACCTCGTTTGGTACCGGACAGTTCGGAGCGAATCCGATGAGGTTTTAAAAACGCTGTCCGCCATATTGGTTTTCTGGGTAATGTCAACACCCAGATCTAATGGGGTTAAATGGACATCGGATTTGAATTCAGGGACCCCAAAAACATAAGGCACATAGCAAGACCCCCCACTTAATTTTTATGTGGCTTTGTAAATTTCGTTATTCTAGTGAACTTTATGTGGGCCAAATTGTGTGTTATCTTAATCAATTAAAAATTAAATAAATAAATCGAGATATCACATAATGCATATTGTACGCATAAAAGACTATATCAGACAGTAACTACTTTACTACATTTATATTTACATACATTTACGTACATACATACATATATACAAAAAAATTTGTCCACATCTTGCCATTGCTTTGTATTAATAGTTATCTGTGAATACCATCGATAGAAGTACTGCATTAATTCACACTTATTGCATTTAAGCCCACTGCTTATAAAATAAGAATCATGTAAACATATTCGGACGAGTAATGTTAACATACGGGCATATGTACGTACCATATGTTCTTATTCATTAATACAATATAAAAATAAATAAATATAATAGATTACACACAGACTTGATATCATTTTTTATAAGATAATTAATCGCTGTTCAATGACATTTTATTATTAATAAGTTTTGGTAATTTGACACTGAATAGAAAGAAACGAAAGACCTGATAACGTTCGACCAATTTAAGTTTATTTTCAGATTTGCAATAAGTTGTTGAACACAATTTATCTTTTTTCTACTGATAACATGTTCTATGGCTTTTGTTGCTGTCGCTATGCCTGATATTAAAAGAAAAGCTAAATTATACCATTTTAAATTTCGCCTCATTACATAGAACTACTGCGAAAAAGTGAAGAATAGAAGTAGAATAAATCAAATTCAGCTCATTAAAAATAATGAAGTTTTCGTTTGTGCTACAGCATTGCTGGTTAATTTATTTGAATCTAGTTTTGGCAGTCATCTCAAGTGATTTAACAATACAATCCAATACAACAACATCACAGGCAACCACGTCTTGTCCCTCGCTCCAGAACGCGGACGCATTAACCCAAACGCAATTGATTTTTGAACTTACAGCTCCATGTCGCTATGATAAATTTGAAAGACCATTTTCATTACTTGAAAATAACTCTGTAGCCGATCAACCATTAAATATTTATGTACGGATCTATATTACTGATATACAAATAATTAATTCCGATAATGTACAGTTTAAAATATTTGGTTTTCTACAAATTCATTATATGGACAATCGATTGGCATTTGGAGACTATGCTCCAAAGCGCCTACAACCGATATTTGGCGACGCACAATTGCTTGATCATATTTGGGTTCCACATATATTGTTCGGTAATGAAGAGAATTCCGCTATCTTAGGAACAAGTGATAGTGATATTTTATTAGTGATAAAACCGGATGGTTTCTTGAGTATTTCATCCCGAATACAAACAACATTATCTTGTTCGGTAGCATTAAACAAATTCCCCTTCGACGATCAACAATGCTCTGCGATTATAGAAAGTTGGATGTACAATTCTTCTAATGTAATATTACGCTGGGATGACGAAAATCCTATCGGTTTTGATCAAAACACACACCTAATGCAGTACGATTTACTATATTATTGGCGCAATGAAACAATCATACAAACCACAAAAGGAGATCTACGATACACGCTGCTGGGAGGCAACTATAGCTCAATAAGTTTCACCGTTTATTTAACTCGCGATTCGCTGTTTTATACATTTGATTATTTTTTACCTTCCATTATGCTTGTTTGTATTTCTTGGGTTTCGTTTTGGCTTCAAGCTGATCAAACCCCAGCTCGTACCTTATTAGGTACAAGCACCATGCTCTCACTCTTTACCTTAACTTCTTATTACGAGAAAAAATACGAAGGAAAAAGCCACGCAGAATTTTTTGAAATTTGGTTTTTCGGTTGTACGTTCTTTATATTTGGTAGTCTAATGGAATTCGCCTTTGTAAATACTATATGGCGACGAAATAGAGGATTGACTCTGAAGAAAGTCAATAGTAAATATATTTTAAAATCGACACTAACCCCGAAAGTTATACAACAAAGTAAGAGCTATGATTGTGAGATAGATGGTCGTATACATATCTTTAATGGGAATATTTATGATATATCTACGAATAAAGAGCATATCAAGCCGTCAGAAGCCGATTTAAATATAAACGATAATAAAAACCTTCAAGCTTCTAATGATTCATGGGCGACGATGACACCGCATGAGGTTTCTCTTTGGATAGATCGTAAAGCAAGATTTGTATTTCCATTATTGTTTATAATATTTAATGCTGTTTATTGGACATTCGTTTTTTGTCTGTAGTTCGGGAATCCTATATTATTTGCTAAACACTTACGTTCTGTAAAGAAATTAGTTTTATTTCATACTTTCTATTTAATATTAATATCCGTCAATAAAGATAATTGAGAAGCAAGAAAGCACTACATTGCTCTTTAATATTAAATGTACTTCCTCCCTCTAACTAATTAAATATAAGGCATTGTAAAACTATGACTCTTTGATACACTATTCACTAAAAATATGAATTTTGTGAAGTTATATTATGAAATATGTAGAAGTTTGTACCTATAGGAGAGAGAGAGAGTGATAATACACTCTCATAATTCAGCAATAATGAATACGCGTATACAACGTGCCTGGCAACACGACATTTAAAATACAGTAGAAACTCGATTAACCGGACAAATTGTTGTCGATAGGCATTCGGATAATAGAAAATCTGGAAAATCGAATGTATGAAGAAAAACAAATAGATATCAACGAAAATCAATGTTTATTAAGAAATGAACACTTACTTATGTATGTACATATTTTCTTTTCAAACTCATTCAAGTTTATTTTCATAGGGACCAATGAACAAATGAGTAAAATCAAATTGTTACTATACACTCATTTGAGTCATAAATTGACGGTACATATAAGCGTAGAAATACTATGAGTTTTTTTTTTGGTTTGGTGGAAATGAGTCTTAGACATTTTTGATATTAGTATTAGTACTCATTTGCACTAATTTGTTTGGCTCATGAGTTAGTGCACTAATTTCATTAGTACACAATGCAGATCTCTGGTACATATAAATTGGTCGCGGTTGGTAGTCCGGATAATCGCGCATCCGTATAACTGAGGGCCGGATAAACGAGTTTCTGCTGTAGATGTGTAGTTGACGCTGACCGTATAAATATACATTTCTTTATTTATTGGATCTGCTTTTATAACCTAACAATAAGTTATAAAATCTTAAATATATTTATAAACACTTTTTTGTTGAAACGTGGCTCTTTAGTATGCGGCATATCTCTTCTTTTTAGGCGTGGTTGATCGCAGGAATGTACCTAAGCATTAGCCAATGCGTTTTGGTGATCCCGGAATTTAGATACATATGTACATATATATTTCATACTGCTGACCTCAACTTCTTTCTTTACCATAGGGATACTAAAATCTTTAAGAATATTTCCATTGCGCATGTACCATAGTGAACATCTGATTGTTCTAAGCATTTTCGATTGGAACCTTTGTATTATATCAATGTTAGTCGCACAGGTCGTATCCCACAGTTGAATGCCATATGTACATACAAAGCGGCTTTATGACCGCATTGTATAAAAGCACTTTGTTGTCTAGGCTAAGTTTAGAGTTTTTATTTAAAAGCCAATTTAAATTTGCAGCCCTTATCTTAATGCATGTTATTTTACTAGATACATATATGTTTTCTCCACGTGAGCCTTCTATCTAATAGCTTCGACATACGAGCAAAATCAATGGGCATTAAAAAGGCGCATAGAAATTTTATGGTGACAGACGGCAGACTTGTGCATTTTGTCAGCTGTAAACAAATCTATCAGCACATTTTAGTCGATAGTTATCGTTGTTCTTGTTGAAATCGTTCTATGTTTGCTTTTGGCCATCTAAAAACATTTAAATTAGTTATTGTAAATATATTTGCACATAATTTGCAAAATAGAAACATAAATCATTTGTTTACGATTTCTTCTTCTTCTTTGTATCAATCAGAATTCATAATAGAAAAAATCGACAATTTTTGGGCAGGATTGCCGGCTCCAATTCGGAAAATTCAGCTAAATGCACTTTTGTTCATTCACATTTATACGCCAGTTAGATAGCCATTCTTCGACAGAACTTAAGTGCTCCGCTAGTATTCTTCATGTTATAATGGGGCATTTGTTACGGCATACTAAAGCTGTGTCATTATATTAGTTTAACATCTCAACGAATATATCATTGAATTATATGAATTATAATATATTTGAAAAGGTGAATTGCCAGTATGTCTGCCAAGGAGAAAGTTCCTAGATGATTTCACATCTCCTTTCACTATAAAGGATAATTTCACTTATCTTCTGATCATTCTCCTGTACTAATAAAGTTATGCGAACAGCCCATGATAGTTGAGCCGAAAGTTTCTCTAACAACTCATAAAACAAACTGGTTGAAATATAGAAAATATATCAGTAGCCACATTAACATAGATTTAAAAATAAATACAGGAAGAGATATTGATAAAAGTATAGAAGAATTTAATGATGTAGTAACTAATGCAGCTGTCTTGGCAACACCGAAAGGAAACATTAAGGTTTTTAGAAACATGACTAATAATGGATAGAAAAAAGGCGAGCTAGACGCGAATGGCAGATACATCGCTCTCCTTCTACTCAGCTTCAACTGAAGTCTGCTGTACGTAAGTTAAAAAAGCGCTTAAACGCGAGGAAGAATACAGCACTGAAAATTATATAAAGAAACTGTGTCCAAATTCTATCAAGCAAAACTCTCTTTGGAAAGCCCAAAAGTGTCTTAAGCCACCGGTAGATTCCAACATGCCTATAAGACAGACAAATGGTAATTGAGCACGAAGTGACGAAGATAAGGCAAATTGTTTTGCAAATCACCTAGAAAAGGTATTTCAATCAAATTGCCCAAAGAACACTTTTAAGTTGCCAATCATCCACAATACCGCAAACGAGTCGCTTGGGCCTATTAAGACTTCAACTACTGAAATTGTTAGTATCATAAAAGAGCTTAATCGAAAAAAATCGTCAGGCCACGATAATATTACTCCAAAAATGCTAATTGAGTTACCAAATATTGCTTTAACAGTGCTCTCCTTGCTCTTTAATGCAATTTTTAGTTTCGGATACTATCCTATTTCATGGAAAAAGTCGCAGATAATCATGATAGATAAACCGGGAAAAGATCTGACACAGCCGTCTTCATACAGACCAATCAGTCTTCTACCTTGTCTTTCTAAAATATTTGAAAAAGTGTTACTATCAAAGATGTATCCATTCCTTCATGAAAATAGTGTAATACCAACGCACCAATTCGGTTTTCGTGCAAAACATGGCACTGTAGAGCAAGTAAATAGAATAACTAACGAAATTAGGAAGGCATTCGAACATAGAGAGTACTGTTCTGCTATATTTCTAGATGTGGCTCAGGCGTTTGATAAAGTGTGGCATGAAGGACTTTTGTATAAGATTAAAAAGAGTTTACCTTTCCAATTGCATAAAACCTTGGAGTCCTATTTAAAAAATAGAAAATTTGCTCTAAAAGTAGGTAATTTTATACATATCTGATGAACGTTCAATAAGGGCTGGAGTACCACAGGGCAGTGTTTTAGGTACAACTCTATACATCATATATACAGCTGATCTTCCAACTGCTAATAATGTTTTGACATCAACTTTTGCGGATAACACAGCTTTAGTGAGTCGTAACAAATGCCCCATTATAGCATCAAGAATATTAGCGAAGCACTTAAGTTCTGTCGAAGAATGGCTAGCAAACTGGCGTATAAATGTAAATGAACAAAAGTGCAAGCATGTTACATTTTCCCTAAGACCAAAAATGTGCCCGGCAGTAAAAATGAACAATATTCTAGTGCCTCAAGCGAATGAAGTTACCTATCTTGATATTCACCTAGATAGAAGGCTTACGTGGAGAAAACATATATCTAGTAAAATAACGTGACTTTTAAATAAAAACACTAAACTTAGCTTAGACAATAAAGTGCTTTTATACAATGCGGTCATAAAGCTGATTTGGATGTATGGCATTCAACTGTGGGGTACGACCTGTGCTACTAATATTGATATAATACAAAGGTTCCAATCGAAAATGCTTAGATCAATCACGTGCTCACCATGGTACATGCGCAATTAATATATCCATAAAGATCTTGGTATCCCTATGGTAAAGAAAGAAGTAGAGGACAGCAGATTGAAATATTTATCTAAACTCCGTGATCACCCAAACCCATTGGCAAATGCTTTAGTACATTCCTGCGATCAAACACGCCTAAAAAGAAGGGATATGCCTGCGTACTAAAGAGCAACATTTCACCAATACAGCTCAATCACTTGGTTGAGCTTGTCTAGTTTTTAAATAGATTTAAGATTTTATAACTTGTTGTTAGGCTTAAAAACAAGCAGATTCAATAAATAAGGAAATATTGAAAAAAAAACTATAAAGCTTTGACAACTTGTGCTTAGCAAGACAGTAATGGCCGGTTTCACAGTCCATACTTAAGTTGTGCTTAAGATAAAATAGGGAAATAGTGTTTTATAGTTCACACTTAAATTATACTTAAGTACTGAAAATGGGAGACTTAAGCAGTGCTTGAGTAACAGCGGATTTTTGTTTTGAATTGTTTTGAATTTTCAGTTATTTGTGAAAAGAAGAATAATAAGAAATAATATATTATTTTTTGTGAAAAAATATGGAATCGGATTGGGATTGTGGTTTTGACAGTCCAAAAAAAATACTGCTCTCAAAACCTTTTTATATACAAGATGGGAAGATGCAGAGCTATTTCGTAATAGAAAAAGTATTTTTTCCATCAACGTCCAGACGTTATGTGATAGTAATCTTCGCATCATAGACATCGTTGCACAGTGGCCTGGATCAACTCACGATGCTACTATTTTCCGTAACTCTCGGATTCGTTGTCGATTAGATTCCGGAGAGTTTGGTCCTGGAATAGTTGTTGCAGACAGTGGTTATGAAAATAACCACTTCGTGATTACACCATTAATGCATGTCAATACGACTGCAGAAAATCTTTTTAACGAGTCTCATATAAGGACTCGGTATTGTGTCGAGCGGTCATATGGAGTCTGAAAGCGTAGGTTTTCGGTATTATCACTGGGCTTGCGCTTGCACCTAGCAAAAACTCAAAGCATTATTGTTGCAACAGCAGTATTACACAACATCTGCTGCAATAATCGCGATATAGTAATAATCGCACTGCTGAAAGTCATACAATTAATAATGTTACAAGAAAATGTTTAATAGATAGTTACTTCTGTTTATTGTAATTTAATATATACGTTTATAATTTTACATAGATTTTTATTTTATTTCATTCTTCCAGCTCCTTTTTTTCAGTTCTAAATCTAGTGTTAAAATTTTCATTTCCAAATCATGTTTTTCTTTCATCAACTTCATTGATAAGTTGTTACTTTCTTCTAATAACTTCATTCTTTGTTTGTGCTCCGCATATATTATTTTTATTTCCGCTAAATATAAAACTTCCGTCCATTTTGCTTTCATATCTGCTATATTTGTCCAATCATTTTTTTTCGCAGATCTTTGTGGTTTTTCTTCAAATTTTAGTTTTGAATTTTTTGATGTTTTGAAATTGCTTGGATCATATTTGCTCCAAAGCTGGTTGGATTCAACGTTTAATGTAACGTTGTCGGATTCTAAAAGATAGATTTCTTTGTAATTTTTCTGGTAATTTTTCACTTTAACATTCTTTACCATTTATTCCTTTATCAATTTCCACTTCAGTCGTGTTTTCGAAATTCACTATGCTTTCTAATATATCTTCCTTCAATATCACGGATTCTATTTTAGAGAATTGATGATAAAATCATGCGTTTGAAATATAATGGAAATAAAATCAAGTGAATAAACTTACTGTTAATATTTACTGCAATTACATTATTGTCATACACACTCTGCATGCCACTAACTTGCTGCTCATGCAACACATTCAAAAGCTTTTCATCAAATTCAGTTAACATTTTCTTTGATGGTGGTCCTCCTCCAGTTAAATAAAGAGATCTTTTATCATCTGTAGGTCGCTTTTTAACCTCTCTTTTCAGATTAAGATACTTTTTCTTCAATGTTTTTTCACTGCGATGGCAGCCAGATGGACACTGTGAATTAAAATCCTCTTCGATGCGCTTCCATGCGACGTCTTTTTTAGCGTTCGAGCAAGCATTCGATGACAGCTTCATACTTTGCCACCAGTACCGATTGGTGCTCCGACTCGCTGGCAGTGAAATTCGGGGTTCTTTTGTTATTTTCATCCATTTCCGATAAAACTTTGCACGCAAATTTTTATATTGTCTGTTATAATTTAAATATTTCAAACATATTTTTATGGATGACATTTGTAAAACATATGTTTCTCATAACGTTGCCATATATCAAAATAAAATTTTATAGAAATTAAGCATTGACTGTGAAACAAACGACTACTCAGTCTGCAACAATGCTTAGCTAAGATTTTATTTGGACTTAAGTATGGACTGTGAAACCGGGCATTAGTCTCTATCAGACAATGATCAGTCAGCACTCGTTTGATACTTTGCTAAAGGAAAGGAATTCGAAGGAACCCTTACGCTCTATTACGGGCCGAAAGGATCCAGCGTTTGCGGAGCTCACGCGAAGTCTGTATGTCCAGCGTTCGAACGCAAGTTGAATTCCGATTTTTTCCCAGTCCAACGACAATGTGGATTAGGTCTCCTTTCTTGTAACTTTATCGGATTAGTAGTCGTACAAATATAAGTCGTATTGTTGATTCACCTTCAAAGTAACAGAAAGCTGGAGTTAATTTAGAGCTTCCAATAGAAGACTCCCTCTCCCATTTCTCCTCATAGGCATGTGTGCAGAAAACAAACTACCAGAAGTCGGCTTCGCGGGGTTTAATATTGATGGTCTGAGAATGAGGGTACATTGTAGAGCTCTTGGTATTCGACTAATCGACTAACCGAATTAACCGAATAGGGCATTATTCGAATAACAATATTCGGTTTGCACTATTCGGTTAATTCGGTTAGTCGATTAGTCGAATACCAAGAGCTCTACAATGTACCCTCATTCTCAGACCATCAATATTAAACCCCGCGAAGCCGACTTCTGGTAGTTTGTTTTCTGCACACATGCCTATGAGGAGAAATAGGGCATTATTCGAATAACAATATTCGGTTTGCACTATTCGGATAGTCGTCAGTCATCGACTATTCGATTAACCGCTCATTTTCGACTATTCGGTTAACCGTTCGTTGTCGACTATTCGAATAGAGAAAGTCCATTCCATTTTTTTATGACTGTCATACCTACACTGTTGTTGTTTCACATGCAAAATTAAAATATGACTGATACAACACTGCGTGGTATGTTTCTTGAGTTCGCTATTCTATACCCCTACCCACTTGCTGCCGAATTTTTTCGGTTTTTTGCGGCATATGCCTAGTACTGCAGTAACCGGTTACTTTTTGGAACCGGTTTTTTTTGGGACACACTCGTGGCAGTGTGGGCGGTCGGTGGGTGGGGCTTTGGGGCAAAACTTCGACGAGTGGGTAGTCGGGTTTCTGCGAAGAACCGGTTTTTTGGGTCGGTCAGTGGTCAGTTTTGCTCGTGCCCTTCTGCTCGAACACTTCTCAACCGATTTATACCGCAAATTGTATATATCGGGAAAATACGGACATATGTATATCTAGTTTTGGCCTTATCAAAAATCGCTATGTTTTTTTTTCATTTATTCGAATAGTGGCAGTATAACTATTCGAATAACCGCAGTAGAACAACTAACCGAATAGTGCTAACCGGTTAATATTCGTACGAACGGTTACAAACCGGATATTCGAATAATCGGTTTTCAGGTTAATCGAATAATTTTAAGAGCCCTAGTACATTGTACATATATTAAGGTGTTCAGAGGTTGAAAACAAGATTTTTAATATCTACAGTCATATACTTCTTTTAAACATTCAGTTTATCAAAAATAAATATTTAAATAGTATTTTGTGAATTATTTTATAAATAACGAGAACTCAGCCACCTAGTCCTTTAATAATTCCCATCGATACCAATGGGAGGTCAAGTACTTCCCCCCACATTCGATGTCTACAGTTTGTGTCGCGGAAAACGACGACGTTACTACGCCTTGCCTCCAGCTCAGTCATCTTCAGAACACATACATTGATTATTAAAACTTGGCCGGTCAAGAGACCATTTTTTTTAAAGGTTACCAAGCAAAAGTAGTTAAAATAGTTATTATATTCTCATGTGTATCAAGCGTGTTAACTTCTTTTTATAGCAACGGTTCAATTCTGAAAGAGAGTATGTAAACAAAATATTTTTATACTCTCGCAATAAAAATTGCTAAGAGAGTATTATAGTTTTGTTCGCCTAACGGTTGTTTGTAACACCTAAAACTAAAAGAGTTAGATATAGAGTCATATATACCAAAGTGATCAGGGTGACGAGTAGATTTGAAATCCGAATGTCTGTCCGTCCGTCCGTCTGTCCGTCTGTCCGTCTGTGCAAGCTGTAACTTGAGTAAAAATTAAGATATCTTGACGAAATTTGGCACAAATATTCCTTGGCTTCATAAGAAGATCAAGTTCAAAAATGGGCGGAATCGGACCATTGCCACGCCCACAAAATGGCGAAAACCAAAAACACATAAAGTGTCATAACTAAGCCATATAAAAAGATATAAAAGTAAAATTTGGAATAAAGGATCGCACTAGGAGGGGGCATATTTGGATGTAATTTTTTTGGGGAAGTGGGCGTGACCCCGCCCACAAATCGGTTATTTGTATTTAACTCGCAAACTAATAAAGCTATATAAACCAAACTTTCTGCAGGCGGTTCTCTTACATACCCCACCACACCCCATGAAAATAGTTGAAATCGGATAATAACCACGCCCACCTCCGATACAAAGGTTAGGTTGAAAATTACTAAAAGTAGGTTAACTAACTAACGAAAAACGTCAGAAACACTAAATTTTGCAGAGGAAATAGCAGAATGGAGCTGTACTCATATTTTTTTACAAAATGGAAAATGGGCGTGGCATCGCCCACTTATGGGGCAAAAACCATATCTCAGGAACTACTCGACCGATTCGAATGAAATTCGGTATATAATATTTTCTTGACACCCTGATGACACGTGTGGAAAATAGATGAAATCGGTTCACAACCACGACAACTTCCCATGTAACTCAATTTTGAAATCCATCTTTTTCCTTCACTTTATAATGTGAACATAAGGAACCAATGAAGATAACGGAATAAAACTTTACACAATTAGTGCATATCATCTCTGGCTTCATTTGTGAAAAAATTGTCGAAAACGGACCATAACTTTTCAAGGCCCCAGATATCGAACATGTTGAACTCAGCGCCTAAGTATAAATTTTAACCGAAAATATGGGTCAATCTCTCAGATATCTCAATTTAATTCAGAGGAAATTGTTTTCTTCTAATAGTGTGTCTCTGTTCCAAAAATTATTAAAATCGGGTCGTAACATTTCCATATACCTCATTGTAGGTTTTTCAAAAGTATCTTCTCCTAGCTCCCATATACCTAATTATAGGTTTTTCAAAAGTATGGTTAGCTTTATTCCGCATATATGTATTGGTTAAATTTCTTCAATAAATTGCGAGAGTATAAAATGTTCGGTTGCACCCGAACTTAGCCTTTCCTTACTTGTTTTGTTAATTTTTGTTCAAACATAATTTAGTTATATTATCGCCTTCTATCGCCTAATAACTTTTTAAGTTTTAAATATTTTCTATATTAGACTAGTTATCCTTACTATAAAATACTACTGAGAACTAAGTTATATAGTAAACTACCTTTTGGCCTGGTTTGGTGACATACCTTATAATAATAATATAATAATACTTATAATATAAGCAGTTTTCAACTCAAATCAACTTATATATTTTTGACGACTGAGTTATCACAACAGAAAATGAAAGAGTTTGTTGTCTGGTAAATACAAAATTATATAATTTCCTTATAATATCGGAACACAAGGCTCTCATGAGTAATCGTTAAACGAATGGACGAAAACACAAAATACTGCAAATCTTTCTACATATCGTAGTTTCTTTGTATTAAGAGTGAGGTGTAGTCACCATCGATAAAATTGTTCCAGTAATTCACACATAGTACATTTACAGTAATCCCCGCTTAAGTGCCCTTCTTAACATGCAAGACTTTTGAGACACTAAACGGGAAAGGCACTTAAATAAATCCCGCTTAAATGCCTGAAGGTACTTACCAAGTTTTTTCTCAAATATTTCGATCTAATATTTTTATATTATTTTATATAGGGTTACATATACCAAAGTGATCAGGGTGAAGAATGGAGTTCAAATCCGGATGTCTGTCTGTCTGAAGATGGGTAAAATCGAGAACCAAAAACACATAAAGTGCCATAACTAAGCCATAAATAAAGCTATGGATATAAAATTTGGTACAAAGGATCGCACTATGAAGGAGCATATATGTATGTGATTGGCGTTGAACCGTTTAGCCGGTTATAGCAGAATCGATGAGAGCGCGCCACTCATATCTTTCAGCATATTTGGATGCAATTTTTTTGGAGAAGTGGACGTGGCCCCGCCCTCAAATAGGTTTTTTGTATATATCTCCCAAACCAATAAAGCTCAATAAACCAAACTTTTTGCAGCCGTTTCTTTTAGCCATTTCTGTATATTCCAAAAATGAAAGAAATCGGATAATAACCACGCCCACCTCCCATACAAAGGTTAGGTTGCAAATTACTAAAAGTAGGTTAACTCACTAACGAAAAACGTCATAAACGCTAAATTTCACATAAGAAATGACAGATGGACCCAGATTTTTTTACAAAATGGAAAATGGGCGTGGCGTCGCCCACTTATGAGCCAAAAACCATATCTCAGGAACTACTCTACCGATTCAATGAAACTTGGTTTGTAATAGTTTCTTTACATCCCAATGATATGTTGTGAAAATAGGCAAAATCGCTTCACAACAACGCCTACTTTCTATATATCAGAACTTTGAAGACGATCTGAATCGTTTACTTTACAATATATAAAGTAAGCAATAGTGAAGATATCGATGCACTTAAGCGGGGATCACTGTAATACCCATGGCATATAAAAGAATATCATGTAAACGTACTTGGGCATGAGTACATATGTATGTAAGTACCATACGCTCTTCACTTATAAATTAATATATAAATAAATATAATAGATTACACACAGACTTGATATAATTTTCTATAATATAATTAATCGCTGTTGGATGACATTTTATTATTAATAAGTTTTGGTAATTTGACACTGAATAGAAGGAAACGAAAGACCTGATAACGTTCAAGCAATTTATGTTTATTTTCAGATTTACAATAAGTTGTTCAACGCAATTTATCTTTTTTCTATTGATAACATATTCTATGGCTTTTGTTGCTGTCGCTATGCCTGACATTAAACGAAAAGCTAAATTATACCATTTTAAATTTCGCTTCAATACATAGAACTACTGCGGAAAAGTGAAGAATAGAAGTAGAAAAAATAAAATTCAGCTCATTAAAAATAATGAAGTTTTCGTTTGTGCTACAGCAGTGCTGGTTAATTTGTTTAAATCTAGTTTTGGCAGTCATCGCAAGTGATTTAACAATACAATCCAATACAACAACATCACAGGCAACCACGTCTTGTCCCTCGCTCCAGAACGCGGACGCATTAACCCAAACGCAATTGATTTTTGAACTTACAGCTCCATGTCGCTATGATAAATTTGAAAGACCATTTTCATTACTTGAAAATAACTCTGTAGCCGATCAACCATTGAACATTTATGTGCGCATCTATATTACTGATATAAAAGTATTCAATTCCGATTATGTACAGTTAAAAATATTTGGATTTCTACAAATTTATTATATGGACAATAGATTGGCATTTGGAGACTATGCTCCAAAGCGCCTACAACCGATATTTGGCGATGCACAATTGCTTGATCGCATTTGGGTTCCACATATATTGTTCGGTAATGAAGAGAATTCCGCTATCTTAGGAACAAATGATAGTGATATTTTATTAGTCATAAAATCGGATGGTTTGTTGAGTATTTCTTCCCGAATACAAACAACATTATCTTGTTCGGTAGCATTAAATAAATTCCCCTTCGACGATCAACAATGCTCTGCAATTATAGAAAGTTGGATGTACAATTCTTCCAATGTAATATTACGCTGGGATGACGAAAATCCTATCGGTTTTGATCAAAACACACACCTAATGCAGTACGATTTACTATATTATTGGCGCAATGAAACAATCATACAAACCACAAAAGGAGATCTACGATACACGCTGCTGGGAGGCAATTATAGCTCGATAAGTTTCACCGTTTACTTAACTCGCGATTCGCTGTTTTATATATTTGATTATTTTTTACCTTCCATTATGCTTGTTTGTATTTCTTGGGTTTCGTTTTGGCTTCAAGCTGATCAAACCCCAGCTAGGACCACATTAGGTACAAGTACCATGCTCTCACTCTTTACCTTAAGTTCTTATTACGAGAAAAAGTTCGAAGGAAAAAACCACGCAGAATTTTTTGAAGTTTGGTTTTTCGGTTGTACGTTCTTTATATTTGGTAGTCTAATGGAATTCGCCTTTGTAAATACTATATGGCGACGAAATAGAGGATTGACTCTGAAGCAAGTCAATAGTAAATATATTTTAATATCGACACTAACTCCAAAAGTGATACCACAATCTAAGAACTGTGATTGCGAGATAGATGGTCATATACATTTCTTTAATGGGAATATGTATGATATATCTACGAATAAAGAGCATATCAAACTGTCAGAAACCGACGTAAATATAAGCGATAAAAAACAACAAGCTTCTAATGATTCATGGGTGACGATGACACCGCATGAGGTTTCTCTTTGGATAGATCGTAAAGCAAGATTTGTATTTCCACTATTGTTTATCATATGTAATGCTGTTTATTGGATATTAGTTTATTGTTTGTAATTTTACAATACTATATTATTTACTAAACACTTACGTTCTATAGAAAAAATTAGTATTAGTTCATACTTTTTAGTTATTGTCAATTTAATAAAGTTTAACAAGTCTCTCAATAAAGATGATAAATAAATTATGTATAAATAATATTTGATGTGTTAATGAATTATTGTTGCCGTCATTAGTATGTCTAATATGTAGTTCATTATTTAGTGTCAAATTACCGCAGCAATAATGATAGACATTTATCATGATTTCTGCTTTTCTTCTGGTGTATGCGAACGTTGCCATTAATTGTGTTGGTTGACTAGAAAAAAACAATGAACCAATCAAATGAAATTAAAGGAAAGCTCTTGTACTTTATTTTTGAAATCTTAAATCTAGCAGCATATCGCAAAAAGGTAAAAAGACAATGTTTCATTATTTTATTTACAAATTGAAGTCTAATCTTCTTTTATTTTGGGCCATAACATTTTAAATCTCTTCCTCTGTCACGTCTATATCTCTATGGATATTCAAGAGAGCCATTCCGTTCAGGCGTGTTTCTCCAGTTTTATTTCTTAAATATGTTTTAAGCCTGCGAAGTGAGGAAAACGAGCGTTCACTTGAAGCGACAGATATAGGGATTGTTGCTCCAATCTTTAAAAAACGATGCACTGTTTTGAAAAATTTAATTTGAAAAACAAATAATAAGTAAAGTTGTGTATCTAATTCAGACCAGGTTTTTCTGGTTGTTTTTATTAAAAATATAGACATTTTAGTTAAGGCACTCAAGTATTTTTTTGCAAATAGCATAATTTTTTTTAATTTAAATTTATTTCACAACAGTTTGCTCATGGAACGAAAACTGAAAGTCATAATAAATGAGTTTTCAGTTTTCCTGTGTTATGATTAACAATAAACTCTAAAAAAATAATAGAAACCTTATTAATGACTTTTCAGTTCAGAACTAATTTTCAAAAGAAGTCCATTTTCGACTCACAATTCCCCTTAAATCTAAAAAAATCCAGTTCAGCAGCCACAGAGTTATAAGGCAAACTCATTACTTTGAAGCAAATTAAAAAAATGTCTCTGTCCAGTTTATATTTTTCTGGGTTTTTTAATTGGGCTACATTCTCACATCTTTTTAATACTATCCAGATAACATAGGTTTGTTTTTAGTTTAACATTTTCATAGTTTCAAAAAAACCCTGCGTTCGCCCCTGGCAGATATAAAAGCTTCTAGTCGCTTTGGAATAGAGGCGATAAGTTTTTGTGAAAATTCCGATGGTATTGTGCGTCCCAAGATTCCATATTCGATTGGTATTTACAATAACAATACTATCTTTAAGACGTAAACATGAAATGTCATTAACTAGTTGCTGTTATGCATAATTTGATACAAATTTACTGCTTTTTTCACCATCAAAAATATGTATTTGTACTTGCACTTAAATAGGAACAGACTTTGAAATCTCATATTTACACAGCAACTTAACAATAGTATTTATTGTTACGTTTACGGTTCAATTAAACGACTAGTAGCTGCGATAAAGCCTAAAATGTGTAAAAACCCCATCGAGTTATGATGGCATATGCTACGAAGCAGCGAATAATAAACGCGAATGAATACTGACGAGAAACTATTAAAAACAAGTAAAGAAGGCTAAGTTTGGGTGTAACCGAAAATTTTATACTAGACCAATGTCTAGTCCATTACATCAATATATTGGACATATTGGGGCTAGGGAAGATCTGTACTCAAAGAACCTCTTTACACAACATTTTGTTAAGATATCACATAATTGGACCCATTTATTCTACATAAAGTCCACTAGAATATCGAAGATCATTTGGTATAGAATATTGCTTGACTTATTGACCATATTTTCGCCAGAATTCTATATGATATTCAAAATTATATGATCACTATATTTTCTACGATGTCCCACATATTAACTGATATACGAGGTGTGTTAAAAAATATTTTAAAGTTCGCGGGCTACGTACATTCGATTCTCGTTTTTTGTTATGTTGGTACTTTCGTCTCGAACAAATGTAAACAGTTTCAACTGTATAGCATATGTATTTTGTTTGTGAGAAGCATAGAAGTTGGGCGTGTTTTCCGGTTTCAACGATTTTCTGCTGTCGAAGAAATGTATACATATATGGTATAAATCCCACCAAAGTTTTGAAATTCACATTATATTAGATATGAGCACAGAGACAATTATTATAAGATTAAGATTCCCTCTAAATTTCTTTATGATAAAACATTGGCCACAAGCACTGAGGCCCTGACGTTCGATATCTGGTGTCTTAAAAAGTTATATTTATAGTTATAGTTCCGGAAATATGTATTTTTTTATTAAATTAAATCACTTTTAGTGGTTTTCAACGTATTCTTTGTATGGAAGATAGGTCTGGTTATAATATGATTTCATCCCTTGGTTGATATAGCTTTAGTAGTTTATGAGACACAAAACTAGACTTCGATTTTGAAACAATCGGGAACACTTTAGAATAGCATCCCACGATTTCGCGGATAAAATGTGTATGGTTGGATAGAGGAGATCCTCCAGATTAAGAATAAAATCCCTCCTTTCTATATATTTTGATTCATTTTACAATTTTTTAGATATGGCAAAGCTTCTTTTTCGTCAGCATGCAACCTTTTTGTTATTGTGTCAGTTGATAAAATTGAATAAAAATTAAAATGCTTATTTAAAGAAAATTTCTAAATAATTAATATAAAATAAATATATAGAAAGAAAGTAGTGAAGTGTAAGTGTATAATAACTGCAAAATATAAATGAAAAATTAACTATATAGCGAGAAATTACGTGTTAAAATTAGACAATTTTTAAACTTTAAACGCGAATATCTCGAAAACTATAAGTCTCCTGCGTCTATAATTATATACAGGGTTATCCGGTTATAATGGACTCCACGGGACCATGTCAAATTGTCCATTATAACCGAGTGTCCATCTAATCAGAATATACAATTTTTAACTCAAAAAGTAAATTCAATGTGTTTTTTTATTAAAGCAATAAAGTTTATGAATAAAAATACAAAATTAAGAAAATAATAAGTTTAATTAAGTCTTTTGAAAAAAGTCAGGGATTTTCTTTTGGGTGAATGCCTTATTGGCAAACTCTTTTTGTAGTTTGCTTCCGAGTTTATTGAGCAAATTGATTGCATCTGAACTATTCTCTTTTTGTTGAAAATATAGTATTAGACGGAAGAAAATGTAGTTTAATATTGTGAAGATGAACTTGAGGATGAGCAGGGCAATTATCTACTAATAGCAAAATTTTAGTCTTGGCTTTTATAAGTTCACAATCCAATATTTTTCAGGTTTTTGTTCAAGCAAATGTCAGCTTGGGAAGTTCCTCCTTCAATTTCGCATATTATTGTATATTTTTCATGCAAAGTAAATGCTCGCTTTTTATTTTTTCCGACATTTTTTCTTAAAATTAACAACTCTCAATGAAAAGCCAACGAACGTCACTTTCAGCCCACCGCAGAAGTTGTTTGCCTTCTTTGACTTATTTCCAAAAAAAAAAAAAATTTCTGCTGCAGAGACTGATTGTGTCACTTGATCGAATTCGGGGAAGTAGAAAATTTTGCTTATTGCCAACTGATTGCCAACTTTGTTTTCAAATTTGATTTTGAAAGCTTCGGTTATAATGGACAAAATCCAATTTTATGTTTGAACTTTGACTTGACAAAGAGGTACATAATAACAGAGTTTCCATCTTAAGCGAGTCCATTATAAATGGATTACACTGTATATTCTTAATCTGGAGGATCTCCTCTATCCAACCATACCCACTTTATCCCCGAAATCGTGGGATGCTATACTAAATCCCAGCCAAACAATCTATCGGGCATGTTCAAGAAATCGCTTTGGCATGAAATTGGTGATGAAATCGTAAGAAAGTGTTGTGAATATTACTTTGAGATTGCAATTAAAAATTTTTCGAACATAACGATATGAGGTGTTTTAAAAATCGTTTTAAAATTTTTTTTGACTTATTAAAATCGATGAATAAAAAGTGTGTGAAATTATTCAATCGCTTTTAAAAACTTAAAATGTAAGTATTTAAGGCAATAATTTGGATTTTATGGGAAAACCATAAGAGCCAAGCTCAGGAAAACATTTTTTTGAATTTCATGGGTAAAAACCTGGACCTATCCAAAAACTTTATAAAAGCAGATCGCACTGCCGCTAAGAGTTTGTGGGCAGATCTTGTAAAAATGCTTAACAGCGAATGTCCAAATTTGTGAAATATATACGTCTGTTGAAGGCATCCTAACTTATTCTTCATTTGGGGTTACCATAAATAATCTTGAACTTTCCAGTGATTCTGTGAAAAAATGAAACATTGCCGAACAAAACCAAGATCAACGGAAAAATTATTTAGCCAAACGAGAAAGCTTGGTCACTTTAAATAAAATTAGCCAGAGAATGATAGAAATCGAAGAAACTCTAGTACAAAGATATATCAACTTCAAACCTAATATCGAGTAATATAAAATAATTAGATCTATGTAAGTGCCTTTGTTTATAAAATTTATTTATAAACTTAGATTAGACCAAAAAATCCTTTCAATGTGATTGATTTTATTCAATAAAAAATATGAATTTTAAACTATACACATTAGGTTAATGACAATTTTATCGCGAATAGATCCAGCGTCAATTTGGAGATGACTATTATATTCAGCAACTTCTTCGTTAGAAATATCTTTCACAACATCTACAGTAAAATCGTCAAGGTTATAATGACGAAAAATGTTGTGCAAAGCATATCATACATTTACCTCAGAAAAATTGATATTTGTGCAACATTTTTTTTGTAATTCTCAAAAGAAAATACAATAGCTTAATTCTGAGTATGCAGTTATGTTTATTTATGTTTTATTTCTGTTTGCTGTTTGCCGCAAAATCGACGACAATACCTTGCTCATAGTACAGTTCAGTCGGGTCACTTCATAGAAAATAGGTATATGTGCAAAATTATTTTTTTATTTTTTGACTGTGGCGGTGTCAACATCTCTACTATTGGAATTATAAAAATAACTAACGAAGATGTAAGCAATAATTGAAAAATAATTCCATGTATATCCTGAATATAACAGTCAAAAAACAACTAACTTTAAGTTTAGTTAAAAATGTGAATCGTAACCGAATTTCGTCTTAGGAACAGATCAAGATTGAGATTATGAACAAAGATGTTTTAAAAAATTATGTAAATACTGCTGAAGTAATGTGGCATCGAAAAACCATACGAAACTTTTCGCAACTCAGGACATGAGGAGTTGGTCCAAATTAAAGTAGTATTTGGTCTATTAGTGCCTACAACAAATTTTGAAAGAAGACTTAAATCTTAAATATGAATCCAATGTGTCTAAAACCGCGTTTATAATCTCCACAAAACCGCATGCATCCTTACTTACTAATAGCTAACAAAAAAAATCAAACATGAATAAAATATGCAATGGTTGAATAAAAATTGGGAAAAATAATAGTGCACAAATATTAATTTTCCTGAGGTATAATTTTTACAACTTTTTTTGGAACATATGGCATTGTGGCTTGCAAACATTTAAAGCGGCTTTTAAGAACTCCGTTTACTCTCTCAACGATATTTCTTGATTTAGAGTGATGTAAATTGAATTTATGCTCTGATGTCCCAGCATTTTTTTCTGCCTCACTAATTTCAAAGTTAATCCATTTCGGACACAGCGTTGTTTCCATAACTTTTAGCATCTCATTAAAAATTTTGCACACGGTAGTTATTGCAAGCGCTATGTCGGTGTCTTTTCCGACCGAATGCTGTGGCAAGCTTTATTTCAACATTAACTGACGACGGATGTAACGGGTGATTTTTTTGAGGTTAGGATTTTCATGCATTAGTATTTGACAGATCACGTGGGATTTCAGACATGGTGTCAAAGAGAAAGATGCTCAGTATGCTTTGACATTTCATCATGAATAGACTTACTAACGAGCAACGCTTGCAAATCATTGAATTTTATTACCAAAATCAGTGTTCGGTTCGAAATGTTTTTATCGACAAATTTTGTTCAGCGATGAGGCTCATTTCTGGTTGAATGGCTACGTAAATAAGCAAAATTGCCGCATTTGGGGTGAAGAGCAACCAGAAGCCGTTCAAGAACTGCCCATGCATCCCGAAAAATGCACTGTTTGGTGTGGTTTGTACGCTGGTGGAATCATTGGACCGTATTTTTTCAAAGATGCTGTTGGACGCAACGTTACGGTGAATGGCGATCGCTATCGTTCGATGCTAACAAACTTTTTGTTGCCAAAAATGGAAGAACTGAACTTGGTTGACATGTGGTTTCAACAAGATGGCGCTACATGCCACACAGCTCGCGATTCTATGGCCATTTTGAGGGAAAACTTCGGAGAACAATTCATCTCAAGAAATGGACCCGTAAGTTGGCCACCAAGATCATGCGATTTAACGCCTTTAGACTATTTTTTGTGGGGCTACGTCAAGTCTAAAGTCTACAGAAATAAGCCAGCAACTATTCCAGCTTTGGAAGACAACATTTCCGAAGAAATTCGGGCTATTCCGGCCGAAATGCTCGAAAAAGTTGCCCAAAATTGGACTTTCCGAATGGACCACCTAAGACGCAGCCGTGGTCAACATTTAAATGAAATTATCTTCAAAAAGTAAATGTCATGAACCAATCTAACGTTTCAAATAAAGAACCGATGAGATTTTGCAAATTTTATGCGTTTTTTTTTTTTAAAAAGTTATCAAGCTCTTAAAAAATCACCCTTTACTAGTAGTTGAACACCTTGAATAATACTTTGAAACGCAACTTTATTTATCCTGTAATACCCAACAAAACTATATTGAGACGAAATACATACGTCACTTGCGTTCAAAACTTTATTTTATACGTAATCTGGGCTAGTCATATATGAAATATAAAAATTTGTCAGTACCGTGAATGAAAAGAAATAGCAACAAGTAAGGAAGAGCTAAGTTCGGGTGACACCGAACATTTTACACTCTCGCAATTTGTTTGTTTAATCACATATTCGGCATATACATATGTATTTGGTACAAAGGCCATTGAAAGTTTGAAAACCCTAATATTTAGTATATGGGCGATAGAGGAAGTTACGACCCGATTTCACTCATTTTTGGCACGGAGACATATTATTAGAAGAAACATATTCCCTCTGAATTTCTTCAAAATATCTTGAAGACTTACTTGTATTTCGGTAAAAAAATCGTTAGAAGCACTGAGGACCTCATCAGAGAACGGCATTTGCTGAATGAAAAACATTCGTACACGCTCAACAGCCGAATAATCACACTGTTCGGATCAGCCGATCAAACTTGCCTGAGCTCACATTTTCGTTGTTGATTTTAAATTCACTCGTGTGTGTGCGATTTTTTGTTTCACTCCGAGTTTGTTCGGCTCGTGTTCAATATAATGATTTCGGGCGCTTGCTCATTCGGTTCAACAATCATTGTTTTGAACAAGAACAACACTCAACTCGCAAAAATCAACTCGTATGATTTTACTCATGCGCGCAGCAAGCGGCACTTTTTCTGCACAGATGAAATGTGAGAAGAAGAACAAGACAAGCTACAACAACAAACTGCATAGAAATTGTTACGGAGTCGTAACGCTCACATCGTGTCGTCTTGTCGCTAATTGTTTACTCATAATCGATCAACTCAAATTGAACCGAATGATGCTTTCGTCAACACAGGCTCATTTTATTGAACGCTGACTTTTGTTCAGTGAGTTGAATTGAGTGAGAAATTTTGAACCGAGGACTCAAAATCCAAAGAATGATGTGTACGGCAAATTGAGTTGATTTTTTACTCTGTTTTTTTTCAGTGAGTTGAGTTGAATGAAAAAGTTCGTGTATGAGTAAATCAAGAAAATAGTGATTTTTGCAGTTCTCTGGACCTCATATTCGATATTTATAATCTTGAAAACTTATGGACCGATTTCGGCGATTTTTAGAAGACGATGCCACTCTTTAAATAAAGTATCCTATGGGTAGATAACAAACATCAGTTTGAAGGCGAGTTAAAGTGAGAAGGCGAACCCGTTTCTGCGGTTGTGGGTAGGGTTTGGGACCAACCACATAAAAACGAAGTACCGATGAAAAATCGACGAAAGCTTCGGTTGAGACACCCCCATTTTGATGACGACCCCTGCAAACGTTTTAAGGATAATGATTTAAGGGCATGCACCTGGAATGTCCGGAACCTTTATTGGGCAGGTGCCTCTGCCCAGCTGGTTGATGTCCTCATACGACTAAAGGCTGACATCACCGCCATCCAAGAAGTGCGATGGACGGGTCAAGGACGGAAGAAAGTGGGTCCTTGTGACATCTACTACAGCTTCCATATAAAGAAGCGCAAATTTGGTGTCCTGGCATTCACCCCAGTGGATGAACGTCTAGCCACAATCCGCATAAAAGCGAGGTTCTTCAACATATCGCTTATTTGCGCCCACGCCCCAATGGAAGAGAAGGACGATGTGACTAAAGATACTTTCTATGAGCGCCTAGAACGCTCCTACGAGCGCTGGCTGTCTCCTGATCGCAACTCGCGTAACCAAATCGATGATGTTGTGATAGACGGAAGACATGTCTCCAGTGTTTTAGACGTGCGAACGCTCCGAGGACCAAATATAGACTTGGACCATTATCTGGTTGCAGCGAAGATACGCACCCGCTTCTGTGCAGCAAAGAACGCCCGTCTACAAACACAATGAAGGTTCGTCGAAAAGCTGCAATTACACAGACAGCCAAAAAATACTCTACTCGACTTGTACTCCTGCTCTCTGAGAGCACTCATCAGCATCTCGGTATAAGGGAACTGTGGAATGGCATCTCAAACTCACTGCGTACCAATGCTGCCGAAACAATTGGATTTCGGCAACGAAAAAACGAGCTGGTACGATGAGGATTGCCGGCTCACAGCGGAGAGAAAACAGACTGCCTACCTCGCAACGTTGAAAAAGACCACAACACGTGCGGGATGGGATAGATACCGAGATCTGGAGAGGGAAACGAGACGCATTTTCAGACAAAAAAGAAAGAGGCTGAAATGCGAGAGTACGAAGAACTTGAGAAGCTGGCCGACAGGGGTAATACTCGAAACTTTTACGAAAAGATCCGGCGACTAACTGAAGTTTTCAAGACCGGAGCATCGTCATGTAGAGACCAAGGTGATAATCTGGTAACCGATGTCCAGGGCATACTGGGATTATGGAGGGAACAATTCTCCGATCTGCTGAATGGCAGTAAAAGTACAACACCAGGAGGTGGCGAACCCGATCTCCAGATCCATTATGTTCCATTACCAAACCATGAGGAAATTCGAATAGCAATTACCCGCCTGAAGAACAACAAAGCGGCGGGGCCGATAGATTACCGGCTGAGCTTTTCAAATACGGCGGCGATGAACTGCAACAAAGTTGCTAAGAGAGTATAATAGTTTTGTTCACATAACGGTTGTTTATAACACCTAAAACTAAAAGAGTTAGATATAGAGTATTCGTTTTGCTATATATAGATTTATTAACTTCCGGTTTTGGAGCAGACGACCTTGTTTGCCGTCATTTCCGTCAAAGTTTGCGCTTTTTATGGATACCATCTATGATATATTTTGGGAATATGTTTCCACTTTGTTTCATGGGAATATTATATTTCTATTCTATTTTTATATTCTTCCATGCAGAGTCAGTATGGTCTTAAATTTACACCAATTAGTATGTTAATTAGATAACGAACGCATGTCGCTGGAAATTATTGGCTTTTCATACAGATTTAGTAACGTTTTGTGATTGGTCAGATGTTAAGTCGATCCGACAATTTCCTTCTATCTGCAGGCCTGTAGAAATAACATTGCTTCCAACTGCTTATACTGTCCGTCCATCCGTGCAAGCTGTAACTTGAGTAAAAATTTAGATATCTAGATGAAACTTGGTAGACATATTTCTTGGCACCATAAGAAGGTTAAGTTCTAAAATGGGCGTAATCGGACCATTGTCACGCCCACAAAATGGCAACAACCGAAAACATATAAAGAGCTATAACTAAGCTCTAAATCAAGCTATTGAAGTACAATTTGGTATGAAAGATCGCACTATAAAGGGGCATATGTGGATGAAATCTTTTTGAGGAAATTTCATTATAAAGATAGTACAGAAAAGCTGCACTCAAAATAGTATACAAAATTTTAAATGGGCGTTGTTTCGCCCACTTATGGATCAAAAACCATATCTCCGAGACTACTCGACCAATTTCATTAAAATTCGGTTCATAATATCTTCCTAGCTTCCCAATGATATGCTCTGAAAATAGTTCAAATCGGTTCACAACCACGCCTACTTTCCATATACTAGAACTTTTAAGTCGATCTGAATCGTTTACTTTACAATATATAATATATGAAGTAAGCACTAGTCAAAATATCGAAACATAACTTGGCATATCACTGAATTTATAGTGTGGCATCGCTCTTCTCAAAATCGTCGAAATCGGACCATAAGTTTTCAAGGCTCCATAGATCGATAATGACTAACAAATTTTACCGAAAATATATGTAAGTCGCTCAGATATTTTGAAGAAAGATGGAATATGTTTCTTCTAATAATATGTCTCAGTGTAAAAAATTAGTGAAATCGGATCATAACTTCCCCTAGCTCCCATATACCTAAAATTAGGGTTTTCAAACTTTCAATGGACTTTGTAGCATATATATGCCGAATATGTGAGTCATAATGTCGGTTTTATTAATAAAATTAATTAAATAAATTGCGAGAGTATAAAATGTTCGGTGGGACTCGAATTTAGCCCTTCCTTACTTGTACATATGTATTTTTATATATTAGATACAAATAATAGTATTTTTGCTCGCGTCTCAAACGGAGTAATGGAAATAATATACAATATTTGTATTTTATTACAGGAGTGGTTCATCCATCATCGTAAGAGGCCTTATGTACAAAGATTGTTTACTCTTATGCGCTGCAGAAGAAATACATATGTAACTGCCAATTATTGTAGCTTCACCTCAAAACTGTTTGGCCGTAGAACAACATATGTACTGTATGTGTAATGCTTTCATAAGCATTTTCATTCGTCCAAATTGCCGTTTAATAATTAAATTTAATATTGTTATGTTGAACTTGCATTCATGTCACAATGAAATTGAGTGTGAGTGCGTATCGCGCGCACGCATCAGCACACAAAAAAATCCTTTCGAGCGGCTACCATTCGCAACTCAACTACGGCAGCACAGGTGCGGCAATTTCTTCTTCTGCTGTCTTGCAAATGGTATGCCAGTATACGTACCAAATCAATTTTCATTGCATGTATTTAACAGTCATTTTTACTGTTTCTTACAGACGGACCCGGCCGAACACGCAATGTCATTCAAAGATCGCCATGGAATCGAATGCAATAGTGACACAGATATCGTTAGCCCATCCGGTACGAGTAGCTCCGGCCAGGAACGAACTGGCACTATAAGAAAAACGCAACTACGTGGGAGCGACAATGATAATGATAGTAATACACATTATTCCGACATTAAAAGCCCCGTATCAAAGTAAGTAAATGCAAGTATGGCTGTATTCTTATTATTAATATTAAATGTAGGTGAAAAGAAAATATAACAAGTAAGGAAGGGCTAAGTTCGGGTGTAACCGAACATTTTATACTCTCGCAATTTATTTATTTAACTTTATTTATATTATATAATACACAATTTGACCCACATATTCGTCATATATATTATATAAAGTCCATTGAAAGTTGAAAACCCTAATATTAGGTTAGAAGCACCGAGGTCTTCATGTTCGATATATGGGGCCTTGAAAACATATGGTCCGATTTTGGCGATTTTTAGAATGGGACTGCCACACTATAAACGTAGTATTTGTGCAAAGTTCTGCACCGATATCTTCACTAGTGCTTACTTTATATATTGTAAAGTAAGCGATTCAGATAGTCTTCAAAGTTCTGGTATATAGGAAGTAGGCGTGGTTGTGAAGTGATTTGGCCTATTTTCACAACATATCATTGGGATGTAAGGAAACTATTACAAACCAAGTTTCATTGTAAAAAAATCTGTGTGCAGCTTCCATCTGCCATTTCTTATGTGAAATTTAGTGTTTCTGACGTTTTTCGTTAGTGAGTTAACCCACTTTTAGTAATTTCCTACCTAACTTTTGTATTCATTTTTGGACTGTATTAGGAAGTGGCTACAAAAAAACGACTGCAGAAAGTTTGGTTCATATAGCTCCATTGGTTTGCGAGATATATACAAAAAACTTAGTAGGGGGCGGGGCCACTCCCACTTCCCCAAAAAAAGTACATGCAAATATGCCTCTTAATAGTACGATCCTTCATACCAAATTTTATTTCCATAGCTTTATTTGTAGCTTAGTTATGGCACTTTATGTGTTTTCGGTTTTTGCCATTTTGTGAGCGTGGCAGTGGTCCGATTTTGTTCATTTTCGAAAGCAACCTTCCTATGGTGCCAAGAAATAAGTGTGCCAAGTTTCATCAAGATATCTTAATTTTTACTCACTAACTAAAACGTCAGAAACACTATATATTATAGAAAAAATGGAAGAAGAATTTTTGGCTGATTTTTTATAAAGGGAAAATAGGCGTGGCCTCTCCCACTTATGGTTAAAAACCATATCTAAAAAACTACTCGACCCATTTCAATGAAATTCAGAACATAATACTTTCTGGATACTCTGATGACACGATGATGAAGATAGCGGAATAAAACTTTACACAAATATTGTACATCAACTGTGGCTTCACTTATGGAAGAAATGTCGAAATCGAACTATAACTTTTCAAAGTCTCGAATATCGAACATAAAGAACTCAGTGCCTAAGAGTAATTTTTCACCGAAAATATCGGTAAACTATTTCTGATATTTTTATTTAATTCAAAGGAAATTTTTATTCTTAAAATCGGGTCATAACTTCCCCTAGCCCCTAGCATATACCTAGTTATAGGTTTTTCAAAAATATGGAGGAATTTATTCCACATTTATCGGTTAGTATGTGAGATATCTTAGCAAAATTAAGCGAGCTTATAGCCTTGGATATAGTGTAGCTTGGTGGGGAAAATGAGTTTAGGAATTACCTCACCCTCATATACTAAATATGATGATTTTCATTATTCTATTGGAATGTATGGGTCAAATTGTGTGTTATCCTAATAAAATTACATCAATAAATTCCGACAGTATAAAATGTTCGGTTGCACCCGAACCGTTCCTTACAAGTGTTTACGAATTATTTTTTTTTTTTTTAATTGCTGCCCCTATCGGTCTACTTTTGGAGCAACCTTATTGAAAAACTCTACATATATTTAAACATATGAGATTTTGCTATAAACAGATTAAAAATAAATGGTTACGAAATTAAACAAACATTATATACATTTATGTATTATTTTTCCAGGAAAACAGATATCAGCGAAAAACCGTCGGACCTAGATGCTGATTGGTAATGTTTTTTTTAAATTACATATGCAAATGGCATGATATAGGTATTTTGAGTATATTCTTGATTGTCAATTTAGAACTAATAAATTACAAAATCATGTGCTCATATTTTTTGTCAGCATATCTTTTCACTATATAAGCATTGAGCTGCCACAACATTGGTTTTTAGATTAGAGCTTTTAATTTTGAATTTGACTTAGGTCTTTATGTATTCGTAGCAGTGACTTTTTTATTTATAAATCTAAAACACTACAGAATTATATTTAAAAAAAAAAATAGGAACCGCTCCAATCAACGATGGATGAAGCTCAGAACAACTGTCCAAATATCCTCAGCGATACAGAAAAAGCCACCGTTAAAGCGCGAGGACTCTTTTTTAAAGCGTTTCTCTACGCGTCAAATTCCAGAAACTCAGGTAAAAAAATAATTATAATATTACATAATTTGCATCATCGAGATAAGGATTGCATTTACATAAGTACATATAACTTTAATAAAATTCTTCACATCTCAAGATGCTTTGTTAGTAAAAAAAAAATAAGTATAATCTTTCGCTAGGTTGTTAAACATAGAAAGTGTAAGAATCTTAAAAACTTCTTATAACTTTCATATATATATTAGTAAAGTGTTCCAAAGTCTTAAAAGTGATTGACTGCAAACATCGATGTGGGTGCGGTTAAAAAAATGTGTACCGGATCAAGAATAGGGATGCAAACATCGTGAAATGAAACATCGATGGTTCGATGTTTCTTCAAAACCCATCGAAATCAAAAACATCGGCCATTAAAACATCGATACATCGAAACATCGATGTATTTTTGAACTTTTTTAACTTATTTTAAATTTAGTGTGAAAAGCTAAGGGATACAGAAGCAGAAGAATAAATAAATGAAATGTAGTACGTCTTAAGTTGATACATTTTATTTCACTGTTAAAGTTTTTTCTCAATAAGTAACAGAATTTCAAAACAACGACAAGGAAATTTTTTTCACTATCATTTCTTTTCGATTTTACTTCTGTGTGATAGTTGCCCTGGGTTTAGAAAACGGTCGTTTACTCGGCACTGAAGTGGCCAAAATGTGTAAATATTAATAAGCCTATTTATACAACTCCGGAAACACAGTATTCATATCAACCCAAACTCTATTGGCTTCTGATTGGTAGGGGTAACAGCCGAGATACATTTTCTCTTCAACCTTCCGTCCCTGTAATTGTAGATAAATTTGACAGCTTACATTTCACCTTTTGGTGGACCAAATGTTTATTCTGGTTCCAAATATCAAACGTGTATTCTGTTTCACAATCATCCGAAAATTCCGTTGTATCAGCGCGATTCTTCGATTTTTTTATGAAACATAAAAAAAGTATTTATTTTAGCCATAGCATCTTTAAAGTGTAATAACGCAGTAGTCTGCGCCAGAATTAAATTGTATAAATAAATCATAAAAGTAACCGCAGTATTGTCCAAGCGCACATTCCCTTAACGAATTCTCCGTATTTTACAAAAATCGAATTCCAATGTAATAAAGCGTATCCAAATAGAGTGTTTCGGGTTAATACCCGAAAACGTGTGAAGGTCAGAAGTAAAATTTTTATATTAAACATCGTTGAAAGTGACATCAATGCATCGATGTTTTTAGATTCGAGACATTTTTGACGAAAACATCGATGTTTCAAAAACATCGATACATCGTTTGCATCCCTAATCAAGAACCAGTTTATGAGTATCTCTGAACCGCGGTTCAGTTCAAATGGTTCAGGTTTTATTCTAATATTTATCAGAACTTTGCTGCATTAATTACAAAATAAGTATTTACCGAATTTTAAACAAATTTCTAGTAGATGACGATACGGGCGGTAAAAAACGTTCCGCCAACGCTTTTATTTAGGGAAGGCAGATAGGCTTTTCGATATATGGAGTTTTCAAAAGTTATAGTCCGATTCCGACCATTTTTAGACGAGCGGTGACATATTTGATATAGCTTTAAAAGTTTGCGAGATATGAACAACTAATTATTCGGGGACCATGGATACTTAAAAAATTTAACAATATTTCATCTGTGTTTCCGGGAAAAAGAAGGTTTAAAATATATATTCATATGAAATTCATAGTATATATTCATTATATAGTATATATGTATTGAATATATATAGTATATATTAAAATTATGGTACATTTAATTTCAGGAAACGGTCGAAGACACTGGATCAGAGAGCGCCTTTGGAGAATCTAACAAAAGTACAAAACGTCGGCGTCGATTTTTACAAAAGCGGCGTTCTGTTGTTAATCCAGATGAAAATTTTTATTTCTATTGGTTAATGATACTAACTGTTTCCGTTTTATATAACTTATGGGCCCTTATTGTGCGGCAAAGCTTTCCTGAATTACAGGTAATATGAAATGAAAAACTTCAACATGCGCATGAAAAACATGTTTATAAACTTTGTAGGTATATTATATTAGAATTCACCAAAGGGTATATAGGGTATTATCAGATGTTACGGGTACGAGGGCTGCTATATATATTTCTGGCCTAGGCAAGACTAAGTGTTGCCAGGTGCAATCTGACATTTCCATTGGAAAGTTGGACATTTTTTAGCATAACATCACTCAGAACACTTTGTCATTTAATCGTGAATTGTTTTATTTACAGGGAATTAAAAAATTTATGTCGTCCAAAAAATGGAATTAACTGGTGAACATTTTCTTGCGATCATTTTTCACATCTTTCGAAGTGGATTATCGCGACAAGAGTGCATCGATGAACTAAAATCTTTGTATGGCTATGAAGCACCATCCTATAGCACTGTGAAAAACTGGTACAACGAATTCAATCGTGGCCATCGCTCGCTCAAAGACGAATTCCGTGAAGGTCGTCCAAAAACAGCCGTTGTGCCAGAAAACATCGATGCCGTACGTGAACTGATAATGCAAGACCGTCATGTAACATACCTACAGATAGAGGCATGTCTATACATTTCTCCCACCAGCATACATTCGATATTGCATGAACACCTGGCCGTAAAAAAGGATTGTTCTCGTTGGATCCCGCACAATTTGACAATCGCTCAAAACAAAGGCTCAAAAAAAGTGCTTCGAAAATTGGTTTGAGCGCATGCAAAAGTGTATAAATCTTGATGGAGAATATTTTGAAAAACAATAAAACCATTTTCGTTGATAAATATTCCTATTTTCATTATTAGGCCAGAAATATATATAGCAGCCCTCGTATTACAGTACATATATGGAAACTGAAAACGTTTTTTAATAAGCGCAATGTATCACAATATAAGAAAGTTTCTTTATTATGTTTAGTCGTAAATTTGTTTATTCTGAAATAATTATAGGATTTGCATTTTTATTTCCAGCAAGCTGTTCCTATTTTTTGGTTCGTTTGTGATGCGCTCACGGATATTGTTTTCGTTTTCGACATTATTGTCCAGCTGCGCACGGGATACCTCGAACAAGGACTGATGGTTTATGATGACAAAAAATTGGCACTTCATTATATTCACTCTCGAGATTTCGTCTTAGATATGGTATCGTTGATTCCTTTGGATTTAATACAACTAAAAATAGGCGCAAATCCTCTTTTACGATTTTCTAGATTTTTCAAGGTATGTGTGTCTAATATGTACTGCATTATTTTATTAGTCTTAATTCCTTTATCTCTTTTAGGTGTATCGATGTGTGAAATTCTATTATATTGTTGAAAGTAGGACTGTTTGGCCAAACTTATGGCGCGTAATAAATTTAATACATATTCTATTAATTTTGGCGCATTGGTTCGGATGTTTTTATTATCTACTATCGGAAGCTGAAGGATTTCAGGTTGGTAATAAACGAGTTTATTAAAACGGAAATGATTTCTAATACTAATGATTATCGTATTTTATCAACAAAGGGAGACTGGGTATATCCTTATAGGCCAGGCGATTACGCGACGTTGACGAGAAAGTATTTAGGCAGCCTATACTGGTCTACTCTTACTTTAACTACAATTGGAGACTTACCAACGCCCGAAACAAATGCAGAGTAAGTCTTTATTTAGTTTAAAGGACTGCAAAATATTGGCTATATGTAGTATGTCTCAATTCGATTTCGTGAAATCTCGAGACAACATTTTATTCTCGACAAAGGGAAATCTCCAATGATCTTTATTTGTTTGCAATAACTTCATATATCCGTTTAATCCTTGAAAAGGTCTATGTTATTTAGCGAATTCTCATTTCAAGCAATTGTAATTGCTACAATTAATGGTTCTTTATCGTCGTATTACTTTCTTCTACATAAACTTCCCATGCAGGTCAACTCCATTCGTTTTAAAATATGTTAAGATCCGGAGAATATGGTGGCCAAGTCATGATATTAACGTTTTGACTCGAAACAAATGACCGATAATTTTCTGATCAATAAAAATTAAATCAATTGTTCATTATTATTACGCACTTATGATTGCGGCTTAAACACACTTCTTCTTTGCGTAAATCATGAAAATAGTATTGAAAGCCATTGGGTCCCTCCAAATTAAAACGCTTTTCATTAGTAAAACTCCAAAGCATGTACTCTTCCGTAAATTGAAGCCCTTTCTCTTTCTATATGGATTTTTCTTTCTTTATACGCTAAAGATGTTTTCCATTTCTGATTGTACGCGAAACGGTTGAAAAGTTGGTGTTTACTCCGGTAAGACGTCTATTTTTAGGCGTTTCAATAGGCTCAAAGCGTTAGGTATTCCTTTTTTTCAAATATTGCTAAAAAACAATTGATTTCTTAATAATAAGCTTTTTTATTAATGAAAATAATTGCACCGTTTTACAAAGACAAAGAAAACGTTAAGTAGGTCTAATTCAATAGATAACTGAAAGCGCATGTGGATTCATCGAAGTTTCTAAAGGTTTCGAATGCACAGTTATCCTTGCACAAGCCAAGCAACTATGAGCAGTTTTTTATCGAACTTGGTTTGAACTTTCATAAGAAAAAGGTTTGGCTCAACTAAAACATACATATTAGTAAATACGAGTATAACAGTTTTTTTTAAGGAAAAATTCGCTACGTCTAACCTATGTATGCAGTGTAGTTTGGATTCACATTTTTCACGAGTAGTATGCGAAAAATATTTAAACAATACCCGTAAAATTAAATATCGATTTCTAAAAATTTTAAATAAGATTTGCACAATAATATTGATTTTATCAGAAAACAACCTAGCACTATTGTTCGACCATTCGTCTTTAGTGCTTTCATCAATAATATCAATTTTAAATATTTCAACTAATAAAAATTTTTGTTTTAAGTGATATCTGAATGCAAATATATTTTAGAGGTCTTAAAATGAAAAAACTTGTTTATGAAAAAACTAAGTTTGAAATCAAATCAAATATCAGGGCAATATTTCCCATATTTCGCCAATTGACAATCAATTGAACTATATAATTTTCTCTTTTTGACCTTGTTTCAAATACATAAATTAAACAATTAATAAATTTAAGGCTTATACACATTAATTTATTATTGTTTAATAAATATTATTGAATTTATTTTAAAAATATATTTTTATTTTTTCTATCGAAAGACCAAATTTCTCAGTGGACGGCCCAAGATCTATACCAAGACGTGGTATACGATCTAGATTACTGCAATTCGGTTCGAATTATGGGTATGATTTACCTTCTATTCTAAATATATTCTCATATTATACATTTGATTATACATATTTATGCATATTATACATTCACATGAATGTATGTATGTACAATAGTTGAACTTATAGCTCAATCGCTTACTATATATATTTTAGGGCTTTTTATTTAAACTATTAAACTTCACCTTAAATCGATTTCTACTCATAATCTTCAATGACTGTACAATTACTTAAAGCCTCAGCGTAGTAAGCGATTGAGTCTTAAATGCAGTATATATCAATGATGTTGGGGCTGTCCACGCGTGATTTTTAGGGATTATTAATTTTTTTAATTTATTATTTTGCTAACCTCTCAAAAATATATGAAAATGCCATCAAAGTTTTCGAAAATTATGACAGCCTTCAACACCTATTGATATTAAGTAGATACGAGTATTCATTAATTTGTATGTCATGTTTCGAAAACTTTGATGTTATATGGCTTGTTCTAATGCCTTGTCTGCCTTTATTGTTTTTTGTATTTTATAGGTACATTTTTACAATTGTCAGCTATCTTATTGGAGTTTTCATTTTTGCAACCATTGTCGGTCAAGTTGGAAATGTGATAACAAATCGTAATGCAAACCGCCTGGAATTCGAACGCTTGCTAGATGGAGCCAAGACTTACATGCGTCATCATAAGGTTGGTAAATCTAATATATTTAAATTAGTATGTAACGAAGCATATTTAAACAGGTCACGAAATGGTCAGTAAAGGTTAAGTTCTGTTGTTACCGTACATTTTAAACCCTTATATTTTGTAGGGCTCAAAATCTATCTAACTAACACAAACCACTGCACTCTTTAAATTAGTAGGAAGATATATCTAATCGGATTGTACTGTCTCGTACTATGGTTTTAGCTGTCTTCGTGTAATTTACTTAAAAAGCGGTTCGGCAATCAGCCTATTTTCGAGAGTTTTGATGATACACACAACCATTACCGTACGCTCGCTCGATGTCCAGAAAGACATATATTTTGTTCTTTATGAATTTCTGGGTTTCAGGGCCACCTCTGTATTAATTTTGATTCATATGCAGAGGTTTCAGGTTCAGTGCCTTTGTTCTTAAAGGTTTTGGCCAATGAATAGTTCTTCTTCCCCATCTTGGATATGAAAATTACTCTCGAGGTCCTCCAAGAAAGTGGAATGTAAGCCAGTACGATTCTCTCTATCATAAGGTTTACTAGACACCGTAGTAGGGAAAGCCTACAATGTTGTAATAACACTGTGAAGATTCAACCTGCCGCGTACGGCCTTGAGTTTCCTAATAGTTCCTATGGGCTAGTTGACCGTAGGTACTGTGAACATCGACATCGCGACCGCACAGTCGGAGTGGTGCGGGTTATATAAACCAGGAGTAATGGTTGAACTTTCCGTTTGTTTCCATCTGCACTAATTGTATAGAACCCGTCCTAAAGTTTGATTGTCCTAAACTAGGTTTTGATTAGCCCTACAGTCACATAGTTCGTACTGGAAAGATTAATCGGAAATTCATTTCTTAGAGTGTTATCTATGCCTAGCTCTAGTTATAAAGGTTAGTTATATTTATATATATTTTACCAATAATGAATTTTAGACTTACCTATTGCGTTGATGTCCAGATTATCTGATGTGAACCTGTTGCGATTATCGCTGATGTCGTTATCTCATGATGCAGGTTTTATGTGAGCCTGAAATTTGGAGTCCATCATACAATTGAAGGATTAGATTCCAATTCAATCTCCACCTCTGCTCTTTTTAATCCTTGAGAGGCAGTAAAGCTATCCGAATACCTTCGCATCCAAACTTTTCGTCTATGTCGGGATTTGCCTCCATCTTTAGGAGTTTGGCTGCTGCTACTCTTTCCCGGCTGATCTTGAAAACTGACCTTTTATGTATTTTGACACTCTAGAGCAAAAATAATATTAAATTTATTATTTCAACTAGCAGACCCAGCCACACGTTTTTGTGGTATACTTTAAATTAGTAAATCTTTCAATGCATAGAAAAAATTCTTACGCATAAAGACGAAAACGTTATAGCCGACACATTTTAAAATGATTGATAGACATTATTGTAGATCTGTGTTAAGCGTAAATCATCATAATTTGTAAAACTTTGATTTTTTAATCGTATATTGGAAAAAGTAACAAATTACCTTCTTCACAGCCAGTCTTGTTCTTTTGCAAAGTTTGATGTTGATTTATGTTACGCAGCATGATGAAAACTCACACTACTTTTAATTGCAAGTGAGTGGGGATAGTCCAGCAATTTTAAATAGTCGGTGGGATAATTTAATATGTCATCCTGGTTTGTAGCTGTGTCAACTCTCCTTTAACGAAATTCTAAATCCTTGTTTTTTTACCACCAATATAGGTCATCCAATCAGCCATTTCTGTTTATTATATTATGGTTTCATGTCAGGAAAAACACGATGATAAGCTCCTCTTTCGAGGCCATCAAGTGACAGAAACCCGTTAAAAATGTTATTAATCCATCCAGGTGTCAACTGCGTTGCTACCATTTTCAACTATTTCTACAATCACAGTATGATATTATTGGAAAAACAATCGTATGTTATTTGTTAAGTGGAGATTCTTTATGTGTCGCCACAAATTAGATGACTTTAGGAATGTGATTAGTTCGTCAGCAACAGTTGATCCAGGAATAGTCTGGCGAAAATCACATGCCAACAGAATCATGGCTTTACCAAAAATATTTTCGTTGTCGCGAAAATCTTTTAAAGTCCTGTGCAGTACCTCCAGCGACTTGAATATCTGGAAAATCTTCTTTATAGCTCTTTTTTTTGGCCATTTTGCAGACTGGTGTTTCGTTCATTTGCAATTTAGGAGTAATTTCAAGGCCGATTTGCCGTTATAACTGGGCGTTGAAAATGAGAGAAATCGGTTCAGGAATTACCTCAACCCTCATGTACTATATGTGCTGATATTCGTTAATTTATTGGACTTTATTTCAAATTGTGTGTAATAAAATTACATCAATAAATTGCGAGAGTATAAAATGTTCGGTTGCCTTTCCCTACTTGTTACAAATTGTTTTGGGCTATCGACACAGCCTTATACAATTGAACAATGATAAAAATATTTTAACAAAGCAACAATGACAACTATCAAAATATTATTATTTTTTGTTTTGTCTTGTTTTTTTTTATAATTTTGTTGTAAATTCAAATAAAATCATCTTCTTGTTATCTTCCTCACAATTTTTCGATATATACTTACTTTCTAATCCTTCCCCGGCCTTCCATAAATATTTCAAAACTAAAATTAGCCGGATCGGTTTGGCCCTTCTTGACTTTTTTCGAGACTAACGACACAAATTTTTTGTATGGGTGATTAGAAAATTGTGGATTTAAGACTTTTTCAGGCAATTTTTCTAGTTTTCCTTCGTAAGAACCATCCCGGTACCTCTAAAAACATTCTAAACAGAGAATTTGCGAAATCGGTTCAGCGGTTCTCGAGTTATACGCTTAGCAACACATTTAGCGATTCATTTTTATATTATAGAGATAATGATAATTTTTCTGTCTTAAGATTTTTGTAGTTATCAGAATAGGCCTTACTATAAATTGATAATAATTATGATTATAATAATTTAGGTTCCAGGGGGAATGAAAAGACGTGTACTCCGGTGGTACGACTACAGTTGGTCTAGAGGACGTATACAAGGAGGAGGTGATATTAACACAGCATTGGGCTTATTACCAGACAAGCTGAAAACAGAACTAGCGTTACATGTTAACTTGAGTGTCTTAAAAAAAGTCACTATATTTCAAGAGTGTCAACCAGAATTTTTACACGATTTGGTGTTGAAAATGAAAGCATATATATTTACACCAGGTGACTCAATTTGCCGTAAAGGTGAGGTAGCCAGAGAAATGTTCATAATAGCTGATGGCATACTCGAAGTGCTCAGTGAAACCGGTAAAGTGCTTACAACCATGAAGGCTGGCGACTTTTTTGGTGAAATCGGAATTCTAAACCTGGATGGCCTTAATAAGTTTGTGATATATTAAAAACATACATTATTTCGAATAAAATAATTATTTTTTTATTTTATTTTAGACGTACGGCTGATGTACGCTCAGTTGGTTACTCTGAATTGTTTTCATTGTCTAGAGAAGATGTACTGGCCGCTATGAAAGACTACCCCGAAGCACAAGAAATTTTGCAAACTCTTGGACGAAAGCGGCTTATGGAAGTCCGTTGTGTAAATAAGAAGTACGCAAAAACACAAAATAATAATGAGCAATCGGATCATCCACGTGTATATAGCAATATTAATCGAAGCGACAGTAGCGAAAATAGTGCCTCAAAAAAAATCGTGTACAAATTAAGAAACGATGTAAAAGGAATACGAAGCATGCTTAAAAAGACAAGGTGATTTTCCGTACTGGGGTATAACACTATACCTATGTATGTATTCCATTTTTACTATTACATACTACGTTTATGTTTCATTTCTACACGGTTATATTCTACATGGACAAAGCCTATAAACATAAACACAAATACTCTACTTGAGGTGAATTCTGAATGGAATTAATCCGAGGCTGCCACGAAAATTTTTTTAATTTTTTTAAATTTGTTTTCAAAACACTACACTAATCCACTGAAATTTTAGAGTACACTTATATTATATATATTTTTGATTCAAGTTCTTCACATTGACTTTTATGACACCCGAGTTAACAAGTCTCCATACGTAAAGAAAATGTGTAAATGTGTTCTGCATCGAAAACTTTCAGAGCTGGGACACTTTCGTCCATTCGAACAACATGACCTAGCCAGCGTAGCCGCTGTCTTTTTATTCGCTGGACTATGTCTATGTCGTCGAATAACACATACATCCCATCATTCCACCGTCTGCGGTATTCGCCGTTGCCAATGTTCAGAGGACCATAAATCTTCCGCAAAACCTTTCTCTCGAAAACTCCTAGTGCCGTCTCATCGAATGTTGACACCGTCCACGCTTCTGCATCATAAAGTAGGACGGGAATGATGAGGGACTTGTAGAGTTTAGTTTTTGTTCTTCGAGAACAAAACCTACTCAGTCCATAGTAGCACCTGTTGGCAAGAGTGATTCTGCGTTGGATTTCAACGCTGACATTATTATCGGTGTTGATGCTGGTGCCTAGGTATACGAAATTATCTACAACTTCAGTGTTATGACTGTCAACAGTGACGTGGGAGCCAAGACGCGAATGCGCTAACTGTTTCTTTGATGACAGGAGATATTTCGTCTTGTCCTCGTTCACCTCCAGACCCATTCGCTTCGCTTCCATATCCAGGCGGGAAAAAGCAGAACTAACTGCACGGGTATTGTTTCCAATGATATCAATATCATCGGCGTACTTCAGTAGCTGTACACTCTTATAAAAAATTGTACCTTCTCTGTTTAGCTCTGCGGCTCGAACTATTTTTTCCAGCATCAGGTTAAAGAAGCCACACTATAGCGAGTCACCTTGTCTGAAACCTCGTTCTTCAAACGGGTAATTGTTATTATAAATTCTTCACGGTCGGACAATGGAATATCTGTTCCATCGTCGTCGATTGGGGAATCGGGTTCGTCATCTCCTGGTGTTGTACTTTCAATGCCATTCAGCAGGCTGGAGAAGTGTTCCCTCCACAAACACAGTATACTCTGGTCATCAACAACTAGATCACCTCTAGGGGTCCTATAGGAGTGTGCTCCGGTCTTGAAACTTTCAGCTAGTCGCCGGATCTTTTCGTAAAATTTTCGAGCATTACCCCTGACGGCAAGCTTGTCAAGCTCTTCATACTCATGTATTTCGGTCTCTTTCTTTTTTTGTCTACAAATGCGTCTCTCTTCCCTCTTCAGCTCTTGGTATCTTTCCCATCCCGCCCGTGTTGCGGTCGTTCGTAACATTGCGAGGTAGGCAGTCTGTTTTCTCCCCACTGCGAGAGGGAAATCCTCATCATACCAGCTGTTTTGTTGACTTTTCCGAAAGCCAATGGTTTCGGTTGCAGCTGTACGTAAGGAGTTTGATATGCCGTTCCTTATACCGACATGCTGATGAGTGCTCTCAGAGAGCAGGAGTGCAAGTCGAGTAGAAAATCGTTCGGCTGTCGGTTGTGATTGCAGCTTTTCGATGTTGAACCTTCCTTGTGTTTGTTGACGTGTGCGCTTTTCTACACAGAGTCGGGTGCGTATCTTAGCTGCTACAAGATAGTGGTCCGAGTCGATGTTGGGACCACGAAGCGTACGCACATCAAAAACACTGGAGACATGTCGTCCATTTATTACAACATGATCTATCTGGTTGCGAGTGATTCGATCCGGGGACAACCAAGTAGCTTGATGGATTTTCTTATGCTGGAATCTAGTACTACAGACGACCATATTTCGGGCCCCGACGAAGTCGATCAGCCTCAGACTGTTTGGCGATGTTTCGTCATGGAGGCTGAATTTTCCGACTGTTGTGCCAATACCACCCTAGCGTTGAAATCGCCAAGCACAATTTTGACATCGTGGCGGGGACAGCGCTCATAGGTACGTTCTAGGCGCTCATAGAAGTTATCTTATGGCGGGGACAGCGCTCATAGGTACCTTCTAGGCGCTCATAGAAGTTATCTTTGATCACTTCGTCCTTCTCTTCCGTCGGGGCGTGGGCGCAAACCAGCGATATGTTGAAGAACCTCGCTGTGATGCGAATTGTGGCTAAACGTTCATCCACCGGAGTGAATGCCAGGACTCGACGACGGAGTCTCTCTCCCACCACGAATCCCACACCGAATTTGCGCTCCTTTATATGGCCGCTGTAGTAGATGTCACAAGGACCCACCTTCTTCCGTCCTTGTCCCGTCCATCGCATTCCTTGGATTGCGGTGATGTCAGCCTTTACTCTTACGAGGACATCAACCAGCTGTGCAGAGGCACCTTCCCAATTAAGGGTCCGGACATTCCAGGTGCATGCCCTTAATTCGTAGTCCTTTAAACGTTTGCAGTGGTCGTTATCAAAATTGGCGTCTCTCATCCGAGGCTGTTTCTTCCTGTTCATTTTATGTGGTGGGTCCCAAACCCTACGCACAACCGCATAAGCGAGATTCGCCTTCTCACTTTAGCTCGCCTCCAAACGGATGTCTGTTGGCTACCCAGAGGATACTTGGTCTAAGACCGGAAGTCGTGAGCTGCTTGAGTCACATTCAAAAGAATGGCAGTCAGAAACTTTCCTCACTTACATGAACTTCTATATATGACTCCATCCTCTGTTTTTACATACTACTACTGCATATAATATATGTATATCATATGCACTTTCAGGACCCGAAGAAGTGATGAATCGTTAGAAATTCAACCGCTGCATGAAATCTTTAAGAAAGGCAATAAAACGACTTTGAAACGTATGTCAAACGTACGTTCTGATGAGAAGGAGGGAAATGAAGAAAAGCCGCATCAGGACAAAACACCTAGTCCAATTGGTGCAGGACTACCATTGCTCCAAAGGTTACGATTGCTCAAAGAGAAACAGGTAAAGAATATAACGACGCCTACCAAAGCCAATTTTATAAAATTAGCAATATTGTTATATATATATAAATTTCATGTCACATTGTTTGTCCGGGATTGGCGCCTAAACAACTGAACCGATTTTAATGAAATTTTGCACACGTCTGCAGTTTGGTCCAACTTTAAAGATAGGATATTATAGTTTATATTTCAAATTTTAATCGCAATGCCCATCCGTCTGTCCATTCGGCCAAGCGATAATTTGAATTGAAATCTAGATCTAGATCTTTGTGATTTTATTGTAGATAGGCAAAACCGGACGATTGCAAAAAATAAAAAATAAAGTTAAGAAAAAAATAAGACTTTTGCAGCCGACATTCACAGTACGGAAGGATATTAGGATTTACATATTTTTAGGTAAGTGGACGTGGTCACAGCTCAACATCCATCTGTCTGGCCGGCCGTTTGGTCAAGCAATTATTTGATCTGGATATCCAAATATAACTTAGCTCATACTTAAATCTTGATACTATGAGGTTGGTATTCTTGATGGCCAAAATCGGACTTATGCAACGGCTAAAAAATAGTATGTAGTTAAACAAAAAAGCTACAATTTAAGCTTTGAAATTCGGAACACATGATCTAGGTAAGGAAGATCATTTGTGGTTAATTGTTTGATAAATTGGCTAGAAAAACCAAAGAGTTAGTTTTGGTATATTTATCGCAAACCACTAAAGCTGACGGAAAACTTTGAAAGTAGTGAAAGGAGTGGAGTCTTCTCAAGATATTATTAAATAGTTAACCATAATAGAATTTAACATACATATACATTATCCACAGCAATGCATGGCCCGGCCACTAGTTGTTATATGTATATGACTTCGTCTTCTCCTTGTATATAAAATACATTAATTCTTCGTCTTTAACGTCTTTAAAACAATGAATTATTTGCATATTAGATAAATATCAAATTTTATGCAAATATTATTTTTATAATCTCGCAACAAAGTTGCTAAAGAGAGTATTATAGTTTTGTTCACATAACGGTTGTTTGTGTCACCCAGAAATAAAATAGTTAGATATTGGGTTATGTATATCAAAATGATCAGGATGGCGAGTAGAGTTGTAATTCGGATGTCTGTCCGTCTATCCGTGCAAGCGTGAAGTTTAGTAAAAATTTATATATCTTAATGAAATTCGGTATACATATTCCTTGGCACCCTGAGGAGGTTGGTATTGAAAATTGGCGAAGTCGGATCACTACCACGCCCACAAATGGCGAAAACCGAAACCACATCAAGTGTCATAACTAAGACATAAGTAAAGTTATAAAAGTAAGATTTGGTATAAAGGATCACACTAAGAAGGGGCATATTTGGATCTAATTTTTTTGGTTAAGTGTGGTTTTTTTCTATATATCTCACAAAACCAATTAAGCTATATGAACCAAGCTTTCTACAGTCGTTTCCCTTACGTACCCTATCAAATACCATTAAAATACAGTGGAACTTCCATAACTCGAACTTTTAAATTGGCAATAGTGTTTAGAAATCAAATTTCATACAATTTTCCTTCAACCTCTCATACAAAGGTTATGTTGAAAATTTCTAAAAGGGAGTTAACTGACTATCGAAAAACGTTAGAAACACTAAATTTTACAGGAGAAATGGCAGAAGGAACCTGCACTCAGATTTTTTTGCAAAATGGAAAACGGGCGAGGCGTCGCACACTTATGGGTCAAAAACCATATCTCAGGAACTACTCGACCGATTTTAATGAAATTCGTTACGTAATATTTCCGTATTACAAATGGCGAAATCTATTCACAACCACGCCTACTTTCTATATAACTCAATCACTTTATAATATATAGTGTACCTTGGTGGTGAAAATGAATTACATCAGCCCTCATATACTATATATAATGATTTTCGTTTTTCGGGAGTATAAAATGCTCCGTTGCACCCTAACTTACTCTTTCCATACTTGTTTACATTATTTTTAGGATCGCGAAGAGAAAGCGGCAAAGGCAATCACTCCTCAGATATCACCCCCGCATGTGCATATTGCCAACACATTATCGCCACAGGAATCAATCCAGGAAGAACTCGAGACTGAAGTAAACGAAGCCCTTCCGCTGATGCAAAGACTACAAATGCTAAAAAATAAACAGGAAACGACTACGAACAGCGACGTAAAGCCCGCAGTGAGATATATTTTTACATATATTATTTACACTAGCATAGTATTTCCACTACTATAGAAACGTTTTGAGACATTCATAACATTAACATTAGTTGAAATGCATATTTAAGAAGATATCCTTAAATATAAAATATTAAATTCTTTATTATTATCGGATTTAAAATTAGCCTATTGGAAACATAAATAAAAGCTAGGTGTTGAATAGCTAGATCATCTGACCATATACATCCTTCGACCTTCACAGTTTGGCTTGGGAAGCAACTCTTCTCTCATAAGCGAGGTCTCAGAGTTGTGACTCTGTGGTGTTTCTAAAATAATAATCATAATATAATAAATGTATGGAAATAAAACACAATAACATTCGAATCAAAAGAATATTATATACATATGCAGGAGTCGTATATATAATATTAGAAGTGTTATACTATCTAAATAAAATAGATATATGTATTTATAATAATCAATCATAAATAATGTTTATATAAAACATTTTTACACAGGTCAAACACAATCCGCCTGTTACTTTGAAGCAAAAGATACAAATGCTTAATTTTGCTGTAGCGACAAAGGCAGATCCTACGGACAACAAGTCGAAAGACGAAAAATCGACGACTGGAGATATAGGTCAACAGCAGCCCGGAAAAACACTTGATGTGCAGAAACATATTAAACGCGACCTAGGTGCAATTAATAAATCGTCAAAGGCGGTATCAGGAATGTCATTAAAACTCATAAAACCGTCCATAAACACCTCATCAGAACGCTCAGATAGTGATATGTCTATTAAGCCATGGTCAAAACTTAAGTTAGCGACGATAATATCAACAAGTTATAATAATTTAGCAAAATTTTCCCCAGGAGACTCAGATACAGAAGCAAAAACATGTTCTTCAACCGAAACATCCCAAACTCCTGATCAAGGGCCTGCGGTTTTGACAGCCACTACAACATCTACAAACACTCTACATTCTGCAACTGCGAGCACTCTTAATACAAACCTGTCACAGGAAACAAAGATTTTAGAAAACATACGGAAACACACGAAATCTTCATCAGCAAATCATGCAAACGAAAGCAGAAAATCGTATCACTCTGTTTTTGATTTATCGCCGGAGTATAGCGGTTTACCATTCGTAAAACGTCTAAAAATCCTGAACGAACGTCAGAAGTTAGAAGAACTTGAAAAGGCATTACAAATTCGAAGTTTTAGCTTGGACAGTTCTAAAATAAACAGTCAACTCGCAGTGCCAGAACCGTTGTATCGTTGTTTCAGTGATGTTTCTGAAATGTACTCGCAACTTTTTACAGCTTATGAATCCAGTTCATCCAATTCGACGAATACATCATTGTCGAATAACAACAATGAAAGAAAAGACAAATATATACCACCTGCCTATTTACCTCTTAGTCCCGAGCAAAATGAAACTTCCGAACGGCAAAAGTTAAAGTGCATTTTACAGAAACTCCGTCACAGTTCAGAGGAATACAAAACTGGTGTTCAAAGTGGCAACGAAGACTCATGCGCGAAGGAAAAACCAAATAAGCGGTTGCTAAGAGAACCGACATTAGAAGGGTATGTGGCTAGACATAGTATGCTAATGAAAAGTATAACGATCAAATCAACTCTTTCTAGTCCACCCAACAGCGCTCACAGAACTATTCAAGATGAACAGTATAAAACCTTACGAACGGCTAGTGAAGACGAAGACAAAGACGTAAAGATTTCTCGCGCGCCCATAATTTCCGCTTTTGGTACCAATAAATACTCCGAAAATCCATCGTTAAGTGGCGCTCATTTTAAAGCCATCTCAAAACGACGAAATACACTTCAACTTAATAATAATATGATGCAATATACTCCGAGCCCATCTCATTCGAATCAACGCACAACAAAACGATTGACAACAACGATTGGGGACTCGATAAGAACAGGAGGTACAATTCTTTTTTATCTCAACTTTTTATTCAATAAATAATTAAATCTATGTCATTCTCTATCTATGACGAATCTCTTTGGGAGAATTTGAATTGCAATTTATTTAAGAAATTAGTTAAATAGGCTAATTTGAAATTTGATTTTCTTCTGTTACAGAAATACTCAACATAGAAGAGAATTTCAATCGTGTATGGAGTGAAATTAATAATGTAATTAAAGATCACATTACAGAAATGCATTTAAAATTCGAATTACAATTTTCGGTGATGGCCCGAGAAGTACGGAAACGCGATGAAATTATTGCAAATCTACAGTCGAAAATTAGAAATATAGAATTGAAAACATCCTCGCCACGAAGAAAAACTGATCTTAACAAATTATGGGTGGATGCAGATCTAAAGTCAGAGGACCACGCCAGCTCTAGTTCATCAGCAGAACTACTCTTTATGGTATTAATATTATTATTATAGAAATTATAAAAAAAAAAACAAATTTTAATTGCAGCGAGGAGACTCATTGGATACTGTTTTTATGTCATCTCCACCACAAGTTCAACGGCACAGTTCGTCACCGATATTTAATAATTTTTACAAAGACTCTTCTGGATACATTTCTTCACGGAGTTTGTATAAAAATAAATCGGAAGAGAATATCACAAGGGGCAAGCAAGAAAAGAGAAATTATGTTGTTTCTGTGTCAGATCTCACCGGGAATTTAGACAGACAAGATAGTGTTGTTCTTGATATTGGCGACAGTTCGAGTTCGAGTTCTTCTTCTAGCAAATTAAATATCAAGTATGAAGATATAGAGCAAAAAAATGTGGAAGACAATGTATTCGCACATGTGCATCACAACGATTGGGAGGTAAAAATGCTTGCTGCGGAAATGGCTAAACAAGAAAGAAAACGTGCGAATTCCACTGACTTCAAGAGTAGTAATTCAATTTTAAGAAGACGTCGAAAATTTAGTGAAACTGAAACAGACATTAGTGAAACCGATCCCGAAGTTGAATCCTTCTCTCTATCCAGACCTAGAGCTTCAAGTTTAGATCAATTTAATTTAAGATATGGTACCGGAAAAGACATTTTTAAAGCAATTAGTATCGATCGTGATAAAAATAAACTTTGAGATTTGCCAATATATTATCTAGGATTACATTATACACACATATATTAACAAAAACAAAATGAATGAACATGTTGATGCTTATAAAAAAACAAAGATGTCTTATAGCGCATAAGTTCGATAACGCGTAGAAGATGCTTTATAGTTTGCATATTCTGGTGAGAATATGTGAAAGAATTGTTGTTTTTTTTTTGCTGAATATTGAAAATGTTTTGGATTATTTTTTTTTTACTTGAAATGTAAGGCAAAATATCTTTATATATGTATACAAATCTTCTGTACGTGTGTATGTCATTGATCACCTCCTAAACGGCTGGACCGATTTTAATGAAATTTTTTGTGTGTCTTCATGTGGATTCGAGAATGGTTTGTAACCACCATTCGGTCCAATTTAAATAGTGCATACAACTTCTATATTTTATACATAATATAGAGTGGCCGAAAAAATACTACATACACCCTCTGTTTTCATTGGTGTGAAAGTTCAAATGCTTTTTGGTAAAATCTGTTGATACAGTTAATTTTCTATTTTTTTCTATTTTCTATTTTTCTAATGCCTAAAAAATTCCATTATTTCAAATTAATTAACAATATTATGAAAGAAAAACTCTGAAAATCCGTTGACAGAAGTTTACATACATTACAAAAATAACTGATTTTAGTGCGAAAATTGTACTAACTTCATGATATTAATTGTTTTAGTACTGTCCTTCTACTCTAGGTAATTTTTTTTAATCTCACCAATTCATTTTTTCTTTTCCATATTTTAACAAAAAATGTCTTATGTCAACTAAAATAGCTTTTCGCATAGGAATATAGGCTATTTAAGTGTCAAACAACAATTAAATTCAATAATATCCTAACAATAACCATTATAATTAAAAAAAGCTAACGATTCATTACTACAACACTTGCAGTGTATTTATTATGAGCTCGTAGATTTTTGTCAACGGAATTTTTGACTTTTTCTACATTATCACTCGCGGAATCAGAGCTTTAGAAACTATAAATTTTAAATTTGATTTCATTCATTTACCAAATTATTACTTAACTTTATTGATTTCTACTTGTTGTAATCGATTTATTTATATTATGGAGAGTTGTTAAAGTGAAAGTTCATTCGGCAAATCGCCTTGTTGTCTAAATTTTAAAACATTCATTTTTGGAAATTGGTCACAAAGTACATACATACATATATGTATAATGCCTTATTTGGCATCTTTGTTCTTTTATATCATGAATTTACATACAAACAATACGTACGTATACATGGTATTCTGATTTAATATTTTAAAAGTTTAGACGATAGAAATGAAACTAATAGTTAACATAAGTACAATAAAATATATATAATAAGATGTTCACAAGTCATTCCATTTCACCTTCAGTCTTCAACTATCAACTTTAAAACAATTCAAATATTAAGTATTTACAAGCAATAATGATGTTATATTTAACTAATTGCTGATGAGCTCACTCATTGGTAGTAGATGAAATTCCACAGTGCTTTCTAAAGTTCCATAGAAATGTGTTATATAGAACGACTTGTGAACTTCCTGAATATGTTACACTCTTAATTATATCTTCTAACACATATAAAAATACTCTTTATATGTATATACAAACGTTTCATTCTTTTTAACTCTTTCTATCTATTTCAAAATCTAATTCGAACCAATTGGCTAGTATTTAATGAAGGTGTATACAATTACAATTGTTGGCAATCGAGGTTGACGATTTTCAGATTTCTTGTTCACAGATTTATTAGATAACTTATCTTATATTTAAACTCTTCGCCAGGTCAGTTTTCATTTTTTCAACAAAGCAAAAAGCACAGACATTTTATAAAATTTGTCGCATTTGTCGATAAAGGGCAAAGCAGTTTATCGACGGAATCAATGATTGCATGAAAATTTTCGATGGAAAATCTTTATCGTATCGAAATCGAATACGCTGCGGATTCAATGATTTGTAGAGCTATACTTTCAAATGGGTATTGTTCTTAACTTTACAATAGAAACCGTATGCTTCTCATTACGAATTATCGATCAAATTTATTTTGCCTATCCAAGTGTAATATCCTGAAAACTTGTCACAATAGTTAGTATTTATTGAAATGCTTTAGTATGTGAGGTACTGGTCGGTGATGTAATGAGTCATAAGCTGGATATTTCATGAGGTCAGAAACAATGTGATTTTTGTATTTCAAGTTGATATAATCTGTTTATATTTCGAATACTCCGTTTTTTATACGATTTTCATCTCATTATGGCCCGAAAAGCTCAATGAGATAAAAATAATCACTCTCCATAGTTATGCAAGTCTTTTGATATTTTCAGATTCTAAACACAACCCTTGCAAAGTTGGCGGTAATATATTCACATATTTTACATTTTGGTTTATTTTATTTCTAAACTAGTGTTCTTGGAATAGAGATAGAAAAACTAAGTTAAAAAAACTTTCTTCTATACTAATTGATATATTTTACAAACAGTTAAAAAAAAACCGGTAATACACATAACAATCTCCTATTAGTTCAACATAGACCACTAAAATGTGACCAAAAACAAAATCTCTAAGAAAAACTTAAATCTAAGTCTATAATCTATAAGAAAATAAAGTACCATAATTTGTATGTGCTTATACACATCTATAATGTAAAAAAATCATTCATAAATTGCTTCATTACATTCAAAGTTTTTTCCGAATAGTTCATTAGAAATTCGACAATTTCAGTGTTTAACCAGTATTTTTTATGCCAACTAGGTTATGTAGTACTTACATGGAACTCAATTATATATGCATGCATACAAAATTTGCATTACAAATTACATGTGTGTAGAATTGTTTTGATTGTTAACAACAAGCAATGTAGCTACTTTAAAATTTTAATTATGTAGTACAAAGTAAACAATTATATTATAATTATCGAAATTTTTAGTAAAAATGCCGAATAATTTACTACGCTTTTTGATTACCTCTATTTTGGAATTATATATACAGACATGCATATATATATAAATATATACATATATAATATATATATATATATATACGAACGGTAGAAAAAAATTCCATTATGCATATGTTTTTAAGATATTAAAAAGCTGTTAGTGCCAAATGAAATCGACAAAACTGGCTCTGTATCAGAACCAATAACCAATGAGATGCCAATTAAACATAATTAAGATGATTTTAGTTGAACGATATACATAAGCTTATGCATATATACTAAATTCATAATTGCATGATAACGTTATTGCCGGTTGGGAAAAATTTATTATATTTATAAAAATATATATTTTAATTAGAAATCAGTAGAAATTTATAAGATTTTAATTATTTACTGAAGTTACACTGGAATAGCTTTAGTATTCCAGTAATTCAATATATTGTAGAAGAATAGAGCTGATCGGAAATAAAATACTTAGAACTATATGGTATATTAGAATCCACCAGGAATGCCAAGTCATAAAATAAGTACCGTTAATGAAACTTGCAATCGGCGAATGAATTTGGATATAAATAAATTACCATCAAATTTATTGTAACTATTTAGTACATAAGGACTAGCAATGTAAATACGAGTTACTTTATTTTATGAAGTATTATGATGTAAATATAAAAACTAGGATATTGAAAACTGACAGCTTTAATAACTTATAGTAAAATTATGAAAACATATTCAATACGTTACATTTACAATAAATTAATAAAAACCGATATGCACAGTGTGTAAACCCTTACTTTCAGTATTACATATTCACAATAAAATTTTCTATATAAAATACTATAAAATGCTTATTGGTTCGTGATGGATAGCGTTCGCCAGGTGAAATTCGTATTTGTGTTCGAAAATCATTAATCCAACAATAAACTAACAATGGAGGCCCATTTTCACATCACTAGGGGACTGGGATCATCTCACACTCATTCACATTCCTCTTGAACCGTCCACCCAAGATCACACTTGATATTATGAAATCATTCGCATAGTTTTGTATGTGCAACTTCGCCAAATCATCGGGGAAACCACGTCCGATAGTTGCGATTATTTTCATGTTCGTCGATAAAATATCTACAATTTGCCAGAGGTATGTAAACTCCCTCTTTATTAGCATCTAACTGTAAGGTGGTGACCAGTCTGTCTAGTCCATTTGCTTCGCAGTTTCAGGAATACTACTATATCCTGGGGCCCATTGCAGGTGTATCGTGAAATACGATGTTAGTGTCACTAATAACTCCAAGCATTATTTCACTATCCTAGATGATATTCTATGAAACTTTAGTGATTTTAAAGACTCTTGGCTATTCGAATATATATGTAGATATGTTTCTCACGTTAACACTATTTTTAACAGAACGAGAAGTGGTAATCTCCACTCGATCCGGTAGCCCGAAAGACACCACCTCCCACTAGTTGGTCTAGTTTAGATCGGTCTGTATAGATACTTATCTCTGAATCTGTGTTCACCTTGTCCTTATCCCACTCCTCACTAGAAGGGATGGCTATGGTTGGGTCCGTGTTTATATTCATTTCTGCAGGATTACGAAAGACTGTAATATCTGGTATAAATGGGAACTTGACGAATATAATACAATGTACGTTATTGCAGCTTTGCTATAGAGAAGATTCTCTCAGTCTGAGTGCCGATTCCGGTGTCTGCTACTTACAGAATAGGTCTATAAGTAGTAAATATAGAACAACTTCTAGTGCGTTGGCGTTGTTCTGTCAACTCTCCGTTGGAAAGATCAGGTAGAGAGGGACCACTTTACACTTGGGATTTCCAATATCAATATCGATTCGGCTATAATCGGATAAACGGTTTCTACGCCAATTACATACATACATTCTTCTTCTTCTTGACTGGCGTAGACACCGCTTACGCCGTTATAACCGAGTCCACAACCGCGCGCCATTTATTCCTCGCTTTGGCAGTTCGGCGCCAATTGGTTATACCAAGTGAAGCCAGGTCCTTCTCCACCTGGTCCTTCCAACGGAGTGGAGGTCTCCGTCTTTCTCGGTTTCCTGCATCGTACACTTTCGGAGCTGGAGCACTTTCGTCCATTCGAAAAACATGACCTAGCCAGCATAGCCGCTGCCTCTTTATTCACTGAACTATGTCTATGCCAATGTAATAGGACCATAAATCTTCCGTAAAAATTTCTCTCGAATACTCCTAGACATGGTTCTCATTTACTACTCCGTAGCAGCAAAATTTCTAGAATTATTGCTATGCTATCGCTACCGCTCTCACTTTGCCAGGAGCCACAGCATAGCCATAACATAACAATGTAAAAGTATGTGCTCTATTCTGCTCCGATTTTGTTAGGTAAAAAAATATAGCTGGAGCGGGAGCAGGAGCAAAAAATTAAATTCTGCGCTATGCTCTAGTGTAGTGGTAGCAAAAAATTGCTAGCGGTAGCATAGCAGAACTAATGAAAATTTTCATGTGCTACAGCTCCCGCATGTGTTTGTTGTTTGTTTTCTTTTTTTCTGTTTTTCTGTCACCAACAAATACGTATATCATCTATTCCAAATGTATTACAATACTCAATTACTATGAATTTTCGAAATCAATTTTAACTGCATATACTTCCCCTTTTTCTATATATATATATATATTTACCACTAGTTTAAGATGTTAGGTTAAGTTTTAGGCTACACCATGAAACTTTGGTAATCAATGTCAACAAATGCGTATCGATCCTTTGTACCAAATTTCACTTTCATAGCCTAAAAATCATAGTACAAAAAATACTAGAGAAATTAATTATTAATCATGCATATCATTTAGGCGAAAATTAAGAATGTATGCTAGATTGATGCCTTAAGGGGTAACGGTTTCTGGTTTTTTCACAGTTTTCATCTTAAATTGATTTTTAGTCACTAGCTTGCTTTCAAAATAATAACATTGTATCTGTATGTTACAGCTGGGTGACGAATATTTTCTTTCTTTTGTGGTTTTTATTTAATTTGTTCCGGACACTCACTGATTATTCTATTCTATAATATGAGTTGATAAAAAATCAAATCCACTGATTTCGATCGTTTATATATGACAATAAAATACTGCGCGATATTCAGAATATATTATTATTATTTTATTAAAGGAAATTAAATCTGGATCAAAGGTAACGCTACTCAATAACTACTACTACTACTATTCCACTCTAACAATCGGACACTCTCATGACCGGACGCGGAGACTTTTTTACTACTTTTTATTTTCATTGCCTCTCTTATGCGAACGTGGTCCTCTCGATAAAGGACAAGGAACTATAATTACTGAATGAAAGTGTAAAAAAACAGCAAAAAACCTCTGATAATTGAACGCTGTATATTTTATTAAGGCTTCATAGGACAACGTAATGATGTATACTGTTTTTCAAAAAAGTATGAGTGGAATTAGACTTTTATGTCGTGGACGCTTTTGCCATATCACCGTTATTGGCTTTAATAAAACTTTTAAATACAAATCAAAAGGGTCAGTTTTCGGACGACTTTTTGATTAATCGACGAAATTGACATTAAATTAATAATGACAGAAATGTTACTGAAAAACGAAGATCTAAAGGAATGATGTGCTTACGACTCGGGTCGAATTAAATTAAATTAAAAAATAATTAATGTAGACTTTAATATAATATAAAATATAATATGTATTTACACAAACGATTTATTGTAACTATGATAGATCTCAGAAGGAAAATAAAATATGTATATTAAATGATCAAGAACTTTAAATTATTTAAGAAGAAGTGTGTGTATAAATAGCTAAAATATAAAATATCTAAAATAATAAAACTTAACTTTGTACGGAAAATAACAAATTTTGCGCAGAAAACGAATTATGAAGCGCTTTTTTGATAGTTGAGACGTTCTAAATAACGGCTAACTAAAAACTTAGTTTCAGTTCGGTAACCCATAGTGAGAAGAGCATAGTAAAACCTTCCAGTACTTATTCCCACTCAAAAAGTGTAAAACATACCCGGACTCTTTCATTAACACAAAAAAAACTATATTAAATTAAGTAAGTGTTTTTACTCTTTTACACAATGCATATTCGCAACTGGAAGCGAAACTGAAATTTTATCGTTTAAAGAAAATTTACTAGTTCATAGCACTATCTATAGGTAACTTTTCGTACACCTGCTCCAAACTTTCCTAGCATGATACCGAGCTTTTCATGTGCACCGTGTAAAAAAGTAGAATAATGAAATATTAATTTCCACCCAAACTTGTCTCATCGTTCTTCTTTCGCAAAGAACTTGTATGTACTACAAACGAAAATAATCTATACATTTCTTGGAATGAAAAAGTCTTATTTTTGTACCACTAAAGCAGGCCCTCCAAAGTCGAATTTCACTTGCTCGCTAACGAGCACGAACACGAGCCGCAACAAAGTTGCAAAGAGAGTATTCTAGTTTTGTTCACATAACAGTTGTTTGTAACACCCAAAACTAAACGAGTTAGATTGTCTGTCCGTCCGTCTGTGCAAGCTGTAATAATTAAGATGTCTTGATTAAACTTAGCACACTTGTTTCTTGGCACCATAGGAAGGTTTTGAAGGTTTCGAAAATGGGCAAAATCGGACCACTGCCACAAAATGGCGAAAACCGAAATAACAGAGCAATGGAAATAAAATTTGGTACAAAGGATCGCGCTATGAAGGGATGTAATTATTACATAATCATTGGGCGTGGCCCCGCCCCCTACAATTTTTTTTGTACCTATCTCGTAAACTACTTAAACTATATCAACTAAACTTTCTAGAATCGTTTCTTTCAGGTATTACCTTATACAGTCCAAAAATGGAGGATATCGGGTTATAACCATGCCACCTCCCATACAAAGGTTATGTTGAAAACTACTAAAAATGCTTTAATTCAGTAAGGGAAAACACCAGAAACCTTAAATTTCATTGTATAGAAGGTACAGGTCCACCCAAATCGGTATTCAAAATTTTAAGTGGGTGTGGCTCCGCCCACTTATGAGTCAAAAACCAATACTGTTCATTCGAAAAGTTTGCAATGCTTAACACAGCAGGATATGTCAGCATATTAATATGGCAGTGCATAAGGAGTTCGTCAATTCCTTTTTTTGCAAAAAGCTGTTGCTCATTCGACAATTGCCTGAATATGACAGCCCATCCAAAGAACGTATAATAACGTTCGTTATTCGTGGAAAATTCTCGGTGGTAAGATAGCCGCCATCTTGGAAAAACACAGTGCTCTATATATAGATAATTTAATTTTAGTAAAACTTTAGTCATAAAATAGCAAATATTATATATATATAAGTATTATTATATAAAGCGAAATTATTAAGTTTTGCTATATTTCACTTATAGAAGATTTTAACATCAATGTGTGCCATATTATATGCAAAAAAATTATTTAATGGTGAAAATAAAATACCGCTCTGATACAAGTACTTCTCCGTGGTAAGTAATTTTTGGCCACATTTAGGGGATATTCTGGTATAGGAATTTGAAAAAATCGACTTATTTTCGGAGATAAAGCCGATTTTGTGACATGGCGTCCGAGCCGGCCGAGCGGTCTCCTAAACTTTAAACGCGTTTTTCTCGAAACTACTTTTTTTGAGGTGGTTCACATGATATCTCAAGTTATACAGAACCGATTCCTTCGAAATTTATCTGAAATTATATATCTTCTTTATACAATGCTCTATCGAAAAAATCGGGTCAAAAAATATTTTTTTTCAAGTCGACGCCATTTTGTTATTTTTTATTTTTTGAAAATGGTCAACCCGATAACGACATCCTTAATAATGAGGAATCTCTTTGTTTTTTGAGTTTTAGATCTCTACAAGGGTTGAGATCATGTCAACCAGGACGCACCACCTGCCCGTATCTCGACGAATTTTGGTTTTTTTTCTTGCAATTTTTTTTATACATAAACATAAAAAAAGGATAGTAAAAATGTTATTCATTTTTTTTTATCTTTTTTTTTTATTTGGTAAAAAAATGCCTAAATTGCATGCGTCTAGACCAGAAACCCCCCTAATTTAAACTTTACTGACCAAAAATTAAAAAAAATGAATTTGCTAGTTTTTACTTGAATTATTTACAAATATTTATATTTAAAATATTTTGCATTTTCCCCACCACCCCTGGTGTATGCAATAAGGCGCGTTACCGACTTTTTTTTCGGTGCTCGGGTGCCCCTGTAGGCACATTTTCACCTTTACAACTTAAATTTAAAAGGAAAACATGATAAAAAATGTAGTAATCACAACATATTATAAACTAACAGATCACTCCGACTTCGCACGGGCTTAAACAAACATTTCAAGAGTTATAAGTTTTTACATACATATACTCTCCCATACATATGTATGTACTTTGCCCTTTCTTGCGTGGGTTCATTTTAAAAAAGTGAAAAGAGGAAAATTCGAACATGAAATTATATTTTATTTGCAATGAGCTACCACTTGATTACGACCTATAGTCTTTGGTGTCCGTTGTCTTTCTCTCTGAATATGAAGGCTTTGGGAATGCTCAGAGTTTGACGCCCTAGTGCGAGCTTGTATATTTCTAATATTTTGTTCTTCAAGTCGCTGCATACGCTCCGTACTCGACTCTCAAGGGCGTACTTGGGAGGTTTTGAAATTTTGTTCAGCAAGCAGCTACGAGCGCTCGTTACTCGATTCTCTGGCATGCGATTGCGATACGAAGAGATTGACTTGAAAGACGATTTTCAGATTCAGATTAAGATTCTCCATCACGGAGTCTTATCTCTAAATTTTAAATTTAAGATTCAATTAATACTTGAATCGCATTATACATATTAATCTAAAATATTACTAACTTAGCAATAAATAACATTTAATACTACAATAGCATTAAACAAACATACTAAATAATTTATAATCACAATAATAATGAAAAAAATATTATTTAATATTTATTTAAGTGCTGTACATCAGACTTTAAAATTTTTAGAATAAAAACGCTGGTATGTTTACTCGTTTCCACACATGTTGTTCGCTAGAAGTGTTCGTACTCGTTGGTGGGCAAATGTATTTCTAGTTCGAAAACAGTTCGTCGAACAAATTCGATGGATAGGCTGCTTAATAATTAAACATGAAGCAAATACCCCTATTGCGAGTGTCGTCTGGCAGTAGATAATCGACTACTGAGCGATTATCGACTACAAGTTCTATTGCGAGTGTCGATCAGTCGCTCAACCATCATTTGTCGACAAGTATTTTTCAGTCGTTAAAAATTGCGTTTAAATATATTAAAAGGAAAAAGAAAGACGAGAAAAGAAAGAATAAACTTAGGGTTTTGCTTATAATACGGCAAATAGTAGTATTATTATATGAATATTTTAGTTTTATATTATTACTAGCAGACCGCTCCGGTTTCGCACGGGTTTAAACAAAGATTTCAAAAGTTATAGGTTTTTACACACTTATACACAGTCTCCCAAACATATGAATGTACTTTCCCGTTTCTTGCGTTGTTCATTTTAAAAAAGTAAAATGAGGAAATTCGAACATGAAATTATATTTTATTTGCAATGAGCTAAAACTTGATTCTAGCAATAAATGTAGCCAATGGTGAAAGAATTTTTGAAATCATCATAGTAGTTTTTGAGTTTATTCGTTACAAACATACATACAAATCTTTCCTCTTTATAATAGTAGTATAGATTGAATTTTGGTCAGATTTTTTTGTAATTGAAATTAATGAAAATATCTCATTTATATAAATTTTGATGTATGTTTGAATTTTTATTATCTATACTAATATTATAAAAAGGAAATGTTTATTTTTTTGTTTGTTTGTGTCGAATAGGCTCCGAAACTACTGAACCGATTTGAAAAATTCTTTCACCGTTGGAAAGCTATAATATCCCTGAGTGACATAGGCTACATTTAGTTTTAAAAAAAAAATAGGGTTCCTTACCAAAACTCCGATAATGTAAAAAAAATACCAAAAAACTTTCTTTAATCGCGAATGCTGCGAAAACGATTGAAGATATAACAAAGTGATGTACTACAATTTTGTAGAACTTATCATTATCTACGTCGCGACATCATACCTCTAACTATTATAGTTTTGTCACAATAAGCATTTTATATAAAAAAATTAATTAAAATACCACTACTTGAAAAGGCTCTTTATTTATACCTTAGTATTAATCCTTATCGAAATAAATGATTTATTATTTAAGATCGCTTCAAAACCTTTATATAACTTTTTGAATTATTAGATTCTGACGTACCATTCAAAAGATATCACGAGTTAAAAATTTTGAAATTTTTGAATGGTCCTGTGCGGAATTAAAAATAATTGTCGCTTGATAATAATATGATATAAAAATGAATTGCTGTTCGTTTGTGCCGCAAAAAAACGAGAACGGCCAAACCGATCTGGCTAATTTTAGTCTTGAAATATTCGTGGAAGGCCAGAAAAAGATTAGAAAGTGAGTAAATACGAAATAATTTCGAGGAAGATAATAATAAGAGAATTTTATTCGAGTTGATAAGAAAAATATAAAAGAGAAAACAAAAAATTATAATTTGAAGGTTGTCATTGTTGCTTTGTTAAAATATTTTTGTTATTGTTCAATTGTATAAGGTTGTGTCGATAGCCCAAAACAATTTGTAACAAATAAGGAAAGGCTAAGTTCGGGTCCAACCGAACATTTTATACTCTCGCAATTTATTGATGTAATTTTATTAAGATAACACACAATTTTACCTATATATTCGACATAAAGTCCAATAGAAAATCATCATATATAGTATATGAGGGCTGATGTAATTCCAGAACCAATTTCACTCATTTTCACCACCAAGGTTAACGGGAATAGGGGCGGCTTGGCACCTGTTAGTAGGCAAACATACGGCACATTCAACCTTGAAATTACTCCTAAATTGCAAATGAACGAAATACCAGTCAACAAAATCGTCAAAAATAGCGCTTTAACGAAAATTTTCCAAATATTCAAGAAATCGTTGGAGGTACTGCACAGGACTTTAAAAGATCTTGATTGTCGATGAACGTTTTTGGTGGAGCCAGGATTCTGTTAGTAGGTGATTTACGCCAGACTCTTCCAATTATTCCTGGATCAACTGTTACTGTCGGGCTAATCGCATGCCTAAAATCATTTAATTTGTGGCGACACATAAAGAATCGCCAATTAACAACTAACATATGAGTGTTTTTGCAACAATACCAAATTGCGATTGTAGAAATAGTTGGCAGTTGACACCTCGATGGATTATTAGCATTTCCAACAGATTTCTTTCACTTCATTGACTCGAAAGAGAAGTTTTCCTGACATGAAACCTCAATATGATAACCATAAATGACTGATTGATTGACCTATATTGGTGGTAAAAAAAAAATATCGATGATCTTAATGCGACAATTTAGAATTTCGGTCCAAGAGAATTGATACAGCTACTAACCAGGATGACGTAGTCAATTATCCCAAACTATTTAAAATTGCCTGTACATTGCAATTAAAAGTAGTTTGAGTTGTAATCATGCTGCGTAACATAAATCAACCTCGAGTAATCAATGTCGTCGCCGAAGCCAAGATTGGACCAACTTAATTTAATGTATACCTTAGCCACAAAAACGTGTGACCGGGTCTGCTAGTAAATTAATAAAACTTAAGAGTGCAGCTGCATATATTGTAAAACATCATTTCTTATTTCATATTTCTACGGCCGCTTTATTTATATCTTTCATTAGAAATGTTATCTTGATCTCCACTGTAGTTATCTATGCGTTGAGAGCCTAAGCTTTCATCATCTAAAAATTCAGCGTTGTAAAATATACATGTATAGTGCAGAGCTGCACAAACGTTGTATTCCTAGGTTCGTAGTGAAGCGTGCGATCCCCTAACAAGCACCTCAATCGATTTTTGACCACCCCAAATCGTTCAATCAACAATATTTCTACCTTGGGAATTTCGTTTATAAAATACACTTTCTGGAGATCCATGCCCAGGGTTTCGAAATGGAGTTAGTAAATAATTTTGGAAGGCATATTCTGCATCTCCTATTGATGATAAATCTATTAATCAATTTTTCATATAATACTTATTTCAATATAAGTATGTACATATAGCCAATAATATACTCGGCTACGATTTTCATTTAAAAGCTGATGTTTTAAAGATGACTTATTGAACACCGCAGAATAATGGGTTGCCCCAGGATATTTTGCGTTGATGTAGCGAAATTTCATTATCACAAACCTGTAAATTATAATTGAACAATTAAGCCAATAAGCAAATTCAAACACTTGCTATCATCGTACTTAAACTAAAATATCCTTTGCGGTTGTAGTACAAATGTTGTTGTAATATGTGTTCCATCAATTTGGTTTCTCGTCTTCGGTATATTTAATTGATATCCAGTCCTTTCATAAATGTTTTCTAAGCATTTAAAAGCAATATTATTCTTGTTTTCAACGCATAACCATAGAGTCGCATATTACTTTAGTATGATCGGAATCGATATATTTCTTACACCTGCTTGTAGTTTACTTTCTAGTATTATAAGTAAAAAACGTGAATGCTGCTTTGGACAAACGATTTTTTTTAACCTTTAACTACTGAGGTGGTGGTAAATTTTACACCTCGTAGTTTGTTTTTTAGTACTAGAAAAGTGGCTATGAAATAAAGTCCTTGTTTTGTTAAACTAGAAGTTCGATTTCTTTAAATTTATTATTTTATTCATTTAAAAATATGTTTTATTATTACAATTAAAAACAAATAAATTTAAAAAAAATTTTCGTTGACAAAAATTATTTATAGATTATAAAGGGGTACAATTTACCCCACCTCAGTAACTACGCCAAATATTTCACCTCAGTAATTAAAGATTAACCTTTAACCCTGCAAGGCGGACTTATGGTCTCTCTTGTTCTAGCAGCAGGAAAAACTTACCATTTCTTCGTTTATAAAATTTGTTTTTCTCTCTTAAAATATTTAATTTATTCTTTATTATGCCTAGCAAATATGTACATATAATGAAATTACAACTGCCGTGAAAATCTGTTTTTATTCTTGTAACAATGAATATTTTTGAACTCAGAACTAAAAAAAATTGTTCAATTTAGTTTTGGAATCACGTTAAAATCTTGCAGAAATGCATTTAGTTATTAATTTTGTAAAAAGAATAAAGCGAATATTACTTCTGGTACGAAGCGATTGCTTTGTGATTAAAATCATAAGTTTTCATATTTATGGCGGAAGCTAAACCATTAGGGATTAATCTAACAGCTGATAATGGAGCATGCGCTATGCGGACTTAAAACACAGGGTGCTGATGTGTATGTTTCCCATAATAAAATATTATAGTTTTTTATGTGTTCAGCTTGAATTATTTATTTTATAATACAAATAAGAATTAACAAAACTCAGTTGATTCCCTGCTAATTTCTGTTAGTTTGCCGTTTCCTTTCTTTTCCGTTGTTTCGCTCTTTGTGAGAGTAAGCAGTACATTTTCGCACTCTTCTTCTCCCTGAAAGCTAGCAAATAATAGCCGTAGAGAAACAAACTTGTCTACTTATATGTGGTGTGTTGTACGAGGCGATGGGAATATCCGTGTACGACGTGCTGTGGAATATAAACATTACAAAATAGTAAAATATAAAAGAAAATGGAAAATTTAAATGTTTTTACACATTATTAGTAATAAAGTATATAGAAAATGTATGCACGCGCATATAAAAGTGTTAAAATGCAAGAGATTTTGTGAACTTTGATTTCTTGCCATACAATTTTCATTGTAAAGACTTCCATCTAACTAAATAGCATAAATTAAAGTAGGTGTGTAATTTGCAAATATTATATGTATGTGTGTGTGTAGTGTTGGAAATTGGCGTTTTCAAAAGCAATACCTTTGATAGCTCATGAATACACACTTGTGGTTGCCAGTTTTAGGCTTCACAATGAAAAGGAAAAGTGTGTTTTGTGTTTATAATACCTCGTTAATGGAACACTTGTAAAATCTTCTTATACCCAAGATGTCTAAGCAAATATTTTTCGTACGCTAATATATGTACGTACAAACATGCCTGCTTATATTTGTTTCCATGTACATACATAATTATGTATTTATATTTATATATGTATGTATTTCTGTTTACGAAATAAGTTAAGCCTAAATTATGAAACTTATACAATAGTAAAATGAGATGTCAGCGGAGGTTGGTGATCTTTCGGCCTGATTTTGCAGACGCTCAAGGACAGATTTAATTTTCTGTCCTATCCAGATTGGATGTTATCTAATATGTATATAATTTGAAATCGACCGGCTTATTTGCACTTGATATGCACAAATACTGAACTCACCACAGCCTCGCCGTCCAACAATAAACAACTAGAAGATAAAGGAACTTCAAACCTTTATCGGTACCATAATGCTTTATAAGCTCTTCAGGGTTGTAGCTTATGTCCGTAATTCCGAGTAAAAAATGAGATATCTCACAGAGATTTGGTATACGTTTTCCTTGGCACCATAAGAGGATCGGTGTTGTCGATGGGCCACGCCCACAAAAGTCGAAAGCTAACACAAGAACTGCTGAACCGATTTGGCATCTGTTTGGTTTGGAGATAGCGTATGACTGGGAGCAGGTTATATTCCATTCCGTTACTTTTCGTTTTATTGAGTCAATTTCTTTATTACGGTTAAAATAATTCCAATTGGATATAAATACGTTGAAAATGTATAAAAAAATGTGTTTACTTATTTTAGCAGTACCTTTTGTAAAATACAAGTTTTGCTTAAAAATATTGTTTTGACCATTAAAGCGTTAACCGGTTTATGTGTTTATTAGTCAGGAATGCCAGCGTCAAATCGCGAAATGAATAACGCATTTAATACAGAATTGAAACGGGAACGAAAATTTGGTCACCAGAAATTAAATTATGTTGTTAAAATTAATGTACCCCTGTTGAATACTCAATCAAGAAGTTTTAGCCACCATTCGTGCGAGATCCCACATTGTGGATCTTCTTCTGATTTGGCAGCCACATTGTTAGAAAGATGGTGTACATCATGGCTCATTCAGCATTAAAATTACTGTTAAATATTCAAACTGTTGGAGTACCAACATGTAACATAGCGCAATGATTTTATTTTTTGGCGATTTCCCCCAAAAAATGCCAGCAATGCCAAGATCAACCGCTGCCGACGACGCTTGCTTCAAATCATTGAATCTATGGCGTTATGTGAAGAAACTTCATCTAACAACTAACATGGGAGTTGCATTGATGAACGATACATCTGTTGAAGATATCTCTGAGCAATTGCTGACTATTGATAATGGTTGAGTACCTTTCGCGAATCGAGCGGATTTCGAATTTCTGTAACTTTGTCTCATCGAAAACGAATTCATCAACTAAGTATTCCCAACCACAAAAATAATGAATTTTGACCGCTAAATAAAGATACATAGTTCAGAATGAGCTCCGTCATGATTGGGAAGGACCTCTCCGAGCCGTTCGATACCAAACGAGGTTTCAGACAAGGTGACTCACTATCGTGCGACTTCTTTAACCTGATGCTGGAAAAAATTATAAGAGCTGCAGAGCTAAACCGAGAAGGTACAATCTTCTACAAGAGTGTACAGCTCCTGGCGTACGCCGATGATATTGATATCATCGGAAGCAACAACCGCGCCGTTTGTTCTGCTTTTTCCCGCATGGATAAGGAGGCGAAGCGAATGGGTCTGGAGGTGAATGAGGACAAGACGAAATATCTCCTATCATCAAACAAACAGTCGGCGCATTCGCGTCTTGGCTCCCACGTCACTGTTGACAGTCATAACTTCGAGGTCGTAGATAATTTCGTATACCTGGGAACCAGCATCAACAACACGAACAATGTCAGCCTCGAAATCCAGCGCAGAATAACTCTTGCCAACAGGTGCTACTTTGGACTGAGTAGGCAATTGAACAGTAAAGTCCTCTCTCGACGAACCAAAATCAAGCTCTACAAGTCGCTTATCATTCCCGTCCTGCTTTACGGTGCAGAAGCTTGGACGATGTCAACATCAGATGAGACGACACTAGGAGTTTTCGAGAGGAAAATTTTGCGCAAGATTTATGGTCCTCAGAACATTGGCAACGGCGAATACCGCAGACGATGGAACGATGAGCTGTACGAGTTATACGACGACATTGACATAGTTCAGCGAATAAAAAGACAGCGGCTACGCTGGCTAGGTCATGTTGTCCGAATGGACGAAAACACTCCAGCCCTGAAAGTGTTCGATGCAGTACCCGCCGGAGGAAGCCGAGGAAGGGGAAGGTCTCCACTCCGTGGGACCAGGTGGAGGGCGACCTGGTTACACTTGGGATCTCCAACTGGCGCCGAACTGCGAAGGAGAGAGAGAGGTGGCGCACTATCGTCGATTCGGCTATAACCGGCTAAACGGTTGCAACGCCAATCACATACAGTTCAGAATGAGAATGTGTAATAAACGAAAATGAAGCCACCAACTATTCAATTGAATTTTTAAACTTCTAAGACAAACACTTACCACCGAACAATTTACTATTAAAGATTGGCTCCTTAGTAATCATGCTTCGAAACTTAAACCAACTAATATCCCTGACAGACGGCGGCGTTAATTCGGAATAACTGCTTTAATCGGAGTTAATTCGAGAGTTATCTCAGTTAACTCCGTTTGCTAACTCCCATTTAATCCTCAAAATTTTAGAGAGTTAGCATAGAGTTGCATCGTTAGCAACATTGTTAAACATGGTCGCTATTAACCTGTTGTGAAAGAAAATATGCAATACTGACAGCTGTTTTTCAATTAAATGTAAACAAAAACATTCGCATGCTAATTTTTTCTAAAATGGAAGTTCTAATTATAACGTATTTATGTATATTTTTTTAATAATTAGAGATTTTGTATTAGTTGTGCAGCTAACAACCGCAATATTTGCTTTCTATCCAATTTTATTTCACCAAAATGGAAATATTATTGCCAATCAACTGTTATGGGAGTTTATAACTCGCTTTACTGCCGTCTGTCACCCACAAAATTGGAAAAGCGCAGTTAATCGGAAATAACTCTGCCGTTTGTCTAGCCTATAAAACTGTGCAACGGAACGCGTTTGGTGATAAAAAAAAATTTATAAGCAATGTGATCTACGCGATGAAACTCAAGTTCGAAGGTGAAGAAGTTTTCATTCACAAGTGATACCAACCGTTTGAGTTGAAACAACTTTAATTTCCGATCGTCTTGTATTCGCTATCACCGTTAACAAATGACAAAGCCAATCCTTGAAAGCTTGTGGTCTTTCAACCGTTAAGTGAACTAAACTATAATACTCTGTGCAATACAAGCATGAGAACTGCTAAATTATTGATATAAAACAAAAAATTAATAATTTTTCCCATCCACCACCCACATTCAACCTATAAGAATAATATCATATAAAAAAATCATGTAGGAAAAAAAGAAAATTATCAACCAATTTAATACAGTTAATTTTTTCACTTCCATTCAACAACCATTATAATTAGAACAAAAACTTATAATGTATCCTCAAGTAAACCGTACACAGATTGAAATTACAATGATGTATCCTTCTTTCCAAGCTTTCTTAATCCAATTATGAGTTTGAACTTAAAAATACTGTAGTTTTCCGAAATAACAAACACATTAATTGTCAGGCCTGATCGTGTTTTTCAATAAAAATGAGGTAAATATCCGTAAATTGCAGTTAAATATATTGTATTAAATATTTATTAAAAAATTAAAAAACCTAACAAAACAATTCAAACCCAAGAAATTCTTCCAAAAGGGACCAATTCTGACACTTATACTTCTATTTGGTGCTGATCAATAATTTTGAGCTTTTTTATAAAATTCAAAATATTTTCAATTTGCACATTTTTTTGAATATTTTCAAGTTTTATTTTTAATTCTGGTTCGATGTTATTTGATTTTTTTCTCTTCTTCATATATCTTCTTCATGTTGTTCGTTAAACCGAGTACTTACAAATCACCGATTTTCGTTATTTAAGGTACGCAATGTAAAACATTTTCTTGTTCGTTATAAGCGGTTTTCGTTAAAAGGAATATTCGTTATTTCGGAAAACTACTGTAGTTAATTCAAAGGCCATTGTTATTTTGACGATTTCATATACATCCGCAATTTTCCGCACCTAACTTTAACACTTTTATTACCTTAAACTCTGCTAAATACTATATAAAATATAATTAAAGGGGGATCACAATTAAAACTTTATGTATTATAAACGAATTGAAGACTCACAAAAAATGTACAAAAAATAGGTGACATAAAACTTATTTCACTAAAAACAGAAATCACGCTAGTCTTAATTAATTTCACAAGTTAAAATAAATGCCTTTAACTTCAAAATCCATTAAAAATAAGTTTGATTCGTTTACCTGAACAATTACCAGAATAAATTGAAGTTCGTTGTTGCTGCGAAATTTTTCAAAAAATTTCTGATGTGCTTTAAAAAAATACTGGTGTTTATGCATTTAACCATTTTTTTAGAAAGTACCGTTAGATTTTTGGACAATTAGAGGACATCTGTATACCTACTGAGATTGATTTTTTGATTTTTGGCCTATGGGTAGGGATGCAAACATCGTAAAATGAAACATCGATGGTTCAATGTATCGATGTTTCTTCAAAACCCATCAAAATCAAAAACATCGGCCATTAAAACATCGATACATCGAAACATCGATGTATTTTTGAACTTTTTTTAATTATTTTAAATTTAGTGTGAAAAGCTAAGGGATACAGAAGCAGAAGCATAAATAAATGAAATGTAGTACGCCTTAAGTTGATACATTTTATTTCACTTAGCATTATACATATGTCTGTTAAAGTTTTTTCTCAATAAATAACAGAATTTCAAAACAACGATATGGAAAATTTTTTCACTGTCATTTCTTTTCGATTTTACTTCTGCGTGATAGTTGCCCTGGGTTTAGAAAACAGTCGTTTACTCGGCACTGAAGAGGCTACAATGTGTAAATATTAATAAGCCTATTTATACAACTCCGGAAACACAGTATTAATGTCAACCCAAACTGTATTGGCTTCTGATTGGTAGGGGTAACAGCCGAGATACACTTTCTCTTCAACCTTCCGTCCCTGTAATTGTAGATAAATTTGACAGCTTACATTTCACTTTTTGGTGGACCAAATGTTTATTCTGGTTCCAAATATCAAACGAGTATTCTGTTTCACACTCATCCAAAGATTCTGTTGTATCAGCGCGATTCTTTGAATTTTTTATGAAACAAAATAAAGTATTTTTTTAGCCATAGCATCTTTAAAATGCAGTAATTTGAACATATGATCTAACGCAGTAGCCTATTCCAGAATTAAATTGTATAAAAAAATCATAAAAGTAACCGCAGTATTGTCCAAGCGCACATTCCCTTAACGAATTCTCCGTATTTTACAAAAATCGAATTCCACTGTAATAAAGCGTATCCAAATAGAGGGTTTCGGGTTAATACCCGAAAAAGTGTGAAGGTGTGAAGTAAAATTTTTATATAAAACATCGACATAAAACATCGATCAAAGTGACATCGATGCATCGATGTTTTTAGATTCGAGACATCGATGGCTAACATCGATGCTTTTTGACGAAAACATCGATGTTTCAAAAACATCGATACATCGTTTGCATCCCTACCTATGGGCGGAACCACTGTGCTTTGGTGCCTTAGAAGTATTACATAATTAGCAGTGGCACTTATGCGGGGATTATTGTATTCCATAACAAGTAAGGAAAGGATAAGTTCGGGTGTAACCGAACATTTTATACTCTCGCAATTTATTGAAGAAATTTTATTAAGAAAACGCACAAATTTACATATAAATTCGGCATAAAGTTTAATAGAATAACGAAAATCGTCATATATAGATATGAGGGCTGAAGTAATTCCTGAACCGATTTCATTCAATTTCACCAGCAAGGTACACTATATTCAATACTATACGCTCACTTAATTTTTCTAAGATATATCACATATTAACCAATACATATATGCGGAATAAAGGCCAACGATTTTTTGAAAAACCTATAATTAGGTATATGGGAGCTAGGAGATGTAATGACCCGATTTTAATAATTTTTGGAACAGAGACACACTATTGGAAGAAAACAATTTCCTTTGAATTACATTAAATTATCTGAGAGATTTACCCATATTTTCGGTTAAAATTTAACCTTAGGCCCTGAGTTCAACATGTTCCGTTTTCGACAATATTTTCACAAGTGATGCCACAGATAATATACAGTATTTGTGTATAGTTTTATTTCGCTATTTTCATTGGTTCCTTATGTATATATTATCAAGTGAAGGATTCAGACGGAATTCAAAATTAAGTTATAAGGAAAGTAGTCATGGTTGTGAACCGATTTCGCTCATTTTTTAAACGTGTTGTCAGGGTGTCAAGAAAATATTATATACCGATTTTCATTGTAATCTGTCGAGCAGTTCCTGAGATATGGTTTTTGACCCATAAGTGGACGACCATTTTTCATTTTGTAAAAAATTTTTAGTGAAGCTTCTGTAAAATTGAGTGTATCTGACGTTTTCCGTTAGTGAGTTAACCCACTTTTAGCAATTTTCAACCTAACTTTCGTATGGGAGGTGGGCGTGGTTATTATCCGATATCTTTCAATTTTGGACTCTATGAGGAAATTGCTAAAAGAAACGACTGCAGAAAGTTTGGTTTATAAAGCTTTATTGGTTTGCGAGTTATATACAAAAAACATATTTGGGGGCGGGTCACGCTCAATTTACAAAACATCCAAATGTGCCCCTCCCTAATGCGAGTCTATGTTCCAAATTTTATTTTCATAACTTTATTTATGGCTTATATAGTTATGACACTGTATAGGTTTTCGGTTTCCGCCATTTTGTGGGCGTGGCAGTGGACCAATTTTGCCCATTTTCGAAAGCAACCTCCTCAGAGTGCCAAGGAATATGTGTTCCAAGTTTCATTAAGATATCTTAATTTTTACTCAAGTTATCAATTGCACGGACAGACGGACAGACATCCGGATTTCAAATCCACTCGTCATCCTGATAATTTATATATATATAATCACATATCTAGCTCTTTTTGTTCTTGGTGACACAAACAACCGTTATGTGAACAAAACTATTATCCTCTGTGCAACATGTTGCGTGAGTATAATATAGTTCCATCTACATATGAAATTATGTAAGTACTTTGTTATCAGTTATGTTTCCATATTTTTAGAAAGAATAATAATTTAGGAATGAAAGAAATACGAAATGATATTACAAAGCTGGCGGCTATTCGGAGTTTCAGTAATTATCATTATTTATATATGCAGCGTATTGTTATTTTCTATAAATAGTTCACCTCGCTCAAATCAGAAAAATGGACGCATCGAAAGGTTTGCTGAGGTAAGTGCTTTAAATCCCTCACTATACTAAATTACACAGTGAACCACAAAAGTGTTCATAAAAAAGAGATATTTACTTTTCGTGTTACATTTATTTAATTTTTAACGAAATTACGAAATAGTATTAGCTGAAGCTTGATGACTATGTTTTTGTTATTATCAATTTTAAAATTATAGTGTTTTTAAAGTTTATTAACAACAAAAAAATTATTGTGAAGAATTATTGTGAATTAGAAAAATGTAAGAATTGGAAATAGACAAAACTATTTGTATATATGTACCATTTTCACAAAACTTTTAAATATAGGGTCGCTTTTCCTTTCTAGTAAAACCCATTAATATTAATGAAGGCTTAGTTATTTATTTCATATATTTGCTAAAAGATCTGATTAATTGAAATAATATGTTCACCTTATAGGAATCGGCATGTTGTATATACATATTTCTTCACTCGAAACTCCCTATTAACAAACAATATTTTAGTTTTTCATTTTACAAAAAAAAACATCTTAATAATCAATAATTGTTTTTAAAAACGGTACAATTTCAGTTCGCCAATTTTCATAACACTCGATTTCGTGGTTTCACCTCAAAAGCTAGTATTCGCTGGTGCAACGGCCTTAAGTATCTCAAGACAGACCCACCCAATTACATGATCACAACTGCTTCTGCACAAAGCGCCAATAAAGGTAAGGATCGATTTTAATTTACATGGACATATGCATGTACTATACATATGCCAGTTCTTTATTAAGTTATTTAACTCGGAGGGGTGTTGACAAGTTATTTTAATGTGCATTTGGCATTTTAGATTTGCCCCTTATTCATACTGTTTTGTGAGAAGGTGCAATTGTTAAAAGACCCTTTTCGTACGTAATATGAATTTCCAAGACATATGAATGTTTTGATAGTAAAGAATAAAATATAAAAAATAAAATTTGGTTTCATTTTTTAGTAACAACTACAGAAGATATTAAAGATAACGCTATATATAGAATCACGGGTCTGACTGCCTTAGCTTCATTTCCGGGAAGTGGCAATACCTGGCTTCGTTACCTATTGCAGCAAGCGACTGGTAACTAAAAAATCCATAATTTTATAATACCAATATAATTTACGAACATTTTGCTACACATAATATTTATTTATTTAATAGGGATTTTAACGGGGAGTGTCTACAAAGATTATGGGTTATTGAAGACTGGTTTTCCGGCTGAAAATGTCCGTAATAACTCTGTATTGTTAGTGAAAACTCACGAATTCGGCCCTAAAGCATGGGAACCATTTACTAAAGCAATTTTACTAGTACGCGACCCTGAGAAGGCGATATTGGCTGAATTTAATAGACAAAGCGGCGGGCATATCGGTTTTGCGTCTCCCGACCGTTATAAAAGAACTAAAGGAAAGTGTAAGTATAATTACTTTAGAATTGTTTCTATTACATTACAAAACTATAGTTCTTTATGAGTGGCAAGTTTAATTTGATTCTTATATTTAAGCTCTGCCAATATGTTGCACAGAGTATTATATTTTTTTTTCACTAAGGGTTGTTTGTTTCAAACCAATCGAGGTAGATTTTGTGTTATATAGATCAAGATGACAGGACGAGTTGAATTTCAACGCATGTGAATCCGATTGAACTATGTGTGAAGTCCCATATCTCAGCAACCACTGGATCCACAATCCTATTTGTATGTATGTATGTGAAGGGCGTTGCAACCGTTTAGCCGGTTATAGCCGAATCAATGATAGTGCGCCATTTCTCTCTTTACTTCACAGTTCGGCGCCAGTTGGAGATCCCAAGTGTAACCAGGTCGCTCTCCACCTGGTCCCTCCAACGAAGTGGAGGCCTTCCCCTTCCTCCGGCGTATAACTCGTACAGCTCATCGTTCCATCGTCTGCGGTATTCGCCGTTGCCAATGTTCTGAGGACCATAAATCTTGCGGAAAATTTTCCTCTCAAAAACTGTCGTCTCATCTGATGCTGACATCGTCCAAGCTTCTACACTATAAAGCAGGACGGGAATGATAAGCGACTTGTAGAGTTTGAGTTTGAGTTTTCGTCGTGTGAGAACTTTACTTTTCAATTACCTACTCAGTTCAAAGTAGCACCTGTTGGCAATAGTGATTCTGCGCTGGATTTCGAGGCTACATTGTTCGTATTGTTGATGCTGGTTCTCCGGAAATTATCTACGACTTCGAAGTTATGACTGTCAACAGTGACGTGGGAGCCAAGACGCGAATGCGCTGACTGTTTGCTGACTGTCAGCTTTTCAAGCTCTTCATACTCACGCATTTCGGCCTCTTTCTTTTTTTTGTCTACAAATGCGTCTCGCTTCTCTCTTCGGCTCTCGGTATCTTTCCCCTCCACTGCGAGGGGACAATCCTCATCGTACCAGCTCGTTTTTTCGTTGCCGAAATCCAATTGTTTCGGCAACAGCGGTACGCAGTGAGTTTGAGATGCCGTTTCACAGTTCCCCTTATACCGAGATGCTGATGAGTGCTCGCAGAGAGCAGGAGTACAAGTCGAGTAGAGTATTTTTTGGCTGTCTGTGTGATTGCAGCTTTTCGACGTCGAACCTTCATTGTGTTTGTAGACGGGCGTTCTTTGCTGCACAGAGGCGGGTGCGTATCTTCGCTGCAACCAGATAATTGTCCAAGTCTATATTTGGTCTTCGGAGCGTTCGCACGTCTAAAACACTGGAGACGTGTCTTCCGTCTATCACAACGTGATCGATTTGGTTACGCGTGTTTCGATCAGGAGACAGCCAAGTAGCTTGGTGTATTTTCTTATGCTGGAATCTGGTACTACAGACGACCATATTTCGGGCCCCAGCGAAGTCGATCAGCCTCAGGCCGTTTGTCGATGTTTCGTCATGGAGGCTGAATTTTCCGACTGTTGTGCCAAAGACACCTTCTTTACCCACCTTAGCGGTGAAATCGTCAAGAACGATTTTGACATCGTGGCGGGGGCAGCGCTCGTAGGTGCGTACTAGGCGCTCATAGAAAGTATCTTTAGTCACATCGTCCTTCACTTGCATTGAGGCGTGGGCGCAAATAAGCGATATATTGAAGAACCTCGCTTTTATACGGATTGTGGCTAGACGTTCATCCACTGGGGTGAAGGCCAAGACTCGACGACGGAGTCTCTCTCCCACCACGAATCCCACACCGAATTTGCGCTCCTTTATATGGCTGCTGTAGTAGATGTCACACCACCTTCTTCTGTCCTTGTCCCGTCCATCGCACTTCTTGGATGATGGTGATGTCAGCCTTTAATCGTATGAGGACTTCAACTAGCTGGGCAGAGGCACTTTCACAAATTAAGGGTCCGGACATTCCAAGTGCATGCCCTTAAATCATTATCCTTAACACGTTTGCAGGGGTCGTCATCAAAAGGGGGGTCTCTCATCCGAGGCTTTCGTCGATTTTTCATTGGTACTTCGTTTTTATGTGGTGGGTCCCAAACCCTACGCACAATCGCAGAAGCGGGTACGCCTTCTCACTTTAGCTCGCCTCCAAACGGCTGTTTATTTACTACCCAGAGGATACTTGGTCTAAAACCGGAAGTCGTGAGCTGCTTGAATCATGTGGATAACAATTAAAAACTTGCGTGAACTTCTACACATGATCCCATCCTCCCTGTTTAATGAAAAATTTTAGCAAATACCGAATATGCGGATCGCAGGGCTTATGGCTATTTAATACCAAGAATGAAGTCAGTATTTCTGACCTGTTGAACTTTGAATCGTAAATATCAGTCAATTTGTGACAAAATATAGTTTATTGCAGAAAACTATTAGGTTCGGTCGTATGTTGCCATGTCATCGACCAGCATGTGTTTTAGCATTAATTATGCACGAAATTAATATGTCCTTTATACACATCCATATATAGTTATGATCTCTGCTTCTTTTCTCTCACATATCCAATCTTTATATATATAATTATTCTGTACATGTGTCACTGAACTCATTCTAAACGGCTGGACCGATTTGTGATATGTCTTCAGTCCAATTTAAATAGTGCATTTAATTAATTAATAGAAACGGCATAAAGTTGTTTGGAAAATATTTTATAATTGGATATACTGGCAATACAAAATCTTCAATCTATATTTTATAAATCTAAATGTAAACTAATCTAACTCTAATGTCGCTCATTTACTTGAATAGTGTCACAACTCAAAAAACACGATTTTTGAGCTGAGTATGCAGAAATGTGCTCAATTTCAGCGTCCATATTGTATAAAAATTTCATTCCGATGCGTAGAAATATAAACCGTGAAATAAGAATGTGCCGTTATTAAACTTGTTATGTTGGATTATTTTTTAACCACAAAAACGACACTTCTCAATTGGGCCAGAATTAGGCATGGATTTTTTTCTGAAAGAGAGACATATTTTGTGTTACAACGATATTGGTGAAAAGTAATTAAATTTTTCGTATTGATTTTTTTCAACAAAAACGACACATTTGACTTATGACGGTGAAATTTATTTATATTTTTCACAAATAACGACATAATTCAAAGTGGGTCACGTTTGTGCCCAAGAAAAGGCATTAGTACACTCTATTTGGTCCATTTATGCTCAACATTGTATTTAATATATTACATGCCACTAGATTTGTCAATAGACTTATGGCATTTTTCTATATTTGCTAAATAAGAGACAATTGAAAACTTTAAATCGCTCTCCTGAAAAATCGACTTTTTTGAGTTGTGACACTATTCAAGTAAATGAGCGATATGTACAAATACTAATACTGCTCATATCCCATTCATAAAAAACAATTAATTCTACTGTATATTATTTTGTTTTGCAGATTGGCAGCAGTTCGTGCTTAAAAGTTTGAAAATGTGGGAAGCGACTAATCTAAGCTGGGCCCGTGACTTCTCAGGCAATGTCAAAGTTGTCTTCTACGAGGATTTGGTGGGAAATTTAGAAGTAACTTTAAGAGGAATTCTTAACTTTTTAGAGTTTCCCGTTAACGAGGTAAAAGTTTGTTTCATAAAATATTAAAGCAATTTGCACGAATTATGTTTAATGTAGTAGGTACCCAGTGGGACTTGGAAGTAGGAAAGAATGGGATACTTCCTACTGAAAAAATAAGTAGAGGTACTTTCCTACAATAATACTATCTAATTTCGTTTTTCTGATCAATGTCATTGGAGCGAAGGACCTCCACTTCGCTTACGAATTCATATGACGGAAAGTATTTTCCCCACACCTAATTTTGATTAATTCAGTAGGTAGTTACTATAAAACTAATATTTCGTGTGCTTCGAAGTACTTTCCCCACACCAATATTTTATTAATTCGGTAACTACTTACTATAAACCCAGTATTTCGTATATTTCGAAGTACTTTTCTCCAAACTATTTTTTCCATCACTAGTAACTACTTACTATAAACCCAGTATTTCGTATACTTCGAAGTACTTTCCTTCAAACTATTTTTCTATTACATACTAGTAACTACTTACTATAAACCTACCAATAGCTGAAACAGTAGACACCATTAATTTTATTTAAATATTTTATTTTTTAGATTTTAATATGGAGTTTGTTTTAAAATGACGATTTTTCGCCAGTTTTAAAGCTTGTCGCAAGTCTTTAACAAACTCGCGATGGGAATATCCTTCTTTCATTGATGCCTCTGAAATCATAAAAAATTTTAGAAAATATGTATATATTTTTTCCTTTCTAAAATTATTTACCAAACAAGCAGTCGATTAACCCCTTGCATTCCTTTAAGGAGTATTTGGAATGAATGCCATCGTAGTTCAACTGAACAATAAGACTCCTTTCGAAAATACCCTCAATAGATTTAATAATCCCCGTTTTGCCTATTATATTTTTAATGATTTTTATCTATAGAAAAATAGGTATAATATTTATTAGTCAAATAGTGAAACTTAAGGGATTATATAGACAACTTACATAGTCTGCACTGGAACCTGTCACTATATCTGCATTCAGTTTTTTTAATGCTTCCAAGTTGGACAACGGGAACACACTTCTCGTTCCATAAGAGCCCACATCTTTTTCAAATAGTTGCTTAAACATCGCCAACGTTTCTGCTTGTTGTCTCTTTATGATATTTTGGTTGGCTATAATGATATCAAGTTTTTCTAATGAACACAAACATTTTGATTAAAAACATTGAAATTATGAACTTTGTTATTGACATTACCTTCTAATTTAGTGTTATTCGTTGTATTTATATTGGTAAACCCGCTAGAAGCGATAAAGAAATCAGAATCGGAGATTTGCGACTTAAATAAAGACATCTGCAATTAAACATAAGTGTAACAATTTTCATTTAAAACATATAAAATTATTAGATATCTAAAATTTATAAAAATATTACCAGATGACGTTATGAAGAATGGGCATCATGACGATTTGTTCTCCATAAGCCAAACCTGTATATTTATAATTTATATTACTTATTTTGAATATTTTAAAATCAGAACATATATCTTGCGTGAAAAAATTATCAAAGTTCAAAACTCTATTGCCCACTATATATTTCTCATCTATTTGCTTAAATTCCTTAATTTTGAAGGGAATGCAAGGAGTTATACAGCAGTAATTATTGGGATATTAGTATGTACGATATGTACATGTATATAACATATTTAATAAAATTTGATGTTAGTACTTACCTTGATAACTATACATATATGTATATATATCTCCACTTTTATTTCTATGCACTTTATATTTATTGCTTAATTTATTTGCAACACCCACAAACAAAATTCTTCTTTAAAGTGACAAATAACTTCATGGACGAGAACGTTTACCAAAAAATGCAGTTACTTCTTGAAAAAAAAAATTCAACATATCAAATACAACAACAGAAATTTGTATAAGCATACAATTTGCTGAAATCGTATTGTGGTTGGTAATGAGTTTTATTTTTAAGTGAAATTTAAATAAAATTCAACATGATCTGCTAGAATACAACAACAGAGATTTGTGCAAGCATACAATATGCTGAAATCGTAAGCGGCTTAGTAGCGAGGTTGAATTAAATTTATAAACCTTTTCTTCATTGGCATACCATCAATTTACGAAGTAATCACTTTCATCTTCCACAGCCAATAAGTACTTTCAAAACTAATGAAATATAGAAGTACTTTTTCCAAGTTCCACTGGGTAGAAGCAAAGTGTTGTATGTACAAATGGTTGATTTAATATTTTCATAACACGATTATAATTGAATATGCAGAAATTGTTGCAATATAGTGTTTAGTGTAGTCTACAACATTATAATGCAACTGATACAAAACATTACTGAGATTCAATGTAGACATAACTCAAAAGTGTCGATGTTAACACAAACTATTTAAAAATTGTACCATAAAACTATTGGCATTTGGTCGAGTTTTCCTTAGATTTGAGATTAAAAATTTCTCTCAGTTACGAATTATTGAATTCAATTTGATATATGAATGTGCATACCTTATCGACTCTTTCAAACAAAAAAAATGTAACATGAAGATAATATGTTGTAACTGCTATTTTTCAGGAACTCTTAAGCTGTACTTTGATGAGAAGAGAGGGCGTTTTCCGGAGAAAGAAGCGATTTCTAAATTTTGATCCATTTCCTATGTCGATGCGTTCAATCATAAAACAAAAAAAGATGGAGGTGTATAAATATCTTGAAAATCTCAAATAACGCTAGTCAATAAAAGCGCTTCACTACATGCATATACAGTAATCACCGATTAAGTGACCCTTTTTAACATGCTTAAGTGCCTCGAAGTACTTACCAAGCCTTTTCTCAAACACTTCAATCTAATATTTTTTCTTTTAGAATGAAAGTCACATTTATTTCTTTTTAATAACAAAAATACTTACTAATAACATGGAAAAAAATATTACAAAACTATGTATGTATATGTTTTTCTTTTGACAATACTTAGCGCATTCAATGTCAAAAATATTAAAAGGCACTTAAATAGTAAAATTGCAAACAATTTTGTTTTTGTGGCCTAAATATTACATGCATTTAAACGGGGAATTTTATATGTAAATTTAGAGACAGAACAACGATGCCGCAAAATGTGGTCACTTAAGCGGGAAAGGCACATAAACGGGGGCACTTAAGCGGGGATCACTGTATATTTATATCAACGTACACACATATAACCAACGAATACTATACTGCTGAGTCTGCGCAACTTGTAATTATTATATGTATTTTGAATATTTGTACTAACATAGGCTGACATCCTATTTTATATGCAAACACAATCCAACCTATTAGTTTGCATTCATTTTTTAAAGCGTTTTTGCCTACACAATGCATTATGGATGTCAGTCATACTAATTTGTGCATACATGCTTAACTCGCTTTTAAACATTAACCAATTTGTAATGCTCATCGCTGTTATTGCATATATAGATATACATATAACGAAATATGAAACAGTTTCATAATAATTAAATGGAGAATTATATAAGCATTGCGTCTATTAAACTGCTGTAACATTGTTTTTAATGTGTATGTATATTTATAACTAATTTCACACAGCTTAATTAGTTACTACGTATGTTCTATGTGTAAATACCTTTATAATATACTTACGCGGATTACACTATAAAGTGCGACAATAAATAATCCAATAATCGAACACTAAAAATGGAGACAAATATATTTTACTTCTGAATAATTTCATTCAAGTTAAATAGTTTGGTATTTTTTTATATATGTATATAGTAAGCAATACTTATTGCCATAACGTAATTAATTGTTTTGCTTCATAAAAAAATAAACGGATTCACAATATGATGTGTTTAATATATATGTGTATTTTGCACATTGAAACATATTTTGTATGTTATAAGAAGTTTTTGGTTTCTCCCCATAATGCATTTTGTTTATGTAAAATCACAAGATTTATCAAAAATATCAGGCGTGGCCACAGCTGTTCATTAGTTAATTTTAGTAACATGCACAGTAAATACTTTTTGTTTGTGTTCCTTTCTTTATTTTGTTTATAGCGTAGTGAATTGATATTCGTAAAGAATGAAGAAATGGAAAATAATGAAATTTGACGTAAATCTACAGTTTAATTTAATATAATTAAGCAATGCCAACTAACATTAACATTAACAACAGTGATCAACTCGGAAATGACAATAAAGAGAAACAGTGTATTAGCTTAGGTTGAATTTGGGCTTTAATAACTTTTATTTTTGTGTTTAGTACAACGCTATATAATGTATTCCATTGACCAGTTTCATATTCTATGAATTCATAAAACAGACGATATAAAAACTACGTATTGAAAATCTTGTGAACGTTTATAATTAATAAAAAACATGCCATTTATCTCCATATGCTTATTCATTAGCTTTAAACAAAATTTTTATATATTTTATATGATTTCAAGCACCAACTCTAGTAATCTTTACGTTAATTTAAGTTAAACGTTATAGAAAGGGGGCCAAAGTTTTCTGTATGGTTATTTTGAATGTTATTTCAAAAATTTGCTAATAAAATGTTTTCAGAACACTGTTAATTTTATATTAGGTTGTCAAATATTTTGCTTTATAAAAAGTGTTACAGTGATAGACGGCAACTTCATAATACCCCACTCGTAGAAGCCCCCTTCTTTATTTATTTAACTTTACACCACCAAGGGCGTTCGCCAAAGACAAGAACAGGTGGTAATCACTTGGCGCTATGTCCGGGCTATATGGTGAATGCGATAAAACCCCCCATCCGAGCTCCAGTATCTTTTGACAAGTTATCAACGATGTGTGTGGACGCTTGTCCTGGTGAAACATTACACCCTTCCTGTTGCCTGCTTCAAGAGGTACAGTTGTTCGCAGTAGATGGTAGAATTAAGCGTCTGGTTATATGGGAGCAGCTCAAAGTGGATGATTCCTTTCCAATCCCACCAAACACACAGCAAAACCTTCCTGGCCGTCAATCCCGGCTTGGCCACTGTTTGGGACGATTCACCGGCCTTCGACCACGACCGTTTTCGCTTGATATTGTCATAAGTCACCATCCGCTTCAAAAATGGGTCGAGTTCGTTCAGTTTCAGCAGCATATCGCAGGCGTTGATTCGGTCCAGAAGGTTTTTTGTCGCGGCATCCATACATCAAGCTTTTTTGTGTATCCAGCCTTCTACAGATGGTTTAAAATGGTTTGGTGAATAACTTCAATCTCTTGGACGATATCACGAGATGCCACATGCCGGTATAATTCCATGTTTTCCATGATTTGATCGGTATTCGTCGTCACATGTCTTCCGCCGGCTGGCTTTTCCATGGTATCGTTTTCACCCGCTCTCAATCGTCGAAACCATTCCTCCACAGTTCGAAGTGAGAGAGTACCATCCCCCAAAACTTAGTGAACTCCATGTTTACACGTCTATAACTGTTAAACGCAATATCCAAACTAATCATGCATAGCGTCGTTTTGTAGTAATTAGTGGTCAAGTCAAGCACCGTTATTTGGATTTGCTTTGCAAACTCAGCGGAATTTCAACGATTTGCTAAACCTCATTTTTCGTTCAACCGGTAAAAATTGGAATAGTCACAAATGACTACTTATTTCGTTTTGAGTGATACTTAATTACAAAAGACGAAACGGGTTAGTCGTACACACTTTCATTTCATTTCAATAGTTTACACAATATTTCTATCTAACTTATTTTATGTCGGATCTTCGCAATAAAATAAAATCTTAATTCTCAGAAAAGTATGGTCCGATTATAGAGATAAATAGAAACACTACCTTAGAGAGCGTACCCGTCTCCAAGCAATTCGCCAAACAATCAGTTAATTATGGCGTAATTATGAAGTAATAGATATTGTGCATTATTTTATGCTAATCTGCGGTCTCAATGGTTTAAAAATTATTAAGGACCCTAAGTCTGCCAACCAAAATGAGGTCATGGACATTGAATTCGTAATTTGGTAATACAGTTTACAGTTTACAAAACTGTACTACACTAAAACGAATTTCCTCGTATTAATATATGGTAGGAGTGAATGGACGAAAGCGCTCCAGCTGTGGCTACAATTGGCATTTCCAATTTGCGCCAAACAACTAGAAAGAAGAACGAGTGGCGCGCTGTAGTAAATTCGGATATAACAAAGCCGCAAGGATCTGATAGTGCACATGCATCAACTCCTCTGCCAAATATTGTCGGAAGAATGCATGCTCAACGACTGGAGCCGAAGTGTGATCTGGCCTATCCACAAGAAAGGTGATCTCGCAATTTGCGCCAACTACCGCGGGATCAGTATTCTGAATATCGCGTGTAAGGGCCTATCATGCGTACTATAAGACTGAATGAAGCCCATTGTCAACAAACTGATTTGACCTTAACAGTGTGGCTTCCGACATGGTAAATCAACCATTGGCCAGATAAGGATTTTTGGCACCTTACTTGTGGGCGTAGATGAATACGCCGCATAAAAAATAGCGAGTGCGCTGGCTTGGGCATATTTTCCGAATCGAAGTTCTTACGTCGGCTAATGTCGATTCCAGTCACTTCGCAGACGGTTGATGGGCTAGTTTTATGAATTAGTTTATTCTTTATTAAAGTATATAAGTTTCTAAATCGATGATGACATTAAGACACGCCATGAGCGTAAGGATGACGATAACGATTTTAGAAATCAGTTAAGTTTAGTTTTAGCAGAGTGGACGTTCAAAGCCGAGTCGAGCTCAAAGCTGATTTCAATTAGCGCTGGTCAATTTTAGGTAACGCAGAGTGGACGCCAGAATTATTTCGGCAAATATTAGTGGTTGTGGGCCAAACTGCATCTTTGAAATGACAAAAAATCATCATCCGAATTCCGGAAGAAATTGAGCGAATAGTTCCTGAGATATGGTTTTTGACCCAAAAGTGGGCGGCGCCACGCCCATAGTCCTTTTTAAACCAATCTTAGTGCAGTACCATCTCTTCAAATTTTCAAATCATATTTCAAATCTACTCGTCACCCTGATCTCTTTGGTATATATAACGCTGTCTAATCTAGCTCGTTTGGTTTTAAGACTTACAAACAATCGTTAGGTGAACGAAATGTTGCTACAGTATAAAAATAAGTAAAGCTTTTGGATAACGTGTTAGTAAAGTAAAGTACACACCAATCATAAAGCTGCGTCTACTCAGAGATTTTTAGAAACCAAAAACATTGATATCTTGGAATGGCTGCCAGTAAATCCGGACATAATTTCATCGAAAACCATTCTGTCCAAGAAAGTATATGCCAATGAAAGTCAATACCAAACTCTATTTAGATCTTTCTTTATTGCAAAATTTCATTAGGTTAATGCCATTTCGTATATCTTCAGTAATAAATTAAACACATAACATTCTTAGAACTATAGTCGGGATTATAAAACCTCTATTATATCTGGAAAAAAAGTTTATATTTCTTAAAGTTGACGAAAAACGGTTGTCCCATATAATGGCGGATACGTCTCTTTTGATGCATACGCAGCTTATAATTCCTGATCCAGAATCCACACAATGTCACACTCCGGGCAATTAAAGGATTCCTCTTGAAGAAACCAGTTAAAGAACATAACCCCTTTCTGGGCCCTGTATCCTAAAATGTTTCCCTTTCCCTGAGGTCCGACCCCGTCTAGACATCAAGTAACTAATCACTGAATGATTTCGGTACAAGGCAACTCAATCACCGATAGAACAAATGTAACAACGTTTTCAACGTAACATCTTCGAACGCAAAATGCATAAACTTTTTGAATACACATTCGATATTTTCGTATTTTTTGCATAATTATAGGCACTCTGTAGTGTTTAAAATACATTGTTCGTGCATTTCGTGCAGTGGAACTTCTCTAACTCGAATCACCATAATCCACAAAAAAACTTCGAGTTATAGAAATTTTCATTAAAACAAATTTTTCAAAAAGCTGTAGAATATAAAATAGATTTACCCACAGTTTGAGTTATTTACTTCGCAAAAAGTATTATTTAAATACATTAAAACATGTATTCTGTAATTTTGTTTGTTGCACTTTGCTGTTTTGCGTCTGTATCTCATGCCTTTGTTACACAATTTATGAAATCTATGTATAAGTGAAATATATTTTGTGTTCGCCTCCATACGAATATAGGGACTCCTTTAAAATTCTTCCTTGATAGTGAAATTTTACATTTTGTATTATGCCCTGGTGGAAAAGATCGATTCGATTTATGGAAAGAAATTTGTAAGATATTTGACTGCTATTGCCAATTTAAAAGTTCGATTTACAGAAGTTCCACTGTAATTGTATAATTCTTAAAAATATAGTTCCTTGTACATAAAAAGTCAATAATTATTTTCATAATTATTTATAGCACTGGATATTGACATAACTTAATTTAATTCAATGAACAACAAATAATAAAATATACATATATAAACAAAGATAAGTGTATCTCATTTCAATCTTTTTGTTTTTACTCGTTTTAATGCGCGCTCAAGAGAAACTCTGAAAGCTAATTTCAACATTTCAAAGTTTTTCGAATACCATGAAAAGTTATAGCGGAAATGGTTTTTTCGGTTCTTATCTAAAAACGCCTTGTAAAATTCACTCATTTTGTCGGCAGATACTTCACCATTGTTTCCAGCACCATGTGTTTTAATGAATTCCTCTCGTTCCTAAAAAATAAATTAGATTTGTCAAAATCTGTGTATGTATATAACAAAAATCGATAATATATACAGTTTGTCAACTAATCCTTTGCAAAATGCAAATTGATACAAAAAATCAACTTTGACATTAAATTTATTTAACAAAGGTTTAGTTTTTTATGATTTTTATTTTACAGTATTATTATAAGACATACATATCTAGTAATAGAATATGTTAAAAAAACAACAAAAGTAAAAACAAAAACATAAGATAGACCTCAAATAAGCAAAAACACCAAAAAACCAATTGTCAATGAATTCTTTGCAAAATGCAAGCACAATTGAAAGAACGAATTCATGAGAAATGAACGGGACATTAAACAAAGCTAACACGTGTTCTTCTGGGAATATTCTGGCATATATTCATGTTTTGAATTGCACAGATCTAATTGGAAATACAGATCTAAGTAAGAAAAGAAATTTAACCAATTGGTGTATTTTCATTATTTCAAAGAAAAACATAAAAAAATATGTGTCCAAAATTTTTAATATTAAGCTAAGGACTATATACATTATTATTCAGGTGCAAAAAAAATAAAATATGCTGCATTGGAAAAACTCTGGACGCAAACTTTCAGAGCTTTCATTTTTAGATTTTTCTAAAATATTACAATAAGTAGATAAAAACCCAAAAAATTTGCCTGGAAGAGATGGGTAAAATTAAAAAAAAAAAAAAATATTACAACAACAATAGTAACCATGAGGAAGTGAGAAGAGTGTTGAATCTTCCCCAGTATTCGTCCAATGTAGCAAGGAAAAAGCCATCGCTATATGTCAATGTAGTTTCTACGTAGAGAAAACATGTTTATGCATGCAAATAATACATGTAAATTAATTAGTACTAAAAGAAATAGTATTTTTATGTGTAAAAATATTCTTAAAATTATTGTTTTTATAAAATAATTTATATTTTAGCATAAAAATAAGAACAATATGCGTTGACATGTATTAGGAAAATATTTTATTGCATTCGTTGTCATAGGGGCCTGCTACACGTTCAGTATTTATCGTGATATTTCCTGTATCGCGATATTTTAATTATATTGATGGATCACGATCTATATCACAAAATATTTAAATATTTTGAAATCCAGATCGCGGATCGTGGATCGTGAGATAAATATTGAATGTGTAGCATTATTTGTGATTTACAAGTCCGAATTGATGAAATACAACAGTGCCAAAATTGTAAAAGTAACTTTATTCTAATAAATGAACATGAATTATACTGTTGAATAAAGAATCTTTGCCAGAGCTATGCAACTCAAAAGGTTTTTTAATATCGTTCAAATATTGGATACATATAATGAATTGTTGTGGGAGCAAAAACAATATCCAAATATGATTTTCTTAGGATTTTTTCCGAAATTTTATGAAAAAATGTACGAAAAAATAAACAAATAAATTTTTTAAATATTTTTTCTTATGAAAACACTAACAATAAATATTGACGTAATATATATTGAACGTCTAGCAGTCGCGAAGTAATCCATCAATATTCAATATAGATCGCGATCCAAATTTCACGATACATTTATTTGGGGTTAAAATAATTTCAAAATCAAGATACACAAGTTGGTTTATATATATAAGAATACAAAAATGATAGGCTCAATAAGTTGAACATCGCCAATAATAAGCTGCTCAATATTGTATCATCACGAATTCTGGACTCAAACATTTGGGTAAGCAACTAGAGGATACTAGGTAGTTTTCTGTGGCCTCTGTTCACTTTTTGCTATTGACGTATCGTGTACGAATTTTACAAATATTTCTCTGTCGAATCGATAAACATTGACAGCTACCATGCATTTCGATATGTCTCTGTTTAAAATATAACGAGTAAAGTGCTGAACACAAAGACGACGACATAGCGACGGCTGATGTTGCTGTTGTAGCGGTTATCTATCCCTGCCTGAAAAGAAAAGCTTAAATCTAGTTGTCGAAAACATCTAACGATGATCACAAATGTCGCTTCGAAGCTAGTGTCTTGAAAATTTGAAGACGGCAGCGACATAAGTGCTGAACACAAAGACGACGACACGACACGACGTAGCGACGGCTGATTACCAACGTCGCTTTGAAGTCAGCGTCTTGAACATTTTGAAGACGGCAGCGACATATCAAACAGCAACTTCATTGTTGCCGTACTAAAATCTTTCACTTCAATAAAATTTACATATTTAGTTTAAAGTGAAATTATTTGTGCAAAAATTGTAAAAATTGGCGATTTACTTGTTTTAAATAATCGATTGTTATTATAAATGGTATATCAAAGCTATTTTACGTTTCTGTTGGCAAAATAACGTCATACTCGTGAAAACTTTGAATAATTTTACATTTCACATATTAGTGGCAGCTCTACAGCGGCCATTGTCGTCGTCAAAATTAGAAATATTTCTAATTTGGCGACAGCGAAGACTTCAACCCTTTTGTGGTGAAGTCGTGCTGTTGTCTAATAATCTGTGCCGATAAGAACGCGTGTATTTTAATATTTGACAGATGTCGCTCGTCGCTTGTCGTCGTCTATGTGTTCAGCACTATATCAAACAGCTATTTCGTTGTTGCCGTACTAAAAACTTTCACTTCAGTAAAATTTACATATTTAGTTTAAAGTGAAATTATTTGGGCAAAAAATGTAAAAATAGGTCGACTTATTAGTTTTAAATAATCGATTGTTATTATAAATGATATATAAAAGCTATTTTATGCTTCTGCTGGCAAAATAACGTCATACTTTCAATAATTTTACATTTCACATATTAGTGGCAGCTCTACAGTGGCCATTGTCGTCGAAGACTTCAACCATTTTGTCGCGAAGTCGTGCTGTTGCCCTTAAGAGCGCGTGTATTTTAATATTTGACGGATGTCGCTCGTCGCTTGTCGTCGGCTACGTCTTCAGCATTTGAGAGTCTTGATCAAGAATGATACGAATGGGAATAGGCAACCGAAGAATTGTCAAATGGAAAACGGAAATGTGAAACATAGTGAACCAAATTGAATAATGTGCAGATAAAATATCACAATGAACGTAATTCTTAAAATCTTCATTTATAAAATGATCCAATATAATAACGCATATTTATAATTAAAATTATATGTTTTGTTACAAAAAGTTCGCCATTTTGCCAACTTTTTTGTTGGTTGGAAAAGTGAAAAAACTTCTTTATATACGACTTTTTTGTACTATTGTTGTTTAATTCCGCCATTGCAGACTTCTTTTTCAAGTTAATACATTTTTCACTTAGCATTTTAAATAATAATTAAGCACTAGCCTTGACTTTAGCTCTTTGTTTTGGTTTTATTGTTTTGTACCACAGTGCAATTTGTAAATTTTTCTTTTGTTTTTTTATTTTGCTCGCGTGTTCGGGGTCGTGAAAGTTGTCACTCAACAGGAACTCAAAACCCAAAAAAAGCTAACTGTAAACGGCTGTCGTAATCTTGTCTTCTATCATTCTTGAGTCTTGATTACTTAAGGTAGAATTAGAGATGCTATAACACATAACTTTTATTTTATTTACTATTATCGATTATTGGTGCCATAACCATAAACAGTTCATCTTTCATTCGCAATTTTTGTTTTCCTTTTAAAAGTGCCAAACAAATAAATAAAATGAGCAGTGACGAAGAAATTGATAAATAATTTCTTAATATTATAGCATTATTTGCTAAAAAAAACAATTCAAGCGAAAAAGACGATGTCCATTCTCTTAATGTTAATATGTTCCAACGGTGAAATAATCTGCTAAGATTCCGCTAGCTGTATAAATACAAACTTATGAGACGAACAAAACAAAATGCAAACGAAATTTCAAATGAAAATTAAACATATCGCTCATTTACTTGAATAGTGTCACAACTCAAAAAAGTCGATTTTTCAGGAGAGCGATTTAAAGTTTTCGATTGTCTCTTATTTAGCAAATATAGAAAAATGTCATCAGTTTATTGACAAATCTAGTGGCCTGTAATATATTAAATACAATGTTGAGCATAAATGGACCAAATAGACTGTACTAATGCTTTTTCGTAGGCATAAATGTGAACCACTTTGAATTATGTTGTTATTTGTGAAAAATATAAATCAATTTCACCGTCATAAGTCAAATGTGTCGTTTTTGCTGAAAAAAGCAATATAAAAAATTTAATTAATTTTTCACCAATATCGTTGTAATACAAAATGTGTCGTTCATTTTGGAAATAAAATTAACAGCCCTATTCTCATGCCCTCACAAAAATCACCACACTCACTACTGTGAGGTTTTTGGATTTTGTGATGATTACCTTATGCTGGAGAAAATTCAAAAGCTCAAATGCTCACAATTTTCTCAAATATCTGTGACGTGTGAAAGCAGCCATCACAATACAAAAATATTTGTGTTTGTTTTGGTTTTTAGCAATATATGTAAACAAATGTGTAAATATTTGCGTGCTATAACGAGCATGGAGGAATTGTTCTTTGAAAAAAATGGCCTCTATAAAAGTTCAGTTATCGAATAATTGTGTTTAACCGAATCTGGAGCAATATGGCCGTACCTTGCATTTTCATTTGTTGAGCGATTTGCTGCCAACCACATCTACGATCCGATAAGGACGCATTATTTTTGTAAAGCAAAGGACACTGACGCACAGCCTCTATAGACGATGATTTACACCCAGGTTATTTTTATACTCTCGCAACAAAGTTCCTAGCAACAAAGTTGCTACGAGAGTATTATAGTTTTGTCCACATAACGGTTGGTTGCAAGTCCAAAACTAAACGAGTTAGATATAGGGTTATATATATATAAAAATGATCAGGGTGACGAAAAAGGTTCAAATCCGGAGATATCTTGATGAAACTTGGAAGACGTATTTCTTGGCACCATAAGAAGGTTAAGTTCGAAAATGTGCGTAATCGGACCACTGCCACGTCCACAAAATGGCGATAACCGAAAATTTGGTACAAAGGATTGTTCTAGGAAGGGGCATATTTGGAAGTAATTTTTTCGGGGAATTGGGCGTGGCCACGACCACTACTAAGTTTTTTGTACATATCTCGCAAACTAATTAAGCTATATAAAGGAAACTTTCTAGAGTCGTTTCTTTTAGGTACTACCTTATACCGTCCAAAAATGAAGGAAATCGGGTCATAACCACGCCCACCTCCCATACAAAGGTTATGTTGAAAACTACTAAAAATACAGTAAGTTCAGTAAAGAAAACCACCAGAAACCTTAAATTTCATTGTGACGATGGTACAGAAGAGCTGCCCTCAAAATGGTATACAAAGTTGTAAATGGGCCTGGTTCCACCCACTTATGGGTCAAAAACCATATCTTCCTTACTTGTTTTATAATTCTTTTGCTTTTTTAACTTTCGACTGTAAATACGCAAATTCATTTGCTTCATTTGTTTACAAATTTTACATCAATTTGTATTTATTTTGAATTTATTTCTTTTGAAACAACTGTTTGACAGCAAAATGCTTTTCACCTCAATTGGTGACTTTTTTAAGCTTTTTTCTTATGAGGTTCGAGCCAGAATAGACTCACAAAATATACGTCACAAGAAACCTCACAAATTTTTCCTCACAAGTTTAAGAACGGTACATTCTTATATCACGGTTTATTTTTCTACGCATCGGAATGCTATTTTTATATAATATGGACGATGAAATTGCGCACATTTCTTCATACTCAACTCAAAAATCGTGTTTTTTGAGTTATGACACTATTCAAGTAAATGAGCGATATCAACAAACACTTTTTATGGTTACAGCCAAAATGTAGTGAACTAAGTATGATATTTCATTTTTCTTTACCCGAATTTGACATGTATGTTGCCATTGGTTTAACCGAAAATCAAAATTCTAATTGGAAACATTGTTGGGTCGGCTTTAGTATACCGTACCACGATTTCGGGGTTAAAATGGAGATGGACGGAAAGAGTAATATATATAATTGTAGCCGCCGCAAACTTATAGTTTCCGAGATATTTGCAATTAAAGATTTAAAATTAACAATTTTTAACACGTTATTTCTCACTGTATATTGAATTTTTCACATATATTTTGCACTTTACATATATTTACACTTCACAAATTTGTTTCTACATATTTATTTTTAACAAATTATATTAAAATTTGCTGTAAATAAACATTTAACTTTTTGCTCTATTCTCTTTATTTGTACAATAAAAAAGGGTTGTATTTTGACACAAAATATATATTCGTAATCCGTAGATCCTCTATCCGCTCATATCCATTTTAACACCGAAATCGTGGGACGGTATACTAAAGTTTTCCCACATTGTTGCCCGTAAAATTGGTTCAATCTGCTGTTGTATATGGATATGCCCCTCTATTTCTACCTTTATACCGGGAATTTCTTAACAGAAACCACCATACGATCTCTTATACTCTACTCTTATCAACGAACACCACAATCTACACATTAAATGTTAGTAGCTTATTATTTAATTACCTGATAAAAATGTGTATTATGATTTGACCAGAATTCATGATTCCATTTTTCAACCTCCTCTTGTAAATGCCTTAACCGCTTTTCTAAAGCGGTTTCATCTTTGGGAATATTTCTAACGTAAGGCCGTATGTTTGATTTTTTGTCCGGCGGACCCACATAATCCTTGGTTATATTTCTGGGATCTGGCTTTTCATTCAAGACAGGCAATTTGCATTTATATCTACATAGCTTTCTAACTCCACTCGCGTTTTTTAATATATTATGAAGTTTTAGAGAATACATAATTATATACTAGATTGACAGCAATACCTGTTGTCTGTACGGCCAATAATTGTTATCTCAATTGTGATAATAACATATTGCTTAATGAAACTGTATTCGTCTAACCCGCATGTTACACGTTCAATAAATTGCTTTCAAGCTGCCACATACACTATTTTACTACCTCACTCTCACTTCCCGAACTTGAAAGTCATCTTGCTTTCAGTTTTTGCGAGCAAGTTGAGTGCAGAGTTCTCCAATTTCAAATTATGAGTATAAAAATTTTGAAATTAATTACGAACAAGTTGAAATAAGTGAATTATTCCCTTTTACGAAATTGTACACAGACAATGCATTTTATGGAACATGAATCGACGTAACTACAGAATGATTTAAAAATAAAGACTAATAAATCCATTTTGGAGATAAATGGAAGCAGTTTCGTTGACGACGGCATCTCTGTAACAATAGCTGTCATCGATTGGCTAACTGCTATAGACAAGCCAATCGAACAAACTTTCCAAATTTTCATACGAACTGGCAGCACTGAAATCGAATTGTCTAAACTTATGTGCTGAACACGTAGAAGACGACAAGCGACGAGCGACATCTGTCAAATATTAAAATATTTCTTATGGGCACAGATTTTTTGACAACAGCACGACTACGCGACAACAAGCTTGTAGTTGTCGTTGTCGCCAAATTAGAAATGTTTCTAATTTTGCCGACGACAATGACCGCTGTAGAGCTGCCACTAACATGTGAAATGTAAAATTATTCAAAGTTCTCCCAAGTATGACGTCATTTTGCCAGTAGAAACGTAAAATAGCTTTAATATATCTCTTATAATAACAATCGATTATTTAAAACAAATAAATCGATAATTTTTACATTTTTTGCGTAAATAATTTCACTTTAAACTAAATATGTAAATTTTATTGAAGTGAAAGATGTTAGTACGGCAACAATGAAATTGCTGTTTGATATGTCGCTGCCGTCTTCAAAATGTTCACGACGCTGGCTTCAAAGCGACATTTGTGATCAGCCGTCGCTACGTCGTGTCGTGTCGTCGTCTTTGTGTTCAATATATTTAATAGGCGTTATGGATTTTGATTTTATTGACTCTATAAATTTATTTTAACATTTTACTTTCAGAAAAATATACAAATAGCATTGAGCCCAAAACAAATACTGGTGGAATAGAAATTGTACCACCTAGAAAATAGTTGTCTATTTATATTTGGTACATGAGTAACACCGTTACTTTTCGGAAGCTTGCTAATTTGTTTGGAGTGCCTTCTTCAACTGTTTGGACTATAGTAGCGAGTGTAACTAGTTGGATTATATCGATTTCGGGTCGGCTTTAGTATACTATCCCAGGCTTTCGTTATAAAATGGGTATCGTTGAAAGAGGAGGTTCTCCAGATTAAGAATATATACATATATAGCTGCAGCTGGTAGTTTTCGTACTTAAAGTTGAAAAAAGTCCAACTTTTATCTTGAATTTTCACAATATATACTAAATATTTTATTAATATTGTGCACTTATTTTACACTTACACTTCACCACATTGCTTCTGCATATTTATTTTATAAAAATTATCACGAAAATAGCTGTAAATAAATATATAATATTGTACACAAATATTCGTTTAAATAATAGCAAAAAGGGTTGCAGGTTGACAAGTAATCAGTGTTGCCACATCAAATATTTTACAAAAATTAAAAGAATAAAAATAAACAGAAAAAAAGGATTATACCCCAAAAACATAAACCATAACGGTGTTATGACTAATGCAAAAATTTTCGGTATTTCCGTTTCTTTGATAACCCCCGGTGGTGGCCCGAGCAGCGTTATTTTTTTAGAGCGCGGTCGAAGGCCGCCAATGCAGAAAATAGTTCTTTGCGAAAGAACTTTACATTTCCCCCTCTTTGATAACTGCCAGTGTTGGCTCGACCAAGGTTATTTTCTTAAAGCGCGGCCGGAGGCCTCCAATGCGGAAAGTAGTTCTACACGAAAGAACTTTTCATTTTCCCCTCTTTGATAACTCCCGGTGTTGGCTCGACCAGGGTTATTTTTTTGAAGCCGAAGGCCGCCAATGCGGAAATTATTTCTACGCGAAAGAACTTTTCATTTCCCCCTCTTTGATAACTCCCGGTGTTGGCTCGACCAGGGTTATTATTTTGAAGCGAAGACCGCCAATGCAGAAAAAAGTTCTAACCCAAAAATAAATAATGTCAAAGAGGGTATATCATTTCACACTTCATTTTCAATAACGGAAGCGCATTGAGTTTTAGTGGCGGGTCAGCAAACGTTTCTTTATAAAAGATAATTATAACAATCCTAAAGATTTGCAAATTTGATAATAAAGTATATGTGGAGGAAAACCATAGCTAATAAACACGAAGATCCGTTTGTAAAACTGATTGATGCAATAAAATAATTATAGTACATAGAGTGAATATCATAAACTTTTTTATATTATCTTTATACAATCTTTTTATATGACATTTTTTTCTGCATTTGGGTTATTTATTTATTTTGATTCTTCTCATTCGTTTGCAAAATATTTGATATGGCAACACCTATTACTTGTCAACCCTTTTTGTTATTGTTAAATTAAGAGATTTATGTAAAATGTTAAATATTTATTTACAGCTATTTTCGTGATAATTTGTATAAAATAAAAATGCAGGAACAATGTGGTGAAGTGTAAGTGTAAAATAAGTGCACAATATTTATGAAATATTCAGTATATATTGTGAAAATTCAAGAAAACAGTTGGACTTTTTTCAACTTTAAGTGCTTTTGTCAGCTGCAGCTATATATATATATTCTTAATCTGGAGAACTTCCTCTTTCCAACCATGCCCATTTTATCCGCAAAAGCCTGGGATAGTATACTAAAGTTCCCCTCGATGTCTCACAAATCCATACTAGTGGTACTCATTTAACGTCGTAAACGTATGGCAATATCGGAAAATTACAATATCGTAAAACAGTTGTTAATTTTTACATGAATTTTATTTGACGACAATCTAGCAAATATGCGAGACCTTTTTCAGTGGCATTTATGGCATGCTTACAATTAATTCACAATAAGCTGATATTACCACAATATTGCCAAAGAGCGCTCATTTAACTTATGTTGCCATATTGCAAATTTACTAGTGGTACTCATTTAACGTCGTAAACGTATGGCAACATCGCAAAATTACAATATCGTAAAACAGCTGTTAATTCTTACATGCATTTCATTTTACGACAATCTTGCAAATATGCGAGACCTTTTTCAGTGGCATTCATGGCATGCTTACAATTAATTCACAATAAGCTGATATTACCACAATATTGCCAAAGAGCGCTCATTTAACATTTGTTGCCATATTGCAAATTTACTATATTTATATCATTGCAACGTTAAATGAGTACCACTACTATTTTTATATAATTGCAACGTTAAATGAGTACCACTACTGTAACGAAAAGGGCACCAGAACAAACTAGAATTGACAATCGGAATCGATAACTTGCCAGATGTATCTAGACATCGTTAACTGAATGATTTAAGGTTTAGGATTAATGCCAATGGAGAAAGGAATGTTAATGAGGACAACAATTACCTAGAAGACGAGATTAAAGGAAGAAATGCTAAGCATTTGGTTCTGGAAGTATGTCTAATCGAGACAATCAGACTTTGGTGGAGGGCAGTGTAATGAAAATGGCACCAGAACAAACTAGAATTGACAATCGAAATCGATAACTTGCCAGATGTAACTAGACATCGATATCCGTAGTTGCCAGAATGTTCGAGTGCTGATGTATCGCTTACAATCGACTATATCAGGGCTGTCGGACTGGCAGCAGGTCACAGTTCTAATAAGAGAGTTGTCGAGTGAAGACAATTCTAAGGAGAGAGTTGTCGAGTCAAGGGTAAACAAGTTAGAAATAAAGTTTAGTGCATAGCCATTAAAGTGTGACTTTTATTTGACATTCCAATGATCGAACTCAGGGTAGAGTTTCAGAGTTAACGACAGGTTTTGGAAAACCGTTACAATACCATGGCCAAACAGTACTGTCGCAGTTGCAACAAAGGAAGTTTGAGGCTAAATGTGGTTTCCCAGATGTAATCGGTTGTATAGACTGCACTCATAACCGTATAAAAGCCCCTAGAGAAAATAAAGAAAATTATTTCGATAGAAAGCATACATATTGTAACGAAAATGGCACCAGAACAAGCTTGAATTGACAATTGAAATCGATAACTTGATAGATGTATCTAGACATGTATGTATGTGATTGGCGTTGCAACCGTTTAGCCGGTTATAGCCGAATCGACTATAGTGCGCCACCTGTCTCTCTCCTTCGCAGTTCGGCGCCAGTTGGAGATCCCAAGTGTAACCAGGTCGCTCTCCACCTGGTCCCTCCAACGGAGTGGAGGCCTTCCCCTTCCTCGGCTTCCTCCGGCGGGTACTGCATCGAACACTTTCAGGGCTGGAGTGTTTTCGTCCATTCGGACAACATGACCTAGCCAGCGTAGCCGCTGTCTTTTTATTCGCTGAACTATGTCAATGTCGTCGTATAACTCGTACAGCTCATCGTTCCATCGTCTGCGGTATTCGCCGTTGCCAATGTTCTGAGGACCATAAATCTTGCGCAAAATTTTCCTCTCGAAAACTCCTAGTGTCGTCTCATCTGATGTTGACATCGTCCAAGCTTCTGCACCGTAGAGCAGGACGGGAATGATAAGCGACTTGTAGAGCTTGATTTTGGTTCGTCGAGAGAGGACTTTACTGTTCAATTGCCTACTCAGTCCAAAGTAGCACCTGTTGGCAAGAGTTATTCTGCGCTGGATTTCGAGGCTGACATTGTTCGTGTTGTTGATGCTGGTTCCCAGGTATACGAAATTATCTACGACCTCGAAGTTATGACTGTCAACAGTGACGTGGGAGCCAAGACGCGAATGCGCCGACTGTTTGTTTGATGACAGGAGATATTTCGTCTTGTCCTCATTCACCTCCAGACCCATTCGCTTCGCCTCCTTATCCATGCGGGAAAAAGCAGAACAAACGGCGCGGTTGTTGCTTCCGATGATATCAATATCATCGGCGTACGCCAGGAGCTGTACACTCTTGTAGAAGATTGTACCTTCTCGGTTTAGCTCTGCAGCTCTTATAATTTTTTCCAGCATCAGGTTAAAGAAGTCGCACGATAGTGAGTCACCTTGTCTGAAACCTCGTTTGGTATCGAACGGCTCGGAGAGGTCCTTCCCAATCATGACGGAGCTTTTGGTGTTGCTCAACGTCAATTTACACAGCCGTATTAGTTTTGCGGGGATACCAAATTCAGACATCGCGGCGTAAAGGCAACTCCTTTTCGTGCTGTCGAAAGCAGCTTTAAAATCGACAAAAAGGTGGTGTGTGTCGATCCTCTTTTCTGGGGTCTTTTCCAAGATTTGGCGCATGGTGAATATCTGGTCAGTTGTCGATTTTCCAGGTCTAAAGCCACACTGATAAGTTCCAATCAGTTTGTTGACGGTGGGCTTTAGTCTTTCACACAATACGCTCGATAGTACCTAGTATGCGATATTTAGGAGGCTGATCCCACGGTAATTGGCGCAGATTGTGGGATCTCCCTTTTTATGGATTGGGCAGACACACTGAGATTCCAATCGTCAGGCATGCTTTCTTCCGACCATATTCTGCAAAGAAGCTGATGCATGCACCTTATCAGTTCTTCGCCGCCGTATTTGAATAGTTCTGCCGGTAATCTATCGGCCCCCGCTGCTTTGTTGTTCTTCAAGCGGGTAATTGCTATTCGAATTTCTTCATGGTCGGGTAATGGAACATCTGTTCCATCGTCATCGATTGGGGGATCGGGTTCGCCATCTCCTGGTGTTGTACTCTCACTGCCATTCAGCAGGTCGGAGAAGTGTTCCCTCCATAATCCCAGTATGCCCTGGACATCGGTTACCAGATTACCACCTTGGTCTCTACATGAGGATGCTCCGGTCTTGAAACCTTCGTTAAGTCGCTTCATTTTTTCATAAAATTTTCGAGCATTCCCTCTGTCTGCCAGCTTCTCAAGCTCTTCGTACTCACGCATTTCGGCCTCTTTCTTTTTTTGTCTGCAAATGCGTCTCGCTTCCCTCTTCAGCTCTCGGTATCTATCCCATCCCGCACGTGTTGTGGTCGTTTGCAATGTTGCGAGGTAGGCAGTCTGTTTTCTCTCCGCTGCGAGACGGCACTCCTCATCGTACCAGCTTGTTTTTTGTCGTTGCCGAAAACCAATTGTTTCGGCTGCAGCGGTACGCAGTGAGTTTGAGATGCCGTTCCACAGTTCCCTTATACCGAGATGCTGATGAGTGCTCTCAGAGAGCAGGAGTGCAAGTCGAGTAGAGTATTTCGTGGCTGTCTGTTGCGATTGCAGCTTTTCGACGTCGAACCTTCCTTGTGTTTGTTGACGGGCATTCTTTGCTGCACAGAGGCGGGTGCGTATCTTCGCTGCGACCAGATAATGGTCCGAGTCTATATTTGGTCCTCGGAGCGTACGCACGTCTAAAACACAGGAGACATGTCTTCCGTCTATCACAACGTGATCGATTTGGTTCCGCGTGTTTCGATCAGGAGACAGCCAAGTAGCTTGATGTATTTTCTTATGCTGGAATCTGGTACTACAGACGACCATATTTCGGGCCCCAGCGAAGTCGATCAGCCTCAGGCCGTTTGGCGATGTTTCGTCATGGAGGCTGAATTTTCCGACTGTTGTGCCAAAGACACCTTCTTTACCCACCCTGGCGTTAAAATCACCAAGCACGACTTTTACATCGTGGCGGGGGCAGCGCTCATAGGTGCGTTCTAGGCGCTCATAGAAAGCATCTTTGGTCACATCGTCCTTCTCTTCCGTTGGGGCGTGGGCGCAAATCAGCGATATGTTGAAGAACCTCGCTTTGATGCGGATTGTGGCTAGACGTTCATCCACCGGGGTGAATGCCAGGACTCTGCGACGGAGTCTCTCTCCCACCACAAATCCAACACCAAATTTGCGCTCCTTTATATGGCCGCTGTAGTAGATGTCACAAGGACCCACCTTCTTCCGTCCTTGTCCCGTCCATCGCACTTCTTGGATGGCGGTGATGTCAGCCTTAAGTCGTATGAGGACATCAACCAGCTGGGCAGAGGCACCTTCCCAATTAAGGGTCCGGACATTCCAGGTGCATGCCCTTATATCATTATCCTTAAAACGTTTGCAGGGGTCGTCATCAAAAGGGGGGTGTCTCATCCGAGGCTTTCGTAGATTTTTCATTGGGGGGTGTTTTTATGTGGTGGGTCCCAAACCCTACGCACAACCGCATAAGCGGGCTTCGCCTTCTCACTTTAGCTCGCCTTCAAACGGATGTCTGTTGGCTACCCAGAGGATACTTGGTCTAAACCGGAAGTCGTGAGCTGCTTGAACCATGTGGAGAAGAATCGTTTCTGGCCACTCCCAAGTGAGTGACAATCAAAAACTTTCCTCACTTGCGTGAACTTCTACACATGATTCCATCCTCCAATATGAAGCAATATGAAATTTCGATGTCATGACGCATCAGTGTGGCAAAGGAGCTCATTTCGTAGATCACTAGTAAGCGGGGAATTAAAAATTCCACCAAATCACCACTTCTTAGGCGACGCAGCTTATCCGCTAGAAACATTGCTTATGGTGCCAAAACGGGATAATGGTTTTTTAATATCGCAGCGGAGCAAATTTAACACTATTTTAAGCACTAACCCATTTTTTGTTGAACAGGCGTTCAGGATATTAAAACAAAAATTCAGAATTTTAAAATTTATTGGTGTACAGCTCGGTCATATTCCAAAAATTATTGTATTAACGTGCATGATAATACATAACGTGATTATAATCTATGAAGGTCAGCAAAACAGAGGAGGTCCAAACATCTGAAGTTAGTGTTCCATCATTGCAAAAAGATGAAGCCCAACAGCGCTGTTTTCAAGCTGAACGACAATTCTAAACTAAACAAGCAAGGAAGGGCTAAGTTCGGGTGTAACCAAACATTTTATACTCTCGCAATTTATTTTTTTAACTTTATTTATATTATATAATACACAATTTGACCCACATATTCGTCATATAACTATATTGTATAAAGTCCATTAAAAGTTGGAAACCATAATATTAGGTTAGAAGCATCGAGGTCCTCGTGTTCGATATATGTGCCTTAAAAACCTATGGTCCGATTTCGGCGACTTTTAGAATGGGGCTGCCACACTATATGCACAAATACTAGCAAAGTTCTGCACCGATATCGTCACTAGTGCTTACATTATATATTGTAATGTAAACGATTCCGATCGTCTTCAAAGTTCTGGTATATAGGAAGTAGGCGTGGTTGTGAAGCGATTTGGCCTATTTTCACAACATATCATTGGGATGTAAGGAAACTATTACAAACCAAGTTTCATTGAAATCGGTCGAGTAGTTCCAGAGATATGGTTTTTGACCTTCCATATGCAGCTTCCATGTGCCATTTCTTATGTGAAATTTAGTGTTTCTGACGTTTTTCGTTAGTTAGTTAACCCACTTTTTGTAATTTTCAACCTAACCTTTGTATGGGAGGTGGGCGTGGTTATTATCCGATTTCTTTCATTTTTGGACTTCTGTATTAAGAAGTGGATAAAAAAACGACTGCAGGAAGTTTGGTTTATAAAGCTCTATTGGTTTCCGAGATATGTACAAAAAACCTATTTGGGGGCGGGGCCACGCCCACCTACCCAAAAAAAATCACATCCACATATGCCCCTTCCTAGTGCGATCCTTCATACCAAATTTTATTTCCATAGCTTTATTTATGGCTTAGTTATGGCACTTTATGTGTTTTCGGTTTTCGCCATTTTGTGGGCGATCTTCACCCTGATCACTTTGGTATATATAACCCTATATCTAACTCGTTTAGTTTTGGGTGTTGCAAACAACCGTTATATGAACAAAACTATAATACTCTCTAGCAACTTTGTTGCTATAATACTCTCTAGCAACTTTGTTGCGAGAGTATAAAAACACAATTTGAATAAAACGAACATAAATGTATTTTATTTCATAAGATAGGAACTTTCAAAACTATAACAAATATATACTTATATATTTCTTATAATTATATAATAGTAATTATTTATAAACTATCCTGGGTTTTCAAATAAAGCCCGTAGCTGCTTTAATTCTTTAAATTTTTCTTTTTCAACTTCAAGTCTTTCACTTTCTATTTTTATAAGCTTCGTTTTCCTTTTCGGATTCTTTCTCTAAGAATTCGATTACGTCATTTTTTAGCTGATGTTGTAGGTTCCGTCAATTGTTGCAGTGGTGGAAGGACTTTCCAATGAAATTATAGAATACTCGGTCATTTCTAGTGGCACTTCAATACTAGAACGACTCCCAAACACTTCATCGATTTCACTAAAATATTCCCAATTTGATGCTGCTTCGCCAGAAGTACTGTTTCTTTTTTTTTATACGCTTATAAGTCCCCATTATGTTGAGGAAACACCTCGCTATTTCATCTCTTGAAAATGGAAACGAACTGTCAACGTCCCTCATTTCCCTTAAAATCGATTCCCAAATTGTATTTCTCTTTTTTTTGCCGGAAAATTCTGCTTCATGGCGAAGCCTTGTTGTTATGAATAATTTCTTCCGCTCGTATGTCCACTTATTTTTCTTTATAATATAAGATAAAACGAAATGATAAGACAATTTAAATTAGTTACAATAAATAAAAATGACTTAAGGTCCAGACCCAATGGCTGGCTTTACTTGCTTTCGTTGACTTTGCGTACTTTGAATGCTTGTATGACCAAATGAGCATTTTGAACGCTTTCAAAATAATGTCACAATCACTGCTGCCACACACTTTATTTTTTGTAAATCAGAAAGTCAATCAAAACTTGCTAATAGTTTCATGTTAAATGTTATATTATTATAAACTCTTTGTAAATGTCTACATACAAATATCAAATATTTTAAATATTCATTTTAATTATTTGTACTGGCAAACGCATATGTGATAAATATTTATGTGCCAATGTAGCATCAATTGTACTTTTTTCCCAAACTGGTAACCCTAGTTACAATATCAAATGTCAAAAGCGCCAAAAGCGCTGGCAAATAGAGCATAGATTTATTCGTAACTTCAAGCGCTTGAAGCAAAGCTCAATTTGGTCTCTTTTCATATGCTCTAGTATAGTTCTATTCAGTTTTGACAGTTCTCACAGCAAAGCATGTAAAGCCAGTCAGCATTGGGTCTGGACCTTTACTCTGCCATTGTCTGTTCTGCATACCAAATAAAATTGATGCACGCTTTGAATATCTGATGCGTTTAAAACTGAGTTGCAACCTCATTAGGAACATTAAGCGTTGCTAGAAAATTCAAGTATGATTTTAGGAACTATATGCATTGTAAATATGCATTGCAACCTACGTTTAGGAAGTCGACCTATCTGATCAGTTGTTGATTTTCCATGTCTAAAGCTACACTGATAAGGTCCAATCAGTTTTTTGGCACTGGGCTTCAGTCTTTCACGCAGTACGCTCGATAGGACCTTATATGGGATGCTAAGAATGCTTATCCCACGGTAGTTGGCGCCGATTGTGGGGTCTCCCTTTTTGTGGATTGGGCAGATTACACTGAGATTCCAATCGTCGGGCATGCTTTCCTCCGACCATATTCCGCAAAGAAGCTGATGCATGTTCCCTATCAGCTCTTCGCCGCCGTATTTGAATAGCTCGGCCGGCAATCCATCTACCGCCTTATTGTTCTTCAAGCGGGTAATTGTCATTCCAATTTCTTCACGGTCGGGCAACGGAGCATCTGTTCCAACGTCGTCGATTGGGAAATCGGGTTCGCCATCTCCTGGTGTTGTACTTTCACTGCCATTCTGCAGGCTGGAGAAGTGTTCCCTCCAGAACGCAGTATACTCTGGTCATCAAAAACTAGATCACCTCTGGGGGTCCTACAGGAGTGTTTTTGAGTGCTCTCAGAGAGCAGGAGTGCAAGTCGAGTAGAAAATCGCTCGGCTACTCGATGTCGAACATTCCTTGTTTTTGTTGACGTGTGCGCTTTTCTACACAGAGTCGGGTGCGTATCTTAGCTGCTATAAGATAGTGGGGCGAGTCGATGTTGGGACCACAGAGCGTACGCACATTAAAAACACTGGGGACATGTCGTCCGTCTATTACAACATGATCAATCTCGTTGCGAGTGATTCGATCGGGGGACAGCCAAGTAGCTTAATGGATTTTCTTATGCTGGAATCTAGTACTACAGACGACCATATTTCGGGCCCCAGCGAAGTCGATCATGGAGGCTGAATTTTCCGACTGTTGTGCCAAAGACACCTTCTTTACCTACCCTAGCGTTGAAATCGCCAAGCATGATTTTGACATCGTGGCGAGGGAAGCGCTCGTAGGTGCGTGCTAGGCGCTCATAGAAAGTATCTTTAGTCACATCGTCCTTCTCTTGTATTGGGGCGTGGGCGCAAATAAGCGATATGTTGAAGAATATCGCTTTTATGCGGATTGTGGTTAGACGTTCCACCGGGGTGAATGCCAGGACACCAAATTTATGGCCGCTGTAGTAGATGTCACAAGGACCCACCTTCTTCCGTCCTTGTCCCGTCCATCGCACTTCTTGTATGGCGGTGATGTAAGCCTTTACTCTTACGAGGACATTAACCAGCTGGGCAGAAGCACCTTCCCAATTAAGGGTCCGGACATTCCAGGTGCATGGCCTTAATTCGTAGTCCTTTATACGTTTGCTGTGGTCGTCATCAAAATTGCGGTTCCTTATCCGAGGTTGCTGCTTCCTATTCATTCATTAATTGTTTTTATGTGATGGGTCCCAAACCCTACACACCGCATAAGCTATATTCGCCTTCTCACTTTAGCCCGCCTCCAAACGGATCTCTGTAGGCTACCCAGAGAATACTTGGTCTAAGACGTTAAGTCGTGAGCTGCGTGAGCCACATGCAAAAGAATCGTTCCTGGCCACTCCTAAGTGAATATCAGTCAGAAACTTTCCTCACTTACGTGAACTTTTACATATGACTCCATCCTCCACGATTTTAGTTACTTTATTTAATAAATGCACAAAATTGATATCTCGCACTGTTTACGAGATTTCGACCGTTGAAGTTATGCATTAACAGCAGCAGAGATTGACAAGTTCTTTCGCGTAGAATTATTTTCTGCAATGGCGGCCTTCGGACGCGCTTAAAAAAAAACAACCCTGGTTGAGCTAACATCGGGGGTTATAAAAGTGGCGGAAATCGAAAGTTCTTTCGCGTAGAACTACTTTCTGCATCGGCGGCCATCGGCCGCGCTTAAAAAAAATAACCATTATAGTCCGATATATGCGAATATCTCGTAAACGGTGCGAGAAAACAATTTTAGTTAAGTGTTTATTTTGGGCTAATTCACATAAAAATGGTCTAAAATTTTGCCGTCACTGTAACTGCCTTCCCTAAAAAAAAGCGGCAGCGGCAAATGACTGTCAAAAAATTCTCATGCCCATACAATTTGTATGGCGCATACCGAAATAACGCGACGACGACGCTGAGCGGTTGAAATTTTCTATTTTGACAGAGCGTTCCGAAGTAAAGTTGGCTGCGAAAAACGAGGTTTCTCTGTACAATAAAATTTCACAACAACAATTCAAGTAAAAATTTTGATATTTGAAGTAAAATTGCCGCTTTTATTTAGGGATGGCGCATCGACATTAACGCTAAGCGTTAAAAAACGTTCCGCCAACGCTTTTAGTTAGGGAAGGCAGTAACTTAAATCTCCCTTTAAAACGTAAGTATGTATCTATTTTTAATATTTTTTTTATAAATGCAATTACCTTATTGATATTAGAAACCACGGCCATTTTCATTAAGCATTTTCACATATGACCCGTTCCGTCAAGTGATCATTTGGAAAAACAAAAATTATAAAAGATAGGGCATATTTTAAAAGAAATAAGTTCAAATACTTTATTTTTGTGCTTGTTCTCCGCAAGTTTAATCACTGAATAGCGCGCGTAAAATGATTGGCTACATCAAGCAATACACCAACCAGACTGTGGACACGGACAGTTTCAGACAGGCTTTAAACGCCGTAATTCATTAAATAAAACGTAAGACATTGACGCAACAAAAAAATGAATGCACACATTTCAGAAAGTCTGCCAAATACTTGCCATAGTGCTTCAAAAAACTTAGGGTTGTTGTATATGAATTCTAGGATACTGATCATAATTGCCGATCGTTATATAACATATCAGTAGACAGGGCAAATACACTGATGACTATATATAGCAATCCCCATAACCGTCGGTTCTACGTTACACCGCGATTGACTCGGATTTTCGGATCCGACCAAGGGCTATTATTTCAGCGACCCAGACCTGTCTGGATCGGTAAGTTCTAGTTTAAAACTGCCATCAATTGAGCAACACCTTGCAGCAGGGTTGCTCTCTATCCTTTTGATTCGCGCTGGCGTTGAGCCAAACCCGGGTCTAAGTGAATATTTTGCTGCGTATGCGCTAAAAGGCTCCATCCAAACTCCACCTCGGTTGGGTGTAACACATGCAATGGATGGACCTGTTCTGGCCTTAAGACCCACACGGAGTGGACCACAAGTTAGGTGGTCCCAAGCTGCCAACGCACAACCGCGACAACCGTCTCTACGGCAGTGCAATTAGCACCAGGTTTCGCATTGCGTCACCACCCATTGCGAGTGGCCAAGATAGAACCTCAACGGTCCTCCGGAGCTCCAGGCAGCATGACTCCCAGTCTGGTCAGACCCATCCCCAACCTTCATCCCGCTCCGATCTTTGTACGAGGGCCACAACGCAACTCCTGGTCCCTCGTACTATCTGTTCTGTGTGTCAGACCGCAATACGTCGGAACATTATATCGGTTAAGTGCAATTCTTGTTCTGGCTGGTATCATTTTCCGACGTGTTCCGGCGCACCACCCGTGAGTGGAGTGAGTCATTCGTTGTCCCATGCTGCAGGAGTCTGCCCCGCCACAACCTCAAACGGAGTCGCCAAACAAAACCCGAGTGCGACAATTTCCTCTGCGGGTTTTGCAGTAGTCAGGGCATAGGCATATCCGGTCAGGCGATCTCGAGGTCGATATATTTAATATATACATCCCCCCGTTACATGTTGCCTAACAGAATATCACCCGAACATCGGTGCGCTGTTTTGTGGTGAAAACCGATTGATACTTGGCGACTTTAACGCGCATCACGATCTTTGGCATTCTTGCCTGTCAAATGATCGTCGACGGATGGAGCTGGCAGAACAGATTGACGATTCAACATTCTGCACAATGAGTGACGTAGACCCCACCAGAATTATGGGTACCTGTAATAGCTCGCCTGATATTACAATCACTAGCGGTGGTCTGATAAAAAGCATAACCTGGCGACCTATGCTAACTCTCGCATCAGACCATCTGCCTATAATTGTCTCGATCGAAAAACCTTCTGACTTTATTTTGTGGACAACAGCACCTTCGTTAACTTCAATAAAGCTAACTGGGTCGGCTTCAAAGAATTTACTGCCTATGTATACGTTGACGAACGTCAATTCCGCAAGGCGATCACAGCTGCTACTGCTCGCTTCATTCCTGCTGAACGCATTGCGGAAATCCGCACTAACTTCCCAGCGGAAGCAGCAGTTTTAGCCAACGAGCGCGATGCCTTACGCCGATCCCTGAGATCCTCGTATAAGTGATCTCAATTTGGAGATTCGACGAACGGTAAATCAATATAAGCGGACGAAATGGGCAGAGCACCTGAAGTCTTGTAATCTTTCCACTGGTGTGGCTAAGCTCTGGACTACTGTCAAATCCCTATCCAACCCGAGAAGGCATGATGACCGAGTTAAAATTCAATTCCCTGGTCATGCCTCCTCGGACCCGAAAAATTACGCCAAAATGCCAAAAGACTGCGCACCACTTATGTACCTTCACCAGCGGGAAGGTTGCAGATGTCATTACTCATTGGACGAAAGAGTATAATACTTACCAAGCAGTTTCTGTTGGCATGCTATCGCAGAAATCACCCCTGCAGTTACCTGCTGGAAGCCGGTAATAGCCATGGAGAGTATCTTCCTGAAATACGTTGACGACTTAAATGACTATACCGACAGGACTTCGGATGTGAATAACTATAGATAAGCACTCAACACCATTCACAGAGGAGCTATTAACAGCTTCATTGACCCCCTCCCAGTGAATGGCGTATTTAGAGAAACAACACCCACCGTTGCAGATACAGAGCTCTAGTTGCCTCGCGAAACTTGAGAGACCCTTGAGCAACTTAGTTCTGGATATCGTAACAGACTAAACTTCTACCTATCCAGACTAGACCCTGACATACTCAACATATGTCCTGCATGCAAAGAGTCCCCGCATGACACTAACCACCTCTTTGCATGCCCCCTTAACCCTACTCACCTAACAACCCTTTCCCTTTGGTCCGACCCCAACAACAACAACTGAGGACTATATTCTGTAGACTTACAAAATTTGGGTGTAAGTATGTTCCACCTTGTCCCGAGGAATTTGAAAAATTGCTCCAAATTTTTTGGGTAAAATCTTACAAATTCTTGACATCACAACATAAATTGTAAAATGTAATCTTGAGATAATATTAAATTTTATTAACAAAACAAATAAATTATAACAAATATCTTTATTACATATACACATTTTTTCGTTAGTTTTACAATATCGAATGTCTACTTTAAAAATGCTTTATAAGTTTTAAGGATGGCACTACTTTATTGCGGGTCAACAACTTATTATTCAAAATATTTTGAAGCTCTTCAGGTATGCATACTGTCCCGTTTTCAATCTGCAATGCAAGTAATCTTTGTTATGTTATTTTAAAACTTAATCCATAAGTATATTACCTCATTTGACTCAATCAGTGCGATTAGTAGTCTTGGTATAGCAGCAGCAGTTCCATTAACTGTGTGCGCATATTTTAATGTTCCGTCCTTCGTCACATACTTTATATTAAGCCGTTTTGCTTGATAGTCTGTACAGTTACTGCAGCTGGATATTTCTCCCCACATTTGCCGCCCGGCCATCCAAGCTTCAATATCGTATTTTTGGAAGGCTGATGCTCCCAATTCGCATGGTGGCATATCAAGTACACGAAATTTTAAATTTAATTGTTTGAATAATCGCATTTCAGTATCCCTGAAACTTTCCAACACTGCTTCCGATTGGTTTTCCGAACATACTGTAAACATTTCGACTTTGGTGAATTGATGTACCCTGGGAGAAGTAAACAATGAGGAGCATTAAATAAATTTTAATTGGAGAAATCAACCAAAAATTTCAATATATAACATATTATATATATATATATTTTTAAATTGTTTGTTTGAATTTCGAAGGAGGGTATAGGCTTAACAAAACACGAAAAGAAGAGAGCGAAATACTTATGCCGATCGGCCGATGTCGATTCTTTCATGGCCAAATTTATTTAGTGAAAGAAGAAAAACAAAAACACATAACATCACAAAATTAGTAAGAAAACTTGATTCATAAATACCAAGGTGCGAGTAACTGTATGTACATTTGATTGAATTTTATTAATAGTAAAAAAGAGATTAAATATTCGCGTTTTCTCCAAGAAAAGTGATACGCCAGCTGTATAGCTTTATTGCTTTAAGGACAAATACGGACATTGAGGTAAACATTCGAAAATAGGATTATTACTTGTTTCTGTCTATGGTGAATGATTTGGCTTGAACAAAATTCGTCTCATTAGAAACTTAAAAAATCGACAGTCACAGTTTTTGGCCAATAGCAACGACGGTCTCTATAAAAATGGCATTATGAAATAATTGAAGCTTTGAATTATTATGATAAAATGCGAAAAAATTAGATATAGTTAATGTTTGAATAGTAACATTTCACATAAATTTCTTGGTAATCATCTTGGTCTGATTATTAAATGAAGCCACCGTGCATACTCGTTGCAAGTAATGCCGGCTTTAAATTCTGACTGTCTATTATTGGGTTTCATAAAAATATTACATGGTGTTTCTTATAAAACACCGTCCGTGCAGTTCCGATAAATAAATATTAGCTAATAATGCTGTAGATGAAAAATCTAGTAATACCACATGAATAAACTCTTGCTAGTATACTGCCAAGTGTACTATTTCATTTGTGCATAACTCCAATGCACTGAAAAAAAATTATTTGATAACTGAATTCGAAATTAAAATTGTATTTCCCTATGCACAATTCTCACCATATAGAAATTAGGAAATCTTCTAAGGCGAATCGGATCTTGACATTACATTTTAGCATTATAAAGATATAATTCTAAAGTTAATCCAATAATCAAGTGAATATGTTTAAGTGTAAATCTGTATACCTGTAAATCCCTTTTTCCTCATTTAATCCCGATGTTTCTGCGCGGTAACACCTACTCACAGCAGCAACTTTTAGTGGTAAACATTGTTCTTCAATAACTTGATCAAAAAATAAACCAGCTAGTGCCATTTCGGACGTTCCAGACAAACATTCCCCAGAGTCAATTTTATAAACTTGAGTTCGGTTCCCTTCCGTTTGCATTCCACACCCATTTATAATGCTACTTGGTAAGATATCGGGGACAGATATAACTTTGAAACCGTTCTTCTTTAAATATGACATAGTATATCGTACTAAAGACTGCTCTAAACGCGCAAGATCACCCATTAGGTAATAGCTTTTATGGCCGGCGAAATGCCCCAAATGCTCCATTCTTAAAACATTTAAATACTTACATACGTCAGAAAAAGGTTCAGCTTCGGTAGGGGTTAAGTTATTGTTATATACTTCACGTCCTTTTTCACCATAATCAACCAATCGAGAATGTGTACAATTGGGAAGCTTTCCAAGTTCCAATTCAATCTGACGTTTTATATCGACATCATTCGGACTTTTTTGCAGATCTTTCAGAAGAGATTTTATAGCCGGTACATTGTTTGTATGTTTTCTTAGCAAAATGTTCTTCTCAATATCGTCTAGAGAATTGTCATTCACACTAAGGCTGCATGATAATCTTCTTAGATTGTCTTTTGTCCATATAATCCGATAATTATTAAATATATTGTTTGCAAATATTTTAGTTCCAGCCATCATTGATCTAAGCACCGTATCAAACTTTTAAAAGCCAAGGGTAATCATATAATGCTTCCAATTAGTCTAGCTATTTGATATCGATATACAACAGATATTATTTCAATACTATCGGCAAAACCATAGCTGGTCATAAAAATTTTCTTGTTAACTATTGCCGTCATTAAATTGCAAATTTTTTAATTAACAATTATTCAAAAAGTTCAGTTGAAATTAGAAAATAATTTCTAAAATAACAGAATATAACCCAACATATATATTTATTTGGTATTCCCTTTGGGAAAAGTTAGTATACCATCCCACGATTTCGGGGTTAAAATGGATATGGGCGGATAGAGGAGGAACTTATAGTTTCCGAGATATTTCCAATTAAAGATTTAAAATTAACAATTAAAAAATTAAATAAAAATTAACACGTTATTTCACACTGTATCTTGAATTTTCCACATATATTTTGCACTTTAAATATGTTTACACTTCACTAATTTGTTTCCATATATTTATTTTTAACAAATTATATCAAAATTTGCTGCAAATAAAGATTTAACTTTTTACACAATTCTGTTCTTTCGCGTAGAACTACTTTCTGCATTGGCGGCCTTAGGACGCGCTTAAAAAAATAAATCTGGTCGAACCAACAGCGGATATTATCCAATTATGGGAAATAATAAAATCGTTTACATTACCCATTACACGATTATGCTTATTGTATTGTGATATAGACTTTCTTTTTGATTATTGTAATTCTTATAATTCGTTTACAAAATATGTGACACTTATTGTGTGTCAGAATGAAACCCTTTTTTATTGTACAAATAAAGAGAATTGTGCAAAAAGTTAAATGTTTTTTTTTTACAGGAAATTATAAAATAATTTGTTAAAAATTAATATGTATAATAGAAACAAATTTGTGATTTTAAATTTAAAGTGCAAAATATATATGTAAAATTCAATATACAGTGAGAAATAATGTATTAAAAATTGTTAATAATAATTCTTTAATTACAAATATCTGGGAAACTATAAGTTTGCGACGGCTATATATATATATATATATATTCGTAATCTGGAGATCCTCCTCTATCGGCCCATATCCATTTCAACCCCGAAATCGTGGGACGGTATACTAAAGCCGAGCCTTCCCTGTTTAGTAAATGTATTTGAAATTTAAAGTGGTATTGTTTTTTTTTTGCAGTATTAAATTATCTACTGTTGTGACGTGATTATCAAGTTGTCAAGACTTGTTTGGAAACATGTATGTCAAGACAGAGTTCAGAGATTCAGCTAAATACAATTTAGTGGGATATTGCCACAGATAGTATTAAAGATATAATAACTTTTGTCAGTGTAGACGGTTTATAAAATGAAAGTATCGACACATTACTCACATATTTAAACTTATACTTGTGTGTTTTTGGATGTTGTGATATCGTTGGATTTATATTTTATATACTTGGAGAAATGTCTCGTCAGCCAGATATGGAGTCAAGTTCTTCTTTGAATTTAATCAAAGCTCTAGAGAAGCGCAGAATAAAAGATAGTTTTGAGAAGAAACGTCTTAAAGATGATATGAAAGCGAAGGAAACCCCTGAAGAGAAAAGGGTTCGCCGTTTAAAAGAAAGAGAAGCGAAGGAAATGCGCCGCCGCGAAAGAATGGGTTGGGATACCGAGTACCAGCATTACACAGATCAAGACAATCCTTTTGGAGATTCAAACCTTACTTCTACATTTGTTTGGTCAAAAAAATTGGAAAAGGAAGGCTTACGGAATGTATCGACTGAAACTGTTGATATCCTGTCAAGGCAAAAGTTACTGGAAAACAGACTTGAACTTGAAAAAGTAAAGAAACGAAGGCAAGAACGTGAATTGGAAAAGCAAGTACGAGAAGAACAATCTGTTTTGCAACAACGTGTGAAAGAAGCTGCACAGTTTCAAGAATGGGAGTTGCAAGAAGATCAGTTTCATTTAGAGCAAGCACGTTTGCGAAGCATCATAAGAATACAAGATGGTCGTGCAAAGCCAATAGATTTGTTAGCGCAATATTTGTCAGGATTCAAACCAGAAGATACAAATGAAATACAGATGCACGAACCGTATGTTTTGTTAAATGGCTTAAGTTTAAAAGATCTTGAAGATTTACTAATTGACATAAAAATCTATGTAGAGCTGGATAAAGGTAAAAATACAGATTTTTGGAATGATATGACAGTAATTGTTGAAGACGAATTGTTTAGACTTAAAAAGAATGAAAACAATTCCGTTGAAAATGGAGCAGTTGGACGTAGAGAAGGAATACATGACTGCGTGGCTAGAGATGTCGCTGAGATATTTCGAAAGAAGAATGCAAAGCAGTTAAACGAATTACGTTGCAAAATAGAAAATAAAATAAAGTCTAGATCAGATGGTGTAGACATTAGTTATTGGGAAAGTCTACTTTCTCAGTTAAAAGCACACATGGCTCGCGCTCGTTTACGTGATAAACATCAGGAAAATTTACGACAAAAACTAAATATTCTTAAAAATAAAACGGAAGAAAATGAGAACTTGGTTGCTACGGTTACATCGAACGAACGAAACGAAAGTGCAACTTCTTCCTCAATTGAGACAAGCAGTAATGTTGATAAAGAGGCAAAACATGACTCAAACACATTACAAAAGTTTTTCGACTTATACGAAGATGGTCGGTATTCTCCAACATATATTTCGAACATTGAGGACGAGAACACTCTATGGATTGCCACAGAAGAAGAGAGCTTCCTTGAAATAGAATCATTACGTGCTAAAGCACTGAACAATAAATCTCAAAAAGAGTTGTATACTATTGAAGAAAGGAGTATGTGCAATGCAATGCGCAAAGATATGGGAAAAGATGAAGCTGAATTCTCTGTCGAAGTGCCGTTAGAAGTCGTTCAAGTAGCCTCTGACAAGTATAGACCTCGTAAACCACGTTACTTCAATCGCGTGCATACCGGTTTCGAGTGGAATAAATATAACCAAACACATTATGATATGGATAATCCTCCTCCTAAAATAGTTCAAGGATATAAATTTAATATTTTTTATCCCGACTTAATTGATAAAAATGTTACTCCACAATATTTCTTAGTAAGTTTCTTTATTTTTATTATCTCAGTCTACATATATGAATCAATATGAACTTTAGAAAGGGATTTTCAAATAAATAGATTTTATTTAAATACAAATAAAATGACAATTATCTCGTATCCTAGTTTTGAAGAAACATATTTAAATAATATGCAAAATCTATTGATGAATTCATATACATTAACTAGTGTTTAATCAAATAGAGTTTAACGCTCAATCTTTAATAATTGATATTATTTGATAGAGTTTAAAAATTTTCAGATCAAATGCAAAAGCATCCAACAATTTAACTATATTTTGTAAATACATTGCGCCCATTTCGTTTGCTCGAATGGGGTTTTTTCATTTTTTTGTTAGTAATATGACTAACAACATAAAACTTTTTAAACAATTTATTTAATATATAATTTATTATTAAACAAATACATTTATTTTATAATTAAATTACAGATATTATGAAAAATAGGGGTGAATTTCGTTTAGTCGAATGATGCAAAACTAAAACTACATTAAGCCTTTTACATTCCTCTATTCTGAAAACCATTTCATAACCGTTTTTTTCGAATCTTGCCTTGTATCCTTATAGCGTTACTTTGTTTTTTTTTATTGTTTAGTGTTCTGTTTAAATTTAACCGCCGAATTTTAAATAATTTCGCATAACTTGTCAAGATCTGTTCAGTTTTGGAGCAATATGCACATTTCTTAAGCCGTTTTCTTTATTCAGCCTTCTTTATTCAGAATAATCATAAGTAAATTGATTACAATCATTAAAAAGAAATATAAATTTTAAGGTTTATCATAAAAAGTAGAGCTTACCTTTTTATATATTTTTTAAATGATTTGTATACAAATTTCAGCTAAACGAAATACGCACTAAAATTATCACTTTATATATTTTTTTTTAAAAACGGTGTTTCAATGTATTAAGAAAATAAATGAAAACTCATTTATTGCAGAAAATATTCATAATAAGCAAAAAACCGGAATATTTTGTACAGTAAAGTCGAAAGTTTTTATGTTTGTGAATTTATTATATATAGAATGAATGGATACATTTTTTTATAGTAAAAAATATTGTATGGAAATATGTGATATAGCACTTACGGTTTCTCCATAATATTAATTAACGTGTTTATCTTTTCAGAAACAATGTGACGATAACTCTGATTTTGCGGTACTTCGTTTTCATGCCGGTCCACCGTATGAAGACATTGCCTTTAAAATAGTACATCGGGAATGGGAGTTTAGCTATAAAAGAGGATTTCGTTGTCAGTTTCATAATAATATATTTCAACTTTGGTTTCATTTTAAAAGATATCGTTATCGTAGATAAGCTTCAATTATTATTATTTTTTGTTTATATGTGGTTCAACTAAACTTGTATTTAAAATTAATATCATTAAGATTAATCTTCTAACTGTTAAATAACGTTTCCAACTGATTATAGGGCAGAGAATTTTTGTGAAACAATGTATATTCAATAAAGAACTGTCATTAATAAAAAACAACTAATAATACACGGCTAACTCAACATTTATTATTTTGCGTGTTTACAAATGTGAACAAGATTGTTATACTCTGTGCTACTTTTTGCTGGAAACAGAACTAGTGAGTTCTCTACACGATCAAATTATATAAAACTATAATGTCTTCATACATATATCATATATTACAAAATAATGTTTTAAATATGATGACAAATAGGTACTTCATTTTCTTGGTCACAAACACATCTAAGACCCCTTTAGGGAAGTTAAAAATTAAGATAGAACTAAAACACTTTCTAAACGATAAAAGTATATAGAATTAAAGTGATACACCTAAATGTGTTCCATCGTATATTTATTTGCGTACATTATATATATTTAAAAACAATTTGAGATTTTAGCTTATAAGTTTTACGACAGAACTTAAGTTTTAGCTTTATCTGTAATTTTTGTGTCTTTCATATCTTTGATACCTTCGCAATACAAAATCGTTAAAATAAATAATGAACAAAAACCTACAGCACAATAATGAGGTATTTATTTCTTGACTTTGACCCTGGATGAAACCCGGTGAATTTAATCTTAAATTTAAAAAAATTTAAGTAGAGATTTAATTTAATAAATATATAAATTATCCATATCATGTGTTTGGTTATAAAGAATAATAAAGCTTTTTCTTGTATCTTGTAAAATCTTGGAACGGAGTAAATGTTCATAAAGCCTTTAAAGGACAACTTTTAGTAAATTATTCTGTTGGAAACACTCGTGCCTAGGTCCTGAAAATAATTTTAATACATTGATTAAAAAAATATGTTCTCTTAACATATATGATATTGTTTTTTAAATCGAACGTTTGAAATTTTTGTATTCTGAAATGATAGCAATAGGAATGTAAAATATATATTTATTATTTCTTCTTTGATAATCCGCAATTAAAATTATAGCTCTAAGATTAATTCATTAACAAGGTTTGATTTGCTTTTAATTTTCTTAAGAATTTCATTCGTTATATTGGATATATCTTTTATTTTTTGAAATATTGATTTATTTATAATCAACTGATTATTGTTTTTGTCAAACACATTATTCTCCTATACAAAGCCGTTAGAAATTTTTTCACGGGACATCAGTAGATGTTTACCATTGCATACATACATACATATATGAGTATGTTTTGCATCAGCAGAAAGTAATCGGCATTTTCTTTTATTAAATATTATTTAAAAAATATTATTTTTCGTTTGCATTGTTTTACTTTTGAATTTCAAAATTTGAATTTTTGAATAAATGTAAGGGTAAAATCAATAACAACATACATGTAAAATAAGGTTAAGGAAAAATTAAATATCATATACTTAGTTCACTTTATTGAATACACTTGGACTCTTACCTTATTTGTATATAATATTTATTTATTTTCATATTAATATCTTAATCTTTTATAACTTTATTTTTTTGGTTATGTTGGATTAAGACCGGTGTTCTCATAATGTTTTAATTCATCTTATTATACTCTCGCAACAATGTTGGTAAAGAGAGTATTATAGTTTTGTTCACATAACGGTTGTTTGTGTCACCAAGAAATACAAGAGTTAGATATGGGGTTATGTATATATAAATGATCAGGTTGACGACTGGAGTTCAAAACCGTATGTCTGTCCGTCCGTCTGACTTTGCAAGCGATAACATGAGTAAAAATTGAAATATCTTAAAGAAACTTGGAACACATGTTCCTTGGGACCGTGAGAGGGTTATTTTAAAAATGGGCAAAATCCGAATATTGCCACGCCCACAAAATGGCGAAAACCAAAAACGCATAAAGTGTCATAACTAAGCCATAAATAATGTTATAACAGTAAAATTTTGAATAAAGAATCGCACTAGGAAGGGGCAAATTTGGATGTAATTTTTTTGGGGGAGTGGACGTCGCCCCGCCCCCGAATCGGTTATTTGTATATATCTCGCAAACCAATATAAACCTTTCTGCAGTCGATTCTCTTACGTACCCCACCACACATCATGAAAATAGTTGAAATCGGATAATAACCACACCCACCTCCCATACAAAGGTTAGGTTGAAAATTACTTTACAGAAACACTAAATTTTACAGAAGAAATTGCAGAAGGAAGCTGCACTCAGATTTTTTTTACAAATTGGGAAATGGGTGTGGCGTCGCCCACTTTTGGGTCAAAAAACATATCTCAGGAACTACACGACAGATTTCAATGAAACTTGGTTTGTAATAGTTTCCTTACATCCCAATGATATATTTTGAAAATAGGCCAACGTGATCAGGGTGAAGAGTGGAGTTCGTCTGTGCAAAGTGTAACTTGAGTAAAATTTAAGATACAGTTTGTCAACAAATTCTTTGCAAAATGAAAATTGACTCAAAAAATCACTTCCTCATGGTTACTGTTGTTGCTGTAATACTATTTTTTATTTTTCCCCATCTCTTTCAGTCAAATTTTTGGGTTTTTTATCTACTTATTGTATTATTTTAGAAAAATCTCAAAATGAAAGCTCTGAAAGTTTGCGTCCAGAGTTCTTCCAATGCAGTATATTTTATTTTTTGCACCTGAATAATGTTGTATATAGTCCTTAGCTTAATATGAAAAATTTTGGACACCTATTTTTTATTTTTTTCTTTGAAATAATGAAAATATACCAATTGGTTAAATTTCTCATGAACTCATTTGCATGACGATTCTTATTTCCAACTAGATCGGTATTTCCAATAATATCTGTGCAATTCGAAACATGAATATATGCCAGAATATTCCGAGAAGAACACGTGTTGGCTTTTTTTTTTAAAATGCCCCGTTCATTTCTCATGAATTCGTTCTTCGACATGTGCTTGCATTTTGCAAAGAATTGATTGACAATTGGTTTTTTGTTGTTTTTGCTTATTTGAGTCCTATCTTATGTTTTTGTTTTTACTTTTGTTATTTTTTTAACATATTCTATGACTAGATATATCCTATAATAATACTGTAAAAGAAAAATCATAAAAAACTAAACCTTTGTTACAGAAATTTAATGTCAAAGTTGATTTTTTGAGTCAATTTTCATTTTGCAAAGAATTTGTTGACAAACTGTATCTTGATGAAACTTGGAACACTTGTTTCTTGGCACCATAGGAAGGTTGCTTTCGAAGATGAAAATCGGAGAAAACCACGTCCACAAAATGGAGAAAACCGAGATCGCATAAAGTGCCATAACTAAGCCATAAATAAAGCTATGGAAATAAAATTTGGTCCAAAGGTTTGTTCTAGGAAGGGGCATATTTGGATGTACTTTTTTTTTGGGAAAGCATGGGCATGGCACCGCCCCCTAATAAGATTTTTGTACATCTCTCGTAAACTACTAAAGCTATATCAACGAAATTCTCAGGAGTCGTTTCTTTCAGGAAAATCCTTATATAGTCCAAAAATGGAGGATATCGGATTATAACCACGCTCACCTCCCACACAAAGGTTATGTTGAAAACTACTAAAAATGCTTTAATTCATTAAGGGAAAACACCAGAAACCTTAATTTTTATTATAAAGAAGGTACCCAAATTGGTATACAAAATTTGAAGTGGGTGTGGCTCCGCCCACTTATGAGTCAAAAACCATATCTCCGAAACCACTCGACCAATATCAACGAAATTTGGTTTGTAATATATTCCTTGCATCCCGATGATATGTTGTGAAAATAGGCTAAATCGGTTCACAACCACGCCTACTTCCTATAAACCAGAACATTGAAGTTGACCTGTGGGGTTACTCTGTAAGGCGTTGCGCAAGTGAAAATACTCGCAAACGAAAAAACATACTGTGTAAATGCGACAATCAAATCGTAAATTTAATAATTTTTTTTTATACTCTCGCAACAAAAGTTGCTAAAGAGAGTATTATAGTTTTGTTCACATAACGGTTGTTTGTAACACCCAAAACTAAACGAGTTAGATATAGGGTTATATATACCAAAGTGATCAGGGTGAAGACTGAAGTTCAAATCCGAATGTCTGTCTGTCCGTCCGTCTGTCCGTCCGTCTGTGAAAGCTGTAACTTGAGTAAAAATTAAGATATCTTGATAAAACTTGGCACACTTATTTCTTGGCACCATAGGAAGGTTGCTTTCGAAAATGAGCAAAATCGAACCACTGCCACGCCTACAAAATGGCGAAAACCGATAACACATAAAGTGCCATAACTAACCCATAAATAAAGCTATGGAAATAAAATTTGGTATGAAGGAGCGCACTATGAAGGGGCATATTTTGATGTAATTTTTTTGGGGAAGTGGGCGTGGCCCCGCCCCCTACTAAGTTTTTTGTACATATCTCGCAAACTAATGGAGCTATATAAACCAAACTTTCTGCAGTCTTATTTTTAGCCACTTCCTAATACAGTCAAAAAATGAAAGAAATCGGATCATAACCACGAAAAACGCTAGAAACACTAAATTTTACATAAGAAATGGCAGATTGAAGCTGCACTCAGATTTTTTTACAAAATGGAAAATGGGCGTGGCGTCGCCCACTTATGGGTCAAAAACCATATCTCAGGAACTACTCGACCGATTTCAATGAAACTTGGTTTGTAATAGTTTCCTTACATCCAATGATATGTTGTGAAAATAGGCCAAATCGCTTCACAACCACGCCTACTTCCTATATACCAGAACTTTGAAGATGATCTGAATCGTTTACATTACAATATATAAAGTAAGCACTAGTGAAGATATCGGTGCAGAACTTTGCACAAATACTACGTTTATAGTGTGGCAGCCCCATTCTAAAAATCGCCGAAATCGGACCATAGGTTTTTAAAGCCCCATATATCGAACACGAGGACCTCGATGCTTCTAACCTAATATTATGGTTTCCAACTTTCAATGGACTTTATACAATATAGTTATATGACGAATATGTGGGTCAAATTGTGTATTATATAATATAAATAAAGTTAAATAAATAAATTGCGAGAGTATAAAATGTTCGGTTACACCCGAACTTAGCCCTTCTTTTTTTTATTTTTTTAATTTTAGGGTTTCCAAATTTTATGTACTTTATAACATATATATAACGAATATGTGGGTCGAATTGCCTATTCTATAATATTAAATTAATAAATTGCGAGAGTATAAAATGTTCGTTCACAACCGAACATAGCCCTTTATTTTGAATTCATTTTTAAATCAAGTTTTTAAAATTTTACTAGTATTTCTTTTAATAGTTTAATTTATTCATTGTTTGGTCTTTCAATATTATTATAAACTAAATTGTTTTATTTTTTATACTTATTCTTTTACTTTTACATTTTGACTTGATTTATTTTTATTTTTAATGTTTCATGTTCATAGTTTCTAACTTGCATTAATAATAAAATGATCATCTGCTGTTCTGTCTAGGGTTGTCCTGTTTAACTGTACTTATTCTACAGTTTCTGATTTCTACGCGAGGTACGTCTGGGAACTTGTAAACATATAAGAATAAAATATACATACATATGTTCTTGCCTTGTAAAGTATTTCTCATGGTTTGCCAGTTGAAGTCTTTTTAAAACATTAAATTTAACCATTAGAAAAATTCATTAAAAACTAGACAATGGCAACTGCTTATAATTCCAAATTTTATACATGAAATCCCCACAGCATTGTTATGTTACAGTTTAAAAATAAACGAAAATTGACTACAACCACCAAACCTCCTATAAGACACCATTTGAAAATCTGATAAATATAAAAATGGACCAAATGGACTATATGTTCTCTAGTTTCCACATAGAGATGTTGATTATTCCAATGTTTATGGTTGACTTTATATCGAAAGGAATAGGTCGCTTTGGGTCAGTCTTTAGGGAATCTAATTGTCATATTTGCACTGGTCTGTTACCTTTTACTTGTAAGAACGACTGTAATATATGAAAAGGATTTAGCTATAATACTATGTTCGGACCGGCATTGAAAACATGTTTTCATGGAAAAAAATGGGGTTTCGTTCTAAAACTTGTGTTTTCATCTATACAAAATCTGTCAAACGAAATCACATTGAAAACCAGTTATGTCGATATAATTATAAGTGAACATTTTCAAAATAATGGAAAAAAAACAGAAGTACAAAAAATGAAATTCGTGGGGTGAGAGGGAGGAATGGAATTGTGGCAAGATAAGGTGTGTGCTCTTTGAGGGCCTAGAAAAAAAGCCACATTTTAGAGGAAATGACAGTGTAGTTGCAGGAACAAGGAGTGCCATTCACAGCGGACGAAATTAAAACTAAGATACATAATCCGTCGGAAAGATATAGATAAGTAATCAAATTTGATTAAATAGAGTGTTGTTTATAGAAAAATATCATATACTAGAAAATGAACACCATACTGTCACCATATGTTAGCTACACCACCGATAGCTTAGTGAAAGAAAACTTTTATAGTAAGATACATCTTCTTCTTGACTGGCGTAGACACAGCTTACGCGGTTATAGCAGAGTCCACAACAGCGCGCCATTCATTTCTTCTTTTGGCAGTTTGGCGCCAATTGGTAATGCTAAGTGAAGCCAGGTCCTTCTCCACTTGGTCCTTGCAACGGAGGAAGACCTCCCTCTTCCTCGTCTTCCACCAGCGGGTACTGTATCGAACACTTTCAGAACTGGAGCATTTTCGTCCATTCGAACAACATGACCTAGCCAGCGTAGCCGCCTTCTTTTTATTCGCTGAACTATGTCAATGTCGTCGTATAAATCGTACGGCTGATCATTCCATCGTCTGTGGTATTCGCCGTTGCCAATATTTAAGGGACCATAAATCTTCCGCAAAACCTTTCTCTCGAAAACTCCCAGTGTCGTCTCATCTGATGTTGACATCGTCCACGCTTCTGCACCATAAAGTAGGACGGGAATGATGAGGGACTTGTAGAGTTTGTTTTTTGTTCGTCCAGAGAGGACTTTACTTTTCAATTGCCTACTCAGTCCAAAGTAGCACCTGTTGGCAAGAGTGATTCTGCGTTGGATTTCCATGCTGACATTGTTATTGCTGTTAATGCTGGTTCCCAGATAGACGAAATTATCAACAACTTCAAAGTTATGACTGTCAACAGTGACGTGGGAGACAAGTCGCGAATGCTTGTTTGATGACAGGAGATATTTCGTCTTGTCCTCATTCACCTCCTGACCCATACGCTTCGCTTCCTAATCCAGTCTGGAAAAAGCAGAACTAACAGCGCGGGTGTTGTTTCCAATGATATCAATATCATCTGCGTTCGCCAGTAGCTGTACACTCATATAAAAGATTGTACCTTCTCTGTTTAGCTCTGCAGCTCGAATTAGTTTATCCAGCATCAGATTAATGAAGTAGCCGCCTTACACATACATGATAGTGAGTCATCCTGTCTAAAACCTCGTTTGGTATCAAACGGCTCGGAGAGGTTCTTACCGATCCTGACGGAGCTTTTTTGTATTGCTCAACGTCAACTTACACAGCCGTATTAGTTTCGCAGGGATACCAAATTCAGACATCGGGGTATAGAGGAAGCTCTTTTTTGTGCTGTCGAAAGCAGCTTTAAAATCGACAAAGAGAGAGGTCTTATCCAAGATTTGGCGCCTGGTAAATATCTGTCAAGTTTTTGATTTTCCAGGTCTAAAGCCACACTGATAAGGTCCAATCAGTTTGTTGACGGTGGGCTAACAATTATTTTAAAGCATCATCGTTGCGCAAGATATTTATCTGGGTTTTCAAAACCAATACCTTCATTATTAAAATTTTATTTTCGTAACACGATAAGCAAATATTAAAGATTCTAAAACTTACCATTCTCGTTGCTCAAAATGTAAACAAACAAATAAATTTGTGAACTGTCAATGAAAACTCATCGAAAACACAAAATGTCGGTCAGAACAACTTTGGTTCCACAATCCACAAATTGTGTTTTCAAGATGTTTTCAATGTCGGTCAGAACGTAGTATAAACAAAGATGTTAACGATCTCATCATAATATAACGATGGTTAAGATTCGAAACTTCTAAATGACTGATGATTACACAAGTTGTTGAAGATGCTCTTAGGGGGATCATCAGATATATATATACACATACATATATATGTATAATCGATTTTTTGAGCCCATCTCATGGCATGGCCCTCTTATTAAGATAATATCTCAATCAGTTCTCTATCCAATCGTACAATTATAAATGCAATATAAATATATATATATTTCATATATTCGAAACATTTAAACACAATTTACCATTTCCTTAAAATTCCGATTTATATGAGAAATACGTAGGAAGAAATAAAACTAACGTTTTACAAGACTTTTATATACATACATACATGTCTGTATATTCTAATACTACAATAAATTAACTTAACATAAAATTAACTAATATTTAGCTTAATTATAATAAGTAGATTGAGGTGATTGTGACGAAATCAAAATATTTTTAAGCACTTGTTCTCATGTGTTTTATTTTAAAAATTCTTTCCTTTGAATATGCGAGTTGACGCTATATAAAAGCTTATCCTTTGGGTCGCTCTGTCTTCTATCTGAAATAGCCTTGTCCCAAATCAAAACCTCGTTAGGCGCATGCGCTGAACTCTCTCATTTAGCATGAGAGCATCCAAACTAAATACACAGCTTCAATATATGCATGTAGTACATGCATATGTGTGTATTTACATACATTCATGTGTGTATAAGTGTGCGAGTATACACATAGATAGCATGTTGTGCATAAAAAGCGTTAAGGATATTGCATGGTAGATACTTATTATATAAAATTACTGTCGCCTCAATTGGCCAATGACAGGCATTCATAAGGAAGCATTTCAAATCTAAATTCAGCCGCACTGAAGGGTGGGTCGGAAAAATGACACGCCCCACATGAATAATGAAAATTTGTCCTTCCCAAATAAACTGGAGTTAGTGAAACTCATCATAGAATTCTTTATCATACGGTTGTCTAGTTGTGAAATCTGTTCGGGTCCGTTTAGTTTAAACAATGGTGAATTCTTGTGAATAAAGTACTTTAGATATAATTATGTGCGTGTTTTTATATTAGTCGTTTCATAATTCATTAATTTGTAATTCATAGTTAGTTTTGGATCGGTGCTAATATGTGTGAATACATACATACGTACGTGTGAAAAGTGCCATTGTTTACATGTCAACGGTGTGACAAAGTAAATCGAATGTTGAATTACATAAATGTTTAATATTTGATATTAAGGAAAAGTGTATTTAAAAAGTTAAAGAAGAAAATTATAATAAGTTCTTCAAATTGCCATTTGCTAATACGTAGTCCTGCATATTTATATGCGGGATATATATAGATTCAAAAACAGTGCTTCAAAATTTATTCGCCGACGACTTTTGACGCCTCTCGGGCGTTTAAGCTCGAGGAGGATTTTGTAGGGAGTTGTGTGACAATGTCGATGTATTCAACGACGGATAAAATGAAAATGTCTGCTCCTACCTGCTTTCCTGGTCGATACAGCCCGACCTATCGGGGTCCGGATCAGATGAGGAGATGCATGCCGAATCCTTCTGTAAGTAATAAAAAAGAAAAGTGTGCATGCAAAAAACTGTGGGGAAACTACATATACATATATATAATTGAGCTGTCATCGATTGGTCACTTCTCTGCTCGCTATCTTTGGGCGCTGCTCACCTGTAAAACGTGTACATGTGAGAGCAACAACAAAGTTATCTAGTTGATTCGTGCAGGAGAGTACACGGATACCTCATTAAAAATTCTATCGTCGCTTGCTGAGTGCTCCCAAATTTTGTATTACATATATAGACTATTGCGCAGGATTAAGAGGACATTTTAGCGCATGCTTGCACCATAAATGCTGTCTGTCTGTTTGAATTAAGAGAATATGCCTTCTATTGGCTTCTCTATAACACTTAGCCAATCGATGACAGCATTTGTTTGAATTAATATACCGTGAATATAGTGGATATTGCAATAACATACGATTTTATGTTTAGATATCTATGCTAATATTGAGGAAAGATATACATAAATGTCACCGCTATAAAAGCTTTATTATTTATACTTTGGAAAAAATCCTTATCACAATAAATGACTTCATGTTTAAGTGTGCGTCAATACCATTACAAACTTTTTGAATTATTCAATTTGGATATTCCATTAGAAAGATATCGCATGTTTAAATTTGTAAAATTTGTAATTCAGAAAAATTGATATAAATCTCAAAAAAAAAAAAACAATAGCTTAATTCTGAGTATGCAGTTATATTTATTAATGCTTTATTTCTATTTTCCGCACAAAAAATCGACAATACCATGCTCATAGTACAGTTAGTATTAGTCCACTATGCAGATCGGGTCACTTCATAGAAAATACAGTGGTGGCCATATCATATGCAACTTAAATACGATTTTAGAAAAAGTATGTATATCTTACCATTAAACTTGGGAGACTGTTGATTGGTAATGAAATTATTTTAATTTGGTATTATTACTATTATTTAGCGCTTATAAACCAAAAGATTTGCATTCTTAAAAAAAAATACGAATACCATTTTGATTTCACCTCTTAAATTACGTGGACAAAACATATGCAACTTTTTGGAAGCAATAGTAAAAAATAAGTTTTACTAATATTTTTTTACAAATCCATTGTTTTTTTATCACTTCACGACATCTTCTTGGCATTTAGGCAATTAAGTTCTCAAAGATTTTCATCAGAATCGATTTTCAGGCTCTTTCAAGTCTCTTAAAAGTTATCGGTATTTTCAATGTTAGTCCTATCTATGCGCCTTTTAATCAGCTTTTACAAGTTCTCGAAAGGTTTTAGATCTAGGGCTATTCCAAAACATTGATAATATTTGCTTAAATACAAGATTTGGCATATTTAAACGTGTCCTTTGGGTCGTTTTCCGGTTCGAAGACCCAACTTCATGGCAAAAAATCGACAATACCATGCTCATAGTACAGTTAGTATTAGTCCACTATGCAGATCGGGTCACTTCATAGAAAATACAGTGGTGGCCATATCATATGCAACTTAAATACGATTTTAGAAAAAGTATGTATATCTTACCATTAAACTTGGGAGACTGTTGATTGGTAATGAAATTATTTTAATTTGGTATTATTACTATTATTTAGCGCTTATAAACCAAAAGATTTGCATTCTTAAAAAAAAATACGAATACCATTTTGATTTCACCTCTTAAATTACGTGGACAAAACATATGCAACTTTTTGGAAGCAATAGTAAAAAATAAGTTTTACTAATATTTTTTTACAAATCCATTGTTTTTTTATCACTTCACGACATCTTCTTGGCATTTAGGCAATTAAGTTCTCAAAGATTTTCATCAGAATCGATTTTCAGGCTCTTTCAAGTCTCTTAAAAGTTATCGGTATTTTCAATGTTAGTCCTATCTATGCGCCTTTTAATCAGCTTTTACAAGTTCTCGAAAGGTTTTAGATCTAGGGCTATTCCAAAACATTGATAATATTTGCTTAAATACAAGATTTGGCATATTTAAACGTGTCCTTTGGGTCGTTTTCCGGTTCGAAGACCCAACTTCATGGCATTTCCCACTCAGAATAGGCCAAAATTACACTTTGTAAAATGCATTTGTAGTCGTACTGATGCATAATTCAATAATTTCTATATAATAGTCTAACTCCGTTAGCAGAAAAGTAGCCCGACACCAATACATGACCCTAAAAGCTTCACTATGAGGTTATCGTCCCGTATAAAAACCGATGGATTTGTTAAAGATAAAAGCCAAGTGTTTAAAATTCGTTAAAGAGCATCTAAATTGGCTAATCAGTAAATGGAAAACGATTCTATTCCGCGATGAGTAAAAATTCAACTTAATAGGCAGTGATGGCATGTTTTATGTGCGATGTCCTTTCCATAAGAGATATGATCCCGACAATTAAGCATGGTGGAGGCCATGTAATGGTGTGGGACTGCTTTTCTGCTAACGGAGTTGGGCTATTATATACAATTTATGAAATTATGAGTCAGTCCGAGTACAAATGGATTTAAAAAAGTTTAATTTTACCTTATTTTGAATAGGAAATGCCATTGTGTTGGGTGTTCGACCCGGAAAACGACCCAAAGGACACGTTCAAATATGCCAAATCTTGTGTTTAAGCAAATATTATCAATGTTTTGGAATAGCCCTAGATCTGAAACCTTTTGAGAACTTGTAAAAGCTGATTAAAAGGCGCATAGATAGGACTAACATTGAAAATACCGATAACTTTTAAGAGACTTGAAAGAGCCTGAAAATCGATTCTGATGAAAATCTTTGAGAACTTAATTGCCTAAATGCCAAGAAGATGTCGTGAAGTGATAAAAAACAATGGATTTGTAAAAAAATATTAGTAAAACTTATTTTTTACTATTGCTTCCAAAAAGTTGCATTTGTTTTGTCCACGTAATTTAAGAGGTGAAATCAAAATGGTATTCGTATTTTTTTTTAAGAATGCAAGTCTTTTGGTTTATAAGCGCTAAATAATAGTAAAAATACTAAATTAAAATAATTTCGTTACCAATCAACAGTCTCCCAAGTTTAATGGTAAGATATACATACTTTTTCTAAAATCGTGTTTTAGTTGCATTTGATATGGCCACCACTGTAGGTATACATACATATGTATATGCAAAATATTTTTTTTGTTTTATGACTGTCGCGGTGTCAACATCTCGACTATTCAAATTAAAAAAATAACTAACGAGGGTGTAAGTAATAATTGAAAAATAATTCCATGTATATAAAAAAACAACTAACTTTCATCTTAGTTAAAAATGTGACTTGGAACCGAATTTCGTCTGAAGAACAGAACAAGATTGAGATTATGAACAAAGATGTTTTAAAAAATTATGTAAATACTGCTGAAGTAATGTGGAATCGAAAAACCATACGAAATTTTTTAGGAACCCCGAGGAATACAAAAAACATAAGCGTACTGGACTAAAGTCTTCGATAAATGAACGTACCAAATGGCATATTCGCAAGTTGGCAACTCAGGACATGAGGAGTTGCTCCAAATTTTGAAAAAATACTTAAATCTTACATATGAATCCAAAGTGTCTAAACCCGCGTTTATAATCTCCACAAAAACGCATGCATCCTTTCTCGAAAAATACAAATTCTAAGAGGTTAAATTTTTATTGATGAGGAAACATTAAATTCAGATGGATCATAAGTATTGGAGGGATCTACGGCACCCTCGCCATACTTACTATAAGCGCAAACATGGCGGTGGATCTCTAAGGGTGTGGGCTGCTCTTAGCGCCAAAGAGAAGTCTCCCATTTGCTTTGTCCCGAGTCGTATGAAAGCTAAATATGAAATTGCTGGATAGTGAGAACGTTTGCTGAGAAATATCAAAGCGACAACTGGGTGTTCCAGCAGGATAACGTGCTTATCCACGTCGCAGGGTATACTAAAGCCTTTTTTTGAGTCACGTAATATTCTCTAACTTCATTGTCCGTCATTAAGTCTAGATCTGAATTTAATAGATTGTTAAATAATTGTCAGGCCTGTTCGCTATATCGAATTTTTCGTTAATTCGAGTACTCACTTAGAGGCATTTTTATCAATAAAAATGAGTTAAATATCCGTAAATTGCAGTTTAATAAATTGTTTTATTAATTATTTGTTAAAAAATAAAAAACCATATGAAAACAATTTAAATCCAATAAATTCTTTCAAAATGGACCACTTCTGACAATTATACTTCTATTTCGTGCTCATCAATAATTTTAAGTTTTTTTTTATAAAATTCAACATTTTTTTAGTTTCATTTTAATTTTTTCAAATTTTATTTTTTCTTTTGGTTCGATGTTATATGATTTTTTTCTCTTTCTTCATATGTCTTCTTCATGTTGTTCGTTAAACTGAGCACTTAAAAATCCCCAATGTTCGTTATTTAAGGTACTCATTGTAACAAATTTGCTTGTTCGTTATAAGCTGTTTTCTTTAAAACGACTATTCATTATTTCGGAAAACTACTGTACAAAAATATTTTATCATTTTATATGATTACAGATTTCAGAATATTCATTGATCTATTTGAGGGTACTAATTTCAATAAAAAATATCTACATGTCAACAATTATCTTTAAAATATGAACTGCCACTCTGAATAATTTGGGAAAATGAAAAATGATCAAAACGAACATCAGACTTTTCAGAATTAAATCCATAATATTTTAATTTTTTTCAGTAAATAATATATTGTAGCGTTTAACTATTCTAATAACTTAGTGAATCGAATAGTTCTTATAATTTTTCAATTACATCATTATAGCTATTAAGCAAATAATTTAGTACTTTGTACCAAGACAGTTAAATTTGTTTTCATTTTAAAAAGCTCAAATGATTTACATAGATCTCAACTTTCTGGAAATACCCAGGGGGGGAATCAAAAATATGCCATGATGGAGAATCTTCATCAGAAACTGAAAATCGTCTTGCAAGTCGAAGAGAATACGCATCACAATGGCGCTAGAGAGCCATTTAACGAGCGCTCGCTTTAAGGACTTCTCAAGCACATGCGCGAGAATCGATTATCGAGCGATCGCAGCAGCTTGCTGAACAAAATTTCAGAATCTCCAAATTCGCGCTCGAGAATCGATCAATGTCAAGACTTATTCGAGGTGATCTCCATATGAAAGCCGTAGGTCAACTGATCACCTTCTAACAATCCGCTTGAAGCAAATTAGGCTTAACAGATGCAAATGGCACACAAAAACTTCCAACGACACAAAAATATTACTTCAAGGTTGCAACTTGGTCATCATCCAGTTGTTGAATTTGTTTGGTAGGGAGCCTTTTTTAAGAGCGGTACTGTTTTGTGATAAAAGGGTTATAAATGGAGAAAAAGTATACCAAGATAATGTTTTAGAAGACCTTGTGAAGTTGTTAAATAATACTCTGTCCGATGCAGGGCATTGGATCTTCTAATAAGATACTTCTCCAGGACACAAGGCCAAAATCACCCTACAATGGCTACACAGCAATATTCTTGGGTTTATAGCCTCAGATAATAGACCATCTGGAAGGCCAGGTTTGAATCCATTGGAATACAGTTTGTTGTTAAAGTTTGGATAAATGTCCTGTCGGATATCCCACAGAAACATTCGGTTCAAATATTGTCACTACCATTTTGTACATAACTAACTTAATATGTATAAGCATTATTAAATAAAATAGTTTCATTTTTGTAACGGCCTGAACTTATAACAGACCTTATGGAAGGCCTAATTATATTAGCTTATTCGCTAATTTTTTTTCCTCAAAAATTTTAGTTTGCCCAGGTTAGCTTACCTTCATGAGACTTACACTGCGCGTCATCAGGATAGCGCCCCTTCCCAAGCATGCTTGGTTGATACCAAATATTATCCATAGTATTTTGGTTAGTGGTATAACTTTCCAATATACTTTAAGCAATTTGCCTGAAAATAAGCTGGGAAAGGACACAATACGATTCATTACAATATTTTAATAAATAAAACCAAAACTGAACACAAAATTCCAACCAAAAATGGGTGACGTTAACCCTACGCTAGCTTAATTTTTTCCGTTTATTTCATATGAAAATTGAAACTTAAAATTTTTAACTTATAATTATGGTGTTTTTAACATAAATTAGTGAACTTCATAAATTTTATTGGGGATTAGGGTTCGCCTATATATTTTTTTTAATAAAAGATAGTGTAATGGTTGACCAAACGAGTATTAAGTCGTCGATTACTTCCGTTTTGACTTTAGTTACTACTCTCATACACCTTTCTAACCAACTATATCCAGACGTTGTCTATAATATTTAGTATCCATTTTTATGCAGGCCGGAAAATCTGAATTTCAGCATTGTCGTGCTGTAAATGTCAGTCCAAATTGCCACAACTATTTAAAAAAAAAAAAGAAATAAACTGTTTAGAATGTGACTATATGTATTTATTTGCATTTGGCCTATTTGGCGTTAAAAACTGCAATTCGTAGGAACCATAATACGATGTGGCTCCCTACACCGTTACACCTTTGACCGAAATGGTGCAAATCATATTCTATAATTTATATGTATAACTGTATACTCATCCGAAAATATGAGATAATACCACTCTTTAGAAGGTTAAACGTGTTATCCCAATATTAAGAGGTGGATTTTTCTTTAGTTTCTGCCTTTTTAAAAGTTTACAGCTTCATTATCTGCCCTTTCAGTAGTTGATTTGATCGCTTTACCAATATTATTTCTTTAATTTTAACGGAGGAGTCGTGATAATTGGAAACTTCTCTGAGTGTACATCTTTTCATCGAAAAGAAAATAAGCCAATAAAAATATATATAACGGTATTTCCCATCGACTTAAAAGCAACAACAACAATAACTCACTCTCGTACAACAGAAAAATAGTTAAGAGCAGTCAAAACTGAAGGAAAGGGTTCGCGCTAATCTGATGGCAGCAGTGTATATATTTGTTGTGAACTTAAAGTTACTTTGCTATTTTTGTATCTTTGTATGAATAGCCTCTGCGATAAAAGTGTCCCGTTATGTGGTTTTGCTATTTCATTTTATTTTTAACCGAAAAGTGTGCATTATGTTTAGTCATCAGGTTAGCATATGCAATTTGTCTTTTATTTATCTTCGGAGTTTGAACAAGTATTGACTCCAAATTTTCGAAGAGAAGAAAGAAAAGTTATAGCTTTCAATAATCGCGATATCAAAAATAAACGTCAGACGTCGGAAAGTTATATACATCTTCTTGGGCAATACATAAGGCTGAAATAATAAAGGCAGTAACAGAGTAAAGAGTTTTCCATTGCTGATGATAGAGAAATTTCGAGAAAAGCATCCCATTGTTATCAATCGAACGTCGAGATTAGGGCAAGTGATGGTGCTAAAGCGAACATATCTCATATGGGGACTGTTTTTTTGAATACCGATATGACTGCAATAACCTCACCTATGAATGATTTCCAGAAAGTTGTGATTCTAGCAATAAATATTGCTTATGTTACTCAGGGTGAAAGTAGATTTCCAATGGTGAAAATGATTTGTGGCTTAGTTATAACAGGTTATAGATTTTCGGTTAACGGCATTTTGTGGGTAGGGCAATTTCCGATTTCGCCCATCATCAATGAAAACTCTCCCATAATGCAGAGGAAAATGTGTACCAAACTTCACAAAGAAATCAGATGAAATACAAATACTTTATATTAACACGGAATTAAAAATACCGCGTACTTGAGTACTTTATTTAATAATACGTACACTTTAATTTAAGAATACGTGGGATTTAAGATTGCTTTTTGAGAAATAAGTCATCCTATATCGGCAATAGGCTGATTTTTGGATTGGGCTGAACCATTTCATTTATTAACAATTTAATTGTCAAATGTCGTTTTGGCATCCTTTGAAATTGAACATTCACTAAGAAGCTACAAACTGACGAGATTGATTGATGAAATGATGGCTCGCGAGAACTGTGGACTCTAAGATTCTGAAATTATCTACATTAGTCATATACATTCTTATAGTCACAACATCAGCCGACAATGTTTCATTCAACGAGTTGGTGTTCAGTCAAAAACCGTAGAGAATGTAGAGAATAAATAAACAAATAATACAAAAAATAAAAACTTTGCAGCATTCTCCCATTATTTTCCCATATCACTATAATTTTTGATATAACTATGAGATTAAAATATCAATATTGCTTGTACATATTTTCAGACCCGTATTTTAGAAGACGCTTCCCTTTTATGCAATTCTTGGTCAGCTCGTCAAAATGTAAGTTACTCATTGTACAATTATTGTACTTATTTTTAAAGGAATTAAATAAACATTTTCTTATATTGTAGATAAATATCTGCAATAAAATACATTTTATTGAAAATATTTATCATTCATATCAACATATAACATGGATTCTTAATGTAATTGACACTTGAAAACAAAAAAAAAAAACAGTAATATAAATAAAAAAGCATAGAAATATGACATTAAAAGGTTAGGCAGCACACTTTGCCGGTTTCTATTGGTTGTGTGACTAAAGCTTTTACTTTTTAATTAAGCTTTCATTTAAAATAAATGAAATTTATGAACTGTGTTTTTTTGCTTCCATGTACATATAAAAAAACTGTTAACTAACTTTTCCAATTCATGAATATTTTATAATCATTTGATCGGCTTTACCTTTAACAATACTTTCTGATAACCTGTTGTTATTGCTGTAAAGTCTATATGTCTTCTCATAGAAAATTCTTGATGATTTCTTCAATAATATTTTAAATGGGAAACCTTTTCAAACCTTTTAATATACAGCGATAAAATCTCTCAACCAAGCTCTCAGAACTTCTGGCGAGTCTGGCTGTCGATGTGTGCAGTCTGACGTTGTCCTGAGAGAACACAATTCATCTCCTAAATATCGGCTAAAACTGTTCGCTGTTATGCGATTGCTTCTTTCATATGGTACAATTTAATTTCATAATTTAACTGTAGCCGATCAGCTTATAGTCGGACTCGACGCTTTCCGTTATTTTATGGATATTTTCGAGTATTGGTGTTCCAGACCATGGATAATCTTTAACATCAAAATCACCGCAACGCTATTGACGAAATTAAAATTGGTATCAGGACTATAAACATTATTCACATTTTCAGTCGTTTGACTTTCATTTTCACTTTGATCGAAGAAAAATTGTAAAATAATAGGTATTTTAACTTTTCTGTCCAGCTTTATCTAACAATACTTAATTAAGCAATAAAAAAATGGGTTTTTACAGCAAAATCTTATCTTTAAAAAACAATATAGCGTAACCTGGTCATATTACTACATCGCGAGGCACAGATTACTAAAACCATTTATTTGAATGATATTTTATTAATCCCAATTTTTTATTTGAATTCAATAAATTATTGAAACTTTAATCCTTTAACTTTGTATTTCGAAAACTTTATATTCTAACGTAAATAAAACATATCAATATATTTGTATTTCTCCTACAATCCAAAGGATATATGTATATAGTACGAAAAAAAGAAAAAAACAAAATTGTTTAATTAAAATATGTTTTTTAGTAATAACAGCTATAAAGGCAAACAACAAGAAGCAATGAGCTGTTATTTTAACAAATTCCTTATATTATAAGATTAAATTAAGGTTCCAACATGTTAAATTAAATTTGCATATGGTTAAAAATATGATGATTAATGATCGATAAAAAGATAAGTATTTAAGATATTTATAACAAATGTCATAACCTGCTATGTACCTCAATTAATTTACTACTGCACCACATTGAATTCAAATAAAATGAAATAAATAATTTACAAGTAATGAACCTTTTAAGAAAATACCAATTTTTGTTTTAGAATAGTCCCACATAAAGTAAATCTAGATATGGGCATTTCCGCCAGAAGGTCCACCACAGACAAAATATTAAACATTATTAGAATTACAAAGTTTTTGCATATTTTCATAGGAAAATATTTAAATTTATTTATATTAAATTAGTTTTAAATTAATTCATAACCAATTACGAGATATACGAAAGCCAAGTCGCATAGGAGCTACTTTTCTCATTTCGATTTTTCCACTACATTGGTGTTTTCGTCAAAATTGTTAAAGAAACATATCATGTATAATTTTTTGCTTTGCGTAAAACCTTTATGAGGGTACAAAGAGCAAAGTATAATGCATAAGAAAGTATGCGATTGCAAATAACTGTAACTTTTTGCTCTCTTATTATCCTATATTTTAATGTCCCGTGCGACATCAAAAAACAACACTTGTTCCCACTGCATCGCAAATATAAGCAGAAAATTCTTAAAATTTTGGGCATAAACAGTTAAACCTTTTTTAAAAATCAGAAGATTTGTGGTTTTGGTAACTACTTAAAATTGGTCCCGTGCGACATCGTAGGTGTGGAATTTAAAAATTATAGGCTTACAAATCAAAATAAGAGTGCTTATTTTAACAATGTTGTCAGAAGAAAATCGTTTGCCTTTAAAAGTGACAAGTAAACGCACGACATATTATTTTCTTGATAAATCTCTTAACTAAAATTAAGAAATCCTTTAGTTGTTTTTCTAAAATATTTATTTTTTTAAGGTAACAGCTCTCAGTTTAAAATCAAATTTATATTATCAAGCCTGGTTGATTTTATAAAATAATTAACTCTTCATTAGAATATAATTTTTTTGCAAGGAGCCGATGGACTGGCAGCAGTTATCAAAAGGAAAGTCTAGCAGATAACGAAATCCAAAGATTTGTATACCCGAGGACAGCATTTTCTGAAAAAACTGTATTTCACAATCATAATACTATTTTCTCGTTAGATGTTGGTTAAAATAAATAAATAAATACATTTACTAATTTTTTAACCCATTTCATTGGACTTGTTGTTAAATAATTTCGTATTATAACAATAAATTGAACATAAATATTATGATGGAAAAAAATGTCCCGTGCGAATGTGGTAAACATTTAATTAAAAAAAATTATAAATTATTTTTGAGTAAAATTCATACCAATGGATGCCTTTAACCATTCACAACGCTCTTCAATCAAAAACATTTGAATATTGCCTCACAATTCGCTGAAATCGCCGTTTGAATCGTTGTCCCCAAAAACGACTTCCATTTTTTGTCCCATGCGAATGCCTTGGTTTTTTGCAATTATCTTGAAAATGAAAACCGTTCCAAAATCAACCTTAACACTAAATGTAGAGCTAATGAAGAGCTATTAAAAAATCCTACTGTCAAAATTAAAAAACATTTTAGTTCATATTTTATTTTAGTTGAAAGGTGTACGATTGTCCCGTTCGACATGGCGGAAATGCCCATATATAGATGTCGCGTCAAAGCCGAACGGGTATTCATAATATAAAAATTCGTTTACTAAATATTAAAATTGAAAAAATTTACAAATGTAAGTCAGGGGACAAAACTGTTCACACTTTTACATATTTGTCATATTCTTAAAATACAAGCTCAATACAAAGAAAGAAATTCGCGTTGAATTTTTTGAGATTTTGAGAACAGTTTAGTGAGTTGTCATCCTTTTATTCGAATTTTAAAAATGAGTGCCCGGTTTCACAGTTCGTGCTTAAGTTCTGCCCAAATAAAATCTTGGCTAAGCATTGTTGTATACTGAGTAGTCCTTTGCGTTTCACAGTCGATGCTTATTTTCTATAAAATTGTATTATTAAATATGGTAGCACAATGGAAAACATATGTTTTACGAATGCCATGTATAAAATTATGTTTGACAAATAGAAATAAAATTGGGTTGAACAAATATTAAAATGAATATTTAAAATGAAGGTAAACAATAAAAGGACATCGAAATTGACCGCATGCGATTCGGGGCACCTATTACAACTCGTTGGAAATCATAAAACCACTATGTAATTCAAGCGATTCCATATTTTCTTTTTCAGTAAATAATTTCTTATTTTATTCTTTTGACAAATAATTCAAAATTCTAAGCATTTCAAAACAAAAATCAGCTGTTACTTAAGCACAGCTTAAGTCTCCCATTTACAGTACTTAAGCATAACTTAAGTATGAACTGTAAAACACTATTTTCCTGTTCCTAAGTACGAACTGTGAAACCGGGCATAAGTATTTTCAGTGTGTCATGTTCATAAACCGAAATTTGAAAAAAAAAACGAGTGGGGTTGCACACCGGGAGTGCAGGCAGAAGTGAAAACTTGAACTTATGGCGCGTTGGGCACTTTTTTGAGTGAGCATTTTTAGGTGCGCTCGCGACATGAGAAATTGTACATAAAAAATCAAGTTTATCAAAGCAATATGGGCACTTTTTGAATGGACATGAAGTATAATAATATAAAAACTATATTCGAAGGAAGGGGTTTTATTTAAATGATTAAATATTAGTAAATAGTAAATACAAAATTTATCAATTCTCATCCATAATTTCAACAACTCTTACATCATCATTATCAGCATTTTCATCATTATTATCAGGATTTTCATCAAATTCTAAAACTGAAACAATAGGTCTATGGTAACTAATGTATGAAATGAACAATTTTGATTTAAATCTATTTATATATCTTGTGAATACTGCATCAATAGTAATAAAAATTCAATTAAAGATTGATTTTTGACATCTGCAAAGTTTATGTTGAAATCTCCACTCAAAATCATAGGATAATGATCAAATCTTCTATTAATTTTCCTCATAAATAGTGCGGAAGCAGCTTTAGACTAAATTAATAAATTTGAATACAAGAACTCTCGTATTGCTTGTAAAGACTGTTTTGGTGAAATATAAACGGCAGCCATTATTATTGTTTGTCCATTAGAATGGCATTGGGAAATACATATATCACCAATATTCGAAACATTAGTGCTAAACATACTGGTATATCTCGCATGCACTTCCATATGATCTGTAGAAAATGCGGCCATACTATCATCGGACCGATGATAAATAGCCACCCCACCTGCTGGACGATTGTCTCTTTTGAAACTTGCTATAAAGTTGAAATTTGGAATGTCAATGGTTTCTTCGTTACTCACATGAGTTTCTGATAATATTAGCACATTCATTTTCTCAACAAGAGCATCAACTGATAGGTCATGTACATGTCGTCGTAAGCTTTGACAATTAAATGAAAAAATAGATAACCCTTTTTTTGTAGAAATTAAATCAATAAATGTCAAATGAAATCTTTAAATAAATAAATTTTCCATTTAATATTCATTTATAAAATAAATATAAAAAACTCTCAATCTTATCTGTCGCGAGGGCACAAACGAATTCCCATGCAAAGACTGCGTATAGTATACATATATTATAATATATGTATTCATATATTATAAGAATCTCTGTATATCAGAGAACTGCAATTATTCCATTTTTTGAGTCATTGGTTGAGTAACATAAAAAATAGTATTAGTGCATATAAGTCAAAACTCATCAAACACTAATATCCTCTAAAACACATTTACGCACAGCACACAAAGCGAGAGTATAAATAATGAGTAAGTTTCTCTTGATACGTTTCGTTGAAGTCCTCAATTGTCTCATGAGACAATAATTCAGTCAAGCTAAACCAAAATGATCCATACCACCAAAAACACCAAGAGTATAGCTGAATAAATAAAGTGATACGAATATGATCAAAATAAAACTGACAAAGTCTGTGCCGCCGCTAGGCAAATGTGGCCTGTGGGAATTGACTAACGATGTGTTTTGTTCGTTGATATCGTGTATTACATTTAATGTTTTAAGTTATTTAATGACAATAAAGTTAATACTTTTAGGTTCTAATATATTTCTTTTAATATTAATATATTGAAAATGAATAAAGATGCACGAAAATGCATATTCAATGAAATAATGAAAAATTTAATGTGACAAAATTCTCACTGGGTATCTTAACTTTCGTGCTCAGCTCAATTCCACTCGTTCCGATCAGTGTACCGAACTCATTCAAGTTTATTTTCATCGTGACCAATGAATAAGTGAGTAAAATCAAATTGTTACTATACACTCGTTTGAGTCATAAATTGACGGCACATATAAGTGTAGAAATACTATGAGTTTTTTTTGGTTTCGTGGAAAAGAGCCTTAGTCATTTTTGATATTAGTATTAGTACTCATTTACACTAATTTGTTTGGCTCATGAGTTAGTGCACTAATTTCATTAGTATTCAATCTGGTGTATATCTGTGTAAAATCTCATCTGTCGCGAAAACGGCTGAAGATGCTCACCCACAAAAGTGCCTAACGCGCCATAAGAAGTTTTCACTTCAAAAATTTACATTGTTGAAAGTGGTTGAATTCAAAAAGAGAAATTTTGAGATTGTAAAAATATTTTATTGACGAACTTTATTGAGCGCGCCACTTTCCAAAATGGTTGAACTACGTTTTTATGTAAATCTCCGACCTCAATGTTATATCACGATATGTATTTTCGTAATACTAACACCCGCAGAGTGTCGACAAAAATGTACACAAAGTTTCATAAACATATGTATGTATACTGAAGTTGTCGGTTGTACAGACTTTCGGACGGAGTAATTCAGCGTTAGTATATCTGATACCCGATATTCTACTCGCTAGTATTCAAATAGTATCAGCATTTTGAAGTTGAAAAGTTATTGCTTTTAATTTTTCCGTCGTAATATTCAAATGCTAATCAAAAATATTGATTGTTTAATAAATTTTCGTAAAACCCTCGTCATAGCATATATGTATGTATCATACTCTTTAAAACGTAACTCTGGTACCTTTACTTCATCAAACATTGTACTTTATTTTTGTATGGTAGGATAATGCGGGGTACATTTGACTTTGTCTTTTTTCTGTGAAAACGACTCTAAATTAAAAAAAGTTTTAAGGGTGGACAGAACCTCATATGAGATAGCGAAACGTCATATAGTTTGACTTTTGTATTATTACGCGCTATAAAGTAATACGAAATTTGTGATTTTTGCAAGTCTGGCTGTTTTAGCAAAACTTACCTAAACATTTTAGAAGTTTAAAACAGTTGATCTCCTTTTTACACGGTGGTTTTGTACACTTCTCAGTTACCATTTTTACACGGTTTCTTACACGACTTTTGTATTTTAAATCTATACTTTTTTGCAATAAAATCCAAATTCCATACGTCACAAATCCATTGCTGTTAATAGAATTTGATAAATTATTAATTAGTTTTAAACTAAAAAACACAAATTTTACATTTAAAAGCCGGTGAAAAGGTTGCAAATTTCAATACGTAAACAAATAAATGAAGCTGTATAATACCAGACAAGTCTATAACAACAACAACAGTGTAAATTCTCACTATACGAATAGATAGATTTTCATGTACAATTAGATCTTTTTTACACGTGTTCTATTTTTTGCACGATTTTTTTTCTTAAATTGGTCCCAATGGTGAGTTTTATATAAAAATTTAATTTTTTTTGCACGGTTTTTTTACGCGAGTAATTTACTGTCCCAGTTAACCGAGCAAAAAGGAGATCAACTGTATTTGATAAAAAAGTAAGAAAAGTAAAAGTGTAGTAGAGTAAGAAACCTACTGAAGTCAGTATGGGGTGCATTTGACAATTTACAATAGGGCAGATTTCACTTATGTCAACGGCAACATGATTTTCTTGGAACAAATCCTGACATAAAAATAACAATATATGATGTGGCCAAATCAACTAACCAACCCTTCCAGATGATTTTTTCGTCCCGCAATATTTTAAAGGCCTTTGAATCTACTGGTATCTACCAGAGAGCAGCTTCGGGTATGTTCGAGTCTGTTCAATCACACTAGCTTAAATTCGGTACGAGTGTGTCGTAACACTCTCCAAACACGTGTTCGATCGAGTTTGGAACCCGAAGCGAAAATAACGCAAACGAACAATCACGACGTTCCTATCTTCAAGTTCAAGCAGCAAACTAGGATTTTGTGTCTATTATATTTTCGGGTGTGTCGTACACGTGTTGATACTATCTACCCACTCAACACACAGATTTTTGCAGACGAAGTTTTATTGGATATACCTACAGAAAATGATGCTTTTTCTGAGCTTCAAAACATTCAGGATATCACTGACACAGCACCATCCGCATCAGTAAGTGAGCAATATGAAAACATACTTAAGACCAAGTTTTGTTAACCAATGCCCCGTTTCTGTCCAAGAGAAGCATCAAACAGAATTTCACGAATACCGACAAATTCAGCAGAAAAATCACCACAAATAGCAAAAGTTACGAGAAAAGGAAACTGACGACAGGTCTTTTAATGAAGAGGAACATGAAGATACTAGTTTTTCAAATTTTAAATGAAATGACGACGAAGAGTATAAAGTCAGGCATTACTTTTAATTTTGAAGAATACAGCAAGAAACATTTTTTTTACACTGGAAAAATCTCAGAAGTCTCTCCAGTTAATGTTAACTATGTCAGAAGACAATCTCCATATTGCTGGGTATTTGTAAAATCCGAAATCAACGATATTTCCATAGCTTTAAGGAGTGGAATCGAATTGAAACTTCCGGATCCCATCAATCCTGCATCAACTTCGCGATATCGCACCAAATATTTATTTAGAGTTAACTTTGAAGTCCGATATATTAAATGAAAATAATTTATTACAGTTTTTTTTACATTACCAGCAAGTATGTCAAGAAAAATTAATTTTGAGTTGTACCTTTTTATTAAATATGCTCAATAATGAAAATACCTGTCAAATACCTGTTTTTTATTTTGATTGTAAGTTGTTTTTTATAAATAAGTTAATTAGTAAGTAATGAATTGTTTTAAAAAAATACACAAATTTCTCTATGTCAAATGTCAAATGTACCCTACCATTTTTTGCTCAAACATGCAGTCAAACTCAATCGTAAGCACATAATAACTATCTGGCACCGAGATAACAAATAGAAATCCCCATTTCATGCCCATTAAATGCTATATACTTGAAATCCTATCCATGGCCATTTAATGTTCCTGTTAAACTGGGCCTGTGCCAACTTTTATTATCAGTTTTACTACTGATCGTTATTGTGTAACTTTCTAAAAGTTTTACTCACAAAGTTCTGTGTTATCGGTGCAAAGTTATATTTTGTGCTTGAACATTTACTTAACTGTTTTAATATATTTTTCAATACTGCTTTACATAAGAATATGATTAATTGAGAGTCTACCAATCGGCAAAAGTCGTTGGTAAGAGTAATTAATCCAGATGTCGCATCAACTAGGACTTTTCCATTTCCAACAGCTAACAATTGTTTGGAAAATTGTGCAGCACTTTGATCTTTTTGAAGTTGAACTCTCATACTAGTGGTTAGCGATAATGTTTTTACGTTATTTCAATATTTTAAGGTGATGCCTTCAGGCAAGCCTGAAATCGCCTGCGAACAATATCATAAAGCCGCCAAAGATGTTGCTATTTCGTCGAAGATCCTTCAGTGTGAAGTTAAGTGCTTCACGTGATTTCTTATGTGTCATTGTGCACTCATTCCAAACAATGAGCTTGTATTGCATCAACAATTTTCCCATTGCACTGGATCGGGAAATATTGCATGTTGGAGTATCAATTGTGTTTAAATTGAGTGGCAACTTAAGCGCAGAATGTGCAGTACGACCGCCATCTAGAAGAGTCGCCGCAATTCCAGATGATGCTAACGCCAAAGCTATGTCACATCTTGATCGAATAGTGGCCAAAATCAATGAAATGACAAATGTTTCCCTGTTCCTCCAGATGCGTCCAGGAAGAATAGACCACCGGTATTATTGTCCACCGCTTGCATTAATGTCTCGTATACTTCTTTTTGCGGTTCATTCAGCAACGGCACAATAATTCGAATTCCTGCAATTTATCAACATTGTATTGCAGCTCTCGATTTAATTCTTGGTTGAATGCATCGTGCATCGATCGATTTGGCGCAATCATTCCTACTTCAATCAGTAGCTTGTTTGCAATAGTCAAACATTGATCCTCAATCAGAACGAATCCTTCATTGTAGGTTTCATCGGTTATTTGGATGTCAGGATTATTCGTTTGAATGCGAACGCGATGCAAGATATCTTCACATACATATGTCGTATTTGTATTTGTTCCATAACTGAATTGGTTGTGAAGGAAACATGTGGTGATGATAATTGCGAACATCGTTCGTATTTGGTACACATTTGATGAAACAACTGAATCCGCAAGTGTTAAATCCTAATGAGAATCGTTCTCCAGCAAACCCAATAGTTTACATGCTTCTCGATATATTTGGCATTGGTGGCCGTTCACAGTTTTAAAGCAAATGATTTTGGTCCACGTACAGCAGTACGAATCATCATACGATACGCATAGTAATTCATTGCGCTTAGTTTTTTATTCGTTGATACGCCTGAAAATGCCAAATTAAATGAATTGTTAATGGAAACCAATAATAGCAACAATTAGTGTGTGAATATTGTACCTGTAATTGGATAGACCATCTTCAACGTGATGTCGTATCCGTCTTGCCCTTGCCACTAAATGATTGGATATTGTAACGCATCGTATAAACGATGTGTCTTGTTTACACGGTGCATGATATTGCTTCTTCGCTGAACGACAATGTCTCGCGATTTAGTTGGTTCGCCAACAATAATTGCAGCCACATCATTAACGGTGGGTGCACTGAATCTTCGCACATGTTCACCTGTTGGGGTACAATCCGCTCTTATGACAAATTTGTGCGTATCCGACGGCATTCGTTCCAATGTTGTTTTGAACATATTAACCACAGCATATTAGCGTGAAAAAATAATGGCAACTGTTCAATAATTCTTCTCTTCATCTGTTGTGTTCCCTGTATATTGCACCGCACATTCAGCTGATCAACCATCGACGAAAGGAAATATATTTGCAGAAATAAATGCGGTTCATCTGGTGTTGGCACCATTGAACCATGCACATGATATATTTGTCCTTGTATCTGTAATTGCAAACAATCATTTGTTCATTTGTTGAAGAATACGATGTAACTTCTAATCGTGTGATGGTGTAGTGTGTGGTGTATATCTAGTTGTTGTGTGTTGCAATTCATTGTGTTGGTGTGATTTTTTTTTGTTATCGGAGGGGGAATCTTCGAAAGATACCGTCAGACGTCAGGTATGCACGATTCATATTGGTCGCTACGGATCTTTGGGACCCCTTGCGGGCCAATACGCCTACGTACTAAACCCTTAACTCCGTCGTCATTACTTGAAATCGTCCCACGGAACTGCCGTTAAGCATTACTTCGTGGGGCTAAGCTTTGCCATTTGGCTCGTCAATTCTACCTCTCCGGCCTACGTCACATTATTCCTTTTGCTTTCGCTGCGTTGCCACTCTTTCCTCCTGAGCTCTTGCATAGCTACTACTGCCAAGGTTCTAACTTTGTCACAAACCAGCTTTGACTGGATCATGTAGTGTACGATATTTTCCGGCTTCACTCGATCCGTCATTTTCATATCTCGGGCACGAAAAAAAGACATGTAAGGCATTTTTCCACTGCTGCCGAAGCAATTCGTTCATGGCCATATTTGTATAGATATTCCCTATAACAACTATGCCCCGTCAAAAACTGTGTAAAGTAGAAGTCACTTTCACCTTGCTTTCTATCTACCCACGTTTTCACGTTGTGTTAGTGTGAGTGATTGGCTATGTGTGTTGTATCTTTTACCTTGCAAGCCGGCATGAAGCCGCCTTCTCGAATGATATTAGCTCCAACGGAAGTCATGCGAAAGCAGTTTTGTATTCAAGGATGTGTTGAAGAAAATGGCTGGAATCGGGATCACTTCCATCGAACAATGTTTTCAGTGGCTGTGGTGGTGTAAGTAATGGATCCAGTTTGACTTTTCCACATGCGCGGCACAATCCAGCCGTTTCTCTTTTGAACTTTAACGCATTGCAATATCGGCACATAGTCGTCATTGGTCCAATATCTAAATGTTCATCATCACTGTAGTTCGCAGTGGGATCATATTGCAATGCCAAGCGATTGTATGTGCAAATGATCTTCGTGTCCTCACGTGTTGTCTCAATCGGGCATTTTCTCTTATTATATTTTCTCTTTCTTCGCTTAACTTTTGTGAATACACTTGTTACTGGCTTGCATGTCTTGTGGGGCGGCCGATGTTCGCACGTCGTCCTCTAGGCATTTTGGACTATGAACAGAGTGGTGAATTTAACCTCAAATGCACGATCCACATAATTTACTTAAGATAAATGCCTGCTTTTCAAATTGAATAAAAATTTGCACAATACACGTGATTGATTTGATGGTTTCCAATTGAAATGTTAGGAAACGAATAACTTATCTTTTTTTTAATTTTTTTATAAATATATAATATATATAAATATATTTTTCTATAAATATATTTGTGCACAAGTTTCATCCGATATATTCAATGGTGCTAGATTTATATAATAACAAGTTTAAAGTGTTGTATATGACACTTTAGAGTTTTTGAATTGTCGATTGTCAAGTTTTAAATATGTACATAGATAGCCCAGATGTGCTTCATTTGAATTGCACACTGTCCACAAATCATGAATTGATTTTGTCCTCCCTTTTTCTCGTTAAACTCGAATGTGTCATTGAATTTTATTTCTGTGTAGTACTTAAAAACTAAGTTTTTTGTGTACATCGTAAACTACTAAAGCTATATCAACCAAACACACTAATGAAAGTCTAAAAATGGAAAAATCGGATTAGAACCACGCCTACTTCTCATACAAATGATATGTTGAAAACTACAAAAACACTTTAAATCAGTGAAGAAAAACAGCAGAAACCTTAAATTTCATGGTAAAGATTTAACAGAAGGTCTGCATTCAAATTTATATACTTAAGCGGGAAAGGCGCTTTAATAAATCGCGCTTAAGTGCCTCGAGGTACTTACCAAGCTTTTTCTCAAACACTCTCTAAAGCGGGGAATTTTATATGTAAATTTAGACAAAAAAACCAACGATGTCGCAAAATATAGTCAATTAAGCGGGAAAGGCACTTAAACGGAGATCACTGTACAAACTTTTAAACCTGTCCACTTATTCTTTTAATTCTTAACCCTCTCATGCCTGAATTAAATTGGGCGGAGCTAACATGTTTTTTAGGACAGATATATATTAGTCTCAACTCAAATATGAAGTGATAAAAATTCGAAAGTCCTACGTATCCTGGTTCAATAGTTAGTTACAGGATGTAAATTTTTTTTTAAGTTTTTGTAAATAACTCTCTTATCTTTATTTATTTATATAGCTCTCTTTGTTTTAAAATAAAACGGTTATTTTAATGTTTTTGAACACTTTTTGTATCACCACTTTTGTTTAACTTTTTTCGCGAAACGATTTTTTCCAATTTCACTCTGTTGAGAACGCCTACTGAATGAACACCTGTACAGCTCATATCAGAAAAAGTAACTGTAACCACGCACAACACATAGGTCTACATAATCGAAAAAAACCGAAAGGGTTAAATAGAAATGTCTCATTTAAATGACAAGCAAAATATATTGAATTTAAAATAAATATTTTGTATTATTTTTTTTACATCTAAAATTTTTTTTTATATTTTATGTAAATAAAGTCAGCTGATCAGAATTTCCCAATTAATAAACACGCTCAACACAGCGGGAATAGTGGTGAAATTGTTTTTCATGTAAAAGAAAAGACAAATATATACCACATCGGCAAATATGGTGACATTTCCACCTCGGCAATTTAACACGCTAGATAACACTTAACTGTAGACAGCATAATTGTGTTTCTTCTAATAGTGTGCGTCTGTATGTATTATAGTTTAGTGGCAAACATAGCTGAAATCAATCCAGGAACTATTCCATCTGCCATATACTATAAATAATGATTTTCGCTATTCTAAAGGACTTTATGCCTAATATGTGGGCCGAATTGTGTCTTATCTTAATAAAATTAAATAAATACATGGCGAGAGTATATAATGTTCGGTTACACTTGATATCATCGGAAGCAACAACCGCGCCGTTTGTTCTGCTTTTTCCCGCATGGATAAGGAGGCGAAGCGAATGGGTCTGGAGGTGAATGAGGACAAGACGAAATATCTCCTGTCATCAAACAAACAGTCGGCGCATTCGCGTCTTGGCTCCCACGTCACTGTTGACAGTCATAACTTCGAGGTCGTAGATAATTTCGTATACCTGGGAACCAGCATCAACAACACGAACAATGTCAGCCTCGAAATCCAGCGCAGAATAACTCTTGCCAACAGGTGCTACTTTGGACTGAGTAGGCAATTGAACAGTAAAGTCCTCTCTCGACGAACCAAAATCAAGCTCTACAAGGCGCTTATCATTCCCGTCCTGCTTTACGGTGCAGAAGCTTGGACGATGTCAACATCAGATGAGACGACACTAGGAGTTTTCGAGAGGAAAATTTTGCGCAAGATTTATGGTCCTCAGAACATTGGCAACGGCGAATACCGCAGACGATGGAACGATGAGCTGTACGAGTTATACGACGACATTGACATAGTTCAGCGAATAAAAAGACAGCGGCTACGCTGGCTAGGTCATGTTGTCCGAATGGACGAAAACACTCCAGCCCTGAAAGTGTTCGATGCAGTACCCGCCGGAGGAAGCCGAGGAAGGGGAAGGCCTCCACTCCGTTGGAGAAACCAGGTGGAGAGCGACCTGGTTACACTTGGGATCTCCAACTGGCGCCGAACTGCGAAGGAGAGAGAGAGGTGGCGCACTATCGTCGATTCGGCTATAACCGGCTAAACGGTTGCAACGCCAATCACATACATACATACACTTGAGCTTAGCCCTCCCTACTTCTTTTGGTTATATTTTCTATTTAATAAATAGAATATCATCATCATCTTTTCATAATATTTTCAAAATTCAAATTATTTTTGTAGATAAATGAATTTTCCTCGAGCGGCATGCAGTCTAGTTCAGCTAGAGGCGAATGTTTAATTGAATTTTTATCGAAACTATCTTTTCCAAACTACAACCAAGATTTCTTTTTTATAGACGTCTATTTCTCAGGAACTAGTCTCATCCCCAAAATAGTGATTCAAAAAACCAAATTAAAATTTTCGGTAGTTCCAACAATAGCGACATTACTACTATATATTAATAATGTGTTTTTTTGTTCAGATAGCTACCCTTATTAGCTTTTCTATTTTTTTCTGTATTTTTGAAATGTTCACAAATAAATTATAATATTACACCAGAATAACCCCTTAGGTTAGGTTATGAAAGTTAAAATTAAAATAAAGAAAAAATGCTACTCCCTGTTCGACGTGAAAGAACTTAAGACATCCCGGTGTTGGATCGTCTCTGAAAAAAATGTGCCTTAATTTGTATATGCGTTAATATAAAAACAAGTAAGAAAAGGCTAAGTTCGGGTGCAACCGAACATTTTATACTCTCGCAATTTATTTAGAGATTTACCTATATTTTCGGTGAAAAATTACCCTTAGGCACTGAGTTCTTCATGTCTGATATCAGGGGCCTTGAAAAGTCATGGTTCAATTTTGACAATTTTTCCACAAGTGATGTCACAGCTCAAATACAGTATTTGTGTAAAGTTTCATTTCGCTATCTTTATGGGTTCCTTATGTATACATTATAAAGTGAACGAATCAGAAGGATTCAAAATTGAGTTATATGGGAAGTAGGCGTAGTGGTATCAAGAAAATATTATATACCGAATTTCATTGAGATCTGTCGAGTAGTTCTTGAGATATGGTGCCACGCCCATTTTACATTTTGTAAAAAAATTACAGCGCAGCTTCCTTCTGCCATTTCTTATGTAAAATTTGGTGTTTCTGACGTTTCTCGTTAGTGAGTTAATGCACTTTTAGTCAGTTTCAACCAAACCATTGTATGGGAGGTATTCGTGGTTATTATCCGATTTCTTTCATTTTTGGACTGTATAAGGAAATGGCTAAAATAAACGACTGAAGAAAGTTTGGTTAATATAGCTTTATTGGTTTGCGAGATATATACAAAAAACCTATTAAGGGGCGGGGTCACGCCCACTTTTCCAAAAAAATTACATTCAAATGTGCCCCTCCCTAATTCGATCCTATGTTCCAAATTTTATTTTCATACCTTTATTTATGACTTAGTTATAGCTCTTTATGTGTTTTTGGTTATCGCCATTTTGTGGGCGTGGCAGTGGTCAAGTTACAGCTTGCACGGGCGGACAGACGGACGGACGGACAGACAGACATCCGGATTTGAACTTTACTCGTCACCCTGATCACTTTGGTATATATAACCCTATATCTAACTCGTTTAGTTTTAGTACTTACAAACAACCGTTATGTGGACAAAACTATAATACTCTCTTAGCAACTTTTGTTGCGAGAGTATAATAATGAATATTTTTTCGTACTATGTTATGTAAAATTATTTACGATATTTAAATAAATAATCGTAGACTTCTCAAACTATTGTATAATGGCATGTAAAAACAATTAATTACTATATCAGATCTTCATTCTTAATTCCTACTTAAAAATAGGGTGATATTTTTGCGGGAATCAATGATGGCATCCTTAGTAGAGCGGAAGCACTGGCGGCGGTGGATATGGGTAAACATCAAGCCACACATCATCACAGTCAAATGCCTGGTCAAATCAAACATGATGTTATGTACCACCATCATAGTATGGCCGGACCACCACAACGACCACTACAGGTAAGATTTTTATTGACGTAATGGTTTCGTGGCTCAGAAAGTTAAAATTTATGACATTTGATTAATGGAAGTAAAATGTTGCTTACTAGAGAAAAATGTCAAAAAGCTCAAATCTAGAAGAAAAGACGAGTATAGATTTATTTTGGTTCTGTTATATATAAATTAAATAAGGTCATGGATTTTAGGATAGGTTACTTAATTGTGATTCAACTGATCTACTAAAGTACATCCAATATATACTACTGTATAGATAGGAATGGTGTTTTGTGAGTCCCATAGTTGAAATGAATGGGCAAACTTTTAATCATATTTTCTGTGATAAGTTTGAATTGATTATAGAAAGTTATTGTCCTTTTAGTAGTTTTCGAGAGAATAGTTAGAGCAGCTATCAGTTGTTTCTAAAAATAATATAGAGAAGGTTTATACATTAGAATGATTTGAATAACGAAAGGAATTGATTTTGAGATGTCTGTCTATTTTGCCCTTCGTTAATATGCTAGAACTCATTTAAATCAAATCAAAATCAGTTTTCGCATAAATTTGAATACAAAAACAAAATACGCTATAACTCTCAATATAATCATGGATTTAAGGCTTTAAATATGGCAAATACCTTCCTACACTACGGCATGGTCCCCAACTACTAAAAGATCTTGATCTAAAATAACGTCAAAAAACGTAAATTTAAGAAAGTACCCCAGCAATTTGAACAACATTTTGATCAATATAAACGCCATTTAAGATATACCCAAAATACCGAATCTAGTCAAATATTTCCTTCCGAATCCAGATATATTTTATTTTTTGTTAATATTGCATTAGTTTATGAAGATGTTTTTGTATATAAAATCATAATTATGCGAAAAATTGCTACAGGAATGTGTTCAGGGAACATTGGAAAGTCGTTCAATTATAATTAACTCTCCGTATAAAACAGAAAGACATTTTTCCATCTGTACTTAATTAAACTTGAAACTCACTTAAAGAAACTAAATACATCAAAATATAGATTTGTTTGTAAGTATGTTACTGCGGATGAAGCAGAAATATAAAATAATCATATTAAGGTGCTGATTCAGTAAATAATGGCAGGTGTAATTAGTATATAATTGCTGAATAGCGTTTACAAATCAAATTTCCTTCCATAACTCAAACTTCCTTAACTCGAAGTTCTCCATAACTCGAACTTTTGAATTGGCAATAGAAGTCAAATTTCATACAAATCTCCTTCCATAAATCGAACTTTTCGACCAGGGCGTAATACAAAATTTATGGAGGAGAATAAAAAATATGATATTACTCTAAATAATTTCATAAATCATATAACAAAAGCATGGAATACAGACGTCAAGAGCCAAACAAAAGTAAAGTGCAACAAACAAAATTACAAAATACATGTTTTAATGAATTTAAATAAAACGTTATGTGAAGTTAATAATTAAAACTATGTATGAATCTATATTATACAGCTTTTTGAAAAATCTATGTTTTGTTGCAAATTTCTATAACTCGAAGTTTCTCTAACTCGAAGTTTTTTTGTGGATTATGGTGATTCGAGTTAGAGAAGTTCCACTGTATTATCGTCTTTGGATCTATGTATAATACATATAGGAGTTTTTGATTTCAATAAGAACCATGGTATATGTATATTAGAGGCTTTAGCCATATTTAAAAAAATTTAACTTATGTAGTTGTTGTTGCTGAATGTGTTAAAGCTCTTTTTGTGTTTTAGGATTATTACGTTTTTAGATCCTATATCGAAGCTCCCTTAAGTAAGTGTTGTTGCTATTGTAGTTTCTTTGAGATTTCCAATTTGATTGTTGGTGAAAAAATATGTAAGTATATTATACACTTGGAGAGTGTATTTATTTTTTGTATAAAGATTGTACTCAATAATGATAATACGTTAGCGTAAAGCGCACAGGTTGCTAATATTGAGAAAAGATATACTGCTTAACGTGTACACGTACTTTGAGTTGCGAAACGAACTCATAGCTAACAATTTGCTTGTCTAAAACCAGTACATTTACAATGCAGGGGTGTTTTACCAGTGGTATGTGTTGTGCCGTCATGCTCCATTGTTCAAAACAGGTTGTGTAATTTGATTACAATCAAGTAGCAATCGAAATTTGTAGCCAACCCTTGAAATGAGGTTTAATATAATTAACGACACGAACTGTGTCCTTACCTGACAAACGACCGTCACGTGGCAATTTCCCAAAAGGCTTACACGTTATAATTATAATTTTATTAAAGAAATATTTGGCACCGCATAGTAGTACGTCATGCATTCAATTGCAATCAATGACTCGAAAATATTGTAATCGATGTTTATGGAATATATAAATATATGTATGTACATATGTATGTTTGTACTTATACATAACACAAAATTATTTTTAACAAAGTCACTTCAAAACGGAAATGCGCTAAGTAATCGGTTCTCATTTTGCAAAATAACTGATCGATCTCTTTTATAAGACACCAAAGCTAAAACAAAAATTGTTCGAAAGCTCATTAACTTCTGCAAACACTCCGAAATAAGTAGCAACAACATGAGCTATATGATGTATATTTGTGTATCTGCTAAAAGTGTGTAAACATGGCAGAGATACATTATACATAATAAGAGCAATTCCAAAATAAATATGTATAAAGCATTTTTGAATCAACTTAATGACATATATTAATGTGGCTCAGGTTTTTACTATACTGAATTGAAGTAGGTGATGTCCTTTCCACCCCTATTTATGTGGAAAATTAGTTCTATTTAATTTATAGTCGCCGATATGTACACATGTGATGCATACATGAACTTCCGGTGTGGAAATGAAACGGTAAATTATATTTAACAACATATGGTTCAATTTCGGTTAGCGATGTCTTAGCGAAACCACAAAAAGTTTGCTTACATGCACGTAACTAATTTACTGCACCTGTTTGATTTTCGTTTTTTTCTTAAACTGGTCCCCGGCCAGTGGTCGACAATCAAATTAAGTTTTACTTCAGACCAATTTTTCATACAGTACACTGAAGTATTGAAGAAGAGCACAAACCATTATTGAGAATGGTGGGTATTAACAAATATGAAATGAACAATTAAGTTCTTCTTTTAAACTTTGAAATCCATTTTCAACTCGGAAAATTTGTATGTATGCTTTTATTCTATTCCTATGTGACTTATGCACCAGACAGTCTGAAAAGTTGGTATGTATTTATTTTTCCCGAAAATTCGATTGCAATATTATTATATTATTATTCCAAATATATATGCAGATCAATTATAGCCTGGTTTAAACTTAGCGATATGGTGTTTCTTTCGCATTAAAATAGGCTTCAGACTCGACGTCTTTAAGATTAAATCTATTTTCAGCGAGTAATTTATTGAGTTTTAAGAACAAGAATAAGTCCTTAGGGGTCAGACTCAAAGAATGTGGCAGATTTGGAAGCAATTCGAAGTCGAACTGAATCAATCATTTATATTGATTTCTGATACAACGCATTATCATGGTGAAACAACTCTTCTTGTTTGTCATACTTATAATGCTGAACTTTGGAGAGACACGATGGATAAAGAATCAACACTGCCCAGAGTCATCACTCTGTTATTCTTTGTGTTATTAATCAATTGTAAGTGTGACATACACACTGAGCACAGCTTTCATATATTCAAAAATTATTTTGCATTGAATCACACCTTTGATATTTTGAGAGTATCAGCTAAGTATCTCGTTAATCACTACATATTTTCAGTATGTTTGTAGATTGAGTTTTTAATGTGTAACACACACAACTTTCATCGTCTTCGCATGAAGCCACTCATCAAGCTACTTTTTTGGTACAGTGAGTACATTTCGTTTAGCCGAATGCGTTTTCTGCAAGTTTCAAGTAGTTTGACACTAAAAGTACCATCTTTTATTCTTTTGATAAATAGGATCTCCTCTGCATGACTCTAACGGGCTAGGTTAGGTTAAGGGGTAGATCTCCGCATCTATAGATAATCTTACTTAAATAGCAGCGAATCTTTATGAAACCCAAATACTCCTGACGGATCGCCAAGACCCCAATGTTCGACAAAGTGCTTGGACTCTGTTATAAAGTTTTTAAGTCAGCTAATGTCTATTCGACGAAATATCTCCTGTCATCAAGCAAACAGTCAGCGCACTCGCGTCTTGGCTCCCACGTCACTGTTGACAGTCATAACTTTGAAGTTGTAGATAATTTCGTTTATCTGGGAACCAGCATTAACAACACCAACAATGTCAGCCTTGAAATCCAACGCAGAATCACTCTTGCCAACAGGTGCTACTTTGGACTGAGTAGGCAATTGAAAAGTAAAGTCCTCTCTCGACGAACCAAAATCAAACTCTATAAGTCGCTCATTATTCCCGTCCTGATGTATGACGCTGATGCGTGGACGATGACAACATCCGATGAGACGACTCTTGGGGTTTTCGAGAGAAAGGTTTTGCGCAAGATTTATGGTCCTCTAAACATTGGCAACGGCGAATACCGCAGACGATGGAACGATGAGCTGTACGATTTATACGACGACATTGACATAGTTCAGCGAATAAAAAGACAGCGGCTACGCTGGCTAGGTCATGTTGTACGGATGGAAGAAAACACTCCAGCTCTGAAAGTATTCGATGCAGTACCCGCTGGAGGAAGCCGCGGAAGAGGACGACCTCCACTCCGGTGGAAAGACCAAGTGCAAAGTGACCTGGCTTCACTTGGTGTTTCCAGTTGGCGCCAAAAAGCAAAAAGGAGGAATGAGTGGCGCGCTCTGGTGGATTCGGCTATAATCGCTTAAAGCGGTTCCTACGCCAAATATATATATATACATATATAATGTCTATTCCAGTCACTTCACTGGATTCGCCGAAAATGTGCCTGCCGAGATGTTTTAAGCTAAATCTGGCGAATCCTGGACATTGGAGGAGGAAGTGCGTGGATGATTCCTATTCGCGTTCCTTGGCAACTAGCGTCTGGCTTGATCCCTAATCTCACCACATGTGTGCCTATTTGACAGTGACCAGCATTGGAACTTCCTATGCAACTGCAGCTGGAAGGACCGTTTTCGGTCCAGCGCTGGAAAAAAATTTAAAAATTAAAAGTATTTTTGAATGTGCATGTTTGTCGTATTATGATTGGACTTGCGCTTGTACCTAGAAAAAACTCAAAGCTTCATTGTCGCAACGGTTGTGCAAAACATCTGCTACAATATTCGCCCCATCACTTTCAAATGAAATTGAGACGTTGCAAATAATAATAATGTTACCAGAAAATGTTTAATATAACTTCATTATTTTTTCGTGTTGCGATTTTAATTAATTTTTCTCAACAATCTTGTGCCCGGTTTCACAGTCCGTGCGTAAGTTTTGCTTAAGATAAAACAGCAATATGGGGTTTCATAGTTCATACTTAAGTTATTCTTAAGCACTGAAAATTGGAGACTTAACCCACCCACTGGTACCGCCAGGAACCAACCGCTTAAATACAAAATTCTGTTTAACGAATTTTATTTTAGAATTTGCTTGTCATTATAAGACCGTTAATTGATTCATGCGCCATATGCTAATTCTATCCCCACTTGTAAAAAACGTCAGTTGGCATGTTTGTATTGAGTTGAGTGCATCTACCACATTTTTAGTGAACTTTGTGAAATCGCGTTTTTTGCAATAATTTTTTTGTGAATAATTCGTTAAAATCGGAACGGGAAAAAAATCTAAAAGTTTAAATAATAGTGTAAATAAGCTAAGATAAGTTTTATAGGTAAGTAAATTTTATTTGTTTGTAAGATTTGTTTGATTTTTTGGTTGGTTCCTTGCGGAACCGTCAGGCACCCGGAGTACGAAATTTTGCAAATATTAAATTATATACAAAGTGATTATACTATGGCTTTTTTGTAGTTTTTTGCAGATGTTCAGAACATTGCTGACTTCGCTGTTGTTCAGAATGTGGCAGATATTGCAGATGTCGATATCGTCAATCCAGTTATAGAAGAAAATAGGGAACCAAATCAATGTAAAATATCCCTTTCTCTTATACGAAAGCTTTTTGTTTCTAAATAAGATTTTTATTAGGCATGGATGTTGCAGAAGAGCCAGTTGTTGTAGGTGATCACGCCCGATGGCTAGAGTATGCCACAATGTTTGAAGGCGTATGGATTGACAAAGAGTCTGATGTATTCAAAAAACCATTGTGGCGAAAAAGAAATCTTCAATTATACGCTAATTGGATAAGATTTCGAGGTGATGAGGCTTTGACACCGGAGATATTGGCATTGCATTCGCCGCTTCAGTTTTTTACATTTCTTATGTCAGACGACATTATTTCAAATATTGTGGAACAGAGCAATTTGTACGCAATTCAACAAAACATTGAAAAACAATTGAACACCACGCCTGATGAAATAAAACGTTTTATGGGAATCAGTTATTATATGTCGGTGTATAAATATCCAGGTATTCGATCATATTGGGGTAACTATGGTTTCAAGCCAATCATGGATTGTATGCCAAGGAATCGCTACGATAAAATTCTCCAATTCTTGCATTTTAATAATAACGATGAAATGCCACGCTCTAATCGTGGCAGGCAGCCTTCCGCGTCATGCCACCAACTGCCATCAACATCATCGGATGCTGCGCGCAGTTGCAGACGTAATCGGGTCTCTGAGGCAGTTGAAATGTATGGACAAATACCACAACACGATTCGGGATATGATCGGTTGTACAAAATACGCCCAATACTCACGGCACTAAATAGGAACTTCAAAAAGGTTCCAATGCGAGCAAGATTATGAGTTGACGAGCAAATCTGTGCGACGAAAATAAAGCACTATATGAAACAATACATGCCAGATAAGCCACACCCATGGGGTGATAAATTATTCCTACTGTGCGATGATTCCGGATTTTGCTACGGATTTGAAATTTATTCCGGCGAAGACGACCACCGTCAAGACAATTAACCAAACTTGGGTGCGTCAGCAAATATTGTTGTCAGATTAGCCCGCTCGGTTCCGCGATTTGTAAACCATGCAATTTTTTTTGACAATTATTACACTTCGATTCCGTTGATTTTAAAAATCGTGGTAATTGCGAAGAATACGCTGCTTCATTTCACGGAATTGATGTTACAACTGTGGCTTGGAATGACAATAAAGTAGTCAACATGGCTTCAACAATGGCTGGAATAAAGCCATATCTTGCGGCCAATGGTGAAACGCCTGCGAATGCACCTACCATTGAACGTTACAACAAAAAGAAAAATATTACAGAGAGCAATCAATGTCCAAACGTTATCCACGAGTATAACAAATACATGGGCGGCGTTGACCTCTTGGATTCGTCACTGGGTCGTAGTCATATTCGCATAAAATCACGAAAGTGGACAAACCGATTATTCTACCACATGTGTGATATGGCTATCGTCAATGCCTGGATGTTATATAAGCGACATCATGCGGACACCAATCAAACTGAGCCCAAGATGGTATTGCACGAATTTGTGTCGGAAGTTGCCCAGTGCCTGACAAAATCTGGTACTGATATGAGAATTGGAAAAGGTCGACGAACAAATTTGGAAGTAGAAATATCTGCAAAACGTCAACGCCCCATGTCTGGTCCGCTAGCACCACGTGACATTCGCCTAGATAACGTTGGGCATTTACCAGAGTATGTGAAGGAGGGAAAGCCGCGATGTAAGAATCCCAATTGCACATCTCGTACAAAAGTACGATGTCGAAAATGTGGAGTACATTTGCGTTTTACACCAGAAAAAAACTGCTTTGCTGTATTTCACCAGAACTAAAGCCAATAATGGTGTATTATATATTTCTGTGGTGTATCCTGTATATCCTTGTCTTACAATAAAAAAGACAAATGGACATGCAACAGCACACAAAAACATTGACCAACATCGAAATAAAAATGTTTTTTTTTAATTCATCTTGTTTATTTTTGAAGTTCGGGTGCCTAGGGGTTCCGCTAGGAACCAACCAGGGTTTTTCTACCTAGCTGAGGTAAATTTCACTTGCAAATAAAGTTGTAGAACAAAGCTTGTTCAGAATCGTGAGTTTTATAAAATATATTTTTTTGAGCTCAAAAAAAAAATGAGGCTATTAAGGGTTAAGTAGTAGCTTAAATAACAGCTGATTTTTGTTTTGATTATTAAATTATTTGTCAAAAGAATGACAAAAAAATTTTTGTGCTGTTGAAAAATTTTTCGAATTGCTTGCGTTCGATGACGGTTATATACTTTCCTGCGAGTTGCAATACTCGCTTCGGGTAAATTCGGTATCCTCTTATTTTTTGCATCCATTTCCAATAACCAAATTAATCTATTTTCGTCGCACATTTATTTTTCATCAACAATAATTTCAATTTGTCAAACATATATTTTTAGATGGCATTTGTAAGCAAATATTTTTGTGCTGTCATATATCATAATAAAATTGTATAGAAAATAAGCATCGACTGTGAAACGCAAATGACTACTCAGTCAACAACAATGCTTAGCTAAGACTTTATTTTTTGTTCGCCTCCATACAATATACCATATACAGAATTTTCAAATTCTGCCTCGATAGAAAAATTTTAAATTTTGTATTATGCCCTGGTCGGACAGTTCGATGTATGGAAGGTGTTTAAAACAAGCTGATTTCAAATACCTCTTACCGCGGGTCGGGGAAAATATTTGAAACACCAAGCTTGAGTGAGAACTATTTCATTCTGATTTTATTTTGGTTTTTTACTTACTTATATACAAATTTTAGAATTATCTTAAGAACTAATTATATATGTATGTGTGTATGTGTGTATGTCTATATGTATATTTTATATGTTGCACGATAAGGAGTTATTTCAAATGCAAACAAGCAATTGCCCAAATGTATTTTTATAACCAATAGGTTGTCTTGTGCATACATATAAATGTGTTTGTTGAGTGCATGCATGTTGCATATAGATGCATGCGTGCCTCATATAAATGTATGTGCGTTGCATATATAAATGTATGTATTATATGTATGTATGTATGCTCGTTAAATATATTTGAACAAACATATTTATGTTCAGTGGACTGTATGTGTTCTTATATTTTTCTTATTTAATATTCTTAATATGTAGAGTAATAAAAAATGTATATATATGTATTGCTGCATAAAAACTAAGTGTGGCCTTTTGACGCCAACATACATGTTCATTTTTGAACAGAAGGAAATTTGTATAAAATTTGACTTCTAATGACAATTTAAAAGTTCGAATTATAGAGAACTTCGAGTTATAGAAGTTCGAGTTATGGAATCAAATTTGTATGACATTTGATTTCTAAACGCTATTGCCAATTCATAAGTTCGAGTTATGGAGATCTTCGACTTATAGAAGTTCGAGTTATGGAAGTTCCATTGTATGAATATGAATCAGCTTTTCCTTCTTGACCATCGCAGCAAAAGAAATGCAAATAGGATATACCTGGAATACATTTAACAATTTTTTATCTAAATTTTATAATAAGGAAAGATTTTCAATCTGATGACATAAAATTCATATTAACTCCAGTTGTACTATTTTGTGCACATTGATAAAATGAAAAAACATCGGCATTATGAATTAATTTAATATAAATAAATTTAAATATTTGCCTGCGAAAATATGCAAAAACTTTGTAATTCTAATAATGTTTAATATTTTGTCTGTGGTGGACCTTCTGGCGGAAATGCCCATATGCAGTGCTTGATTCATTATAACTCGTCATATAGCGTTTTTAGACAGCCAAATTAATTGATCAATTAAAATTTTTATTGAGAAACCCTCTTTAGCCTTTTATACTGCCGGCTACTCGATAACCGATCAGTTGTTATACATTTTTGTTTTTGCTTCTCAAAAGAAGTTGGTAGCTATTTTTTATTAAAAAAATCACGTATATCGTACGTCTTTGTCGCAGAGTTGCATTTGATTTTCAAGTCGATTAAAATTCAATTAAAAATAAATGTATATTTTATTTTGTAAGGTAAATCTATCTTAATAATCGTTTTAATCAAGTAGAGGCCGGTTAATGGACCAATTAGCTCTTAGTCTAAAAACGCTATTTTATTTACACTGCTTTGTAAGGTCTTCCATATGGTTCGGCGAGAGACATTTATGCTGGTTAGGCAAAGTGTGGTGCAACTTTGCTTAGAATTGCTGTCACCCCTTTTACATATTCACCCGTTTTAATACTTTCACAGTTGTTTGTATTCCTCGAAAAATTAGATACTATATATATTGACTGCGTCAAATTTTTGAAGCGATCGCATATATATATGTATGTAGCCCCAAGCCTTCACTTTTCAAGCTAGAAATCTGTCGTTTTTTCAATCCCATTAACATTTCTCCCTTAGTGCACTATAACACGGGTCAACTCCTGTTCTCCTCCTGCAAATTCTCGGGAGATTCTCTTTTGCTGTCGCCCAATGCGTTCACACCAGGACAAATTCTGTGATCGACAACTCAGTTGGTGTTTTTCTCTCATTCTCTTTCATATCATTTTCTCAACTTCTTATACGAACCGTTTCCAAACAAAAAATATATTTCATTAACTATTTTTACCGTTATTCTCTATTTTCTAACATATTTTAATTATATAACATTATGCATATTTCTATATATATTTGCAAATTGTATACAGAAAATAAATTATATATTATTATAATTCAAATTTTCAAATATATTGTATACATTAATTTTAAAATATGCGCAAATACAACACTGTTACGTATAGGGATGGCAAACAATTTTTTTTAATCGATTAAATAATCAAATGATGAATTGAAAGATATAAAAAAATAATTGCAATTAATTGCAATTAATGTAAAAAAATCGATTAATTCCAATGTTTTCAAATAATACTATATTGCATAAAGACCACCACCAGTTTCAGCGCCGAATCTTGTATTATAATGTCTCAGAGTCCCAGACACATCCAAAAAGAGAAAATGGCCTACATTTAAAGTTAAGTAGCACAATGACATTAAATTTTTCAAAATATGCACAGCAATCTTAAAGTTTTGTTTTGCAACTTTGCGTAAAAATAAAACCAATAAAATATGTATGTATGTATGTGATTGGCGTTCAACCGTTTAGCCGGTTATAGCCGAATCGATGAGAGTGCGCCACTCCTCTCTTTCCTTAGCAGTTCGGCGCCAGTTGGAGATTCCAGGTGTAACCAGGTCGCTCTCCACCTGGTCCCTCCAACGGAGTGGAGGCCTTCCCCTTCCTCGGAAGAACTCTGGACGCAAACTTTCAGAGCTTTAATTTTGGGATTTTTCTAAAGTATTACAATAAGTAGATAAAAACCCCAAAAATTTGCCCGAAATAATTGGAGAAAAATATAAAAAAATATTACAACAACAACAGTAACCATGAGGAAGTGAGAATAGTGTTGAATCTTCCCCAGTACTCGTCCCATGTAGCCAGGAAAATGCCACAGTTATATACCAATAGCATCTATTACTATTGAAAATTAGCTATAGTTGATGTTACTAAGCCAATGGAATACTGGAATGGCGTTATTTTTTGTGACTAGACGAAGACAATGACGTAGCATCATGATGGACCCAGAAAAGTTTGGCGGAAACAGACTTCAGTCCTCCGTTGGCCTATTATAATCATCTATAGCGAATGTGATATATTTTTTAATTTCAATGACAGAAAGCGGTGGCTTTTTCCACGCTACTTGGGACGAGTACTGACTCTTTTCTCACTTCCTCATGGTTACTGTTGTTGCTGTAATACTATTTTTAATTTTTCCCATCTCTTTCAGTCAAATTTTTGGGGTTTTTATCTACTTATTGTATTATTTTAGAAAAATCCCAAAATGAAAGCTCTGAAAGTTTGCGTCCAGAGTTCTTCCAATGCAGTATATTTTATTTTTTGCACCTGAATAATGTTGTATATAGTCCTTAGCTTAATATTAAAAATTTTGGACACATATTTTTTTTTCCTTTGAAATAATGAAAATATACCAATTGGTTAAATTTCTCATGAACTCATTTACTTGACGATTCTTATTTTCAACTAGATCGGTAGTTCCAATTAGATCTGTGCAATTCGAAACATGAATATATGCCAGAATATTCCGAGAAGAACACGTGTTGGCTTTTTTTTTTTTGAAAATGTCCCGTTCATTTCTCATGAATTCGTTCTTCGACATGTGCTTGCATTTTGCAAAGAATTTATTAACAATTGGTTTTTTGTTGTTTTTGCTTATTTGAGTCCTATCTTATGTTTTTGTTTTTACTTTTGTTATTTTTTTAGCATATTCTATGACTAGATATATCCTATAATAATACTGTAAAAGAAAAATCATAAAAAACTAAACCTTTGTTAAAGAAATTTAATGTCAAAGTTGATTTTTTTTTTTTAAATTTCCATTATTCGCTTTTAACTGGCGCCATTGCTCTCCAAACAACTGAACGTAAAATGCGTTTGACTTAACTGTAAATGCAGTGTTACCAGATATTCATTTTTTGATATTAAACTACGTTGACATATTAGAATTTAACTATGTTTACACCGTTTGCAGTCATTATTGACTGATGTGACCAATTTTGACCCTTGTAAGATAACTTAGATGAACTTAAAATGTATTAAATTTGAAAATGCTGTTTGCGATTATTTTGCAATTACTCGAGTAATAGTCGAGTAATTAGAAAAGGTGTTTCTATGCAATTAAATCGTAAATTAAATGAAAATAATCGATTAATTTAATCAAATGATTAATCGTTGCCATCCCTAGTTACGTAGCAAGCGAACTGTTACGAATAAGAACACAAAGCGTGTTGCCGAACACAGCAAACTCTGGGCGATTCTCCTTTCTTCGTCACCCCCTCTCCTATAAACTTAGAATTGCCGCAACAGGAGTTGACCCTTTTGAAAGTGTTCTTACAAAATTTCTTTTAAAATTTTGATACTCATTATTTGAAAATTGGAGAACTCTATACTCAGCTGATCATTTCTTGATCATCATCATTATTTACCGCTTTTTGCCTGAAAAAATTTAAAGCAAAACGGCTTTCCAGGCGAACGTGTGAGTGAGTGGCAACTTGAAAGCAATTTCTTGAACGTGTAACGTCCGGGCTTTATAGACAAAATTCTTGCGGTGGCTTCTCATTGAAATGATACGAAAAGTTCCGACTATAAGGCAATGTTCACTTACAACATATGAGATGAATATGTACAGTGATCCCCACTTAAATGCCCCCCGTTTAAGTGCCTTTCTCGCTTAAGTGACCATATTTTGCGGCATCGTTGTTTTTTCTCTAAATTTACCTATTAAATTACCCGCTTAATAGCCTCCGCTTAAGTGACTGTAATATTTAGGTTACAAATACAAAATTGTTTGCAAATTTTCCTTTTAATATTTTTGACATTAAATGCGCTGAGAACTGTCAAGTGGAAAACACACACATAGATTTGTAATGTTTTTTCTTCCACATTGTATTGTTATTAATAAGAAATAAATGTGACTTTCATTCTAAAAGAAAAAAATATTGGATCGAAGTATTTGAGAAAAAGCGTGGTAAGTACTTCGAGGCACTTAAACGGGATTCATTTAAGTGCCTTTCCGCCTAAGTATCCTAAAAATCTTGCATGTTAAGACGTGGTACTTAGGCGGGGATTACTGTACCTAATTATCTGTCTTCACAAATAACATTATAATGTGTTTTTTCGTAGAAAATAAAAATAGAGCTCTTTATTATAAATATCTGTAAAACATGAATTGAAATGTAATGTGGACTATTCTTATAATAGAGTGCAGAAACATAGTTAAAACAATCACGCGTGAAAGTTACCTCGAACAAAATGTTTAAATATTGTGCTATAAAATGTTGGGAACATACATATGTATGTTATGGTAGATGTTCACCATCTTACTGTTGTGTAACAATACCTAACCGCACACATTTTTATTTGTGCAGCTACAATGTTGGGTGTATTTTATTAGTCACACCCACATTAAAAGATACGATCGATATTGAGTTTACGTTTTTATTTTTAAGTACTATTGATTAATACTTTACTAAGTAAAGTTTACTTCATTCAATATTTTATGTTTATGGACACACTTTCCTCAATATGTACTAAAACTGAAGCCATTTAAACTGTATTCTTGTTTTCCAAGTTATTTAAGTAATTTTTGTGCAACTTGTTAATTAGTATAACTTTAAAGCAATGTAAAACAAAGAGTCACTGACAAGAGTCCACAGTTTATTTGATATAGTACCTTTGAGAGGTATATGTATATATGTACATTAGGGTGGCCCTTCTTTTCCGAAGTATTCCGATTCTCGATCGCACCCTCTAGAAATATGAGAATAGCCAAAAAACTAGTATATACAAAGTTTTAGGTCGATCAAAAAAGATTTAGAGGTTGCGCAAGGAGCTTGAAATCCTGAAAAATTAACAATTTTTGCCATTTTTATGTCTCAGACTTCCATATTTCAAAGCCACACTATCACTTACTGGTTTTCGATACCGTAATAAGATAATAAGAATAACATTAGAACCGTTATAACGGTATATCACGAGCATGCGACGCTTGAGAATGCACGTGCAACACATTTAATTTACTTTCATATTTGTATTTCTGTAACTCTATTATGAATCGACCGATTTTTAAGATTGTGGAAATTTTGGAAAGGTAATAAAATGCAGATCTTATTACGGTATGGAAACCAGATAGTGTGGCTTTGAAATATGGAAGACTGAGACATAAAAATGGCAAAAATTCTTTATTTTTCAGGATTTCAAGCTCCTTGCGCAACCCCTAAACCTTTTTTGATTGACCCAAAACTTTGTATATACTAGTTTTTGGGCTATTCGCATATTTCTAGGGGGTGCGATCGAGAATCCAGAAACTTTTTTTATCCTCCATACAACTAAGGGCCACCCTAATGTACATATTTAATTTATTTAAAATATAAGTGAACATTTGAATACTAGTCTGTTTAGTTTGCATTATTATTCTATTTATTAATAGACAATATTAAAAACAAGAACTGGTTGAGTTAATTTTAAACGAAGAATCTTAAAATGTAATTTTTAATTTATAATATTCGACGTGAAAATATCAGGCAACTGTGCTGGTGACGTAAGAAAATAAGGACAGTTCCATATTAGGTTGGATTGTATAATATTTGCATATAATAATATCATTGTCTTTATAGAAACGGGACAGCTTAAGAATAACAAGGCCCTTAGCGCTTTGATGCACATTGTTGTTCTGTATGTTTAGGTACATAGATACTTTTGCCTAATATTCCCTTAATAAACAATAGATTTTCCACACTGGCTGCAGATATACAAGCATAACCATTTCACTACCATCATGTGATGTTACATTATGGTATTTTAGAAGTCGGAATCCTAGTATATGTATGTCGTCATGATGCCAAGGCACTTCGCGGTTAGTATCTGCACTGCCTGACTTCCCTAATTCATGTTGATGCTCAATAGCTAGCTTTGGACTGTATAAATTCGAATTTGTTTTAGCATGTCGAAAAATATATCGTTAATCTTTTGCATTGAAAATTTTATTAAGTTTTCTTTTCGTCCTCCTTAAATGTCTGGGTTAAAAAGCTTTATTTCATAAACTAAAGATGTTTTCATAATAAAATAAGAAAAAAAAATATTTACCATGGTATGACAATCCAGCGTCTGAGCATGAAATGTGTCTGTATCAAATAAGCTGAAAGGAAATATTCCCACATATTTGTTTTAAGATATGAAAACTTTCAATATTCGAACTATAAGTAATTATATGTATACCTAACTTGAGGATGAAAGACTGCGGCCTTCAACAACAATCCATCTTAATTTCAGAGCTTATTTAAAAATATACGAACCACACATTTTTGTGGAGCATGAGTTTATCGTTTAGTTATATGTTCAAAACTTTTTAAATTTTCCAATAACTGCTCTAAATTACTCCAATAGTGAACATTTAACTCATAATAACATCAAAATGCATATTTAAATATATATGTATTCGTTTATAAATAGAATTGTTTATTTTTTAACATAAAGAGAGAAAGTTTAGACTTCTCATTAAATTCCCAAATCATACTCTTTTCTTTTGACGCGAAAATGAGCGAAATCCATATAATGGTATTCTTTAAAATCACTTACGGTATGCCTGCAGGCCACGCATAGACCAGTTATAGTCCTTAGTGATACCAGATGGAGTGCCTTCATGTATTCCCTGAGTAGTAGTCATCGTTAGGATGCCTGCGCTTGACGTGAATTTTAAGAGATTATGAGGCCTCACTGACGATATCTCTTCCAGCGTATCGTATTGTGATGACCCTAAATACCTGAATCGTTGTCTCGCTAAAGCCGGACAAATGCACAAGAGATGCTCCACGGTTTCCTTAGTGCCCTGCTTTTGATACTTTCTACATTCCTTCCGATCTGACAGCCCCATCTTATAGGCGTGTGTAGCTACTAGGCTGTGACCAGTAAGAATGCCAACCATGATCCTACAGCCGTTTCTATCGAGCGCCAGCATGAACCTTGTATATTTCCGATCGACGTTAATTTTAGAGTATCGGGTTGGTGCGTTAGAAGCTAGTCCTCTGCTTGAAATATCATCCATTTCAAATTCGTTTAATATTTTGGAATCTGTTTACTTCCATTGTTGCGCGTTACAGGGGATAACATTTGGAATAACACATTAAAAGGAATTATAAGTATTTATATTATTTGTGCCAGCGCAAATGGTCCTACATGGTCCATGGTCCTACAGTCCTTTCTGCACAGTGCTAGTAGGAAACTTATCTATTTCTGATCCCGGTAGATTCTTCCGCTTTGATTCTCTTCATCATGCATCTTATATTATTGTACAGACAGTGCATGGGTTTGCCAATGTCCATCATGTTTTCGGGGGACAGCTGTACACCGATCTTGGCAATCCCGTCAACGATTTCGTTGCTCTCGATGCTCTTGTGGCCTGACACCCAGTAGAAGTTTAGCAGCATATTCCTGACTGCACTCTCCACTGCCACCCAGCTTCTCGCCTTATTGATTTGCAGTATGTAGCTATAGCCTCCATCTGCGTTTGCATTTTTAGCCACGCTCAGTAGCATATACCACAGCCACAGTGCATATAACGGGTCCAAAACGCGAGGTATCACCACCTTTGCCTTAGGAATCGACGGATTGCTGATCCGGTCCACCACCTCGAGTTTCGCGCCCTTCCAGAGGTTCGGAAGCGTTCTCACTGTTTCCTTCACACATGTCAGCGACGGGTTGTCCTTAAACTTTAGAATTTTGACGCCGCCAAGCCACCCCGCTCCATAAAATGTCGGGATTGGTGCACTTGGATCGCCATCCATCCTCGAGAAGAGCGCTTCTATTTATGTATTAACAATAAAAGAGCTTTGGAAACTATAAAAAGGTATTGCAATTATACAACATTAAAATGAAAAGCGTCAACTAACGACTTATATTTTTCAAAGTTAAATTTGTATAATATATGGTATATGTATAGAGTAGATATTATCATAAAATGTAAATAAATAAGTTCATATAATATTTCATAGACAAATGTTGTATGTTTATTGTATTTTATTTCTATGTATGTATGTATTCAAAAAGTACTTATGAATACACATTATATGCATATGTTTTACATAAACATGGTCTTAATCCGTTAAGTTTTTACAAGCATCTGCTGCACATCTATTCAATACAAACTAAATGTTGCCACTTTTAATTTATTCAATAAGGTTGTTATTTACTCACACAAAAGTGAACAGCAAATTGATCGTATTAATGACAATAACTAGTTTATCCCGCCCCCGTTATCAATTCAAAGATTATATGCGGATTTCCATTACCGCATAGAATACGCGAAGCAAAGAAGGGGTCCTGGACTTAATGCAATATCAAAGGTATTCAAAAAACATCACTTTTCGATTTATACAAACACAAACATACGTACACGTACATTGTTATGTATGTATGTATGTAAGTATTATACGTACACCGTACGGTCGGGCATTATGTGCCTGATGTGCAATACTTAATTCTCATTTCCTCCACTGTTGTTTCAAAGCTACGTGTAGTATATGTACGTACAAATTGTATGGCAATCCCTCAGGAATTCCCAGGCAATATAACTGAAAGCAAAAATGAAGACAGCAAGTGCAAAGCCATCCGTCCATTTAACAAGTGGCAGCCCAACCTCCGCCATTTGTGCATCTATCTCCTGTAATGCTCATCTCTCATCCAGCCTTTCCGACAAAAGGTACATGTATAAGTACGAATTTATCCGTTATACCCGCTATAATAAAAATAAATCATAATATTCCTAACTCACCCTTAATCCACCTGCCTTGTGCGCTCTAAAGTTAACGGCAATGTTACAAGCATACGGTGATGTTGTAACCCCGAATACTTAATGCATCTACTTGTTAATATCATTGAAACCTGCTTCGTCCTTCCCCACCTATTATTTGCCATCAACCTGCCAACATTTGTTGTTTTTTTACTGAGCACTGTTTGTATTTTTATACTCTTGCTTTCGTTAAAAAACTTTTGCTACAGTAGTTTTCATTCTTCAAGCTGATTGAGCTTAAATATATGGACGTGCGTGTAATCGTCGCTTGTTGGTGTTGAAAAGGGGGTATTAGTTGTGGGCATGCAACCAGCAACACACACACAGTACACTTATGTATACTTCTTCTTATCTCCACCTAGCATCGTCGTTTAAATGTTCTACTTTACAATTAGTAGACATACGGCATAGAGGCGTCAACAAGAGGCACTTGACAGACACAAGCTCTACCTTGGACTCTATATTTTTTTAATTCGAATCAGTTAAAAAAATAGTAAATGTTTTTATGTTTATGTATGAATTATGTTATAATTCAGAAAAGTTTATTTAGATGATTGTCTAATCCCTGCAATTCCAAATATCTTTCGTTTTTGGATCTAAAGCTCAAAACAGATATGCGGAGAGCAAAAAAGCAAAGCTCATACTGGTATTCGTGAATTTTTTTAAAAATAACGAAAGAGAAATTGGAATATTATTTCCTTATTTATAGTATTATATTATATTATATTATATTATATTATATCAAAGTTACGTTAAATGAAAAAAACTCTTAATGCATTTGTTAAGAGTAATTATTGTTATTGTTAATTGGTATTATAATAGAAATATAGAATATAAAACTGTAGAGGTATGCTCTGCAACCTGTGGTGTGTTGTGGCAGTGAGGTAGTTGATGCGTTCCTCAGTTGGGTTGCTAAGTCGCAAAATTTTAGTACTGCTCCTGTGAAGTACCACACGTTCTAATATCAGGTGCAAGGGAGCTTTAGCTTTCAAATATGCTCGTAATAGAAAAAACCTTATATTTCGAACTCGCAAAAAAATATAAATGTCTTAGAAACGTACTGGGTTCTTCTAAAAATTAAAATGCTATACGGAAATTGTGAAATGCACTTAACTGAATTATATTTGTATTCACTTCTTTCGGCATTTTAGGAATTAAAGAGATCAACAGATTAATGTAAATTTCGTTACAACAGCTTACTCATTATCGAGTTTCTACTGTACTTACAGGCACGTATGCACTTACACATGTAAGTATGTATCTCTGCAGGTCGTACCTTTGGGCGTTGTTCTTTTATTGCCGAACAGGTTGCTGGTAGCCGTTCGGTCGGCCGACCGACCGTCTGATGTGTATATTGATATGTTTCCCAAAAGAGTACCAAAGCCGGTAGCGGAAACTATGAATTGGGACCGCAATGTGTAAAAAATTATAGCGAACTGTTTGCCGGGGTGGCATCAGTTGTGTCCTCCCTGCGGTAACAATATGTTAACCCCACGACTTGTGCACAGAAACACCTTTTTCTCGCGGCTAATGTTTTTGGTACAATCGAATCGTGAGTGTTTTGAGTGAGACCGTATGCACCCTTAAACGTTCGGATGCACAGCCACAGCGACAATGTGATAAAAGCAAAAGATGCGGAACTTTAAGTACAATAAAATAAAATCTATTACGTGGCAAACCACCCCATATTTATGTGGCAATTTGTTGTTTTATGATTGTGTAGTAAAGTGTATCATTTTCCCATTTGAACCCCTTGCCACAATTTCAATTTATAAAGATTTGTGAGAAGCTATGTTGCCCTGTGCACTTGTTTTGATTTGTTTGGAATAATAACAGATGCTGGCAAAACATATTATTCATTGTTAAAAATTATTAACGGTTGACGATGACTATGCAAGTACAAGTCCATACATACATACATACATGTGTATACATGTATTTACATTTGTAAGTACTTTAATGCAAGTCCGCAACGAGATCTTATGCATTACTATTACCAATCGCTCGCTTAAACATATACATACATAGATACTGTGTACAAAGCTAAGTGTTTGTTCAGCTCTTGAAATTTCGTGCCAAATTAAAATAGTATAAATATTTGCCGTTATTGTTCGAGACCGCTCATTTGTGTAACACCAATTATTTTATTTGTTTGAACAAGAACTGTAGAAGTAAATCTTGCTGTGAAATTTTCTTCCTTTTTGGCATAAAGTATAAAAAGCCTTTGTTTCGCAATTTGCTCTATTAACAAGGAATACAGAATTATAACTTTTGGACATCTTAAAATTTAATATACAGATACAAATGAACACCATTGGAAATTTCCAATTAAGCAACATTCGATTAAAATTTTCGAGTTCTTTCCACAGAAGGTTATCCAATTTCTTTTAAATTGGTAGATACTCTAGGTCGGTTGATAGTTGGACATTCGTATATTCTCTTCATTCCGCCGGCCCTAATTTACTGAGTTTCTGAATGTGACCCCCAACAAATGTGTAATGTTATTCTATCTTTCCTAAAAGTATAAGCATATACTTAAGTATGGTATCAGAAAATACCAAAAACCAACTTTACGGTAGGTTTTTCACTAACGTCCATTGCTGCAAGCAACCCAAGAAGATACATGTGCCTGTTTTAGTCGATTAAAAAATAGTCTGGGAATTGAAAAGTTATAATATGATTTCGACAATTTTTATAAGAGCGGTTACACACCTTCAATGCAATGTTTTATACCAATATATTAAATGAAGCTTCAGTTGTATATTGCAAAGTGGACGAATCGAATGAAATTCAAATTCCATAACTCGAACTTCTATAACTCGAAGATCTCCATAACTCGAATACTTGAATTAGCAATAGCGTTTAGAAGCGAAATTTCATACAAATTTCCTTCCCTAACTCGAATTTCTGTAACTCGAAGTTCTCCATAACTCGAACTTTTGAAGTGACAATAGAAGGCAACTTTCATGCAAATTTCCTTTCATAAATCGAATTTGAAATTTGAAAATTTGGTCAGGGCAAAATACAAAATTTAAAATTTTTCTATCGAGGTAGAATTTTAGAAGAGTCCCTCTATATCGTATGGAGGAAAACAAAAAATATGATATTACTCTAATGAATTTCATAAATCATGTAACAAAAGCATGGAATACAAACGTTAAGAGACAAACAATTGCAAACTGCAACAAACAAAATTCAGAATACATGTTTTAAGGTATGAACATAAAACTTTTTGCGAATTAAATAAATAAAACTGGGTATAAATCTATATTTTACTGCTTTTTGAAAAATTATATCTTTTAATGAGAATTCTATAACTCAAAGTCTCTCTAACTCGAAGATTTTTTGTGGATTATGGTGATACGAGTTAGAGAAGTTCCACTGTATTTGATATGTGATGTTGGCGTGGTTGCATACCTACCCTGAATTTCTTTTACTCGGGCGGCTTTTGGGCATTGATTTGTCTCCGCCGTTTCGAGTTTAACAGCTCTTGGGCGTTATCTGACTGCTGCTCCTCTTTACCATCGAGCTTTCCAACCTGGTCTTATAGTCTAACTCCTCTGTGTTAGTCAGGTTTGTGGTCCCTTGGCCTATGGCTTGTTACCATACCGTTTAGCTTTAAAGGCATGTCTCTACTGTGGTATTTCACCACTCATAGCGATCCTTGGAGGGTCATCAACCTCACAATTTTTTCTTTATGAACACCTGCTTTTCTTGCCTTTCGAGGTTTTTTTTGTGTAATCTCCGATGTGGATTTGTACCTCCTGCTTGGATGCCATCTCCCTGAGCTGGGGCTTCCCTATACGGGTTGTTGTTGTTTTTGATGGTCTGTTTCTTATGCCTCCCGGTCAAATATGTCTATGGGATACTCCACTAGAGTTCCACGACGTGTTGAGGCCGTCATTACTTCCCAGGTAGCTCCTGTTGGGAAGGCCCCTTTCAAATACAGTCGAATTGACCTTCTGGCTTTAAATCATCCAATGAGTACGAGAGTCTCATAACATCCTCTATAAGTAGGTTACAGCACAAGATCACCAAGCTGCCATAGCTGCCTACAGTACAACCAGTGAATGCCAAAACCAAGGTCGGTGACTTTCGAAGAAGCGTTATGTGAACATTTGAACACAACTATTATTGTCTGTGCAACATGTTGCATTTTTGTTAAGAAATTACTGCGTCGATTCGATACATTGAATTAGAGAGTGTTTTCTTTAGAAACTAAGAATTTGTGTCGCTTTCTCTCACCTTCCAGTGTTATGTTTGTTAATTTATTTATTTTTAGTTCCTAAAATTAGTGCTCCAAAGACAGCAGCATTGGGCAAAAGAGTACACCCAAAAAACTGTAGCACGAGCTTTACGAGTAAATTTAGTAGTTTGCGTTTAGTTCTACGCAAGAAAACTAACTTTTCATATTTGAGAAAAATAATCAACTTCGACTTAAATTTGCGAATAAATACAAAGATATGGATGAACTCTTTTGGAGAAAAGTTCTGTTAACTGAAGAATTCAAATTCCACATGTTTGGAAGGAAGAAGTGAACGAACCAGATGCTATACTATATCAAAATAATCAGATGAGTTGATTACTGTCTGTACTTTTGTATGTCTTTGCAAGCAATTTTCTTTATGAAAATTGTTCAATGTGTTTCTTATCACCATGAGAAATTGGATTGCTAAGCCCACAATATACTGTTAAGCGACAAGTTAAGTGATATAATTAAACCAAAGAGCTATAAAATTCAGTTGATTCCGAAATGAAGAAATGCAGAAATGCAGAAATGCAGATAAAAAATAAATTTGCCTGATTGTTCGTTCCGCTGGCCGCTTAGCTCACAAATTACACAGACACACAAAACGAATTTGCTTCTGACAGTGTACTTTAAGTTTTTGCGGTCTCTGAATCCGAATCCAAGGTTCATTTATTATTATTATTAACCCAAACGATTACCCTCCTCCCGCCCAACCGACGCGTGGGGCGCAGTCCGCATACGAGCGGAATTTGCCGAGTCTAGAAAGGCAAGAGATTTTTAAGCGTCCGGTTCTCAAACTGCTCAGCTACAGAAAGAAACATTTCAACAGCTGAGATTTAAAAATTTATAAAAACAAAAAGTTAAAAATTTCTGAATATTATTTATTAAGAGAAGACAAAATAGTTTTTTTGATGCTAAATATTGAGTCAGATGGATCAAATGTGCTGGAATGCGAATTAAAATCATGACATATTCGGCAGAATGGTTCATTTAACTCAAAATTTGTTCTAGAAGATTTTAGAAATAATGGTCTAAACTGCCTGGATGAACGCAATGGGACATTAAACTTAATATCAGACAAAAGGAATGAACTACAAACTAAACCATTCAGAAGTTTTACTAGAAAAATTATACCTAGCATTTCTCTGCGACTAGTGAGTGTGGGAAGATTTATAAGTTTTAAACGACTAGTATACGGGGGAAGATTCAATCTTGAATCCCAATGTAAGTGGCCTAAAGCAAAAAGTAAAAATTGTTTTTGAACGGACTCAAGCTTATCAGAATGGGATTGATAGCTAGGATTCCATACCACAGAACCATACTCCAATATAGGCCTTACCAATGTTGTAAAAAGAATTTTAGTAATATACGGATCACTAAATTCTTTAGACCAACGTTTAACAAAGCTAAGAGCACCTTTAGCTTTTAAGACAATTGAATTTACATGAGAATTAAAATTTAGTTTAGGGTCCATATTAACTCCTAAATCAACAAAGCTAAAAACTTGCTCTAAACTGAAGTTATTTATTACATAGGGGGAAAGATCAACAGTTCTACGGGAAAAGCACATCGTTTTACATTTTTTAAGATTCAGTGGCATATCATTTTTGTGACACCAAGTAACTAAATTATTTAAATCCGATTGCAACTCAGTCCTTTCATTATGAGAAGTATATGATTTAAAAAGTTTTACATCATCCGCATATAATAAAATTTCTGAAAACTTAATTACTGAAGGTATATCATTGATGAACAACAAGAACAGAATCGGGCCGAGATGATTACCCTGTGGAACCCCTGAAGTGACACTAATTGAATCGGATAATGTATTATTAAATAAAACTTGTTGTTTTCTGTTAGTACCAAGAAGATTCAGTTTTTGCAAAAGAATTGAGTGGTTTACTCTATCGAATGCTTTACTAAAGTCTGTATATATAACATCAGTATTCTTATTATCCCTAAAACCCATTGACACATGGTTTACAAATTCAAGCAAGTTAGTTACTGTAGATTTCCCTGTACAAAATCCATGCTGAGAGAATGAAATTAAAGGAGAGATTAAGAAAGTTATTTGGTCAGTGACAATAGCTTCAAAAAGTTTGGGTATAGCTGACATTTTAGCTATCCCCCTATAGTTCTCAACAGATGATCTAACTCCACTTTTATGCAAAGGTAATATAAAAGAGTTTTTCCACATTGACGGAAAAATACCTTGTTTAAGAGATAGGTTAAAAAGCTTAGTTAAGGGCAGATAGATATATTTTGCGCAATTTTTAAGAAAGCTTGAGGGAATCATATCAGGGCCATATTTAAACGAATCTTTTAACGTAACTAAATAATTTAAGACATCTGTTTCAGAAATAATTGGTGTATTAATTACAGTACTCGGACATAACACTTGATGATATGGCACATTCATAGGGTAGTTTGAGCAATAATTGGATTTGAAGAATTCTGCAAACATATTAGAAATAATATAATTGTCACATGACATTGTTGATTTATATTTCATCGCGGACGGAAAATTTGAAATCCTGCGTTTGGAGTTAACGAAACCATAAAACAATTTCGGATTACGAATAATATTATTTTTTACTTTGATTATGTAGTTTTTATAACATTTTTTGTTAAGTTCCTCAAACTGACGACGCAATTTAGAATATTTTAAATAGTCAACAAGAGCTCCAGTTCTTTTATAAAGTTTAAAAGCACGAGCTTTTTTATTTTTTAATTTACATAGCTCATTCGAATACCACAAATTTGAACTTTTTCTTTTGATAATAAAACATTTCGGAACAAATCTTTCAAAAATATTAAAAATTGTTTCATTAAAATGTGATACATTTAATTCAATATTACCACTATAATCAGGCCAAGTCAATTTAGAAAGTTCACAATTAATCTTTTTGAAGTTAGCTTTCGCAAAGTATGAGCAATTACAGTTTGTTTTTGTTGTTTTTGCTCGAATTCGCGCACGAAAGCTCCAGGTGGCCAAAATGATTCATCAAGTAGCAATTGAAAATTAACAGCTGAAACGCCAATCTTGAAAGAAGATATGTTTCTTTCGTATTTAAAGTTAAATTTTCTGACATCAATATCAATATCGTTAATTTTTAATTTCGACGAGATGTAAAACTTTATATCTTCGATTGTGGTATCCGAAGCGAATCTCGAAACGAAAATAGATTTTCGTTGAGGTATTACTACCAAATTTTTTGCCACAAACTCAGAGTTAATAGGAGGCGGATCCTGAATAGTTTTCCGCTTAAGGTTATCGTTAATTGTTTTCGGAGGATTAAGCACTTTTGAAGAGGAAGGCTTCTCTCCTTGAGGGCAAGGAGATGAGAGATTAATAAGGTCTAATTTCACCGGTGACATACTTTTCACGGACAAAGTGGCAGGTTCCTCATTAGACGGACGTTTACGTTTTGATGAAGGCTTAGCATTATCATCTTGATCATTTAGGCATTTAAATGATTGAAACAACACTTCATAATGCTTAAATTTTTCTGTAAGGTTTTGAAGTTCTCGACCGATTTCTTTAAAATTATTGCGCGCCTGTTTAAAAACTTTAAATAATTCAATATCTGTCGGTCTACACTTTAAGCACGACCAGCGCAGACCCTTTCCATCGAGAATAGAATCTAAGATTCTACCTGTCAATCCAGCACATTTAAGATGGGCAAGCCCGTCACAAAGCCAACAAGAAACAAAACGATCAGAATCGCCTTTAATAGTACAATTCGGAAAATTGCAAGTCATTATGAAAAAAAAAAATTTAAATTGAAGGAAAAAACAGAATAGTAAATAATAATAAAAATTAAAATATGATATAATAGTAAATAGAAAAACAATAATAGTTATACTGAATTAGCCGAGATCACAACCAATATAATAGTGAGCAGTTTGAGAAGCAAACACTATCAGATCAAGGTTGTGACAAAACCCTAAAAAACCAATATGGTAGACAGTTTTTGTAAAAAAATTCGGATTCGATATAAACTCTTGAAACTCGTTAATCGGGGGTGTTCGGGGTCGCTGATTATGAATTTCACTTTACTTTTCAAAAATTGACGCGGACACATTAAAAAAAAATTCATAACGTCAAATTCTTAATCAGCGACTCCGCCACGCTATATGAAGAGTTTGTTGAAAACTACTTAAAGTTCGCTAAATCGCTGGGGACTGATAGACGCGGTGAATTTTATTGAAAATATTGTAAACAAGTAATGAAGGGCTAAGTTCGGTGTAAGCGAACATTTTATACTCTCGCAATTTATTTATTTAATTTTATTAATATTACACACAATTTTACCCACATATTTGTCATATATATGATATAAAGTCATTTGAAAGCTGGAAATATTTGGTATATGGAAGCTAGGTGAAGTTATGACCCGATTTCACTCATTTTTGGTACGGAGACATATTATTGGAAGAAAAATATGCCCTTTGACTTTCTTAAAAATATATGAGAAACTTACCTATATTTTCAGTAAAAACTTTATTAGAGGCACTGGGTTCCTCATGTTGTATATATGGGCCTTGAAATCTTATTATCCGATTGCGAAGAGTTTTAGAAGGGCGATCCCACACTATAAATTCAGTATTTGTGCAAAGTTCTGTTCCCATTTCTTCACTAGCGCTTAACTTATGTATTGTAAAGTAAATGATTCAGATTGACTTCACAGTTCTGGTATATAGGAAGTAGATGTGGTTGTGAACCGATTTGTCTTATTTTCACAACATATCACATATTCCTTGGCGCACTAAGGAGGTTGCTTTCGAAGATGGGCAAAATCGGCCAAGGACACGCCCACAAAATTGGGAAAACCGAAAACACATAAAGTGTCATAACTAAGCCATGAATAAAGTTACGAAAGTAAAATTTTGAACAGAGGATCACATTAGGAAGGGGCATATTTGGGGGTATTTTTTTTTCAAGTCGGCGTGGCCCCGCCCCCAAATAGGTTTTTGTATATATCTTGCAAACCAATTAAGCTATATAAATTAATTCTGTAGTCGTTTCTCTTAGCTATTCCCTTATACAGTCCAAAAATTAAAGAAATCGGATAATAACCACGCCCATCCCCCATACAAAGGTTAGGTTGAAAATTACTAAAAGTGACTTACGAAAAACGTCAGAAACACTAAATTTTACATGAGAAATGGCAGATGAAATCTGCACTCAGATCTTTTTACAAATTGGAAAATGGGCGTAGCGTCACCCACTTATGGGACAGAAACCATGTCTCAGGAACTACCCGACCGATTTCAATGAAATTCGGTATATAATATGTTCTTAACACCCTGAGAACACGGATGAAAAATGGGTGAAATCGGTTCACAAACGCCAACTTCCCATATAACTCAATTCTAAATTCCATCTGATTCGTTCACTTTATAATATATACATAAGGAACGGATGAAGATAGCGGAATAAAACTTTACACAAATACACAAAGCATTTATGGATAATTTTTCACCGAAAATAACGGTAAATTTTTCAGATATTTTAATTTAATTCAGAGAAAATTATTTTCTCCTAATTGTGTGTCTCTGTTCCAAAAATTATTAAAATCGGATCAGAACTTTCTCTAGCTCCCATTTAACTAATAAGGGGTCATCCATAAATTACATCACACAAATTAAAGGACTTTTTAACCCCTCCCCCCTCCTTGTCACAAGTTGTCACAGTTGAAATTTATGCCACACACCTCCAGCGACTGTCTTTGAGACCTGTTGATTGTCATCCCAAATGCAAGTCTCATTGGAAACTGAATACGTTTGAACTGAAATGGAAAATCGTTGGAAGTCAAAGAAATTCGTGGAATCAAGCATTCTGCCCCCTTGTAAGTCCCTTTAAAAAATTCTTGCAACTATTACATTATTCGATAGCTGCTTGAAGATTGCGAAGCATAATAAATGACAAAGCATTATAATGACAAAGAATTTAGAAATTTCACTGGATAATTCATAGCTTCGTCTTCATTTTCAACATGATCGATCGATGTGTATGAACACAAATATCCCGGAAGTTGACTTTAAGTCGTATAGATTAAGTCATCGACATCGGTATTTTTGACAGTTAAAAATCTGCGTGCACCCAACCAATCGTAGTTACGATAAATTTGTATTTATATTTGTATTTGTAGTATTAACCGGAATTTGCCCAGTTCTTTGCAGATCTTCTGCGGTGCTATCCTGTTGCAGGAACACACGCATATTCATGGTCAATCATATGGTTTTCGCCACAAGTACGATGACTTGAGACATTCGTTCAATTCCTCAGCCGCTGTTGATTTCGAAATAACAGAATGTGTTTGTCAATAACAGTATCATTACGCCACCAAAGCGACGATTATTATTCCACAGATCTTTCATTGTTCTGTCATTGTTCTGCTTCTAGAAAATTGCGCTCATATCATATATGTTTCATAGATTTGCATGTTTAACTGAAGCTACAGTGTCGTATGTGCCGTTCTTCCAACTTCAAGTAGCGTTGCAGCAATTCCAGTAGATGCGAGAGCCAACGTAATGCCATTTTGAGATCGAATTGTTGCCAAAATCCCGTTTTTTACACATTTACTACTGTTTCTTCGCTCCTATTGGTCGTGATGCTATATAGCCTTCCTCGATAAATGGACTATCCAACACAAAATAAATTATTCAATTCGAACCAGTAGTTTCGGAGATTAGCGCGTTCAAACAAACAAACAAACAAACAAACTCTTCAGCTTTATAATATTAGTACAGATTATTGAATAATCTTTAATAAAATCTACATTTAGTTAAATATTAAAGTACAGAGACAACGAATGACTAGTCAAGAAATAATAGATACTTAGTTATGCTGCTGCGTGATCGGCATGGTACAGAGCAGCCAGTCGTCTAGCACCCAGGAGCGCAGCAGAGCGGGAAACGATATTGCCCTAAATTTTGAAATGTGATGTCACAAAGCTTTCGACCCTCCCCTGCCCCTTGTCACAGAATGTCACTTCTGAATGATACCCTCCCCCTTCAAGGTGTGACGTAATTTATGGATGGCCCCTAATGTGTGGGCTTTATTCCGCATGTATCGGTTAATATGTGAGATATCTTAGCAAAATCAAGTGAGTATATAGTCTTGTATATAGTGTAGCTTGGTGGGGAAAAGTAGTGAAAACGGTTTAGGAATTACATCAGCCCTCATATATGTACAATATATGATGATTTTCGTTATTATATTGGACTTCATGCCGAATATGTATATGGGTCAAATTGTGTTTTATCTTAATAAAATTACATCAATCAATTGCGAGAGTATAAAATGTTCGTTCGCACCCGAACTTAGCCTTTCCTTACTTGTTAAAAATAGTTTCATGGGAATCACCCACCTGTTCATGTACTTCTATCGATTGCTCGATATTTTCCACAAGTATGGGCGATTTCGAATTTGGAAATCATAGCAAGGAAATCTCGTCAGCACGTTGAAAGCATTTTCTTATCACAATCTAATTCGTCCCAGTAAGAAACTAACCACCGAATAGCATCCAAAACAGAAATTATTTTCGACAATTCACTTACATTGTTGCATTCATCAAGATGTGTTATCAGAGAAAGCATCATTTTTGATCTATATTTTGTTTTTACATTTTGAATAATTCCTTGGTCGAGAAGTTGTATTTCTACTGTTAGGTGCATGGGCAGAAATTTTACAAATACATTTCAATATTCATTCCTTAAAATGTGGCTTGTGGCGTTGTCAATAAACAAAATATTTTTTCTATTTTGCTTCTTCATTTGCTCATTGACAGAAATAAGCCAATGCTGAAAAATTACAGTTGTCATCCAAGCCTTTTAAATTTTTAGTGTCGATTTTATTTCGCTGAAAAGCTCGCGGCTTCGCAGCGTTACCTATAACTAGTGGCATTAACTTTTCTCCAGTACTGCTGCAACAAAACAATACGCTCAGTATTTCTTATGCCAGTTTGTCTCCTTTACAAACTGAGTCTTTTGCACCGAAACTTCGAGTAGGTAATTGACGATAAAACAGTCCTGTTTCAACTGATCCTCAGATAAATAATTTTTCAAAAGTATGGGTAGTTTTTCCTTCTAATCTGAGGCAGCTTTAAGATCTACATTTGCTCCTTGACCACTTAAATATTTAAATTGAATGTTATATCTCAAGCGGAAAGATTCTAACCACCCATTGCTTGCTTTAAAGTTCTCTATTAGTAACTTAGAGGCCAATAGTTTAGCCTTATAATATTATTAGACCAACGTTGTATTCTAATTCTTTTATAATATGTTGCTTTTTATTTTTAATATTACAGATTGTTGATTTGGAAACTACATATTTTTCTGCCAATTTCCCTATAGATAAGCTTTTATTAGCCGGTTCAAACGAAATCTCACTTTTTATTTTCAAAGATATCTCCACTACGTGTTTTCTTTTTCAACTGATCAAATACGCGTACGTTACATACAAAATTTCGTAAAAATAACGGTATTATAACGTTTGAAAAATTCCTTTGTTGCCAAAATACATACATATGTACAAATACAATTGTGTGTAATATAAGTAAAAAGCATACAAATATGCATACATATTAAATGTATTGTCCAAGATAGAAAAGGATTTTAATACTTGCCGTTTAAAAATTTAGACAAATTTTGTCCAACTTCCAAGTTAGACAGTGTCCAAATTAAGCAGTGAATATATGGATATTTTGTAAATTATGTTGGTACAGAGCATTTTGTCCAATTTGAGCGAGTGTCCAAATTATAAGGGTGTCCAACTTTACAGGTTTTAATTTCAACAAAATTTTGTATATCCATAGCATATAAATAATCTATACTACTATTATAAAGATGAAAGATTTGTATGTATCTATGTATTGACGATTTCAAAAATTCTTTCACCATTGGAAAGCTACATTCACCCCGAGTAACATAGGCTATATTTATTGCTAGAATCTCAACTTTCTGGAAATAGTTCCCAGGTAAGGGTATCAAAAAAAATCTGTGATGGAGAATCTTAATCTGAAACTGAATATCGTCTTGCAAGTCATTCTCTTCGCATCGCAATCAAAATCTGAACAAAATCTGCCAAGTACGCGCTTGAGAGTCGAGTACGGAGCGTGTGCAGCGGCTTGAAGAACAAAATATTATAAATGTACAAGCTCGCAGTAGGGCGTGAACTCTGAGCGTTCCCAGCAAGAGCGTCGTAATCAAGTTTTAGCTCATTGCAAATAAAATATAATTTCATGTTCGAATTTTTCTCATTTTACTTTTTTAAAATGAACCCACGCAAGAAAAGGTAAATACATATGTATGGGAGACTGTGTATAAGTGTGTAAAATATATATTTTCTTATATATCTTTGTATATCTTTTGTAATGTTTCTTTAAGCCCGTCCGAAGACGGAGTGGTCTGCTAGTAATAAATTATTTGATATATAACAACTCAATTTTAAATTCCATAATTATTTCACTCTACAATGTATTAATCGGTTCAATTTAAATAGTGCTTTAATTAATTTTAAATTTGTCAATTTTTTTTACTATACATAAACCCAAACGATTACCCTCCTCCCGCCCAGCCGACGCGTGGGGCGCAATCCGCATACGAGGGGAATTTGCCGAGTCATGAAAAGCGAGTTTAAGCGTCAAAGATTTTAAAAGTAATAGTCTAAACTGCCTAGATGAACGAAATGGAACATTAAACTTGATATCAGACAAAAGGAAAGAGCTACAAACTGAACCATTCAGAAGTTTTACTAGAAATATTATGCCTAGCATTTCCCTACGTTTAACAAAGCTAAGAAAGAACACCTTTAACTTTTAAGACTATTTAATTTACATGAGAATTAAAATTTAGTTTAGGGTCCATAGTAATTCCTAAATCAACAAAGCTAAATACTTACTCTAAGCTGAAGTTATTTATTACATAGGGAGAAGGATCAAACGATCTACGGGAAAAGCACATCGTTTTAAATTTTTTAAGATTCAGTGGCGAATTATATTTGTGACACCACGAAACTAAATTGTTTAAGTCCGATTGTAAGTCAGTTCTTTCGTTATTAAGAAGTATATGATTTAAAAAGTTTTAAATGTTCAAATATAATTTTTTTCAGTTTTGTATTGAGACCTTACATTTTGATATTAAATTTGCAATGAATTATTAAGACAGTGATCCCCGCTTTGATCGTTGTTTTTTCTCTAAATTTACATATAAAATTCCCCGCTTGAGTGCCTTTCCTCATTAAGTTACTGTAATATTTGGGCAAAAAATACAAAATTGTTTGCAATTTTTCTCTTTTAAGTGCCTTTTATTATTTCTGACATTGAATGCGCTGAAAAGCGGGGAACACTGTACATAGTTTTGTAATGTTTTGTTTTTTATATTTATTGTTAGTGATAAGTATTTTTGATATTAATAAGAAATAAATGTGACTTTCATTCTAAAAGAAAAAATATTAGATCGAAGTATTTGAGAAAAGGATTAGTAAGTACCTCGAGGCAGTTAAACGGGATTCATTTAAGTGCCTTTCCCGCTTAAGTGTCCTAAAAATCTTGCATGTTAAAAAGTGGCACTTAAGCGGGGACTAGGAATAACACCACAAATATAGTTATATAATCAGAGATAATTTTATAACCTGGGATTAACAAGAGAAGAATTTGTATGGTATGGTGGTCTCGTTTCTTAATTACAGATTATCGGTTTAAGCTCGTAAATGGAGATAATCTCGTTATATATTATATAAACATACTTTAAAGGGACATATAATTCTTTTTGATTTGAAAATGTTTTCAAATTGGATGTCGTTTCTGTCGATTTACCATATATTCATTGCAATTTATATACTAATTTCAGTTTGTCCCAACAAAAAAAACTTAGTTTAATATCCTAATAACTTGAAATATCATGCAGGACAATGTCTGTCAGGTCCGCTAGTATTTTATAAATTTTATTTGCGGTTCATATCATTTTAAGCTTGACTAAGTCTTATCACTCGAAGTGACTGTATAAATATGACATAAAGTACTATTTTTCGAGTCTAATTATGAAACAAATAATATGCAGAGTAATGTAAATCCGGAAGAATTTGATACAAAGAGACTAAAGACTTTATTCATATTTAAAGCAAAACCTTAGGGCAAGAAAACAACTTTCGTTAAAATATCACTCATATTGTCCGAAATACAGATCGCTCATTTACTTGAATAGTGTCATAACTCAAAAAAACGATTGTATGTCATAATGAAAAAGAAATGTGTGCAATTTCATCGTCCATATTGTATAAAAATTTCATTCCGATGCGTAGGAAAATAAAGCGTGATATAAGAATGTGCCGTTCTAAAACTAGTTATGTTGCATTAGTTTTTAACCATAATAACGACACTTCTCAGTTGTGCCAGAATTAGTTATAATTTTTTTTACGAAATAACGACATACATATTTTGTGTTCCAACACATATTGTGAAAAGGTGAATTTGATTTTCTTTTCAGAAAGAACGGCACATTTTGTATTACAACGATATTGGTGAAAAATTAATTAAATTTTTCATATTGCTTTTTTCAGCAAAAACGACACATTTGACTTATGACGGCGAAATTGATTTATATTTTTCACAAATAACGACATAATTTAAAGTGGGTCACATTTATGCCCAAGAAAAAGCATTAGTATACTCTACATTTATGCTCAACATTGTATTTAGTAAATTAAAGGCCACTAGATTTGTCAATAAACTGATGGCACTTTTCTATATTTGCTAAATAAGAGACAATTGAAAACTTGAAAATCGACTTTTTTGAGTTGTGACACTATTCAAGTGCAAATGAGCGATATGTAAACGGTATGAAATATTGGGTATTGGTAGAGAAGCATTTAATTTGTATTTAAAATTTATATTACTATTATGGCACTATTTGTGCAATGTTTTATTTTGTGTTTATTATCCTATTTCCACCACGTTCATACTCTATGAAATGAGAAATGGTGTTAAAAAATCTTTCCACGTATTTTGGTTGATATATGTATTTGTATTTTACAGTTTGTGAGATATTTAAAAATTACTTTTACAGGAATTTATTTGTTTTTATCGGTAACAAAGTCTTTTAAAGATGAGATACAACTTGCCTTTTGGACACGACTCTTGTGGAGCCCTCTCCAAGAAATTTGTGATTAATACTAAAATCTAAATTTTAATTTCTAAAACTAAGTACGGACTGAAACGTAACAAAATATATATACAAATATTGTAATATGCTTCTACGAAATTATAAACAAATATTTATATATTTTTTGACGTAACGGTATTTTTTCCAAAATACCCCCCACCGATCCGGCTATCACGGCTTTCAAGCCACAAAATATAATCAAACAAAATTTGTAATTATTAAAAGACATAAACAATAATTATAATAATAATTATAGATATTTCTTAAAATAATCCTTGTTTAACATTTACTAATTCGACAACAATTCCAATGATTCCAAGCTTATTATTGAATCGTTATTCAAATCAGCAGTGTATAATTTCAATCTTTGTATGCTTATGAATTTATTTAGAGACTATCAAATACACACTATAGAAAAGTATGTATGTATGTATGTGCAATATATGAAAATCATGCCCATATACACATTGATTCAAAGGTTCCAGCCAACCACAGAACAGATTTCGGCAGAATTTTAAGCGACATATAAATTTATACATACTTGCTGGTATATAAATACATATACAAACATATGTCTGTACATAAATATGTATAGACAAATATATGGGTATGGTATGTAGCAAGTAAATACGTAAATCTGTATGTATTTACTTGTGGGGTGGCTGGCTGCACTGCGCCGACGTACTAAATTCAGCTACCATAGTCAGGGCTGAAACAAGGTTGATTCCAAGAACAACAACTTTCATCTGGGATTGGTGTATAATTGAAGAGCTTCCCCTTTTCAGCAATGCTACTCGTACAATGCATATAAGCCAAATATTCTTGGTGCCTTTTGTTATGGTTGATTGCTGCAATTGACGTTGTTGTTTTTTCATTACCCCTCCTACATATTCGATTTACATTGATATTCTTATTTGAATGCAATTTTGTGGTTCTGTGTAGAAACGAATATAAGAATGTACTTACACATTGTTACATATATTGTATATTTAGAAATGGACAGCTTTTACTTGATTTAGCGAATGTATGAGTTGGCAATATATAGCAATATATAATTATATAATTAGCTAAATTCAACTTTAACCGTTTAAACGGTAATACAAGTTTTCGTATAAAATATTTTAATGAGGTACATATCATGCATCTACATACATATATAATTATAAATATATACTATTTGAGAATAGTTTTATTGTCCGTGACAGTTTATGAATAATCATCCTCTCTGTTTTAAAAATAAATTGATACAAAATTTTAGATTACTTACGAAAATTTTGTTATATTTTGATCTCTTTGGCACAAACAAATATTTCTTTATGTCAACACAAAACGGAATAAATATACCTGTACTACTATTATTAAGAGGAAACATATATGTTTGTAAAGAATAAACTCAAAAACTACTGCTCCGATTTAAAAAATTATTTCACCATTGGAAAGCTACATCCTTCACCCTGAGTAATATAGGCTATATTTGTTGCTAGAAAGGATTAAGAAAGGGATCCTTATTAAAACTTAACCAACATAATCCAAGGTGTAAAAAAGTGCACTAAATCGTCTTTCGTCGTTTATTGGAAAATTGTCGCTTACACCGCTCGGTTAGACGGCACCATAACGGGGCAACTCGACAGCAAAAGTTTATAGCATCTAACAGTCAAATCGATTAATTATTATTATTTATTTTATCAGTTTATAAAATTACAGTAAAAAATATGTACACATATGTACAAATATCAACAATTATCTTTAAAAAATTAACTACTAGCAGATCGCTCCGGCTTCGCACGGGTTTAAACAAAAATTTCAAAAGTTATAAGTTGGGTTCATTTAAAAAAAGTGAAATGATGAAAATTCGAAGATGAAACTAAATTTTATTTGTAATGAGCTAAAACTTGATTAGGACCTCTATCCTTTGATGTCCATTGTCTTTCTCTCTGATTATTCTCTGATTATGAAGGCGTTAGGAACGCTCACGAGTTCGACTCGCTGGTGCGATCTTGTCTATTTCTAATATTTTGTTCTTCAAGCCGCTGCACACTCGTTACTCAACTAATACGTAATTGCGATGCATATTCTCTTCGACTTACAAGAAGATTTTCAGCTTCTGATGAAGATTTTCCATCACGGCGTTTTTTTGATACCCTCGTCAGGGAACTATTTTCAGAAAGTTGAGATTTAGATCTTTTCGAAATTTTAAAATGAAAAAAAAAATTAAACTGCTTTTGTACCAATTTTGTCCTAAATTATTGCTATAAAAATGTAATTGAAAAATTATAAGAAATACTCGAGTGGCTAAACTGTTTGGATAGTTAAAAGGTACAATATATTATTTACTGAAAAAATTAAAATAAGATGGATTTAGTTCTGCAAAGAACTGATGTTTAGCCCTGATCATTTTTAGCGACAGATAATTTTTCATTTCCATAAAATATTCAGAGTGACAACATGTGCGAAATGCTGTCGGCTAATCCATGCGTCTGATGTTTTCATGTTTTTTGGGTACATTGTAATTTAGAGTTATGAGATTCAAAACAAAAACTCGAATGAAATGTATGTATCTTGTACAGCTGCTGTCAAATTAATAGCAGTGCGCACAATGTAGAAAAGAAATAAAGAAAATGTAGAATTATTATTTGCTAAATGTTTACTTTTCTTTTTATTTTAACAATTTTTTTATTTACATAAAAAACTTAAGAAATTATTTCATTTTAATATTATTAAAACTTAATTTCGACAGTTCTTGCGTATAAAGGCGGTCAAAACAATAGTAGTTATACTTCGGCTGCATAAAAAGTATATGGTAATACTGTGAATCTTAAAGAAATTAATTTCAAAATTCACTTAAGTATATGAGAAATAATTAATAGCTGCCATCGATTGGTCACTTCTCTGCTCGCTATCTTCGGGCACTGCTCGCCTGTTAAAATTTTACATGTGAAAGCAACAACAAAGATATCTAGTTGAATTCGTGCCGGAGAGTATGCGAATACCTCATTAAAATTTCAGTAGTCGCTTGCTGAGTGCTACCAAGTTTTGCTTTACTCATTTTAGAACCATTTTACTATTGTGAACGGCTCAAAGAAGAAATTACTGTCAAAATAATAAAAATTGTTATACACAAATTTGAAATTGAAAAGGGCAGGCGAAGATAAATCGTTAGTATATTTGTATTGAATTTATTGAATAAAAAACTTTAATAAAAATTAAATTTGTTGCAGAAAACGTTAGACATAGACGGTGGTTGAAGAGTTCAGTGCGACCAAGTATATACAATTCGATTTCAAGGCTGCCAGTTTGTATGGAGATTTGGAAAGTTTGTTCGATTGGCTTGTCTATAGCAGTTAGCCAATCGATGACAGCTAATACTAAGTAGCGTTCCCTTTATTGGCTATAACTGCGGCATATCGCCAATGCATTGAATTAGCTGTTTTAGAGGTGAATTTTGATTTTTTCAGGACGTCTTACGTATTGACGAGATCCCCTTGTACGGTAAAGAATGATTTCGAATTCATCTGTTCATAAAATATTTATCCATTTCGTTAGGGGCCAATCGAAGTGATCATTTGCAAACTTCAGCTATTGGGCCACATGTTTTTTCATAACAATGATACTTTTCTTGGGCTATAAGTTGCCACGACGGCCACGTGTTTCAGGATTCGGTTTCTATTTTAAGGCTTTTTGAATCATCGTCGGTGAAATTAAATTTTCAACGTTTTGCCTTTTGAAATAAGTTTTTTTATAAAATCGCCCTGATAAGCTGTGCAGTGTATACCTCGTCCCATTGGTGACAAAATTTAAATCGGAGTTTTAAAAAATTATAAAAAAAATACATCAAAACACTCAATACAGTACTTTTCGCTTAATTGCACATCGAAATTTCAAGAATGGATAAACGGCATCTCAAAACTCTCAAAATTAGAGTGGACACGATTTCTTGAAAAGTTATGAAAAGATTCTGGTGAAAAATGTCCACACATCTTTATTACAACTATTTTTTCGAGTCAGTATATGCGAAAATTTTACCACAAAAGTTTTTTTGTTCAAAATCTATCAAAAATTCAGTTTTTAATCTTTTTTTTTTCCTTCGTTCATAAACAACAAATATTTTTGGTTTGTTGATTTGGATGAACCAATAATGAGTTATGATGTCCACGGCAAGAACCTTTTTTGGACACTTCATGGAAGATATGGTACCAAGGGCAAAGTTTTCGGAATTTGTAAATATAAATTTCATAAAATACTGTTTAAATATGTATCTTTAGTATGCTGAATGAAATGCAGTGGAACTTCCATAACTCGAACTTCTATAAGTCGAAGATCGCCATAACTCGAACTTTTGAATTGGCAATACCGTTTAGAAATCAAATTTCATACAAATTTCCTTCCATAACTTGAAGATCTCCATAACTCGAACTCTTGAAGTGGCAATAGAGCGCAACTTTCATCCAAATTTCCTTCCATAAATCGAAATTTTTGGTCAGGGCATAATACCAAATTTTAAAATTTACTATCGAGTCAGAATTTTAAAGAAGTCCCTCTATATCGTACGGAGGCGAACAAAAAATATAATATTACACTTATGGATTGCATAAATCATCTAACAAAGGCATGGGATATAGACGCCAAGAGCCAAACAATAGCAAAACGCAACAAACAAAATTACAGAAAACATCTTTTAACGTATGTCCCTCAAAATTTTTGCGAGTTAGAGAAGTTCCACTGTATATGATTGTATACATTAAAAACAAAATTGTAAATATACTTATGTTTTCAACCTCTTAAACCCACCTAACCCCTCAAAGGAAACTGCATACATACATATGTGCACATAAAGTTTTTCAAATATTTGAATATTTTTTACCATTACAGGAAAAAAAAGCAATAACAATTTAATGTATAATACTAACATAGGTATCTATGAATCTATTTATGTACATATATATGTAGTTGTTATTCAAATTTATTATTAAAAAAATTATAGAGTGTCGATTAGAAAATTAGTTTTTTCAACAAAATTATTTGGTGGAATTAACCGGGGAAATTTAAAAGGAAAATGATTTTTGATGACATATAATTTGAACCAACTAAGCGGGAAAATCAATTAACCGAGTTCAATTATCCGAGAAAATTTACATATGCTATATTTTTTGCCCGATAACACCGTTCTATTAAACGGGGAAACCAATTAACCATTATTTTCGTCAATTAAACGAAAAGTATTGTATTATAGTTATCTCACAATATGTGTATTTTCATTTAAAAAAATATGTTTAAATACGACCTCTATAAAAGCTCTTTTATTTATACTTTGGTATTAATCTTTGTCAAAATAAATAACTTCATATATAAGACTGCTTTAATACCATTATATATGTAACTTTTTGAATAACTCAATTTAGACATTCCATTCGAAAGATACCACATGATTAAAAATGTAAGTTATTTCACACCGCTCGGTTAGACGGCACTATAACGATGCAACTCGACAGACAAAAGTTTATAGCATACTAACTGTCAAATCGATTGCTTATTATTGTTTATTTGAACTGCTAAATTTTTAATACAAAAATATTTTATCAGTTTATCTATTTGAGGGTGCTAATTTCAGTAAAAAATATCCACACATACATATGTACATTAGGGTGGCCCTTAGTTGTATAGAAGATAAAAAAAGTTTCTGGATTCTCGATCGCACCCCCTAGAAATATGCGAATAGCCCAAAAACTAGTATATACAAAGTTTTGGGTCAATCAAAAAAGGTTTAGAGGTTGCGCAAGGAGCTTGAAATCCTGAAAAAATAAGAATTTTTGCCATTTTTATGTCTCAGACTTCATATTTCAAAGTCACACTATCCCTTACTGGTTTTCCATACCGTAATAAGATAATAAGAATAACATTAGAACCGTTATAACGGTATATCACGAGCATGCGACGCTTGAGAATGCACCACATTAAATTTACTTTCATATTTGTATTTCTGTAACTCTATCATCAATCGACCGATTTTTAAGATTGTGGTAATTTTGGAAAGGTAATAAAATGCAGATCTTATTACGGTATGGAAACCAGATAGTGTGGCTTTGAAATATGGAGACATAAAAATGGCAAAAATTCTTAATTTTTCAGGATTTCAAGCTCCTTGCGCAACCTCTAAACCTTTTTTGATTGACCCAAAATTTTGTATATACTAGTTTTTGGGCTATTTGCATATTTCTAGGGGGTGCGATCGAGAATCGGAATACTTTGGAAAATAAGGGCCACCCTAATGTACATATACCAACAATTATCTTTAAAAGATTAACATATGCATACAAGATGAACACATGTGCATTTACCTATTATTTTCCAGATTACCTAAATATCATTAGAGTTTTTGTTTTGAATCTCACAACTCTAAATTACAATTTACACAAAAAACATGAAAATGTTAGACGCATGGATTAGACGACAGCATTTCGCACATGTTGTCACTCTGAATATGTTGTGGAAATGAAAAATTATCTGTTACTAACACTGATCGAAACTAAGCATCAGTTCTTAAGTACATAATTTAATACAAAGTTGGTACAAATGCAGTTTAGGTCTTTTAATTTTAAAATGCCGAAAATATATAGATTTTAACTTTCTGAAAATAGTTCCCAGGCGAGGGTATAAAAAACACGGCTTAATGGAGAATCTTCATCAGATACTGAAAATCATCTTACAAGTCGAAGAGAATACGCATCGCAATCGCGCAGCGGCTTGAAGAAAAAACTATTAGAAATATACGAGCTCGCACTAGGGAGTCCAACTCTGAGCATTCCAAACGCCTTCATAATCAAGTTTTAGCTCTTACAAAAATAATATAATATCATATTCGATTTTTCTTCGTTTTACTTTGCGAAAAACTATACGATTTTATTAATTTAGAATTCTATCGAATTAAATTCACAAATCCATTGCACTTCATTTTTCGTCTACATAACATTTATTTTCGTAATAAGTAATAATATAAAGTTCATCAATTAGTAAATAAGCTAATATTTACATATTCGTTTATCCGCTCAACTGACACCCTTTCCTATTTTTACAACAGTCGGCTGGGTAAAGGAATAAACTATTTTATTTTTTTCCGGGATATTGAGTAATAGGTCGAAGTTGCGAAGTTCAAAAGGCTTATTAAAAAAGATTACTAATTACAGAATATAACACTAAACGACAAAATATATTTTTTTTCTGATCATTTGACCAAACATAAGTATGTAAATTGTATTCTCCGATTTTCAAAGTTAGCCTCCAAAATCGAAATGTTCGAATTCGAAGTTCGAAAAAAGGACTTTGAAGAAATACATATATTATTAATTACAGGATATAGCTACTAAAAAATCCAAACTATGATTATAATCTACATTTTCCTCTTAATTCAATGAAGCTTGACGAAAAAGTTGTATATATCATTGAATTATGACGAAAATTAAGATTATATCTACAGTAATCCCCGCTTAAGTGCCCCTTCGTAACATCCAAGTCACATATGTTTCTTAAGCTCGCGTGCGAATGCGACCTATGTAGTTTCTGCTAATTAATATCTAACAAAAATAATTTTTTAATAAAAATAAATATGGAAAAAACACATTATAAAACAATATTTATGTTTTTCTTTTGACAATACTCAGCGTATTCAATGTCAAAGATATTAAAAGGCACTTAAAAGAGGAAAATCGCAATCAATTTTGTATTTGTGGCACTTAAGCGAAGGCATTTAATGGGGGAAATTTATATGTAAATTTAGAGAAAAAACAAACGATGCCGCAAAATATGGTCACTTAAGAGGGAAAGGTACTTAAGGCATATCCTAAAATTAATAATAATTTTTCTTTAACTCCAGTATTCGAACTTCGAATCCAAATATTCCCATTTTGGAGCTTCGAAAATCGCAGAATACAATTTTTTTTACTTATGACTCAATTTCCCGGTATAAACATTTCCCTATTATTTCAATGGTGTATAACATTTTTCGATTAAGTGAAAAAAAGGAGAATACCATATTTTAAAAACTCGGGCTAATATTTATTGAAATATATGTATGTAAATATAAATATATTTGTATATTTTATCAGGGTACGAATTTACACACTCCTGAGCAGCGTATTTAAACACATTTTGTTCATACACATGTGGGTGTTATAAAACACAAATTTATTATTCAAAAAACCTAAAAACAACAAAAAAAAGTTTGTATAAAATGAAAAAAAAAAACGCAATTGACAAAATCCTGAATGTTGTCTATGATTATATATCATGATTCAATTATGCAAGGTTTGGTAAGTAAACATATGCATTTTTTATTCTTTTTGTGTGTTAATATTTTTTTCGAAATAGTATATTCAGAAAACTTTTCAAAAAGTTTTATAAGTATTAGTTTTTCTTAATTTTTATCTGTTTATTTTACAATTTTTAATACCCGAGACACACATGTGGTAAAAATACTATGATAAAAGTATTATGGTATTGTGTTCACTACGTACATTGACACACATTGTTTTGTAGTAAACTGAAATACCAATTTTGTTTCACAGACATCAAATATTTCAAAAAAATTTAAACAATAAATATTTACATATGTGGAATGAAGAAAGCAATTTTTAACATTACGGAAAAATGGCAAAAATATGTATATTCTGCACAAAAAAGAGCAGTAGTTAAAATGTTTATTAAAAGCCCGACCCATATGGCCATCAAAATACGGCGATACATGACCCTGGCGTGTTGAAAAAAAAACTTGTGAAACAATTTGTATACTCTCGCAACAAAAGTTGCTAAGAAAGTATTATAGTTTTGTTCACATAACGGTTGTTTGTAAGGGTGACGAGACGAGTCAAAATCCGAATGTCTGTCCGTCCGTCTGTCCGTGCAACGGATAACTTGAGTAAAAATTGAGATATCTTAATGAAACTTGGAACACATGTTCCTTGTGACCGTGAGAGGGTTGATTTCGAAAAGGGGCACTGCCACGCCCACAAAATGGCGAAAACCGAAAACACATAAATACATTTATTTATTTTGGTTGTAATTTTTTTGGGGAAGTGGCCCCGCCCCCAAATAGGTTAATTGTATATATCTCGCAAACCAATGAAGCTATATAAACCAAACTTTCTGCAGTCGGTTCTCTTACGTACCCCACCACACATCATTAAAATAGTTGAAATCGGATAATAACCACGCCCACCTCCCATACAAAAGTTAGGTTGAAAATTACTAAAAGTGGGTTATCTCACTAACGAAAAACGTCAGAAACACTAAATTTTACAGAAGAAATTGTAGAAGGAAGCTGCACTCAGATTTTTTTACAAAATGGAACATGGGCGTGGCCCTCTTATGGGTCAAAAACCATATCTCAGGAACTACTCGACCGATTCGAATGAAATTCGGTATATAACATTTTCTTGACACCCTCTTAATTTATTTCAGAGAAAACATTTTTCTTCTAATAGTGTGTCTCTGTACCAGAAATGGTTAAAATCGGGTCATAACTTCCCCTAGCTCTCATATACCAAATTGGGTCAAATTGTGTGTTATCTTATTAAAAATATATCAATGAATTGCGAGAGTATAAAATGTTCGGTTGCACCCGAACTTAGCCTTTCCTTACTTGTTTATTTTCCATTTTATTTATTTCAAACCTATTTTTAACTGTGTTCAGTGAAATACCACAACAATATATTGATAGATGTTGTTACCAGCAAAATACTGCATTGCTCACATGGTAAAGTGCTGGTATTTGGTGACACACATCTGGTATTCGTACCAACAATAGTATTGTTACTACATGTGTGTCTCGGCTATAATTAATAATTGCATGAATAAATAAATAAAAATAGTTTGCAGAAATTAAACGTTTATGTATAAACCATTTCTTTAATTATCTTATTCAGTTGCATATATTGAGATCTCTTTACTTCACGTAATAGATTTCAAACATGATCGATTGAAGAAAACATTAAAAAAAGAATTGCAAGATCGTGTTTAAAAATACCAAATAAAACTGTTGTAGTTGAACATTCCTTGCCCTTTCATTGAAGCGAAAGTATAATGTTTAGGCCTACTTCTGCCAGACCAATCTGTTTGTAGATATCGGATGATTTATTATAAAATTTTCATACTAATTTCCGAAAATACAATTAAATTTTTGATTCATGAATTCTTTATGATTACACTTACGGCAAAATCTACTTTTTATTGGACCAAACTATTTTACCAGGAGAGTGAGTCATAAGTAAAACAAATTATATTCTCCGATTTTCGAAGTTGGCCTCAAATCATCGAATTATAAAACTTAAGCTAACAACAAACATGAGAGTTGCATTACTAAACGATGGAGTTTGTAGATTTCTCTGAGCAATTACTGACTATTGGTAATGGTCGAGTGCCTGTCGACGAAACAAGTGAATTGATTTTATTTCCTCCCAATGTATGTAACTTTGTATCATCTCTCATACAAAGTATTCCCAAGCATATTTACTAACCACAAAAATAAAAAATAGTTGAGTGAAATAGAAATTTTGGTGGCCAAGAACATACATATTTTTTCCAAAGTGGCAACCTTGATCCTTAAGAATACTGCTTATTTCTTTTACAACACACATTATTTATTTTTATGTATGTTTATGCGCTCCTGTGAGTGCTACAACCGCTGTTTACAATAAAAAGTAGTTCTCGGAATGAAGAAAAATTATAATGATATGATTTAAAATATAAAGTCCACTAGAATAACGAAAAATTATCCATAGTACATAAATATTTTTAAAATAATTTTGTTAACATATCTCACATATTATCTCACCGGAAGTTTAAAAAGGCATTTTCGACACAGAGGCATAGAGGCAAAGATTCTCTATGACGGAAGGATTTACAGATATTTTTGTTAAAAAATTATCCACAGGTACTGAGGTCCTCATGTTTGATACCTGGGGCTTTAAAAAGTTGTATTCAAAATCGGTTTATATGAAAACAGATTTCTCCCATTTCCTAAATGTAACGTCAAGAAAATACTATATACCAATTGGTCGAGTAGTTCTCTAAATATGGGGCGTTTCCATGCCCATTGTCACATTTGTTAGCACTTTAAGTGTAGCGATGCCTCTACTACACAGGCACCCTATCATAAATATAAGAAGAAGCCTAGTCAAGTATCTAACCAACCCGTAGGTGCATGTTAAGTGTTTACAGTTACTCGGCGTAATCCAACTCGTTCAATTTATCCCAATATAATTTCTTAAAGATCTAGCGACCGATATTGATTATATTTGAGGAATTTAGGTAAAATTATGGTGAACTGGTACGGACAGAAAATATTACGGAAAATTCCGGAAAGATACTTACATATATCCACAATTAGAAACTTAACACATTAAATCTAAAAAAATATTTAATCCTTATATGTACATATGTAAATAAAGGATTTATCATTTTCAGATGCATCATACGATGGATCAATTGGATATGTTGGATCCAACGGGGCCAATGACGACGTTAGCGCCCATGTCAGACACATCATTAACACAGACTCATCAGCATTTACATGGATCGTATCATAGTATGAACCATATGATGAGCCATCATCATCCCGGCGCTTTAAGTGGGCATTCTACGAGTAATTCCTTAATTTATAGGCTGGATGTGCCAACTTTATGTTATATATTTTCAGATCATGGACATTCTGCTGTACATCATCCTGTCATATCAGCAGCGGTGGCTGCGGCTGGCCTTCATCCCGACACTGACACGGATCCAAGAGAATTGGAAGCATTTGCAGAAAGATTTAAACAACGACGAATAAAGTTAGGTAATGGCTGGTTAAATTCTGCTGCTAACTTAAACTCAACCCTATTTTGCTGTAGGTGTTACGCAGGCTGATGTAGGTAAAGCCTTAGCTAATCTAAAATTACCGGGAGTTGGGGCGCTTTCTCAGAGTACAATTTGCCGATTCGAAAGTCTCACATTATCGCACAACAATATGATCGCATTGAAACCAATTCTTCAGGCGTGGCTGGAGGAAGCGGAGGCGCAAGCGAAAAACAAACGAAGAGATCCAGACGCGCCCAGTGTACTTCCAGCTGGTGAAAAGAAAAGGTAGACAACGTTTTGGTTAATGGAAACATTGCATTCTTACTGACATGAAATATATGTAAATCAACATCTCTGCACATTATGTTAGTGCTTTAATGCCAACACGCATCGTGAATGCCATATGGGTATCTAATTGTGTTAGTGATTAGCATAACGTTACAGAAATTTAGCCTCTTCTTTTTTAAAACCTAAGTATTTATTCTATAGTGCATAAATAGTTGTTAAAGGTTTGCAGAAAGCCCCATTTTTGGACTGCATTGGATTCATAATTTGCCTGGTGCGGAGCTCATAGCGTCAGTATATTAAATTGTTCAGTGAAGTTTGATAATTGTAATAATTAGATGGTTATTAATTTAAATTTTTAAGACTAAAAATTGATCCTGACAGTCAAATTGACTGACTAAAACAATCAAGTACGGTCTAAGTTCGATTGATAATCAGCCTTATATGTATATGTACCCGACAAAGTGAGATTGACCTAAAGACCCAGTTTCAAACAATAACTCTAGTATTATTAGGTGTAATAAGTTGTACATAAATATATTAAAGGTCGATTTACATGTCGATATATATGGGTAAGCTTATAATATGCTGTAGGAAAGAAATTCATGTCTCTGTTCGGAAAACTTCTAAATATAATACGTAATGTAATATGTATTATATATACATGCATATATATACATATAGATATATATATATATATATATAATTGGGACCCGAATTTTATGTAAGGCTAGTAGAGAACAACTTTACGATAACTCAGCGAGAAACGTAAACCAAAAGTAAATTACGAAATGTTCTAAAACCCGATACATAAAAGAATTAAGTATATATACAAGCTTAATAATATATGTATATAGGGTGCCCATCTGTTAGGAAGTCTTTTATTTTTTGTACTCTTATTTTAACTATCATCTAAACCTGTAATCAATTAAGTGAATAAAAAATGTGTTTACTTGAGAAATGGGCTTTTCAGTAGGGGATACACGGAATTTTAACAAACCCCACTGTGGGCACCCTGTATACGACATTCTTACATTGGCAAGAAAAGCTTGAAAGTAACCACTTTGTAACAGTAATCTATATCGAGTCTTTTTTCAAGAAAAAGGACTTCCATTGCGGCACCTGAGAAACGTTCCCTGGAAGCTTACTTTGCCGTGCAACCGAGGCCTTCTGGTGAGAAAATTGCTGCTATCGCTGAGAAATTGGACTTGAAGAAAAATGTGGTGCGTGTCTGGTTCTGCAATCAAAGGCAAAAACAAAAACGTATGAAATTTGCAGCACAACACTGACAAACAAATAATACAGCCACACAATTAGGTATAGTTAGTAGTGTTACTCCCTCAATGACTGGGCATGGATCAGCGGGGTTCGGATACTGATAGTCGTTTTTTTCTGGAGACTTTTACCTGTAGATCTGCCACAACACACAGCCATGATACATATTCCTGGTGAGAAAACATTGCAATCAACGAGCGCAGTTTGGAGCAATCATGACAAAATTGAACAAGGTTAATAAAATTCTTTTTTTGAAGGTAAGTTTTGAACATAAACATATTTATTCGAGAATTTCCAGCAAATAACCGATATGTAATTTCAATATTCTTTCTATAATTATTTTTCTAGAATATATATTTTCGAGATGTATCCCGTAAATTTTACGAACGGTACTTTACTAAACTGAAGATCCTGTGGATAATTGACGTGGTTCTTATGCTTCCTTTAAAGTAATTCATTATTAGAATACATACATGCAACGAATTTAGTTGTTGCCAAACAATTAGCTGTACATAGATAAGTAGTTTTGTATTTACGTAGCATGAAATTGAATAAAAAAAATTGTAAAGTGTCGAACGTTATTGTAAATATATATAGATACACACGTGCATATACAACTAAGGTAATAATTAATAATAATTAGGAAATGATGTAAGAATTCTACATATATACTTAAATTATAAATATGTATATGAAAATTTATTTTGAATACACTTTAAAACTCTTAATTTCGAACATTCATAACATCAAATAATTGTACTGTTCTACTTTGATAGCAAGATTTGAAAGAAATAAAATTCGCAAGAACTTGTATAAATATTTTAATAAGTATATTTTATTAATGTTGTATGAATATATTTTAACTGAAGAAAAGGCGATATTCTTCTTTTTGACTGACACCGGAGGATGGAGTCATATGTAGAAGTTCACGTAAGTGATGAAAGTTTCTGACTGTCATTCACTTGGATAGAACGTACCTATGAGCGCTGCCCCCGTCACGATGTCAAAATCGTGCTTGGCGATTTCAACGCTAGGGTGGGTAAAGAAGGTGTCTTTGGCACAATAGTCGGAAAATTCAGCCTCCACGACGAAACATCACCAAACGGTCTGAGGCTGATCGACTTCGCCGGGACCGAAATATGGTCGTCTGTAGCACTAGATTCCAGCATAAGAAAATCCATCAAGTTACTTGGCTGTCCCCGGATCGAATCACTCGCAACCAGATCGATCATGTTGTGATAGATGGACGACATATCTCCAGTGTTTTCGATGTGCGTACGCTTCGTGGTCCCAACATCGGACCACTCGGACCACTATCTTGTAGCAGCTAAGATACGCACCCGACTCTGTGTAGAAAAGCCCACACGTCAACAAACACAAGGAAGGTTCGACATCGAGAAGCTGCAAGAAGAAGAAGAAGACACCGCTTTCGAGGCTATAGCTTTTGACAGTTTGGCGCCAATTGGTAATACCAAGTGAAGCCAGGTCCTTCTCCACTTGGTCCTTCCAACGGAGTGAAGGTCTTCCCCTTCCTCTGCTTCCACCAGCGGGTACTGCATGGAACACTTTCAGAACTTGAACACTTTCGTCCATTCGAACAACATGATCTAGCCAGCGTAGCCGCTGTCTTTTTATTCACTGAACTATGTTTATATCGTCGAATAAAACAAACATCTTATCATTCCATCGTCTACGGTATTCGCCGTTGCCAATGTTTAATGATGTGCATAGATTTGGGACCCACCACAAAAAAAAACATCCCCATGGAAAAAGAAGCAACAGCCTCGGATGAGAGCCCCAATTTTTATGAAGATTATCATATTAATATAATATATATATTTAAATTATTTATTAAAACATGATAAAAAACGGAACGGATGTACATAAAGTGAGAGCAAAGATATATTAACCCTCTCATGCCCGAATTAAAATGGACGGAGCTAACAATTAGTCTTAACTCAAATATGAAGTGGTAAAAATTTCAATGTCCTTTGTATCCTGATTCATTAGTTACAGGATGTTACTTATAGCAACAATTAGAGTATTAAAAATAAACTAAACAATTTTCTTATGACAATTTTTTTTAATATCTCTCTTATTCATATTTATTTATACAGTTCACTTTGTTTTAAAATAAAACAATTATTTTTATGTTTTTTAAAGGGTTAATCAAGCGAAAATGATGTCTGATGAATAACATGTCATTGGCAATCGCTTCCTTTAAGAGTCTTATAAAAAAAGTTGTGTTACTTTGTCCAAATTTATATTTTTTCAGATTTTGGATCCTGTACGCCAACTGGAGGCATCAAATTATAATAATAACAAGTAGAGAAGGGCTAAGTTCGGTTGTGACCGAACATTTTATACTCGCAATTTATTTATATAATATTATATAATACACAATATTAGGTTAGAAGCACCGATGTCCTCATGTTCAATATATGAGGCCTTGAAAACCTATGGTCCGATTTCGGCGATTTTTAGAAAGGACCTGCCACACTATTAATGCAGTATTTATTATTTCCAAATTTTATTTCCATAGCTTTATTTATGGCTTAGTTATGGCACTTTATGTGTTTTCGGTTTTCGCCATTTTGTGGGCGTGGCAGGTTTGCCCATTTTCGAAAGCAATCTTTCTAGAAACAAGTGTGCCATGTTCCATCAAGATATCTTAATTTTTACTCAAGTTATATCCTGCACAGACGGACTGACGGACGGACGGACAAACAGACATCCGGATTTGAATTCCACTCGTTTTGTTTTGGGTGTTACAAACAACCTTTATGTGAACAAAACTATAATACTCTCATAGAGAGAAAAAAAATAGCTATTCTCAAAAGAATGTTTTAAATACAGTGGCCGACAAGAATCTTCACACACACCCTGTTGTCGATTTTACAAAATTGTATTTATGTTTTTACATTGAAATACATTTATGTCGATTAAATTAGACGTAAGGCATAGCCGCAGTTTGAAACAAAGGGATAAAAAAGATATTTTTGCACAGATTTAAGTATTTCTCCACCTAAGAAAATGGTGCAACACTTCCGCACGATTAAGAGTACATTTTAGCACCATACCCTACAAAACAACTTATTTTATTGCAAAATTTGTACTTAATAGATATCACTTGTTTTTAGTATTTAGTTGGGACACCGTTGACATCTATTACCATTTAAAGCCACTGTTACTACTAAATTTATCAAATCTATAGATGTAATGATATTCAAAGTGTCTATTATACGGTTTTTGAGCATATTATTTATTTTCTAATTTTTCGCTCCAAAAATTCCCAGATATCTTTAACTTTACGTAAACCTGTGCTATGTGGTGTTGTATCTTATTGTGTTGAAGCATAATAAAGCACCCAATCCTCTTCAATTAGAGTTATTTGCTTTTGATCGTAAAGTTGTTGGAAGATTCAGTCGAAACCAAGGTAAAATATCCATTAAAGGTTTCCAATTAGTCATCCCACTCCAGAAGCCGCAACAGATCACTAAGCCATTACGCAACCGACACCATACTTCAAAATTCTTCAATACTTCCAATCAAGCACAATATTAAATTTTAATCTTCCATCGTTATCAAAAACGTTCGAACTTTGACTTATCTGTAAATATGTATAACCTTTTTTCAAAAACCATTCCCCTTTTCTCTAAATTCATTGCCAATTCCAAACGATATTTGAGGGAAATAAAATGTTAAAGAAAAATACGATTTTGAATTTGGTATAAATGATTCATATTTTTTTTATCATCTCTATAATTTAGCTATATTTCTTATAAGCTTGTCCAAGCAATTCTAGTGCCGTTATTAATACAAAAGTTCCAGCGATTACATAGTTCAGTTTATACAATGCCTCTTGACAGTAAATAATGCAAGCTGCAGCGCCCATATAAATAAGTAACGATGCGATTTTGTAGCCAATTCGGAAAGAAAAGCTGAAAATAATAATATTAAATAGTTATTATTATTTATATAATTTCTTTTTTTTTTCATTTCATTTGCTGATATAAAACTCAAACATGTTTTAACATTTTTAATCCATACTATTATTATAAAGAGGAAATATTTATATGTATGTTTGTAATGAATAAACTCAAACACTACTGTACCGATTTCAAAAATTTCCTTTCACCATTTAAAAGTTACATTCACCCCGAGAAACATAGGCTATATTTATTGCTAGAATCTCAACTTTCTGGAAATAGTTCCCAGGTAAGGGTATCAAAAAGACTCCGTGATGGAGAATCTTAATCTGAAATTGAAAATCGTCTTGTAAGTCATTCTCTTCGCATCGCAATCGCGTGCCAGAGAGTCGAGTAACAAGGGCTCGCAGCTGTTTGCTTAATAAATTTTCAAAACCTCCCAAGTACGAGCTTGGGGGTCAATTATGGAGCGGCTTGAAGAACCCCTTCATAATCTGAGAGAAAGACAACGGACATCAAAGACTAGAGGTTGTAATCAGCTCATTACAAATAAAATATAATTTCATGTTCGAATTTTCCTCATTTTACTTTTTTTATATGAACCCACGCAAGAAACGGGAAAGTACATACACTTTTATGGTAAAGTGTGTATAAGTGTGTAAAAACTTATAACTTTGGAAATGTTTGTTAAAACCCGTGCGATGCCGGAGCGGTCTGCTAGTATGTTTTTAAATTTCCAATTATTTTAACTGGTTCAACAATATTTTTAGAATGAAATAAATGTATTTATTTGCTTACATTTTCTTCGGCGCTTTCAAATGCCATAAAACACTTAAGGAAGATATGACGACTGCAGTTGGAAGTAGAGATGGGTCCGATCCACGACTTATAATGCTATAAAAATTCAAATTAATAAAACATGTTAGAATATTGAATTTAAGACAAGAAAGGAAGGGTTAAGTTCTGGCATAACCGAACATTTTATACTCTCGCAATTTATTGATGCCATTTTTTAAATATAACACAATTTGGCCCATATATTCGGCATAAAGTCCAATAGAATAACTAAAATCATCATATATAGTATATGAAGGCTCATGCAAATCTTGGACCGATTTCATTCATTTTCGCTATCAAGCAAAATATTATATAAGATTATGTATTCACTTAATTTTACTAAGACTATAAAATCCACCAGAAGTTTGAAAGTCACTATTTAGTTTATATGGGGAACAAATACATCTATTAAAAATAAAACACCTCCTCTGAATATCTTTAGAATAAATGAATTTTGAAAGTATACCATTTGGTTGCCAAGAAAATGTTACGAACTGAATTTCGTTGAATATGGTGGGGCAGTTCCTGAGGTATAATTTGTGACCAATCACAGTGCAGCCTTTGTACCATGTTTACCATAAAATTTGCGGTTTATAGTATGTTTCTTTTAGCAGTATTCAACATAAATTATGGATTGGAGGTGGGTGTGGTTATAATCCGATTTTTTTTTTCATTCTATGTAATGGAGTACCTCAGAGAAAGGTCGAGGATACGGTTTTTTCAAAATAATGAGCCTAATCATTGAATCAAATTTTCGATCAAAAATGTTCATGCAAACATTGATTCCGTCGATAAATTGCTTTACCACAAAGTGAGAACGTAAACTGTTTTATCGACCTTTATCGCCAAATTTGATAGTGTCTGTGCTTTTTGCTTTATTCAAAAAAAAAAATTAAAACTGACCTTTAACTATTGTGAAATTTCTTCCATATAATTCGCCTGAGTCTCTTTGAGAAAATTCTTTCGCTATTTCGAGAGGGCAACTTTATATCGTTTTAAACATCTTTAATTTATTTATGTTACTCTGTTTTTGTCTCTTGCCTCTAAAATACCTATTTAAAACATAATTTAGTCCGTCATCAGTAATTATTTACATATGGTTTATTTCTTTTACATTTCCGCAACTCATTCACCAACGGATAGATTTCGACCAAAATTTTCGATTTTGCGGATTCAATTATTTCGTAATTAGCGACATATATTAGCCGCGGAATGTATTTTTACGAATCGGTAAGTGAGTTCAATTTGATTGTAAATTATATTTTCGAATCTAACCAGTTTTGCAATCGAAACGGATTCAATGAGTAGGCCCAATGTTATTCAAATATGTCCTTCTCCAGTGTGATCCTCTATACCCAATTTTAGTTATTGGCATTTTATGGTTCGCCCATCCACTATACCAACCTTTTTATGGTGGCAAGGGACATGTGTACCAAGTTTCATTAAGATATCTACTCTAGTTATAGTTTGCTCAGGCCGACACACACGCATCCGGATTTAAAATCAACTTTTCAGCCTCATCTCTTTGGTATATATAACACTATATATTGTTTGTATATGAGAAACATCAACATACTACAGTGGAACTTCCATAACTCGAAGATCTCTATAACTCGAACTTTTTTATTGGCAATAGCGTTTAGAAATCAAATTTCATACAAATTTCCTTCCATAACTCAAACTTCCTTAACTCGAAGTTCTCCATAACTCGAACTCTTGAATTGGCAATAGAAGTCAAATTTCATACAAATCTCCTTCCATAAATCGAACTTTTCGACCAGGGCGTAATACAAAATTTTAAATTTTACAATCGAGGCACAATTTTAAAAGAGTCCCTCTATATCGTATGGATAAGAATAAAAAATATGATATTACTCTAATTAATTTCATAAATCATGTAACAAAAGCTTGGGATACAGACGTCGAGAGCCAAACAATAGCAAAGTGCAACAAAGAAAATGAAAGAATACATGTTTTAAAGTATTTAAATAAAACGTTATGCGAAGTAAATAATTAAAACTGTGGATAAATCAATATTTTATAGTTTTTTGAAAAATTTATGTTTAAATGAAAATTTAAGTTTGTCGAAGTTTGTTGTGGATTATGGCGATTCGAATTAGAGAAGTTCCAATGTATTTAAATCCCTCAATTCTATTGATTCTCAACTTTACTAAATTTTGAAAGCTTAATTTGTGTACATTAAAAAAAAAAATATGTTGTGAAATCACCAAACTAAATGAGAATCTTAATTGTTTGGTATATCACCTGCGATCCTTCACCCAAGCGACGAAAGTCATGCTGTTCAAACCAGCCATAATAGTAATCAAGATAAAAAGAGATATGTGAAATGAGAAATTATCCATTCCATCACAACGAATTAAACTCATAAGATTAGTTATATCGCTTGACGTATCTGTGGTCGTATTTGATCTATTACGTTTCTCATAAATGCTCCACACTTTGGCATGTAACGACACTGCTGTTTTAAATAACCAATTTTCCAAGTAGTCGCTATAAGCGTTTGATATCTAAAATAAAAAAAATTATACAAACCACAGATTTTTTGTATTAAAGAATACAATTAATGAAATGTATGTGGCATTGTAATGAATAATATCAGTCATACCAACAACAAATATAAGACACAAGTTACAGTAAGTGCCACTGCTCCACATGTCTTTATTGCCAGAGAAATCATGAATGCAGCGAATAAAATTGGGAATGTGTCAGCTATGGGTAGTAGTACCGATTTGAGTAAGAACCTGCAAAAAATTTGCTTAAGAAAAACTCTAAAGATATTAACTCATCATATCATACCAATTTATTAATTTTGAAAGTCCATACGCGTTCAGTATTACAATAGTCCAAACAGAAAATACAAGTAGTATCGACAACACTATGGCAGTGCTGTGAATAATTACAGCCGGATAAATTGAAAGTCCGCGTCCACTTTCGTTACCATCACGTTGTGTTAAAAATTTGCTCAATACACGACAACCTGAAAAAATAGATCAGTAAAATCAATACGTTTCGGAATATATATGGGCAAAGTCAATATTGAAATGTGTTGTCGAGGCAAGTATTAAATGCAAATTATTTAATCAAATAAACAGAAACAGTTCAGCATTATATTGCAACTCACCTGTTATAAGATATAACGAAGCGTATTGAAAATACCCATAATATGGTCGAACACCTTTTGTACTCGATTCTTCATGAAGTTGGCTTATTTGATTCTTCAGTATTATTAATATAACAGCTGTCAAATGAGACGGCAGCCAGTGTAAAAACTGCTGAGCTACTCTCGACATTGTGGTCACAATCGAAAATTTGTAACTGCAATATTAAGAAAAATATAAAAAATACAAAAATTAATTGGTTATAAAAGTAGAGTAAGAGTGTCATAATGATGAATACGGGGTTTCTAATACTGAGACCTCAGGAGTAAATAACCTGTAACAGCCACTGACATAATACGTAAAAATATAAGCTTTATTCAAGAATGATAGAAGAAAATATTACGACATTAGTGACGTAATCAGGACCCATAATAAAGAATAATTGTCAAATCGAAAACGTAAATGTAAAACATACTGACCCAAATTGAACAATGTGCAGATAAAATATTACAATTAACGTAATTCTTGAAATCGTCATTTATAAAATGATCCAATATAATAGCTCATATTTATAATTAAAATTGTTTGTTTTGTTACAAAAAGTTCGCCATTTTTGCTAACTTTTTTTTTTAGTTGGAAAAGTGCAAAAAAACTGTATATAAGATTTTTTTGTACTATTGTTATTAAATTCCGTCATTGTGCACTTCTTTTTCAAGTTAATATATTTATCACTTAGAATTTGAAACTATCGCTCACTTCCACATTTTGGCTTTGTTTTATTGATTTGTACTACCGTGCGATTGGGTCTTTATGACGTCACATCACATGAAATAAAAACCCAAAAAAGCTAACTATGTATAAACGAATGTAAACGGAAGTAAACGGATTTACAGCAGTCTCTGAAAAAAATACACATTATTATTTCTTAGAAGATTAATATTTTGATAATTTATCTAATATATTTTAAAATATTGTACAATGTTGTTGTTATTGTAACAGGACCCGTTCAAAGGGAAAGTGATATTAGAAGAGTTTGGTTAATTGGGCATGCAAAGAGGTGATTAGTATCATGCGAAACTGCTTACATGCAGGACATACATATGTTGAATATGTCGAGGTATAATATGGATAAGCGCTTCCCAATAACTTCACCGTATTATTATTATTTGGTAGTTGATGTTAGACTGGAATGATTAATATTAATATAATCTGATACAGTATACAGAATGCTGTTGCGCAAGGCTCACTCTAGTTTCTCGAATTTCACTCAGTATTAGCGATGAATAGGGATGTGACTCCAAGGTCCCCGTTCTCTAGTAGGGAGTCGAAGAAAGTTAAAATAGCTTATCTGTGAATAGCGTTCAGTGCTTGTGTGGAGTTAGTCGCGTCTGAATTCTCGTCGGTATTGTGGTTTAGGTCTTCGACGTATTTCAGGAATGTACTCTTATGGCTATGAGAGGTGGGTCTATTTCAAGCCGGTGACTGGAGGCGTGTTCCTGTGAAAAAATCCCCAACATTGGAGTGCAACATTTTTAGTCGTTTCCTAAGTACGGCCAGCTATCTACTATAGAACCTAACGCTACTAGGATTGTCCTCAAACATGTTGTGACTCCTGATATAATTTGGTGCTCTACTAGGCTCAGATGTTGCATGAAAGTCGGGATTAACAGTGTCTTAATTATTGTCTTTGATTATTAGAGAAAGGAGATTTATCGGATGATAAGGTTTCCCTGGTTTCAGCCACCCGGTTAGGGGTGACACCCGAGCCCGACTATAACAATCAGTTCTACCTATAAAAAATAGTAAATCTGTTGCAGAGATTCAATATTGAACACGAAACACGAGTAAAGTCCATTGAAAGACGTATCTTCATTGTTTGAGGTTGTGCAGTCAAAGACCTTGCTTTTGGGAAACACTGAACAGTTAAAATTTGCTATATCAAAATTTACTAACCTTTTCGATGAAGTATCAGAAACAGAACTACTTTTAGAAATACCAAGATTGAGAAGACATTTAAAGGCGGCTAATATTACTGTCTCTAATTGGGTGACGCTGGACTTTTTGAAATTCATTGTGGAATGGGATTTTACAGCATCTCTTCCGAATCTAACGGTCGCACTAAAGTTATTTATGATGTGCATCAGTCGCTTCATATGAGAGAAGTTTCAGCAAATTAAAATTAATTAAAAATTACTTGCGGTCTACAATGACTGAAACCAGATTAAATAATCTTGGTATTTTAACGATAGAACATGAAGCAACACAAAATATAAATTTTGAAGACGTGATTTCGGAGTTTGCAAGGAAGCTTTGACCTTTGGAGAAGGAAGAAATTTTAATTTTTTCACATAATATACTAATATTTGTAATACTCGTGTTTTAATAAAATGTAAATGATTATTACTTTTTTATTTTAAAAGTTCTTATTGAGTTTTGGGGTGACACCTTCAAAATCAGCCCCGGGTGTCTCCTATGCTAGCTACGCCACTGCAACCCTCGCAATAAGCGTTAAACAAAAGAAAGGGACAACAAAATTAAAAAAAAAAATGACTTACTATTTTGTTTATTATAGATTATTCAATTTAGAAAAGCTAAAGATAATATTTATGTCATAATGATGAATACGGGGTTTCTAATACTGAGACCTCAGGAGTAAATAACCTGTAACAGCCACTGACATAATACTGAGTTTCCTTTTAACTAGTAGTATTAATTTTACCGCGTTGCTGATACTGGTTTCAGACAGGAGTTCCTTTGATGCACCCATTTAAGACATATTTTAAGTATATGTCCGTTCAAGAGCAACTTACTAACCCGATTCTGTCAGAGTTATCCAAGTTTCCAGTCTACTGTAAAAATATATAATGGCAGTATTAATAGATATAATGCATACCTGATTTGATATCGACAAAGTGGATCCAAATAAATTTCTAAAGAAATAGGGTTCATTGATGAATTGTAGCCAATCGGACTAGAAACGGGAACATTCACATAAAATACTTCTGCTGATGGATCTCTGTATAAAGTAACATTTTGGTTAGAATAAATATTATTGTATTTATCTAATATAGTTTAAAGGTACCGAATAATTTGATATTTAGTAAATCCTGGTGCCCATGGTATGCACATTTTAATGATAATTGAATTCAGATCCCCCATACAAGATAACGGTACAATTCTCAATTCAATAGTTGGAAAAGTTTCTTCGACACCTAAACAATTTCAATGTGAAATTAAATGCTTAGGTATTGTATAACTTTTTTAATTGATAACATATAATTAAATTTCTACTTGTGAAACAAAATAATATGTTTGAAATCTTTTAAATTCGATATGTTATAATATTTTAGGCATTTTAACGGACGTGTGAACTACAAATGAAATCTTGTGTCAGAAAATCATGGCAACACATATGTACATAATTGTAATAACTCAATCAATGAGATAATTTAAAAAGGATATAGGACACAAAAATAATTTTAGTTATAAAGAAATCGACAAGAAGTAGTAAACACAATACCCACCTAGAATTGAGAGTTTATAGTAAAGTGTCCCCTGCTTAGTTTCATTTACTAAAATTATTTTTTGAAACGTAGACCATCGAGGTAATTTGAAAACAATGTTTCTCTCTGCTGGATTATGAATATCAATATTATACAACTTCTGTAATATGTTTAAAAAAAAAAAAGTTTTACTATGTAATTATTTAATAATAGAAAGAGTTTTTACCGGTTTTCGAGAAGCACGAGCGAATAAACCTACATGAGTCCAGTTTACGTACGTGTTCTTCAAATTGTTGATATCCAGAATTGCCACTGAACGCATTTTGTTTTTCATCGATGGCAATAATTGAAAATGATGAGAGAGTGAAACTTTGTTTTGGCTAAAAATTGTAGATCATTAACATAAAATGTAATTTTATATTATATCATACATGCTTACCAGAATAAGTTTTCATTTACATTAGGCTTTACAGTGCATCCAAAAAGAAAGTCACCAAACTCCAACTGGGTAACATCTATGTATAATTTCTAAAAATAACATGTTAAATATATATTAAAAATGCACACGTGTCCATATCACTGCCTATGTAGCCTACTACCTACTAAATTCTTACCGTGTGCTTTTTATGTTTTCGCAGCGGAATTAATTGTATAAAATTACTTCTGGATCCTTCTTTGAATGCTTTCGAAAATACTTTTAGAGTGTCTTCCCGCCATACACTGTTATGTTTACCTTCCTGTTCAATGTCTATTTCTTTTAACTGCATTTCATTTGATTTCTATAAGAGCACATATTTATATTATTAATGTTTATAACAAAACTTTAATACCAACCACGAAGTGATTAAGTGCAGTCTGTTCCCGACGCCTTCTATCCTTTATAAAGTATACAAAATTTTGCTTGTCACTGGCAGAGATGTCAAACATATATCTATTAATAACCTGCACCAGCTGAAGGCACCATACTACGGACAAATGATCACAGCTCAACCACACTTTCGGTATCGACATAGTCTTTAAAATACAGATATCATATTAACAAAAAGAGAAATAGTTTATTGGCACTACTAACCATTGCATGTATGTCGCTAAATTTTGACATCGTAAAGGCAGGTGGAACGAGTAAGTCACGATTACCACCACCAATAGTGATTAATAACACATTTTTCAAATAATGACCAACGTGATTGGTGTGATTGCTCAGTAGAAGGCGATTACATGTAGCACAACAAAAATTTGAATTTTTATTCAATTTCAAAGAGGAGCGGCAAACAGATACATTTTTGTTTATGCTTTTATAAAATGTATCTATTTTTTCATCAAGAATTAAAATTGGTTTATTTATAGGAGAAGATATAGATATTATTGTATTGATGTATTCTGCAAATTCCGGATCTCTTAAAACTGCTTGTGATATTACAGCGCCCATAGAATGACCTATTAAAACTATTTTTCCGACATGTTCAGTATTTTTGTAAAGTTTCAAAACAATCTTCATGCATGTCTTTAAAAATAATGTTTGTCGCTCCAAATAATCGCCATAAAGCGCCGAAAGCTCTTCTTTGTAGTCGACTAAAAGTAAATGACAAGATTTATTACCGAGCTAAAGTCCTCGTCTTTACTCAATTATTCATTATGCTTTCAGAGTTATAGGAGATATTCGATGTTAATCATTTTATTTATTTAGTGAGAATTTAGTAAATAATATGAAAAAAACACCAAGTCAGATGTCCCCTTTTAAAACTCGAAAGCATTAGAATGCGGCATGTGTGATAAATATTTACTTGTATAATAATCCAGATGAATTCCAGTTGCACTGTCCCTGGCTTTTGTTAATGCTACCGATGCCATTGAACGTACCTAAAAAGGTTAACAAATTACTAAAACTTTTTAACTCTATACTACTGAAGCAACTATGCTCCAAATAACTCCCGATTATATTTACTTGCTTATATGACCCTCCATTTCCTGGTACAAAAATAACGGGCGCTCCTTTAAATTCAGTTGTGTGTACATCAATTGGCATACGTCCCTCATTGTAGTAATACAATCCGTAATGAGGAAATTTGGCATTCGCATCAAAATTTATTCTCTGAAAATGTTAAACTTGTATACATACTTATTTATAATACAATACATACATGAATATACATATGGATATAAACAATATTTTTACTTTATTGTCGATCCCCATGCGAAAGCATAAAGTGTGAATAGCGCAAACATCATGAACCGATAAGACCTACTACCCCCATCGATTTAAAACATTTTTCGCTAGTTTAACATTAAAATGATTCCACAAGATTTGTGAGAACTACCAAGGAAACGAAGAATCATGGATATTTTCAATATAAATATACTAACGTTGCTCACACATGATTGTGGAAATGTTTCTCCATCTCATTTAGTAAAAACCGCTCCGATTTCTCGTAAACGAAAATAACTTATGAAACTGCAATGTTATCAAAAGGCCACAATGCCACTACAATATTGATATCTTTTGTTCTTGGAAGTTCCAATGTATTCGATTGGCCGAGAAGCCTTTTTTTGGCCATTGCTTATAATTACATACAATGTATTGTTTTAAATTTCCGTTTAAAATTTATCAGCTGATTAATAATCTACCAAATTAACACAGTTTTAGGTTGGCAAAGCGAACCCTTCAAGTAAAGAGTTGAAATTCGTAATGCCAAATTTTAGTTTGGTTGACTTCAAAAATTGCTTTAAATTCAATACTGCCGAGTCGAGTTGTAAACCAACATAACGACACTAGTTTGCACAATACAAATAGTATACACTATAATAGTTAGTTCTAAACCTAGTACAGAGTAATCTCAATTTATGCAAAACATATTTTATATTAGGCTGGAAAAGAGTGTAATATTATTATTTCATACCGAGAACTGGGGTGGTGCAAACATATACGTCATTTGACAAGCATTGGACTCGATTTCTACATTGTAATTATATATACCGTACAGAAAGCCAAACGCAGCAATCGCTATAATAACCACCAAAAAATGTTTTAACATATCTTATCAACAAACTTCACTTTAGCATTATTATTTATTAGTTGATGTTAGATTGGAACGATAAATATCAATTCTAGTCACCATCGATGACATATTATCGATCCGTTTTCACCATTTTAAGCTGCTCATAAACTTTACGCCAGTCTCATATCGTAAAAATATAAGCTTTATTCAAGAATGATAGAAGAAAATATTACGACATTAGTGACGTAATCAGGACCCATAATAAAGAATAATTGTCAAATCGAAAACGTAAATGTAAAACATACTGACCCAAATTGAACAATGTGCAGATAAAATATTACAATTAACGTAATTCTTGAAATCGTCATTTATAAAATGATCCAATATAATAGCTCATATTTATAATTAAAATTGTTTGTTTTGTTACAAAAAGTTCGCCATTTTTGCTAACTTTTTTTTTTAGTTGGAAAAGTGCAAAAAAACTGTATATAAGATTTTTTTGTACTATTGTTATTAAATTCCGTCATTGTGCACTTCTTTTTCAAGTTAATATATTTATCACTTAGAATTTGAAACTATCGCTCACTTCCACATTTTGGCTTTGTTTTATTGATTTGTACTACCGTGCGATTGGGTCTTTATGACGTCACATCACATGAAATAAAAACCCAAAAAAGCTAACTATGTATAAACGAATGTAAACGGAAGTAAACGGATTTACAGCAGTCTCTGAAAAAAATACACATTATTATTTCTTAGAAGATTAATATTTTGATAATTTATCTAATATATTTTAAAATATTGTACAATGTTGTTGTTATTGTAACAGGACCCGTTCAAAGGGAAAGTGATATTAGAAGAGTTTGGTTAATTGGGCATGCAAAGAGGTGATTAGTATCATGCGAAACTGCTTACATGCAGGACATACATATGTTGAATATGTCGAGGTATAATATGGATAAGCGCTTCCCAATAACTTCACCGTATTATTATTATTTGGTAGTTGATGTTAGACTGGAATGATTAATATTAATATAATCTGATACAGTATACAGAATGCTGTTGCGCAAGGCTCACTCTAGTTTCTCGAATTTCACTCAGTATTAGCGATGAATAGGGATGTGACTCCAAGGTCCCCGTTCTCTAGTAGGGAGTCGAAGAAAGTTAAAATAGCTTATCTGTGAATAGCGTTCAGTGCTTGTGTGGAGTTAGTCGCGTCTGAATTCTCGTCGGTATTGTGGTTTAGGTCTTCGACGTATTTCAGGAATGTACTCTTATGGCTATGAGAGGTGGGTCTATTTCAAGCCGGTGACTGGAGGCGTGTTCCTGTGAAAAAATCCCCAACATTGGAGTGCAACATTTTTAGTCGTTTCCTAAGTACGGCCAGCTATCTACTATAGAACCTAACGCTACTAGGATTGTCCTCAAACATGTTGTGACTCCTGATATAATTTGGTGCTCTACTAGGCTCAGATGTTGCATGAAAGTCGGGATTAACAGTGTCTTAATTATTGTCTTTGATTATTAGAGAAAGGAGATTTATCGGATGATAAGGTTTCCCTGGTTTCAGCCACCCGGTTAGGGGTGACACCCGAGCCCGACTATAACAATCAGTTCTACCTATAAAAAATAGTAAATCTGTTGCAGAGATTCAATATTGAACACGAAACACGAGTAAAGTCCATTGAAAGACGTATCTTCATTGTTTGAGGTTGTGCAGTCAAAGACCTTGCTTTTGGGAAACACTGAACAGTTAAAATTTGCTATATCAAAATTTACTAACCTTTTCGATGAAGTATCAGAAACAGAACTACTTTTAGAAATACCAAGATTGAGAAGACATTTAAAGGCGGCTAATATTACTGTCTCTAATTGGGTGACGCTGGACTTTTTGAAATTCATTGTGGAATGGGATTTTACAGCATCTCTTCCGAATCTAACGGTCGCACTAAAGTTATTTATGATGTGCATCAGTCGCTTCATATGAGAGAAGTTTCAGCAAATTAAAATTAATTAAAAATTACTTGCGGTCTACAATGACTGAAACCAGATTAAATAATCTTGGTATTTTAACGATAGAACATGAAGCAACACAAAATATAAATTTTGAAGACGTGATTTCGGAGTTTGCAAGGAAGCTTTGACCTTTGGAGAAGGAAGAAATTTTAATTTTTTCACATAATATACTAATATTTGTAATACTCGTGTTTTAATAAAATGTAAATGATTATTACTTTTTTATTTTAAAAGTTCTTATTGAGTTTTGGGGTGACACCTTCAAAATCAGCCCCGGGTGTCTCCTATGCTAGCTACGCCACTGCAACCCTCGCAATAAGCGTTAAACAAAAGAAAGGGACAACAAAATTAAAAAAAAAAATGACTTACTATTTTGTTTATTATAGATTATTCAATTTAGAAAAGCTAAAGATAATATTTCATCGAATTAACGCTGTTATTTTGTTGTTGCGATTGCAAAGCTTTTCAATCCATTTGTTTATTTACGGAAATAATTTTACATCGAAAATGTCCATGCTTTACCACAAAGTGAGAAAACTGTTTTATCGACCTTTATCGAAAAATTTGACATATTAAATTGTTAGTGCTTTTTGTTTAAAACTGTTCTTGTAATTTTTTTGGTTACATATCAGTTTAAAAAAAGAATAATAACCCATAATATATACACGTGATGCCTTTACACATTTTCATTCATATAGTTTTGCCCTGAATTGGAAAGCATTTAAATTTAATTATTGTGAAATTTCTTCCCATAAAGTATTTACTTCGCCTGAGCTTTTAAAAACCTTAAATTTATTTTTGTTAGTGTGTTTTTGTATCTTGTCTCTAAAATATCCATTTAAAATATATCATTAGTAATTTTGATGATGACCCATTGAATCCGTTGATAACCTGTTTTACCACAGTGTGAAACAGTAAAACTGCTTTGTCTACAAATTATACAAGTTATACAAATTAAATTGGCTGAGTTTTTACCCGTTATAGAGATCTCATCCGGAACATTTTTTGTTGCTGATGAGCATCAACAAATTTTAATTCCGTTTAAACATCGATTGAGTTAACTTAAAGTTATTTGCCGAAGGCCAGACGATTGGATTTTTAATACAGTTGGAATGATGTTTATGAAATGTTCTTCCATCGAAACAGATTTAATGATTAGACCCAATACATTGTTTCTTCACTACCAACATTCAATAGTCAGTAATTTTTCTGCTGAAATAAAGTAGCAGAAGAGAAGGGTTAAGAGCGTAAAAAGCAGAGAGTGTAAGTTAGTTCCTTAGTTATTTTCAGTACTTTGTATAAGTTTAAAATATCTTGGTCAGCTACTTATCTATACTAATATTATAAAGAGGAAAGGTTTATTTTTTTATTTGTTTGTCTCGAATAGGCTCCGAAACTACTGAACCGATTTTAAAAATTGTTTCACCGTTGGAAAGCTATACTATCCCTGAGTGACATGGGATATATTAATACCAAAAAACTTTCTTTAATCGTGAATGCTTCGAAAACGATTGAAGATATAACAAAGTGATGTACTACAATTTTGTAGAACTTATCATTATCTACAAAAAATATCTCGATATCATATCTCTAACTATTATAGTTGTGTCACAATAAGCGATTTTCTATAAAAAAAAATTTATTATAATATCACTACTTGAAAAGGCTCTTTATTCCCTTAACGAAATAAATGATTTATTATTTAAGATCGCTTCATAACGCTTTATATAACTTTTTGAATTATTAGATTCTGACATTCCATTCAAAAGAATTATGGGATAACGGGCCAAAAAAAAAAGCGTTTTTGAAGATTTTTTTTGAGAAAACTACTGAATATTTTTGAATAGTTTTATTATCATATTATTCAGTGACATTTCAAATATGTTTTACAAAAAATCAGTTTTACAAAATGTCGAAAATCAACGAAGTTGCAGCCACTTGAAGTAGGCACTCAACGGAATTCCGCACATTGCGGTGTCCCGAATATAAGATCGTAGAATCATCTGAAACACATGGGATAAAAAAAAATTAGTTCTTTAGAAGTATATCTCCCAGCCAACGGTGCCCTTTTAAAAAAAAAAATTTTTCATTTTTTCAACGGTCGGTGAAGGTAAAAAGTACGTTTTTAGCCCTAAAAATGCGCCATTTTGTGGCTGTAAAATAGAATAGAAGCAAAAAATAAATAAAATGAGACCGTTGGCTGGAAGTCAATTCTATGTTGCACAAGTGTGCAAAATTTCAATACGATCGGTGCATAACTTTTTGAGTTATCGTGGACACCGACTTCAGAAAAGGCGTTTCGAGAAAAACGCGTTCAAAGTTTTGGGATTCGTCAAATCTTTTCACATATTCGTGAGCACTTGGGCCGGTGGTGACTTCCATCTTTCTCCGAATGAGCTGAAATTTTGAGACAACATTCTTCAATAGTTGTAAAGGGTGATTTTTTAAGAGCTTGATAACTTTTAAAAAAAAAAAAAACGCATAAAATTTGCAAAATCTCATCGGTTCTTTATTTGAAACGTTAGATTGGTTCATGACATTTACTTTTTGAAGATAATTTCATTTAAATGTTGACCGCGGCTGCGTCTTAGGTGGTCCATTCGGAAAGTCCAATTTTGGGCAACTTTTTCGAGCATTTCGGCCGGAATAGCCCGAATTTCTTCGGAAATGTTGTCTTCCAAAGCTGGAATAGTTGCTGGCTTATTTCTGTAGACTTTAGACTTGACGTAGCCCCACAAAAAATAGTCTAAAGGCGTTAAATCGCATGATCTTGGTGGCCAACTTACGGGTCCATTTCTTGAGATGAATTGTTCTCCGAAGTTTTCCCTCAAAATGGCCATAGAATCGCGAGCTGTGTGGCATGTAGCGCCATCTTGTTGAAACCACATGTCAACCAAGTTCAGTTCTTCCATTTTTGGCAACAAAAAGTTTGTTAGCATCGAACGATAGCGATCGCCATTCACCGTAACGTTGCGTCCAACAGCATCTTTGAAAAAATACGGTCCAATGATTCCACCAGCGTACAAACCACACCAAACAGTGCATTTTTCGGGATGCATGGGCAGTTCTTGAACGGCTTCTGGTTGCTCTTCACCCCAAATGCGGCAATTTTGCTTATTTACGTAGCCATTCAACCAGAAATGAGCCTCATCGCTGAACAAAATTTGTCGATAAACACATTTCGAACCGAACACTGATTTTGGTAATAAAATTCAATGATTTGCAAGCGTTGCTCGTTAGTAAGTCTATTCATGATGAAATGTCAAAGCATACTGAGCATCTTTCTCTTTGACACCATGTCTGAAATCCCACGTGATCTGTCAAATACTAATGCATGAAAATCCTAACCTCAAAAAAATCACCCGTTACATTCGATTTAACAAATAAAAAAAAATGATTTTTTAAAAAATTTTATCCCATACCATACAAGGTTAACGGGAATAGGGGCAACTTGGCACCTGTTAGTAGGCAAACAAACGACACATTCGGCCTTGAAATTACTCCTAAATTGCAAATGAACGAAACACCAGTTAAAACCGAAAAATAGCGCTATAACGAAGATTTTCCAAATATTCAAGAAGTCGCTGGAGGTATTGCACAGGACTTTAAAAGATCTTGATTGTCGATGAACGTTTTTGGTGGAGCCAGGATTCTGTTAGCGGGTGATTTACGCCAGACTCTTCCAATTATTCCTGGATCAACTGTTACTGACGGGCTAATCGCATGCCTAAAATCATTTAATTTGTGGCGACACATAAAGAATCGCCAATTAACAACTAACATATGAGTGTTTTTGCAACAATATCAAATTGCGATTGTAGAATCAGTTAGAAATGGTAGGGTCGCAGTTGACACCTCGATGGCATAGCATTTCCAACATATTTCCGTCACTTCATTGACTCGAAAGAGAAGTTTTCCTGACATGAAACCTCAATATGATAACCATAAATGACTGATTGAATGACCTTCATATATTGGTGGTAAAAAAAGATATCGATGATCTTAATGCGACAATTTAGAATTTCGGTCCAAGAGAGTTGACACAGCTACAAACCAGGATGACGTAGTCAATTATCCCAAACTATATAAAATTGCCTGTACTATCACCATTCACTTTGCAATTAAAAGTAGTGTGAGTAACATAAATCAACCTCCAGTAATCAATATCGTCGCCGAAGCCAAGATTGGACCAACTTAATTTAATGTATACCTTAGCCACAAAAACGTGTGGCCGGGTCTGCTAGTTTAATACATATTTGTATATATTTTTTTCTTTTCAAGAGCAGGATTATCTAATCAAAAACGGAATCAGGTATGTAATTCCGTTTTGTGGTTTACCATTTTTTTCGGTCTCTCTTTCAGAATATAGACAACTCAGCAGCTAGTATCAATATTAATAAATAAATGTGTTTCTCGATTAGAATTTGGCAAGTGAATTATTGGCAGGAACTTCTAAATGGAATTTATATCATGTTTCTCCTTTACAAAACTTCGACTCGGGATAGTTTGCAAGATCTTAATTCCGCCATTTTATTATCAGAAAACCAGCTTACCAATTGTTTTTTCCCAATTATGTTAATATGAATTTGATTTATTAATGTATGTATATACATACATATATTATATGTACCTATGTTGTCGCTTATTTATAATTAGAGTTACAGCTAAATTCTTCATTTGCAACTTTTAATGACAGCCATTTCATAAAATAGCTGCAAGATCAGAAGTTTTAAAACAGTTAATTTAAATTAGTTATGTACTATTAATTAAAAATAATTTCACTTTATATCTTCTTGTCTATCCTGCAAAACTCCTCTGCATTTTTGTAAAAATACTGGCGTTTTCTTCGCAATTTTACTTTCAATGATATGTCCATCACTGCCATCGAATTCAGTAAAAGGTAAATTTCTTTTTCCTTTACGTATAAAATAATTCAGTTCCTCAAGGTTCTAATGGGAAAAATAAGAAATGGTCAATAGAAGTATTGAAATTATTTTAAAACGTAACTGCAACGTACTTTCCCAGGACTTTTCGAAAATTCATATGTTAGAAAAGGCGAATGTGAATGCTCGGATTTTTCCATTCTCGATACTGTTATTAGATTATTTGATAATTTTCGCGGATATGACTGCTTCTCCGTCGGATGGGGAGACAAGGGCACATTCTGCTGCTGAAATGTTTAATATTTTAATACAGTCTATATAACGAAATTAATAACATACCGCTTGTTGTCTCCCACTAAAATTAAGTGCATACGGAGTTAAATTCTTAACATATATATTATTATAAAAATATATTATGTCCCGATATTTTGCATGCGATCCATCTGAAAATAAAAGATATTCATCACATTAATGCAGGGAAATTTTGTTGAAATAATAATAATATGAATTATTGAAAATTTAACAAAATCTTGCATACCCTGCAAAATTTGTACATTTTTATAAGATATTAAAAAAAAGATATAAGGGATAAGACATTCATATATTTGCTTCATTTCATGAAAATGTATTAAATTATTTTCTATGTACAAAATTAGAAGGTAGCTTAATATTATTTTAAATTATTTAAAAATGTCATTGAATTCTTCCACATATTTGATGATTGCAGCACAATGCACATAGGTCTTTTCCAAGACTCAAAGACTAATAGCGTTCTTCATATATAAATATGTTGATTGTAAGATGCAAAAAACAAATAGTATTCAATACTTCTTAAGCGACCACCCAAATATGATAAATTATAAAAATATATAAATTAGTTTAACTTACTCTTTTCGTCAGCCGTTTCAATTAGAACCTCCCTATAGGTGCGACTTTGCGCTTGAGGTTGTTTTCTATAAAACTTCATTATGTCCGTAAAAGACTTACATTTTATATCCTGCACCTAAAAATAAAAAAAAGCATAATTTTCACCAAAACATATGGTACATACTATTTGCATATACGAACCCTTATATATAAATAAATGCCACACATTAGCATTTGATCTAAATGACGATCTTGCATCAACTCTGTCCTTTGGGTTATTGAATATTCAAAAAGGGTCCATAATTTATTTAAATGTGGTTCCTCAGCCAACTTTAGTTCACGACACAACTCCTTCAATCTAATCCATGCCAGTTTATAGAACTGTAATTTTGAAATATAATAAAAAATATATGCATCGAATTATGAAAAATAGCCATTAGCAATAACTTACTTTTCTACAAAATATTGTCAATGACGCTGTGGGCTTAGCTCCTTCCAACGGTTTTTTTACAAGTGTTTCTCTTGCATTAGAGCTTTCTGAAATGTAATACTTTAATTACTGGAAAATAAAATTAAAATTGTAAATTTCACCTCGTGCACTATTAAAGAGATCTCTTCGTGTGGACTCATTGACAATTACAGAACTAAATGTTTCATAAGCTGAACAATTGGGGGACTGCTGTACTGAAATTGAAAGAAAAAAATTAACTTAGATTACTATTAATTCGTTGCTATATTCAATAAAAAAAAACTATATATGTACTATATATAAACAGTAGTTTTCCGAAATAACGAACACATTAATTGTCAGTCCTGTTCGTTACATCGAATTTTTCGTTAATTCGAGTACTCACGGCATGTTTTTCAATAAAAATGAGTTAAATATCCTTAAATTGTAGTTTAATAAATTGTTTTATTAATTATTTGTTAAAAAATGAAAAGCCATAACAAACCAAATCCAATAAATTCTTCCAAAATGGACCAATTCTGACACTTATACTTCTATTTGGCACTGATCAATATTTTTAAGTTTTTTTATAAAATTCAACATTTTTTCCATCTGCACATTTCTTTTGAATTTTTTCAAGTTTTATTTTTAATTCTGGTTCGATGTTATTTAATTTTTTTTCTCTTTCTTCATATGTCTTCTTCATGTTGTTTGTTAAACCAATTACTTACAAATCCCCGATGTTCGTTATTTAACGTAAATGTCAATGTAACAAATTTGCTTGTTCGTTATAAGCGGTTTTCGTTAAAACGAATATTCGTTATTTCGGAAAACTAATATATATATATATATATATTTATTATAAGGGATAATAGTAAAAATGGCGACTGACTACTCAGTGATATATTGTGGTACACGGTTACCTATAGCACTTGCACTAGTATCGTTACACAATTAGCATTTGTTTAGGATTCCGATTAATAGAATAATATAAATTAAACTTAATACACATTATTATAAGCCAATAACACATACGTTTTGATATCTTACTTTGAGGTTGATTTCGTTTTGCTAAATTATCAACATCTACATCAGACCATGTGGGCAACGCAGAAGTTCTAATGATGTCCCACAAGGGCGATTCACACTTCCAAGCTAATGATTCAAGGCAAGTCTCTTCAATGCAATTTAAATGTTTAATCAACGGCCGCGACAACAGTTCATCATGGCTCCTTACAACTATTTCTATAATCTTATGAAAATGGTAAGCAGATATATTGAAGCACGTTAAGACCCATGGAAATTTCTTTTGCGATTGATATGCATCAAGTACAATTTCCACACAGCAGACGATGAGCGTTGTTATAAAAGTTTCAGTGCTCAATAATATTTTGATATTTATATTAGGTTTTGTTCTGGTTTCTACTCGCAAAATTTTGTCCAATAAATAAAAAAATAACGATTCTGCCGTCTTAAATCGATTACCGACGTCCGCATTATTCAATGCTGAATTGAATTCATTTTGCATTTGAGTCAATTTTTCAGAAATTTTATTTAAAGTTTCCACACCAGCTTGACTGCAAAGAAAGGATATTATTATGAATATTACAGATATAATATTAAATTTTATTTTTGTAAATTTGTAATAGAGTTTATTGTATAAGAACAATTTGAGTATAAGAAAGAATCCGATATAAGCAAGTTTTTGCTGCCTGTTTAGGAGTGAGTGAAAAATATATGTATGTATATTTTTAATCTATGTATTGTATTAAATTCAACCAATTAAATTTGTCGCAAGTAGTTCATAAGTAATTTTTTTTACAACTCAAATAAGGGAAGCGGAGTTATTTTTAGTAATTAAATAATATATATACCTTATAAATTCTGTTGGTCCGGAAATTTTCGCTATATCTTTAAGCTTTTTTACATTGTTAGTTGCACTGGCTACTGGTTCTGGTACATCTTCTTTGTTCGGCAAACTATGTTTACGAGTGTAAGGCGTCTGTGGATTTGTCGCCTTGTTAAATAAAATATAATACAGTCAAATACGTCACTAATACAAATATCGGTTGACTTACGGTATGACCTTCCACTCCTGCATCTGTAAAATAGTTCAATTAGTTTTGTCTTATATAAGAAAATGTGTGTGTAACTGACCTGAACTGCTTAACTTCCTACAATTAGGATTGTTAAGCAAGATTCTTTCATCGAATTCCCCAACGCTGAGTACATACTGCTCATAAGCACTATTTAAAGATTTTACATTCCGTTCGAAGTTTTCATTGGAAATAATTCCTAAAAATGTTTCCTCGTTTCCATGTATTGTCTGCAATTACAAATTCGTTTAGTAAGAGCTCTCAATGCCTCGAAGGCAAATATTTCAAATTCGGAGAAAAAATGGAGAATCTATTTTTTACTTATGACTCAATCTCCCAGAAAAAAATTAGTTTAGTTCAATACTCACGTCGTGTGTTATAGTGTAATAAATAAATTTTATATGGATGTAACAAAATAGTTTACCTTTGTTTTGAAAAATTTGGTAAAAATCCTTTTACAGTGATTTTCTTTCATGTCTTTAGCATCATTGGACAAAGCTCCAGCTAAAGTGCATAGCGCTCCGATAATACAATGGTTGTGAAGCTGTTGGGGATCATATAACGATGTACCCCATTTCTCCGGAATGCCCACAAAATTCCTGTTAACGAGATCTACACGATTTTCTCCTAGCACATTTAAATATATTAGATCTATGCAACACAGCAACAAATGAAAGGATGTTACAATATCCATATTATAACTGGGGTCTTCATTCTTGGCACATAAATATAGACACCAACATAAGTCATACAACTTGGTGGATGAACATCTTGCAACAGACCTTAAAATAAATATAAAATACGTAATTTAAAAGATGATTTGACTAACACTTAGCACAAATGTTAACAATATTATTATAAACAAATGGAAGAACTATAAATATTTTTTATGTACATATGTATAATAAAAATTGTAAAATTTTTTTATAGCTCTGGCAGAGAGAAAACCAAAAAAACTCATGTAAACTGAATTGTTATTGGAAAAATTATAAATTTTTTTTAATATAAAGTTTTAATTAAACTTTTTTACTTTTAAATTTTGTAAAACAAATGTAGATAAAAAAAATACTTGATTGTCTAAACAACTCAAAAAATACGCCATATTTCTTCTAAATTAATAGTAAATTTCATTATTATATTTCAAATGGTTACATACACGTAATTTTTTTTTGTTGCTACATACCTGTATTTTGTATTCTTTTTATCGTTACGCGATGAAATGAATAACTTTTCGAAAATATCATTGTATCTACAGTAAAGATGAAATGTTATTCCCGGAGTTCGTTCCAATCTTTCAATTTGGCGTAGAAAACTGCATGGTAAATTTGCCATTTCATGCCAAACTTTTATTTTCAATATGAATTGCGATATACTACTAAACAAATCAATAATTAATGAAAACTTATTGAAATTTATACTTAAGTATTTTACCTTATATCACAACATCGAAGCATTTTGTTAAGGGAGATGCAATTACCCATAACTATTGCATTAGATTCACCCACTGTAGGGGTGTAAGATAATCTGCAGGCAGCATACAGTGCACAACAAAACCAGTGTAAAGGTTCACCCTATTTATAAAATAATAAATATGTGAAATAATAATTGTAGTCTAACAATTTCCATCGTTTATTTTGTACCTCCAATGTTGAACGCTGCAACACTTCCTCGAACATTTTCCACGACATATCCTCAGTCTCCCTATCCATATTGAGTTCTCTACACAAGTCCTCATATTGAGAACGCAAGTTAGCAGCCTTATTAACCGACATCTTTAGAGCTATTTACACACTTAGTATTATTTTCTTCTGATCCAACACTCCTCCAATAATATTATTTAAAATGCAAGCAAAATCAAAGGATACACAATTAAATCTTGTGAAATCATTACCAAACTCTTATTACTGTGTTCACCGCCATAAAAATATACATATTTTGTTTCCCAATGACACCATCCTTTTCACTACTATGTGTCAAATATATACATAGGTTTATATATATAAATTCACAATGTTGTAAATGTCACAAAAAGGCGGGAATCATTATCGTTGCCACAGGTTGTAAAAGTAGCTAAAACTTTATAAAATCAATTTGTATTGTAACGAAAATGGCACCAGAACAAACTAGAATTGACTATCGAAATCGATAACTTGCCAGATGTATCAAGACATCGATAGTTGCCAGAATGTTCGAGTGGCGATGTATCGCTAACAATCGATTATATAAGGGCTGTCGGACTGGCAGCAAGACACAGTTCTGATAAGAGAATTGTCGAGATTTTGGAAATCCGTTACAGTATTCGTACTTTTGCTCGCCCGCATCCCTACAAAACGGATAGAGTAACTGCCTTTCCTAAATAAAAGCGTTGGCGGAACGTTTTTTACCGCTTAACGTTAACGTCGATGCGCCATCCCTAACGCTGTTTTCCCGTTTCCCGTAACAATTTGTTTCCCGTGTAACGTCCGGGTAAATAAAAGCGGCAACTTTACGTCAAATATCAAAATGTTTACTTGAATTGTTGTTGTAAAATTTTATTGTACAGAGAAACTTTGTTTTAGCAGCCAACTTTACTTCGAAACGCTCTGTTAAAATAGAAGTTTTCAACCGCTCAGCGTCGCCGTCGCGTTATTTCGGTATGCGCCATACAAATTGTATGGACATGAGAATTTTTTGACAGTCATTTGCCGCTGACGCTTTTATTTAGGGAAGGCACCCTACAAAACGGAGCTAACTCATACACCACTACACATGCAAAGCTTTTCAGCTTTTACCAACGCATACGCAATAGTAACTTTTTGTAGTTAAATGGCAATCTCGGTAGTTAGAGTGGCAACATTCATTAACCCTAATTTTTGTATGTATAAGAGAGAGATGTACGTACTACAATGAACAATGATGAATCAAAATCTCCGCCATGGCCAGCATTCATACGAAAAAAAAAAAACAAAATTGAAGTGAGTGGATGTAAGTGCGTATTAATAATTTGTGACTGATATTATTTTATATTTATAGCAAATTGCAGTTACTTATCTTATGGAACGGTAATTACCAGTACAAAAAAGCCCGTATTATTTTTGTGATCACTCTTGTTCTAGCAAATATTACCACTTCTTCTCTTTAACAACGCGTCGGTGTGATTAGCTTGCTGGCTCTATAAATAAGTTCATATTTTTTTATTTTTGTTTATTTAACAATATGACATATTTACATGTATAAATTAGTAAGGGATTTTACATTATTAATAATTATTATAAATTTATTTTTAAATATTAGTATATCAGTACAACGTAAACTTTAATTTTTTCAAACGTTTTTGCGGCTATCATTTATACATTGACAAAATTTACATATTATACATATAAAGTCAGTATTAATTATTAAATTTTTATAATTTACAATTTCTCAAAAGTTTTAAGTATTACTACTATCACGATAGTTACAAATATTCGTACATTCATTTGTATATAGATGCTAATTTAACAATATTTCACATTTGGATTAATAAATTTAGTGCTATTGCGAATGTGCTGCTTGTTGCTGCTGCTGCCGGTGTGGTTGCTGAGTAGTGATTGATTGCTACAAATGTTACATTATTATTATCCACCATTATTATAAGCATGGGAAGTATTAAGTATAATGATCTTTTAAATAATATGAATACAAAATTATTATTTTGTTTTAGTTTTGAAATCGTACAATACAAATTCGAACTAGAATTCGCGGCATGATTGAATAAGCACTCGTGTCCTTTGTGTCAGAGAGTAACAAAAATCGTATATAGATCGTAACGTAACGAGTGCTAATTCAATCAGTAGGCGAATTCTAGTTGGAATTTGTATTGTACGATTGATGAGCGATTGCCGTTGTATGTCTTGAAGAACTGCTGGTAGGATTACCCGCACCCATACCAACTACCTTTATATATGGGAGTAATACTTTACACCGCTTTGTTGTTCCGAATTATGTATATTGTTATCACCATAAGCATTCATTATGTTGTAATTATTGCAATGTTGGTGTATATTAAAGCAATATAATATATTTCTATGAGTCCTCTGCCTGGAGGCGCTATTTTTGTACTATCGTTTGTGTTACTATTAAAAGTACTGTTTAAGCTTAAGTTTTTCTTCCGAGGCTTGCCAATATCTGAAAAGAGTTGTAAAAAGATAAAAGTAAGCTTTATATGAAAGAATTTTCTAACAAAAGATTTTATGTTTAGTATATACATATGTATCGAACTGCGAAGGAAAGAGAGATAATGGCGCGCTCTCATCGATTCGGCTATAACCGGCTAAACGGTTGAACGCCAATCAAATACATACATATACATATGTAAGGTTTGATATTATCAACTCACCTATCTGCCGAAAGTGGCATAATCTTTGTTCTGCTTCTCTTTTTTGTTTTGCAAGTTTGTGTTTGTATGTACGCACCAGATGTGTGTCGCAGATCGCTTTGCTTTCCAAGAACCAGCTTTAATTGTATTGGTCTCGACGGCTTTTGTCGGCTACGCGTACGCTACACAGATTTGTTGTCGGTTCTGCTTGATGAAATTCCAAAAATTGTGATATTTCACTCATGCTTGACAAAAAAAAACTCATTTGCGTTCTGACTTTTAACATGGACGGGTGCGCGGGCGAAATAAATTGCATATTGTAGTACATTGAACGCAGCAATGCTAGCATTATGATACAATAAAAATTAAGTATATAGTAATCGGGATGAGAAGAGTAAGCAATAGGAATTTATTTTAGGGATTATGTTTCAGATGCCAATAAAAGCGATTTTTTCATCATCCGATGTTTACATGACAACCGAACTCATTCAGAGCAAATATAAAATGATGCTTGACGTGTTGAACGTTTGCGAGCAAAACACGGGTGAACTTTACTCACACATTTGCAATGCTTGACGTGGGTATTTCAAGGGACTTTTATACTTTAATTCCACTCACTTCAAATTTTCTTTTTAAATGAATGGCGGCCATGGCGTCGATTTTTTAACGGATCATTGTAGTACGTGCATCTCTCTCTTATACATTTAAAAACTTGGGTTAATGAATTTTGCCATTTAACTAAAAAAAGTTGGTATTGTATTGTTGCAAAATAACGTCATACTTTGAATAATTTTACATTTCACATATTAGTGACAGCTCTACAACGGCTATTGCCGTCTGCAAAATTAAAAACATTTCTAATTTTGGACAGCGAAGACTTCAACTCCTTTGGCGCGAAGTCGTGCTGTTGTCTGAAAAGCTGTGCCCATAAGAACACGTGTATATTAATATTTGACAGATGTCGCTCGTCGCTTATCGTCGTCTATGTGTTCAGCACTTTATTGGTAAACACTAGTCGCAAGAAATCATCAGGTCGCAAGAATATCAGCACGATGCAATTTTTAAGGTTTATTAACTTCAGTTCAAAAGCATTTACAATACAAAAAATGTTTTAAAAAGGGAGGGTTTGTCAGCCACAGTTCGCAATTTTAGTACAAATTATGACCGACTTTAAATTTGTGAAATGAATTATTGAAAATATATTGGATCAATTACTGATCTTATACACCCTGATGCAACGGAAATTGCTATGAATTGATATGAACTGTCAAAAGTTTCCAGATTTCGCATTGCTACCAACTTAAAATGATAGTTCAGGGAATTCGGTTCAGCGAAATATGATAGAGTTTCGTGTCATGCCATCTTTTAGTTCGCCAGAAAATTGCTGACAGTTCAGAACAGCAATTTCCAAGCATTTAGCCATAACTATTTTATAACTAGCTGAAGCTAGTGTGAACAGTATCAACATTAGATGTCAGTTTTTCATAAACATTATTTCAGAATACGGGTCCTTCGAAAAAACATCTTTCGTAGAATCTAGAATGAAACTTCTTAACCTTTGTCTTTCAAACGGCATCACTAATAGGGATATGGTTTCGACGTTGAATCATAAACCATCATTTCAACTTCGTTTAAAGGACGTATGTACTGATTTCGTGCTATGCGTTTTTTGAATGTACATACGTACAAGGCGACGATTTTGGACCCCACATTGCGCGAATATAGCCTTTACTGAAATTGTTTACTGAAAGAAAATTCAAACTATATTTTCTCCAGATTTTTCACAATAGTTTGTCTATCGTTGGTTTTGCGTTTGTTTTTGCAGAGTAGCGTTCGCATTAAAAATAATTGCGTTCGAAATATAAACATATCAATTCAAAGTTATCGAGCTATCAACAATGGGCATGATTTTAGTTACTGGGGCGTCAAGAATTGAGGACATTTTTATATTAATTAGCCCAAAATAAGGCACGATTCCGATTACTTTGGCGGTCGGGGTTTGACAACCTCCGAGTGGGATATCGGGGGAAAGAAGAGGAGAAATTACTTAGTTTAAAAATCACTTATCACACTAATAGTTGAAAAGGTTTCTGTGTTTACAATTATGTGGAAACCGAGCGTTGCCACATGTTAGAAACCATAGATGATAGATTTTTTAATGACTGTGTTTTATTTATTTGCATATCATAGTTTTTTGTCGTAGAACTTTCTTCTGCATCAAGTATGTATATACAAAATCTTTCCATGGATGTCCGAAGTTTTTTTCGTGTAGAACTCCTTTCTGCACTGGCGGACTTCGGCCGCGCTTTAAAAAATAACCCTGGTCGAGCCAAAACCAGGGTGTCCAAAGTTTTTTTGCATAGAACACCTTTCTGTACCGGCGGCCTTCGGCCGCGCTTTAAAAAAATAACCCTGGTCGAGCCAAAACCGGGATGTCCAAAGTTTTTTTTCGCGTAAAAAAATAACCCTGGTCGAGCCAAAACCGGGATGTCCAAAGTTTTTTTTCGGGTAGAACCTCTTTCTGTACTGGCGGCCTTCGGCCGCGCTTAAAAAAAATTACCCTGGTGGAGCCAAAACCAGGTGTGTTCGAAGTTTTTTCGCGTAGAACTCTTTTCTGGTCAAGCCAATACAAGTGTTAGCAAAATAAGAGACTGTCCTCGATATGATTTTTAACATTTATTTTGTTAAATAAAAGAAGAGGAATTTTGGCAAAAAAAGAGGAATTTTCGCAAAAAGAGGAATTTATGGATGAATTTATATATGGTATCTACAATGTGGCAGCGCTCGTTTTCCGCATAATTGTAAACACATAAATCTAAAAGGCGTCTGCGGTACCTATAATTCTATATATTTTTTAATCGGGAGAACGTCCTCTTTCCAACGGTGCCCTCAGATCGTGGCGCCATAGTAATCGGAAAATAAAACCCTTCCAAAAGAAACACTCTTTAAGAAATAAAAATTATTATAAATCTCGCACCGTTTACGAGATATCGAGCGTTAAAATTATGTGTCACCACTTTCTGCATTGGGGGCCTCCGGCTTCGCTTCAAAAAAGTAACCGCTATTATCCGACATTCATGTGCGAATATCTCGTAGCGGTGCGGGATATCAATTTTTTTATTTATTAAAATATGTTTATTTTGGGTTATTTAACATAAAAATTGGGAAAACTTTAGTATACCGTCCCACGATTTCGGGGTTAAAATAGATATGGGCGGATAGAGGGGGATCTCCAGATCACGAATATATATAATTATTGCCGCCGCAAACTTATAGTTTCTGAGTTATTTGCAATTTAAGATTTAAAATTAACAATTTTCAACACGTTATTTCTCACTGTATATTAAATTGTTCACATATATTTTGCACTTTAAATATATTTACACTTCATTAATTTGTTTCTACATACTTATTTTTAACAAATTATATCAAAATTTGCTGTAAATAAACATTTAATTTTATGCAGAATTCTGTTTATTTGTAAAATAACAAAACGGTTGCAAGATGACAGAACATAAGTGTTGCCACATGCATCGATTAAAAATAATCAAAATGAATAAAATTCCCAAAATGAAGAAAACAAATACCCAATAAATAGTTATTAAGTAAACATTCTAACTACAAAAAAATACCAAGGTTTTAAGTAAACATTCTAACTACAAAAAAATACCAAGGTTTCAAAATTTATAAGTGCTTCAAAAAAATAACCCTGGTCGAGCCAACACCGGGGATTATCAAAAAGGTGGAATAACAAGTTCTTCTGCGTAGAACTACTTTCTGCAGAGGCGGCCTTCGGCCGCGCTTCAAAAAAATAACCCTGGTCGAGCCAACACCGGGAGTTATCAAAGAGGTGGAATAACAAGTTCTTCCGCGTAGAACTACTTTCTGCAGAGGCGGCCTTCGGCCGCACTTCAAAAAAATAACCCTGGTCGAGCCAATACCGGGAGTTATCAAAGAGGTGGAATAACAAGTTCTTCCGCGTAGAACTACTTTCTGCAGAGGCGGCCTTCGGCCGCGCTTCAAAAAAATAACCCTGGTCAAGCCAACACCGGGAGTTATCAAAGAGGTGGAATAACAAGTTCTTCCGCGTAGAACTACTTTCTGCAGAGGCGGCCTTCGGCCGCGCTTCAAAAAAATAACCCTGGTCGAACCAACACCGGATATTATCAAAATATGGGAAATAATAAAATAATTTACATTACACATTACATGCATTATGTTTATTGTATTTGGGGTATAATCTTTCTTTTTCATTATTGTGATTCTTATAATTCGTTTACAAAATATGTGATATGGTAACACCTATTTTGTGTCAGAATGCAACCCTTTTTTATTGTAAAATAAACAAAATTGTGCAAAAAGTAAAATGCTCATTTACAGCATATTTTAATATAATTAGTTAAAAATAAATATTTATAAACAAATGTGTGAAGTGTAAATATATTTAAAGTGCAAAATATATGTGGAAAATTCAATATACAGGGAGAAATAACGAGTTAAAAATTATTAATTTTAAATCTTAAATTGCAAATAACTCAGAAACTATAAGTTTGCGGCGGCAATAATTATATATATTCGTGATCTGGAGATCCTCCTCTATCCGCCCATATCCATTTTAACCCCGAAATCGTGGGACGGTATACTAAAGCCGACCCTAAAAATTGCCTCAAATCTTGGCGCCCCAGTAATTTAGTTACAAACCCCCAACCGTGAACCAGATTAAAAATATTAGAAAACAACTTTACCTATAAAAATAACCATATTATTTTCTGCTGGGATTAAAAATAAAGTTTATTTTAGTTGGTACACTGATTTTTCGATATTTTGTAGTTAATACAATCGTTACCGGCGACTGCTTAAAAGTTATCGAGCTATCAACAATGAACAATACTATTTACTACCTCTAAAAGTTTGAATATTTACATTTACAATTCTTTATTTTTCGTAAAGATTAGAAAACACAATTGATTAAATACTAACGTTAATAAAACATTCATTAGAAAAGAGATGTTTAAAATACAAGGTCAATTAAGTTTAATATGTGCAAAACAGTTATATAATGTGAAAGACTTACTTGTGAAGAAATGTACGACTGATTTTTACAATAGTAATATCATTAGACTCGCCAATCAGTCCTTGCCAAAAAATAAGGTTAGACAATATTATTATAAACAACATGTAATAAATGTCATGTGTACATTTATATACTTTTAGATAAACCATTTCGCCATTGAATACAAAGCTGCAGTGAATTTACTTGCTAGGTCTTGTGATGTATCCCCGTTGATGGTGCGAAGATTGCACACTTGTAGTAATTTGTTTACTTCCAATAAACCTCCAAATGACAAGGAAAACACCGATAAAACAAATGGTAATGACCGGAATGATGCTAATAAAAATGAAAATAACGAAAAAAATGAAAACGAAAACGAAGATAAAATGAAATCAATACTCTCGAAAGCGTTACTTTGGATGTTTGCTATTTACATGCTAGTGGTCTTCTTGTCGTTAATTATAACACCTAGAGCAGAGCGTCCTGAGGTATAGTAAGAATATCAAATATTGTTTATGTAAAATAATCCTTAGTGGGCCGTTTCAAATTGACACACAAAAAGCTAGTAACATAAAATTGTGTGAAGTTGAAAGTTTCAACATGCTGCATGATAGTTTTGTTTCCATAACGGCTAACTAATACGTACCTAAATGAGTTAGATATAGGGTTACATATAATCAGGTAGACGAAGCGAGTTGGAATCTGTATGTCTGTCTGTTATATCAATGTCTGTGGTTGATGAAACTTGTAACAAGTATTGTTTGGCACTTGACACCTTTTCCACATATCTCGCAAACTACTAAAATTATATCAACCAAACATACTGCATACATTTCACTTTAGTAGCTCATTCAACACTACGGATGGATGGGAGAAATCGAATAATACGCCCAAAACTCATTATGTTGAAAAATACCAAAAAAAATACCTCGATGTTATGAATGAAAAATGGGCGAAATTGGTTTGCAACCACACTTTCTTCCTAATAACAGAATTTTTTAGTTTTTGAAAAATAATTTACACATTTATTTCCATTAACTTTGAAAAACCATTATTTTTGAAGTTATTAATTGGTTTTAGTTTAGTTATAACCTCTATCAAAAGGAAAATATTATATAAAATTTTAAGTTTTTATCTGGATAAATAACTTATTCTGCCTATTGCTTTTTGAGGGTTCGACGAGATATGTTTCTTGGAATGAATTCGTACATCACATGTTATCTACTGGCGAAGTGAAAGAACTCATTATAAGGCCGGACATGGAGATGGTGACGATTATTTTACATGATGGTGCTATAATTAAAGGAAAAAAGGTTACATCTACAATATTTCACATGGCGATAGCTGATGCATCTAAATTTGAAGAAAAATTGCGAGAAATCGAATCAAGGCTTGGTATTGCTGAAGGCAAGTACGTTTTAATTTAGTTATAGTACAGAAGATTGTAAGTATTAATTCGGGAAAATTTATATTTTTAATTAAAATTCAAAATTTCAAATTGTCTCACCTACTCATACGTATACAAATGAAAACAATAATATCTTGACTCACGTATTGTGAAACAACTTAAACATACTACGTATATATCAGGTAGGTTAACAATCGTATCGTTTCTATAAGAAGGGACCAATGGGGTTAAAATTTTATTTGAAAATATGTATAATTTATGATATTTTCAACATTCCCACCAACGTGAATCAACCTCCTTTACCACCATCAATGTTTAGAACAACCTGTTTTGTGTTTGCAGATCCTTTCACTGCACTAAGTGTTCGTATGTCTGCTCGCGGCAGACTTCGAATTCACCTCGCTAAATAATCGGAATTTAAAGTTTTCTCCAATTAGCTAGGCACGCCAAGATCATCCAAATAAATGATAAATTTGGTTGTCTCATTTTGACCACAGTTGTTAAAACATAGTCTCAATTAATTGAAGTTTATAAGCATACACATATTCGTAGAGTATTTAATACGCCTAGTACATTTATAATAATTGTTTAAATATTCAATTGTAGGTGTTGCTGTTACTTATGATAGACATAGTGATATAACGGGACGAATAATGGTGTTAATTTTGTTCTTCGCATTGCTTATGTCACTCGCGTCGAGAATGAAGGGAGTCAGAAGTCCTATAAGCATGGATTCCTTTGTGAGTTTTTTAAAACAAAAATAAATAACATACAATTAATATTATGTAAACAGTCTCAAATGGGTAGGGCGAAATTCACATTGGTCGATCCTTTTGAAGGAGGAAGAGGTGTACTTTTTAGAGATGTAGCAGGCCTGCAGGAGGCCAAGCAAGAAGTGAAAGAATTTGTCGATTACTTGAAAGCACCAGAAAAGTATCAACGATTAGGAGCAAAAGTGCCAAAGGGGGCATTGCTACTGGGACCTCCTGGTTGTGGAAAAACATTGTTGGCGAAAGCCGTCGCTACTGAAGCTCAAGTGCCTTTCCTAAGTATGAACGGATCGGAATTTATTGAAATGATTGGCGGACTTGGAGCAGCAAGGGTACGTGATCTTTTTCAAGAAGGCAAAAAACGAGCTCCATGCATAATATATATCGATGAAATCGATGCAATCGGGCGTCAGCGATCTGGAACGGAAAGTATGGGCCAAGGCAGTTCCGGTGAATTAGAACAAACACTAAATCAACTACTCGTGGAAATGGATGGTATGGCATCCAAAGAAGGAGTTCTTATGCTTGCAAGTACCAATCGTGCTGACATATTAGACAAGGTAACTACAATTACTCTTTACAATTATTAAAACAAGCACTTATTGCAAGTATTTTAGGCATTACTTCGACCTGGTAGGTTTGATCGCCATATACTTATTGACTTACCCACACTACAAGAACGTAAAGAAATTTTTGAAAAACATTTATCTGATATTAAACTGGATTCTGAGCCCGCACAGTTCTCAAGAAAACTTGCTAGATTGACACCTGGCTTTTCAGGCGCTGATATAGCTAATGTATGCAACGAAGCTGCATTACATGCAGCCCGAAATTGTCAAACTAAAGTGTCCGCAGAAAATTTGGAGTATGCCGTTGAGCGGCTTGTAGGTAAGTTATAATATATTAAATATATAGTATAATAAATTAAAACCATTGTTTATATTGTAATGAAAATTGTTTGTGAAAAATGGGACGAGTTTGCTATACGCAGGATAAAATCCTATTGAACCCTATTATGATATATAATCGATTCTAACATTATGTAAAAGTTTTAATGGTTGTTTTCTTTCATTGCGTTATTTTGTGGGAAATCTCGAACCCTTAACTCAGACGCCCTCTAAGCTTGATCCTGCTAGTAAATTCTAACATTATTATATATAGTATATGCACATATGATGTAAACTATGGATTGATCATTCGTTTTTAAATTCAGGTGGAACTGAAAAACGCTCACATGCTCTTTCACCAGTGGAAAGAAAAGTTGTTGCTTATCACGAATCTGGGCATGCTCTCGTTGGTTGGCTTCTCCCCAATTCTGATATATTATTAAAAGTGACAATTGTGCCCAGAACAAGTCTTGCATTGGGATTTGCACAATATACACCTAGCGAACAAAAACTATATAGCAAGGAGGAGCTTTTTGATAAAATGTGCGTAGCACTTGGCGGCAGGGCAGCTGAAAATATAATATTCAACAAAATAACAACTGGAGCACAAAATGATTTGGAGAAAGTTACGAAAATCGCATATGCTCAGGTTAAAAAAAATAATATTTAAAATTCACAAGTCCGCAGCAAATGATATTTTACAACTGAACTTTTTATCTGTGTAGATAAAGAAATTTGGAATGAATGCGAATATAGGACCGATATATATAACAGATGCAGAGGAAAGTGGAAGTTTCAATCACCCATTTTCGGAAAACCTACACAGGATTATCGACAAGGAAGCTCAAACTCTAGTAAGCACCGCATACCAGAAAACGGAGGAACTATTGAAAATGAACATGGATAAGCTAGAAAAAGTATAAACAAAATATATTCCCATTTCCTCTTTATTTTACTCCTCACTTATTTTTAGATGGCTGAAGCTCTGCTTGAGAAAGAAACATTGTCTTATGATGAGGTAGTTACTCTGATTGGACCACCCGCTTACGATGTCGCAAATAGAGCTTTGGAGCCTGTAGAATTCGAAAAGTCTTTAAAAAATCTGGGGGAAAAAGACGAATAATTTATGTGTTTATGAATTACTTAGTGTTGACGTTTTTAAAGTTTTGTGAATAAAAGTTGAAAAAAAAGCCATTGTATAAACCGAGAACTTGTTCTGTTGTATTAAGACTTTCGACGTATTCATTTGGATGGTTGTAAGATTAATCGAAAAATGTTTTCGACGTTGTCACTGTGTACCTATTAAAACAAATGTAGTAATTAGAATTCTACGTACCACAGTGTTTGTAATTCTCGTGAAACTGTCAATTCTGACTTCGAAATTCGTAGTCCAATTTCACTGAGGGCTCTAGGAAAGTACAACAATTGGAATATTATATTTATGACAGAAAAATAAGGAAATAATAATTAGATTTAAGATAATACATCAAATGCGTATTACCAAGGCATTGACGAAGTAAAATATGTTCGAATTATAAAAACTAATTAAGAACGAATTATGTTGACATGGACGTTATTTGTTCTCGAAATTTACAAGTTAAAGGTGGTGGAAATAAATTTAAAGCATTTCCAAAACTGTAATATACAAATATATACGATATCAGTTTTTAGTATCGGATTTACTTATGCTATATGTATTGTTCTCAGTTAGGCTCATTCTTTAAAATCGACATCAACAATATAAATCACTATTTATGATGTTAATGCTGAGGAAGATAGGCAATTCCACGCAATTTCAGTTGGAGTTTTAAATGGTTATTATTTAGGGGTGTTGTGGAATCCAAGACAGATTTGCTGAATGTCAGAATGGCAAACCAATTCTGATTTGATCATTGGTGTCACAGAATCTGATTGGATTTTCGTTTTTTCGAATATAAGCAAACCAATATTCGAATCAGCTGTTCTGTTATTTATTAATGTGGAAAAATTAGCAAGACATGTTTTTGGAATTGTAATCATATAATTAGTTCAAAATATTCATTAAACCCAAAAAATATAATTAAAATGAGAAATTATTTCAGCTTTTATTTTATTTGGCTAAGAAAGTAGCGCGAAAAAATGAAAGTTTTAAGGATTCATAGTAATTCGCTTTATGCTCAAAGGAAGTCAAAAATAGTAATTATTTTTATGTAAAAATGTACATATTTAAGTGTATATATACAGTTGAACTTCTCTAACTCGAATCACCATAATCCACAAAAAAAACTTCAAGGAAATTTGTATGAAATTGCCTTTCAATGCCACTTTATTTTTTAATAATAATTATATTTTTTCAAAGCGTTTTAACGGCAAATCAAAATAAATTTGAACAAAATGTCTCAAATCTCTCAGCCCTGAAGCTCTTGGTTTGTTTCTGATAGTTAAACCGATAAAATTGGTTTCCATGACACCTAAAACCAATAGAATCTCTGATTCGAACTTCAAACCAATTTTTTGTCGGTTTTAATTCTGATTCTGATTCAATCCATCAAAAAAAAAAAATAACTCGACTTCTTGATTCCGAAAAAATATATTTATAAAATGAATTTAATTACGTTAGATTCTATATTTTCTCTATAGAAAAAAGATTACGACAAAGTAGTGGTTTAAAAATCTTGTTGAACTCACAAAGATTATACCCAGAACTTGTTGTACCAAACAGTAATTTGTAAACAGTGATAATAAAAGTGAAAAATGATGCGAACTCAAGAATTTCTAAATGCGAATTCATATTTTATATGGGGATGAAGAATGGTCTAAACCATTACATGTACACATTTTTGGCACCAAAAAATACTACGCTTGTAGCGCAATACACTCAGTGAAGATGAAGTAGTTGCAGAAAAAATTTGCATTTGTTATTGCACGTAATTATTTCTATATACAGTTGAACTTCCATAACTCGAACTCTTGAATTGGAAATAGAAGTCAAATTTCATCCACATTTCCTTCCATAAATCGAACTTTTTGACCAGGGCATAATATAAAAATTTTCTATCGAGGCAGAATTTAAAAATGTCTCTAAATCGTATGGAAAAATTTGATATTACGTTTATGGATTGCATAAATCATGTAACAAAGGCATGGGATACAGACGTCAAAAAGCAAACAATAGCAAACTGTAACAAACAAAATTACAAAATACATGTTTTAACGTATGTACATAAAACTTTATGCGAAGTAAATAAATATAACTGTGCATAAATCTATACTTTTAAGCTTTTAAAAAAATTGTATATCTTAATGAATACTTCTATAACTCGAAATTTTATTTGTGGATTATGGTGATTCAAGTTAGGGAAGTTCAACTGTATTCCCATGATACTTACTTTTTTCACTCATCTTTAAATTTGTAATTGCATATTTTTCATTCCTATTTTATAAAATCCAATTATATAATTTTTAGATAAATGGTAAAAACAAATATTTTGAGTTATCACATGCGCTCAAATTGAATCAGCGATTTTCTCTATTTGTACTAGAATTTTTACAGATAGAAAACTATAAACATAATCAAAATCATATATTTGTCTTATACAAATTAGTACACAACATTAAAGACTCATAGCTATTTTGAATGCATTCTCCAAATCTGCAATTAAATCGTCCGTATCTTCCAATCCAATTGAAAGACGTATAAGGGAATCGTTTATACCCAGTTTCTTACGTTCTTCTGCCGGAACTGAAGCGTGAGTCATGATTGATCTAAAAAAAAAATAAATTATTAGTTTATAAAATTCGCTATAATAATTAATTTATTTAAGAATTTATAAAGGAATATCTTACGGAAGCTCTGCCAAACTTTCATATCCACCCAAGCTTTCGGCCAAGGCAAACACGTTTAAATTCTGAAGGAAGGCTTTTGAATGTTCCAAGTTGCCTTTAAGGAAAAATGAAAACACTCCACTGTATCCATATGTTTGCTTTAGAGCAAGCTGGTGTTGTGGATGAGACGGTAAGGCTGGATGCAAAACCTTTACCACAAAAGGATGCTCTTCCAAAAATTTAGCGACAGCAATTGAACTCTTTTGATGCTGTTCCATGCGTAGAGGAAGAGTTTTCAAACCGCGATTTACTTGGTAACAATCAAACGGAGAGGGTACAATACCGGTCGCTATAAAACAAATAATATAATTGTACTAAACATATACCTTTAGTAAAAATTAACACTTACCATTTTGTAGGAATTTTAATTTTTGGTATAAATCTTCCGAATTAGTTGTTATGCAACCCATCACGACATCAGAATGACCGTTCATATATTTAGTTAAAGAGTAACACACCAAATCAGCACCCAGTTCTAATGGTCTTTGGAAATATGACGTCAAAAATGTGTTATCAACAGCAAAGATAACATTCTTATTTTGACAAAATTTGCTAATTGCTTCAATATCCGCAACTTTGATCAATGGATTTGTGGGTGTTTCAATCCACACAAGCTGAAAAAAATTATTAACACGTATATTATTAATACATGTATGTTTTCATTTTTCATATATATATTATAAAACTAAAAAATATATACAAATTTGAAATAGTTTGAAAGAGATTCATTAACTATGGCAATCCACTTATATGTCATCAGGTTATCTGGTTTTAAGACTTCATATAGTCATGACTTAAACTTAATATGGGCATTTCCGCCAGAAGGTCTACCACAGACAAAATATTAAACATTATTAGAATTACAAAGTTTTCGCATATTTTCATAGGAAAATATCTAAATTTACTGATATTAAATTAATTTTAAATTAATTCATAACCAATTACGACATATACCAAAGCCAAGTCAAATAGGAGCTACTTTTCTCATTTCGATTTTTCTACTGCATTTGTTTTTTCGTCAAAATTGTTAAAGAAACATATCATGTATAATTTTTTGATTTGTGTAAAACCTTTATAAGGGTACAAAGAGCAAAATAAAATGAAAGAAGAAAGCATGCGATTGCAAATAACTGTAAGTTTTTGCTCTCTTATTATCCTATATTTTAATGTCCCGTGCGACATCAAAAAACAACACTTGTTCCCACTGCATCGCAAATAAAAGCAGCAAGCCCGCCAAATTTTGGGTATAAACAGTAAACTTGTATACAATTAAAATAAAAAAAACCTTGTTCAAAAATCAGAAGATTTGTGGTTTTGGTAACTACTTAAAATTGGTCCCGTGCGACATCGTAGGTGTGGAATTTGAAAATTGAAATTTATTTTTTGTCTTATAAAATTTACTTAAGTATGTAAATAGATACATTTACATTAATTATTTACATATGAGCAAAAACCGCACTTTAAATTCCACTGAAATAGCTATTCAAATAGATTTTGGCGAAAATTATAGGCTTCCAAATCAAAATAAGAGTGCTCATTTTAACAAGGTTGTAAGGGAAAATCATTTGCTTTTAAAAGTGACAAGTTAACGCATGACATATTATTTTCTTGATAAATCTCTTAACAAAAATTAAGAAATCCTTTAGTTGCTTTTCTAAAATATTTATTTTTTTTTTAAGAGAACTGCACTCCGTTTAAAAACAAATTTATATTATCAAGCCTTGTTGATTTTATAAAATAATAAAAATACTCTTCATTAGAATAGAATTTTTTTGCAAGGAGCCGTCGATGAAGTGGGAGCAGTTATCAAAAGGAAAGTCTGGCAGATAACGAAATCCAAAAAATTTTATACCCGAAGACAGCATTTTCTGAAAAAAAAAAATGTATTTCACATTCATAATACCATTTTCATTTCATACTATAGAATTTTTGTTGTGTTTCTCGTTGGATATTAGTTAAAATAAATAAATACATTTACTACTTTTTTAAGCCATTTTATTGGACTTGTTGTTAAATAATTCCGTATTATAAAACAAAATCAACATAAATATTATGATGGAAAAAAATGTCCCGTGCGAATGTGGTTAATAATTAATTAAAAAAAACCATAAATTATTTTTGGATGAAATTCATATCATCTTTAAAGGCCATCAATGCGCAACATTTTACAATCAAAAACATTTGAATATTGCCTCACAATTCGCTGAAATCGCCGTTTGAATCGTTGTTCCCAAAAACGACTTCCATTTTTTGTCCCGTGCGAATGCCTTGGTTTTTTGCAATTATCTTGAAAATGAAAACCGTTCCAAAATCAACCTTAATACTAAATGTAGAGCTAATGAAGGGCTTTTGTAAATATCAGTGATTTACAATCGCAATTGCAGTTCAGTAATTTGAGTTCGATCACAGCAGCTATAGAGAAGTTCTGTGTTTTTGTTCGATCACAGTACATATACGAGTTCAGTAATTCTAATTCGATCACTATAACAATAGCAGTTCAGTGATTCTAATTCGATCAGTGTAGCAATAGCAGTTCGAAAAGTTACAATCACTGTTCAGTAACAATATCAGTTCGAAAGGAGCAATCACTATTTAGTAACAATATCAGTTCGAAAGTAGCAATCACTGTTTAGTAACAATATCAGTTCGAAAGTAGCAATCACTATTTAGTAACAATATCAGTTCGAAAGTAGCAATCACTATTTAGTAACATTATCAGTTCGAAAGTAGCAATCACTGTTCAGTGATCACAGTAGAAATTTTAGTTGTGATTTTGATAATTTTGGGTACGGTGATTACAAAAGCAGTTAAATGTACGTAAAATTTATTAATTAATTAATTGTGATTACTAAAGCAGGTAAATTTTGGATATTGTTAAAATTAATAAAAATGTAAATGTAAAAAAATTAAAAAAAAAAATGTGGAGTATAAACTCTAATAAATTCGTTTTTTTTGTTGAGATCGTAATAGCAATATAAAATCACAGTGATTTAAAAATAGCAATCACTGACTTCACAGTGATTCAAAAATAGCAATATCGCTCATCACTAATGTATAGGGAATTGGAACGGATACATGCTTGATTAAAAAATTTCCGAATTTAATTTCTTTAATTGGGTTTAAAATGGAGGAATAATGCAATTTGTCTGAAATATTGTGTTAAATTTGTAATTTAATTTGTTAGTTGTATAGTAATATTAAAATATAAAATTATGGTCACCTTTGTATTCGACACAATTGCTGCATCAAAAGCCAGTAGATCAGTTGGATCTACAAAACTAAATTGAATACCCAGTCTTGAGATCACTTGCCTAAAAATATAATACACATAATTAAAAATAAATTACGAAATCGTAATCCAATAGATATAATTCTACTGACATATACTTCTAATTATATTAGCATCCCAATACTATAGAAAGCATGTAGTCAATTAAAATATACATTACAGTCTTTTATACAACGAATATTAATAATACAATACTATAGAAAGCATGAAGTCAATTAAAATATACATTACAGTCTTTTATACAACGAATAAAGATAAATTAAATTTTTTATTACATATTTTACTGTTTAAAGATTTATACTTCACTAGAGACATATGGATTAAAAATATACTAGTCTATAGTATTTAAATGATATATGAATAAATGAACAAATGTATAATTTCAATCGAAAAGGGAGAACAAGAAAAGGAGTTAAATAATTTAAAATCTATATATATTTTTTTTTTAATATGATAATGCATTTCCCGAATTCTTAACACAATGTCACGAACAAAAAATGTGATAATTGTCCTAACTTTAAATCATTAGATATTTAGACTAATGATTTATTTGATGTGCAATGTGATGCGGACGCGGTCGCTGCCAGATAGAGAAAGGTTTTTCAAAGCTTACGCGCTATGTTTTATAACAGCAGGCTGACTTGAGCCTAACTGTTGCTTATATATTGACAGTTCTCCTTTGTGTTATATTCGTTTCAGCAATCCTGGAATAAAGTAGGACTTGCTGACATGATGCTACCATATAATATAATATTATAAATACATATAATATAATTAAAGATTGTGGTATGTCCCACAGAAAAATGATCGAAATAAAAAAAATTTATTTAAAATTTATTGTGACAGATTTATATGAGGAGAAATTTCCGTTTGTTTACTTTAAATCTTTCAAACAACAAATATAAGTAGTACCAATAAATCAGTATTAAATGCTGGCACTTAAATGTGATTTTGATATTCCCGTACAATATTAAATTTCTCATACAATCCTATTCCTTGTGGAATCTCCTACTACAGAGATCGCTTTCGAACGAAGGCATTCCATTTCATGTTCTACAATACTTATGCTGATGCAGTTTACCACTATTTAATTTCAAAGTTTCTACGGGGTAACCAAGCAATTTCCATTGTTTGGATCAAGGCCAGAAATATCGACATTTTATTATTACATATTGCTAGATGTTTGGCCTTCAAACGTTTCATAAATGTTTATTATATCCCGAGTTTCTACAGATATTTATTGAAAATGTACGCATATCAAAACATTTCTTCTGTTTAATAATATCATTACTTTAAAAGCTGTCTTCGAATTGCCATTTCCTTGCTCGATATCTTTCAGCGCGCTAATCTAACCTCATTAATGTATGCTAACAAAACGGTTTACAAAATATTTTAAATGCTTAGCTTATGTTTACAGCGGGAGTGCTAAGTATGTTTTAGAACTGGTATACTTTGTTCGTCTCGCTCTCTAACACTTGGCGGTTCGAAGCCTAGCAATATTACACTTAATGGGAACTGTTAAATTAATAAAACATTTAAATCATAAATAATTTTAAAGGTAAGTCTGTTAAATACTTTGGTAATTTTTACCTTACTAAACGCGCTGTCCCTCCATAGACATCATCTCCAATGACAATATGATCCCCAGCAGACAACATAGAGAAGACTGCCATTGCTGTGCCCAGCCCAGAGGAGAACGTTAAACCATATTTGGCACCATCTAAAGCCGCCAAACAGTTTTCCAACACGTTTCGGGTGGGATTGCCGCTTCGAGAATACTCGTATCCCTGAAAACAAAAGGAAGGAACTGAATTTAAGTAATCAGAAACAAAAAAAATGTATGAAAATACATATATTATGTATTTAATGTGTAGTTTGTCTTTTAATTAGAAACGATAATCAAGGACAAAAAATTAATGCTCTCATTTTTCGAAATACTTGTTCCTCTGCTGGAAAAGAGTTTCTTAACACAAAAAACAAGCAGAAGAGGCCGTCAGCGTAAAATAAGTAAATATTTCTCTATTGCTAGCTAGTGATCTGCTGGAAAAGCGTTTCTCAACCCAAAAAACAAGCAGAAGACAGCGTCGTTCTACTGGTGGTATTTCCGTTAGCATTGTTAGTGTTTAGACTAATTACAATTTTATTTAAACGTGAATATATGGGCATATGTGCATATATAAATCGATTTATTATTTTTAATATAAAAATGTATTATTTTTTATTATTTTTAATATAAAAATGTATTATTTTTTATTGTCCGTCATGTGTTTTAAAACTCCGAATTCGACCAATAAATTAGTCACAATTTAAGGCCTACACGATTATCTTTATTTGTAATTCGAACAACTTAACTCTTTATTACACATTATTCGAGTTTACAACTTCTTATTTCGCTTACACTTTACTTGGAAACTCTCTAAATAAAAAAAAAATTAATAGTTTTGTCCACATAACGGTTGTTTGTAAGTCCTAAAACTAAACGAGTTAGATATAGGGTTATATATATCAAAATTATCAGGGTGACGAGAAAAGGTCATGTCTGTCTGTCCGTCCGTCCGTGCAAGCTGTAACTTGAGTAAAAATTGAGATATCTTGATGAAACTTGGAAGACGTATTTCTTGGCACCATAAGAAGGTTAAGTTCGAAAATGGTAATCGGACCACTGCCACGCCCACAAAATGGCGAAAACCGAAAACACTTAAAGTGCCATAACTAAGCTATAAACAACGCTGTGGAAGTAAAATTTGGTATGAAGGATCGCACTATGAAGAGACATATGTGGATGTCATTTTTTTGGGGAAGTGGGCGTAGCCCCGCCCCCCACTAAGTTTTTTTGTACATATCTCGCAAACTACTAAAGGTATATAAAGGAAACTTTCTAGAATGTACTACCTTATACAGTTCAAAAATGGAGGAAATCGGATTGTAACCACGCCCATCTCCCATACAAAGGTTACGTTGAAAACTACTAAAAGTGGGTTAACTCAATAACGAAAAACGCCAGAAACACTAAATTTCACATAAGAAATGGCAGATGGAAGCTGCACTCAGATTTTTTTATAAAATGCAAAATGGGCGCAAAGTTAAATAAATAAATTGCGATAGTATAAAATGTTCGGTTACACCCGGACTTAGCCCTTCCTTACTTGTTTTTAATTAAATATTAACCACATGCGCACCGGAAAATTTTTCCCATCATAATATTTATGTTGATTTTGTTGTTATAATTCAGAATTATTTAACAACAAGTCCAATAAAAACGGGTAAAAAAGTAGTTAATATATTAATTTTTAAATAACATTAAACGAGAAACACAAGAAAGTTTTTCTATAGTATTTAATAAAAATAGTATTATGAATATTAAGCAGCTTTTACTTCTTGGCCATAAGGAATGATTTTCAATCTGATAACATAAAATTTATATTAACCTAGTTGTACTATTTTGTGCACATTGATAAAATGTATCGGGTATTAACAAATTTTTGGAATTTGTTATGTACCAGATTTTCCTTTTGATAACTGATACAACTGCATTGTCGGCTCCTTGCAAAAAAAAATTCATTATAATGAAGAGCATTTTAATTTTTTTTTTGTTAAGTCAACCCGGCTTAATAACAAACATTTTTTTTTTAATCTGAAAGCAGTTACTATCAGAAAAAATAGATATTCTAGAAAAGCAACTAAAGGATTGCTTAATTTTAGTTAAGAGATTTATCAAGAAAATAATATTTTATGCGTTAGCTTATCACTTATAACAGCAAACGATTTTCTCCTGACAACCTTGTTAAAATGAGCACTATTATTTGATTTGTAAGCCTATAATTTTCGACAAAGGTAGTTCAGGGGAATTTAAAGTGCGGTTTTTGTTCCTATGTATATAAATAATGTAAAACTATCTATTTACATACTTAAGTCAATGTTATAAGACAAAAATTAGTTTTCAATTTTTAAATTCCACACCTACGATGTCGCACGTGACCAATTTTAAGTAGTTACCAAAATCACCAATCTTCTGATTTTTAAAAAGTTTTTTATTTTAATTGTATAAAAATTAACTCAAAACTTCGCGAACTTTCTGCTTATATTTCCGATGCAGTGGGAACAAGTGTTATTTTTTCATGTCGCACGCGACATTGAAATATAAGATAATAAGAGAACAAAAACTTACAGTTATTTGCAATCGCATGCTTTCCCATGCATTTTATTCTGCTCTTTATACCTTTATAAAGGTTTTACATAGTACAGTATATCTCGTAATTGGTTATGAATAAATTTAAAATCTATTTAATATGAACAAATCTAAATATTTTTCTGTGAAAATATGCAAAAACTTTGTAATTAGAATAATATTTACTATTTCGTCTGTGGTGGACCTTCTGACGGAAATGCCCATATTTATAATTGAAATACATTCATTCATTCTTAATACAAAAATAATTAAATATAAATAAACATAGAATTATAAAATTGCAAAACAGCAAAAGCTCACGTTCAATTATTCTTATCGAAATCAAATGTTATAAAAACAGCGAAATTATCAGTATCATTTTGCATACATCTTTTTGTGTAAATAGTATTTACTCGAACATAAATCAAATTAAAAAAAAAATTTAATGAACTTAAATTATCGCACGTAATATGTGTGTCAAAGAGCACATTCTTATCTTAAATATTTGTATGTACATATAAGAATAAATAATTATGTATACACACATACATATACATATGTATGTATTATTCCTATTTTTTAATTTTCCCTGTTATAAAAGCAATTAAGAATAAAATATTTGTATGATCCCCTGCGAACCACGACTGGTAATTGTATAGAAATAACACACAATTTAGTACAGGAGATTGGTTCATAAGTAAAAAGCGTCTACTCTCCGATTTTCTAAGGCTCATAAATAGAAATTATTTGCCTCCGACGTTCGGAAAATTATTAATAAAAAAATATATAAAAATTGTTAATTACAGGATATGCTTACTAAAAATCCTAAATATGAACATAATCTACATTTTTTGCATTTTTTTTTTTTCAAAACAGCCAAATTTTGTAATTTGTTTGCGTTTACAGAAGAAATCATATTTAGGTACACATACATAGGTATTCGATATAATAAGAAAAACCAAAGTGCACATATAAATCCATTAATAAATTTGTAGAAGTATTTTATTTAAACATTTTTATCGACAAACATTTCCATAAAGTTGGAATAAAAAAATTTAAAACTTGCTTATCACATGCACGTTTACATTTTTACAGCGATTTTTTGTTGCTTTGAGAAAGTTTTAATAAAATAATTTTGTACAAATTTTATTCATGGGTTTCTAATGTCAATTTGGTTGTTCTTATTATCTCTGCAAATTCTTTTCATAAATAAATCAACATTCACGATAAAATCAATTAAAATTATATATGATGTGATTGTAAAACGTAATCGAACAAACCATTTACAATGTCTATATGCTAATAATGTACTTCATACGCAAGAAATTATGATCAAATAAACCTAGATAAGGAATGATAATTTCAGCGTTTCAGATGTAGAGATTGAAGTTAACTGGTGAATTACCAGATACTCTTATGGGTAATTGATTTGTGCAAATTTAATTATTTAGTTTCTACTCACAAGATAAGAAAAATTAGCATGTTATCTTGTACCTAAAAAGTTGTAAATTCAACTCTTTGTTGGCAAAGGAATTTAGTTCTTTAGTTATAGTATTTAAAATGTTAAAACAATAGCAATTTTATAATCACGAACTGTAATTCTACAATTTAATATGTAACTAGTTTCTTTTTGTGCCCCTTTCATGTCAATGATATTATTTATGATTACTATCACTTATCGCTAAAAAAATACTATCTTATTTGAGTAAAAAATGCTTTATAGGAAATGATATTGCCATTATATTTGCAGGAAGTGTAGGAATTAAATATACATATGTTTTTTAGGATAAGAACTATTGATATACATTATGCTTGAAGATCTAAAAATTTGTATAAGTGTTCAATCTTATATCGAAAGCCATCAAGTACATTCATATATATTTTTATATACTACAACACTAATTTCCCAAATTAGAATCTTCCATTTTAAGAGGGACTCGGTTCCTACTCTAAATCAATAATAGTTCACCAATGTAAAGCACTATATTGAAAATATATAATCTTCCATTTCAATTATACTAACCTCGTGTTCTCCAGGACCGCGTTGTTTAAATGTGGTGCTCAAACTAATAGGGGGAACAACACTTCTACTATTCCATTGTGAAGGATTTTGTCCTGCGTGAATTGCTTTCGTGGCGAAGCCTTTAGGTTGTTTTTTAAAAAGCGGGCCCATAATATCAACACAATCTTATCTTTCGCAGCACTCTTCTTAAAATGAATTCTATGATTCCTACCGCAGGGTTTACATCATTGTATAGAGAAGTAGAGAAACTCCAAAAACCCACCTCCAGAAACTACTTTTGACATTTAAGCCAAGATGGCCGCCTATGTTGAGCTAATTCATATTCCCCAAATAGGGTTTCACATAATCAAAAATTTGTGTATTATTGTTTATTACCATTCGAATTTTTGGTAGTATTATGTTGTTATTTAGTAATACCAAAATAAATTATATTAATTCTGATAGGGATGAATACCCAACATAATTATTTGTAATGCGGTATGGTACGAAAAGTTGGCAGTAATTTAAATAGTATTTTAATTTAATTATTTTAAAGTATTTATAGACAAAATTGGGAATGGAAAATACAATTTATACATAAGTAAATATGCATGTGTATATTTTTATTGTAAATACAAATCGATTTTATGCGCTTTCATCAATGAATAAACATGAGAGAGATCATGCAGTTATTAAAATAACACTTCTTATAATAATGATATAAATTTGTTACATTATCAATTTTATGTATTTGTCTATATTTATACCTAAGACAGACATATGGTTTTCATACTATTACATGTACTACAATAAAAGCTCTAGAAACCATGAACCAGCATAGTAACACACATGTAGTATATTGTACTAAGTTTACATTCATCAGCTGATACAAATAAATTCAAGCAAATTGTAATTATGAATAACAGGCAGGAAAATTTATCCTGACTTAGTTATAATTTCAAGCAATCTTAAAATATTATTGTTCATACATTTCACAACACCACAAAATTTCAATGGTTTCTAGAACTCTATTGTAGTACGGAACACCATTTGCTTTCAAACATGGTTTCTGAAGCATACTACAATGTACACTACATGTCTGTCTCAGGTATTAGACAATACATTAGACCTATATACGAAGTTAAGGTTTTTTTTCAAATTGTGTAAATATTTGTCCCTTTTAAACAGCTAACGCTAAATCATATAAATCAAAAAAATTTACACTATATTTACAAATGAGTACAATACATTATATATTACCTATATTAAATTAAATTCTGTTCATTGTGCCCTTTTCCATAATTAATACGGATGTACTGCCTTTTTATAACTTGTTCGTTTTATTCTTTTGCTACCCTATTCCAATAAAGCTTTAATTATGAAAAGCAAAAACAACAACTAGAGAAACTGTCAAATAACTTACATGGTTGCTCAATTCTTGCTACCATATTTCTGTGGTGAATAATTATGCCACCACATTCGATAAAATGAAGCCCAAATAAATGCTTTCATTATTCTTAAACTTGGAAGTAAAAACGACTACTGTAATATTCAGTGTAAAGAGGAACCCTTTTTATATCGATAAAATATTGAATGCTTTCAAGTAATCTGTATTTTTTTTACAACTTTTCATTAAATTTCGCAAAAATTCTACAATGCAACCATTTTCCGGTAAAAAGTCGGCCATCTTGGACGCCCAAAGAAACCTACCCCCGAGGACTACTTGACAGTTCTCCATGAACGTCTCTCAGCTGTGGATTGTTTACGTTTTATCAGCTGATAGTTTCTCTACTTCTCTATACAATGGTTTACATACTCAAACATATTTTAAAAACAGTGTTAACCATTCACTTCAAATGTACAATTTTAAATACAATTAATACGTATTAGCGTATTGCTAAACAGAGCTATATTTAAACGTAATATTCTCAAAGAAAGTCACAACAAGAAATAAAGGCACGATTTTAGTTACTGGGCGCCAAGATTTGAGGCCATTTTTATTTGAATTAATCAATCAATTACTTTAAGTTCTTTCTACAGCTTTCTGGAATAGTGTCCTTCGGCCGCGCTGGTCTAATTAACATAAAAATGGCCTCAAATTTTGGGGCCCCAGTAACTAAAATCTCCCCGAAATAAATAGTTTTAAACTAAATTTATTTTTTCTGTAAATATACATGATGCAGATAGGGAGAAATTTTAGTATACCATTCCAAGTTTTCGGAGATAAAATTGGTATAGTCAGATAGTAGCTTCAGCAAAATTATAGCTTTCGAGGTATTTGCACTTATAATTTAAAAATTGAAAAATTGATATTATACACTTACACTTCACTACATTGCTTTACATCAATTATTAAGAAATTTGCTGTAACTTTAGTATACTGTCCCATAATGGGTATGGGCGGATAGAGGGTGTTCTCCAGATTACGAATATATATAATTATTGCCGCCGCATTATAGTTTCTGAGATATTTCCAATTAAAGATTTAAAATTAACATTTTTCAACACGTTATTTCTCACTGTATATGGAATTTTTCACATATATTTTGCACTTTAAATATATTTACGCTTCACTAATTTGTTTTTACATATTTATTTTTAACAAATTATATCAAAATTTGCTGTAAATAAACATTTAAGATTTTGCACAATTCTCTTTATTTGTACAATAAAAAAGGGTTGCATTCTGACACAAAATAAGTGTTACCATATCACATATTTTGTAAACGAATTATAAGAATCACAAGAATGAAAAAGAAAGATTATATCCCAAATGCAATAAGCAAAGTAGGTCTACGCGGAAGAACTTGTTATTCCACCACTTCGATAATCCCCGATGTTGGCTCGACCAGGGATATTTTTTTGAAGCGCGTCCAAAGGCCGCCTCTGCAGAAAGTAGTTCTATGCGGAAGAACTTTAACCACCTCTTTGGTAATCCCCGGTGTTGGCTCGACCAGGGTTATTTTTGTGAAGCGCGGCCGAAATCCGCCTCTGCAGGTATAAGTTCTACGTGAAGAACTTGTTATTCCACCTCTTTGATAATCCCCGGTGTTGGCTCGACCAGGGTTATTTTTTTTAAAGCGCGGCCGAAGACCATCTCTGCAGAACGTAGTTCTACGCAGAAGAACTAGTCACAACAATTTCCACCTCTTTGACAATCCCCGATGTTGGGGGGTGTTTACTTAACAACTATTCATAAGGTATTTGTTTCCTTCATTTTGGGGATTTTATTCATTTTGATTATTTTTATTCGATTGCATGTGGCAACACTTATGTTCTGTCATCTTGCAACCCTTTTGTTATTGTACAAATAAACAGAATTGTGCAAAAAGTTAAATGTTTTTTACAGCAAATTTTGATATAATTTGTTAAAAATAAATATATAAAAACAAATTCTTCTTCTTCTTGACTGGCGTAGACACCGCTTACGCGGTTATAGCCGAGTCCACAACAGCGCGCCACGTATCCCTCCTTCTGGCAGTTTGGCGCCAATTGGTTGTACCAAGCGAAGCCAGGTCCCTCTCCACCTGGTCCTTCCATCGGAGTGGAGGTCTCCCTCTTCCTCGGTTTCCATCAGCGGGTAGTGCATCGAATGCTTTCAGAGCTGGAGCACTTTCAACCATTCGAACAACATGACCTAGCCAGCGTAGCCGCAGGCTTTTTATTCGCTGGACTATGTCTATGTCGTCGAATGACACATACAGCTTATCGTTCCATCGTCTACGGTATTCGCTGTTGCCAATGTTTAAGGGACCATAAATCTTCCGCAAAACCTTTCTCTCGAAAACTCCTAATGCCGTCTCATCGGATGTTGACATCGTCCAGGCTTCTGCACCGTAAAGTAGGACGGGAATGATGAGAGACTTGTAGAGTTTGGTTTTTGTTCGTCGAGAGAGGACTTTACTTTTCAGTTGCCTACTTAGTCCATAGTAGCACCTGTTGGCAAGAGTGATTCTGCGTTGGATTTCCAGGCTGACATTGTTATTGCTGTTAATGCAATGGAAGGAGTCATATGTAGAAGTTCACGTAAGTGAGGAAAGTTTCTTACTGTCATTCACTTGGGAGTGGCCAGGAACAATTCTTTTACATGTGGCTAAAGCAGCTCACGACTTCCGGTCTCAGACTAAGTACATCCATTCGTTTGGAGGTGAGCTAAAGTGAGAAGGCGAAACCCGCTTATGCGGTTGTGCGTAGGGTGTGGGACCCACCACATAAAAACACCCCCCAATGTAAAGGAAGCAACAGCCTCGGATGAGAGACCCCAATTTTGATGACGACCACTGCAAACGTTTAAAGGACTATGAATTAAGGTCATGCACCTTAATTGGGAAGGTGCCTCTGCCCAGCTGGTTGATGTCCTCGTAAGAGTAAAGGCTGACATCACCGCAATCCAAGAAATGCGATGGACGGGACAAGGACGGAAGAAGGTGGGTCCTTGTGACATCCATTACAGCAGTCATACAAAGGAGCGCAAATTCGGTGTGGGATTCGTGGTGGGAGAGAGACTCCGTCATCGAGTCCTGGCATTCACTCCGGTGGATGAACGTCTAGCCACAATCCGCATCAAAGCGAGGTTCTTCAACATATCGCTGATTTGCGCCCACGCGCCGACGGAAGGGAAGGACGAAGTGATCAAAGATACATTCTATGAGCGCCTAGAACGTACCTATGAGCGCTGCCCCCGATACGATGTCAAAATCGTGCTTGGCGACGTTAAGCAACACCAAAAGCTCCGTCAGGATCGGGAAGGACCTCTCCGAGCCGTTCGATACCAGACGAGGTTTCAGACAAGGTGACTCACTCTCGTGTGATTTTTTTAACCTGATGCTGGAGAAAATAATACGATCTTCTATAAGAGTGTACAGCTACTGGCGTACGCCGATGATATCGATATCATTGGAAACAACACACGCGCCGTTAGTTCTGCTTTTTCCAGACTGGATAAGGAAGTGAAGCGTATGGGTCTGGTGGTGAACGAGGACAAGACGAAATATCTCCTGTCGTCAAACAAACAGTCAGCGCATTCGCTTCTTGGCTCTCACGTCACTGTTAACAGTCATAACTTTGAAGTTGTAGATAATTTCGTCTACCTGGGAACCAGCATTAACAGCAATAACAATTTCAGCCTGGAAATCCAACGCAGAATCACTCTTGCCAAACAAATTAGTGAAGCGTAAATATATTTAAAGTGCAAAATATATGTGAAAAAATTAATATGCAGTGAGAAATAACGAGTTGAAAATTGTTCATTTTAAATCTTTAATTGCAAATATCTCAGAAACTATAAGTTTGCGGCGGCAATAATTATATATATTCGTGGCTAACTGCTATAGACAAGCCAATCGAACAAACTTTCTAAATTTTCATACGAACTGGCAGCACTGAAATCGACTTGCCTATACTTGGTAGCACTGAACTCTTTTACCACCGTCCATGTCTTACGTTTTCTGCAACAAATTTAATTTTTATTAAAATTTTTTATCCAATAAATTCTATACAAAAATACTTACGATTTATCTTCGCCTGCCATTTTCAATTTCAAATTTGTGTATAACAATTTTTATTATTTCGACAATAATTTGTCCTTTGAGCTGTTCACAATAGTAAAATGATTCTAAAATGTGTAAAACAAAACTTGGTAGCACTCAGCAAGCGGAGATAGAATTTTTATTGAGGTATTCGCATACTCTCCTGCTCGAATTCAACTAGGTAACTTTGTTGTTGCTTTCACATGTAAAATTTTAGACAGCCGAGCAGCGCCCAATGAGAGCGAGCAGACCAATCGATGACAGCTATGCATACAGTGGAACTTCTCTAACTCGAATCACAATAATCCACAAAACTTCGAGTTGGAGAGAATTCGAGTTATGGAATTTTCATTAACACAAATAATTTTTCAAAAAACTGGAAAATATAGATTTAAATACAGTTTTATTTAATTACTTCGCATAAAGTTTTATGTTCACACGTTGCAACATCTATTTTGAAATTTTGTAGGTTGCATTTTGCTATTGTTTGACTCTTGACGTTTGTATCCCATGCCTTTGTTAGATGATTTATGCAATCCATAAGTGTAACATTATATTTTTCGTTCGCCTCCGTACGATATAGGGGTACTCATTTAAAATTCGGCCTCGATAGTAAAATTTTAAATTTTGTATTATGCCTTGGTCGAAAAGTTCGATTTATAGAAGGAAATTTGTATGTAAAATGCCTTTCAAGAGTGCCTTCAAGAGTTCGAGTTGTGGAAGGAAATTTGTATGAAATTTGGTTTGTAAACGCTATTACCAACTCAAAAGTTCAAGTTATGGAGATCTTCGAGTTATAGAAGTTCGAGTTATGAAAGTTCCACTGTATTTTGAAAACGAATAAAGAAAGAGTGATTATACACTCAAGAATATCTCAGGATGTTCAAAGTTCATTCGCGCAAAACTACTTTTTGTATTGGCGGCCTTCGGCCGCGCTTCAAAAAATTAACCCTGGTCGAGCCAACACCGGGGATTATCAATGATTTGGGAAATTACAAGTTCTTTCGAGCAGAACTACTTATTTCATTGGTGGCCTTCGGCCTTTAAAAAAGTAACCCTAGTCGAGCAAACACTGGGGATTATCAAAAATAGGAGAAACATAAATTTTTTCGCATATAACTCCTTTTGCAAAAAAGGGATAACATCCTTCTTTTTTATTTTTTAGATTCGTTTACAAAATATTGTGACGAACATGGATGCTTGAATAACCTAGAATCGACAATCGCAATCGATAACTTTGCCGGATTTATCCACCCTGCAAGACAGGTACCGGCGAATGGTGAAACGGCCAGAGAGCGGTACTAGCAGTTTCAATGAAAGTTTCCATGCTATTCTTTTTTTTATTTTTTTTTTCAAAACAAACTTTTCCTTTTCTATACTTATCCGTTTTTTCTCCCTTTCCATGTAGTCCCTGTGTTTCTCCTCATTTCTTTCCGATTGTAGTGCAGATAATTTGGTAATTGCTGTTTTCGGTGCTGATTTCCTCATCTTTTCAGCGTATTCAACTGCCATGATGATTTGTACCATCTTCGGACTGAAACACGTACTATGTTGAGTCGGCCGATTTGCTCTTAAAAGATATGCTCTGCAATCGCTTATAATGGGGATACATCTTGCTCAGTTTTTCTAAAAGCATAAAATAAATTACTAATAAAATATAAATTTCGAAATTCATTATACTTTCGTTCAATGCTTTCGATACCTTGTTCCTCTAATAGGCCGGCGCCTGTCCCATTTCTCCACTGTTCTGCTTTGTTGTATGCGGTGCGCATGATGCGTACTTTCCACCGTACTAAATTCCAATCTGCTGAGATACCTGTTTCTAATAGTTATTTTTTTGTAAAAAATTTGTGCGGAAGACATCTGTAGTATAAAAAGATATAAAAGCGTCCATACCAATAAATATAAACAAACAAAATCGGAATAGCTGCAAATTACTTCAAACGACGGATGCTCCAGCAAATAGTTAAGAACTTGACCCACTTCTTCTGCTGTCCATTTCTTATTAGGTTTTTCCCGCCGCCTTATTTTATCTTTTTTTAACTTCTGTAAAATAGACTTTTTATTAAAATATTTAAAAAAAATCTTAGCAATAATAACTTACAGCGTCCATCAGTTCAGCCATCTTTTTAATTGTGATCAGCTGTGAGAAATGTACAAAGCAAAAACCTCAATTACAATAGGGTCGCACTATTGTATTTTCTCACACTGGTGTATTTGAATGGTACGTATATTTTGTTGTTGGATTTTTACTACATTTACTATAAAAACCACAGAAACCACGAATACAAAAATACAATGGCAAATACAACAGATCCCGAATACCCCTTATGTATATGTTTTCCTTTTGACAATTCTCAGTGTATTAAATATCAAAAATATGAAAAGGCACTTAAAAGAGGAAAATTGCATACAATTTTGTATTGTGGCTTAAATATTACGGACATTTAAGCGGGAAAGGCACTTCAGCGGATGCTCTTAAACGGGGAATTTTATATGTAAATTTAGAGAAAAACCAACGATGCCGCAAAATATGGTCACTTAAGCGGGGATCACTATACAGTGGAATTCCATTACTCGAACTTTTAAATTGCCAATAGCGTTTAGAAATCAAATTTCATACAAATTTCCTTCCATAACTCTAACTTCCCTAACTCAAAGTTCTCCATAACTCGAACTCTTTAATTGGCAATAGAAGTTAAATTTCATACAAATTTACTTCCATAAACCGAACTTTTCGATCAGGGCATAATAAAAATTTAAAATTTTACTATCGAGGCAGAATTTTAAAATATTTCCTATATATCGTAATAAATATGATTTTACATTTAAAGGTTGCAAAGTCATATAACAAAGGCATACAGACGTTAGGAGCCAAACAATTGCAAACTGCAACAAACAAAATTACAGAATACATGTTTTAACGTATGTACACAAAGCTTTATGCGAAGTAAATGAATAAAACTGGGTATAAACCCTCATTTTACAGTTTTTTGAAAAATTTTATGTTTTAACGAAAATCTAAGTCCAGGGTTTTTTGTGGATTATGGTGATTCGAGTTAGAGAAGTTCCACTGTATTTAATTTGTAATTATTCTTTAGATTGGACCCAAGACGACGTTGTGTGTTACGTTAAGGTACATTGCTGCAATATACGAAAGCCACATACTGAATTAACAAAAATATTTCAACTGAATATTTTAAAGGTTACTTTAATAATTGATTTAATTTAATATATATGGGTACTGTATCGAACACTTTCAAAGCTGTAGTGTTTTCGTCCAAGCGGACAACATGACCTAGCCAGCGTAGTCGCTGCCTTTCTATTCCCTGAACTATGTCAACGTCGTCGTATAACTAGTACAGCTCATCGTTCCATCGTCTACGGTATTCGCCGTTTCCAATGTTCTGAGGACCATAAAACTTGCACAAAAATTTACTCTCGAAAACTCCTAGTGTCGTCTCATCGGATGTTGACATCGTCCACGCTTCTGCACCATAAAGCAGGATGGGAATGATAAGCGAATTGTAGAATTTGATTTTGGTTCGTCGAGAGAGGACTTTACTTTTCAATTGCCTACCCAGTCCAAAGTAGCACCTGTTGGCAAGAGTAATTCTGCGCTGGATTTCGAGGCTGACATTGTTAGTTGGCGTAAGCCAACAGCTAAATCTTATAGGAGATTGTAACTTCTCTATTAACTCTGCAGCTCAGCAGTCACCTTGTCTGAAACCTCTTTTGGTAACAAACGGTCTCGATCCTGACGGAGCATTTTTTGTTGCTTAACGTGAGCTTACACAGCCGTATTAGTTTTGCGGGGATACCAAATTCTGGCATAGCGGCCTAAAGGCAACATATTTTCGTGCTGCAGCTTTAAAATCGACGAAAATGTCGAGTGTGTCGATTCTGTTTCTGACGTAGATTTTCCAGGTCTAAAGCCACACCGATAAGGTCCAATCTGTTTGTTGACGGTGGGCTTTAGTCTTTCACACAGCACGCTCGATAGAGCCTTATAAGCGATCTCATCCGAGGCTGTTGCTTCCTGTTCGTTGGTAATTGGTTTTTATGTGGTGGGTCCCAAACCCTACGCACAACCGCGGACGCGGGTTCGCCTTCTCACTTTAGCTCGCCTCCAAAAGGCTGTTTGTTGGCTACCCAGAGGATACTTTGTCTAAAACTGGAAGTCGTGAGGTGCTTGAACCATGTGGGGAAGCATCGTTACTGGCCACTCCCAAGTGAATGGTAATCAAAAACTTTCCTCATTTACGTGAACTTCTACACATGATCCCATCCTTAATATATATGTATATACAACAAAACATCATTAAATTCTCATAAAAAATATTCAAATAGTTCATCGCATAATAAATAATAATACATTAGAAGCATTCAATGCTAATTTAATTTAAAAATTTAATAAAATTTTCTTCCAATATACAGTACTTTTCGTTTAATTGACCCTATGGTTAATGGGTTTCCCCGTTTAATGTTATCCGGCAAAAAATATAGCATATGAATGCACATGTAAATTTTCTCGGATAATTGGACTCGGTTAATTGATTTTCCCGCTTAGTTGGTTTAAAATATATTTCATCAAAAAACATTTTCCTTTTAAATTTCCCCGGTTAATTCCACCAAATAATATTGTTGAAAAAACTATTCTTCTAATCAACACAGTTATAGTTTCGTTCACATAACGGTTATTTGTAAGTCATAAAACTAAACGAGTTAGATATAGGGTTATATATATCAAAATGATCAGGGTGACGAGACGAGTCAAAATCTTGACGAAATTTGGAACACACGTTCCTTGGGACCGTGAGAGGGTTGCGTTCGAAAATGGGCAAAATCGGACCACTGCCACAAAATGGCGAAAACCGAAAACACAAAAAGTATCATAACTAAGCCATAAATAAAGTTATAAAAGTAAAATTTGGAACACAGAATCGCACTAGGAAGGGGCATATTTGGATGTAATTTTTTTTGGGAAAGTGAGCGTGACCCCGCCCCTAAATCGGTTATTTGTATATATCTCGCAAACCAATAATGCTATATAAACCAAACTTTCTGCAGTCAATTCTCTTACGTACCCCACCACACACCATGAAATTAGTTGAAATCGGATAATAACCACGCCCACCTCCCATACAAAGGTTATGTTGAAAATTACTAAAAGTGAGTTAACTCAGTAAAGAAAAACGCCAGAAACACTAAATTTCACATCAAAAATGGCAGACGGAAGCTGCACTCAGATTTTTTTACAAAATGGAAAATGGGCGTGGCATCGCCCACTTATGGGTCAAAAAATATATCTCAGGAACTACTCGACCGATTTCAATAAAACTTGGTATGTAACAGTTTCTTTACATCCCAATGATATGTTGTGAAAATATGCCAAATCGCTTTACAACCACGCCTACTTCCTATATACCAGAATTTTAAGACGATCTGAATCGTTTACTTTACAATATATAAAGTAAGCACCAGTGAAGATATCGATGCAGAGCTTTGCACAAATACTACCTTTAAAGTGTGGCAGCCCCATTCTAAAAATCGCCGAAATCGGACCATTGGTTTTCAAGGCCCCATTAATCGAACATGAGGACCTCGGTGCTTCTAACCTAATATTATGTTTTCCAACTTTCAATGGTATTTATATAATGGTATTTATACAACTTTCAATGGTATTATACAGTGCTTCGTTTTGTGGTTGCGGTTGGGCGTGGGGAAATAGAGGGCGCAAATGATTCCACACAAAGTTATCCAAAAAAAAAAAACAAATATTCTTTATAATAATTATAATTTTATTATCATCAACATTCCGCGCGCTTTGCAGTATTACTGCAAATGCAGTTTACAATTAATTATTACTTAAAACTAACATGCGACTGGCTCTTACACTTCCTCTGGTAAGCGGTGAATTCTTGCAGATGGGGTGGACGACGACGCGAATCGAGTCTGGTTCGGTCCGGAAAATGCCGCTGAGACAAATGGAGTCTTAGACGGTCATTGCCATGCCACCAAACTGCATAGATATTACCACATTCCGAGGTCGGTGAGACGATTCGAGTCTAACTCGATCCTGGGTAAATGGTAAATGTCAGAGGCGTAGGTAGCCAGTGCATTTTATAGGGTCGATATTATATAGTTTGGGTGACGAGTTGTCCCACTGTCGCTGGTTGTAACCCTGGCAGTATGAGCCGGGAGTAGATGTCCTCTCCCAAAATTACCTCGACTGGCGCTGACTTGTAGAAGTCGTTGTCTGTGGGTATTACGTTCTGGAAGTGTTGAAGTGTGTGGTCTTCCAGAGACCTTACTGGCGACCTTGATGACGTTGTATTAGTCCAGTTACGGAGATTTTTTACTGTCCACCATGGTTGTCCCGAAACATAAGATCGCACACTCGGCTGTCTTCGCGGGCTTGAGTGCGGAGTCGCAGTCGTGAAATAGTGGAGGTGAGAATGATAGTGGATGCACTGTGATGAACCTGGTTGCAATGCGTATCTTGATTAAGGCGGTCGGTGAAAGCGCTATTTTTTGCTGCCAAGGTAGTGTTGCGTGCTTGACGTCGAGCACCTCGTCCACACCTTCTCTTCGAACGGGGTGGCCGGCGGGACGCATTGCGAATCCGTCGTAGCGATGGTGAACTGATTCTCTTCCATTTCCGCTGCCTCTTGCTCGACTTGTTGTGCCCATGTTAATTCTACAACATCCTCGTCTAGTTCTTCGGCATCTGAACTAATGCCATGGAGCATTTTATGGTGAGGGCTGCCGCAATGTTTACAGCGAATTACGCTTTCGCACTCATCCTTTGAGTGGTTCGAGGCAAGGCAGTTGCTGCAATAGCGGTGAATTAAGGTCGTCCTCAGCCTAATTTCTGGGGACATCTGACGAAATTTTGGACACCAGCGAAGAAGGTGACTGTCTATGCATAACGGGCAATTGATGGTCGTCATTTTGAATAATTTCTTGAATGAAAAAGAAAATTATTAAGGTGTGAATGTATAGAATAAATTAACATTGATTGGGTAAAATGACAACTTTTGTGATAGGCCTACAGACTAAGCCGCGTTGAGTTTTGATGTCCACAACTCGAACTCGTTGGTCCAACCCTGGATATATTTTGGTGATCTCCATTCATTTGGAGGTAAATTTTCATCACGAACTACCACTAGGTCGTTTACTTGGACGTTCTGTTGGAGATATTTACATTTCTTTCGTTTCTGAAATTCCTTTAAGCATTCGGTCTTCAATCTCTGACAAAAGTGCTGACTTAGGGCCTTTAGTTTTTGACATCGGTTTACTAATGATAGCGGGTTCTCAGTGATTTCTGGTACTACCGTTGCAAGTATGGGTGCACCGACCAGGAAATGACCTGATGTTAATGGAGTCAGGTCGTTGATGTCATCCGTCATAGAACTTATAGGCCGAGAGTTTAGACAGGCTTCTATTCGAGCTAACAGCGTAGAAAGTTCCTTGAATGTGTACTTCATAGAGCCTGACAATTTTTTGAAGTGAATTTTAAAACTTTTCACTCCAGCCTCCCACAAGCCCCCATATGAGGAGCACCTGCAGGAATGAAATGCCAGTTTAGGTGGGGTAAATTGATGGAGTTGGCTATCGCGTCAGGGCATGTCTTCAAGAAGGCTTTGAAATGTTTCTGAATTTCCTTCGATGCTCCAACGAAATTAGTGCCATTGTCCGAATAAATGTGATTTGGACAACTTCGACGTGATACGAATCTTGTGAGAGCACTGATGAATGCGACTGTAGATAAATTACTAGTGGCTTCAACATGGATAGCCCTTGTTGAAAAGCAAACAAAAACGCATACATATCCCTTTGCCTGATAAGCTCGGCCTGTATAGTTTTTGATGTCGAATAAACCAGTGAAATCTACTCCGGTGGACTCAAAAGGCCTTGTGAGATTTGTTCTTACAATTATGTATCACTGTGCGAATTAGATTCTTTGGCTTTAGGATTCAAAATTGCATACGTAGAAGCCGCAGGACTAGTTGATTACCTCCGTGAAGGGAAGTAATATGAATAAATTTTACCAATAATTTTGAAAATTGATCGCTGTAAGGTAGTATAATTGGGTGCTGCTCATCGAAGCTGAGGGAGGGAGCGTTGGTTAAACGTCCTCCTACTCTTATAACTCCGTTATTATCAACAAAGGGATTTAGTGATAGAATGGAAGATTTTTTATTAATAGGTACATTTTTAGTTAAATCTGAGTACTCAGAAGCAAAATGTGCCTTCTGAGTTAACTGAATAAGTCTGTGTTTGACAAATTTAACTTCATCAGAAGTGAGCGTTGAAGACGGTGAAGGGGTCTTGCAATTTGGATGAATTCTGTTGTAGAAACTAAAGATTCGAGAAATTACACGGAGTGCTCTTGAAAATTCGGAAAAACGTTCCAAAACGTCTTCGGTCTCAATAACTGATGCATGATAGACACGAATGCTTTTAACCTCCAGGGTAGTCTCAACGTCTTCTGCAGAATTTTGTTTTGGCCACTTGGATGGTTGAAGTTTTAACCACTTAGGAGAGATTCTTCTGCTAGCCAGGTCAGCGGGATTATCTTCTGAGTTGACATGCTTCCAGTTCTCAATTTGTGTATGACCGCAAATTTTTGATATTCGATTCGCAACGAATGTCGACCAAGAACATGGCGGCTTGCGTAGCCATGCGGGAACGATGGTGGAGTCAGTCCATAAATATATTCCATGATATACAATATCTAGTTTGGGTTGCAGATATTCGACCGTTTTTGCCGTGTTTGCTAAAAGCAAGCCGGTTTTAATCACGTAATCGTTCACCTGCATGCGCAAATAGATCGCTGCGCCGTACGCCTTTTCTGAGGCATCGCAGAATCCATGGAACTGTACTTGACAGTTCGGTGTGTAAGATACCCATCGCGAGATCCTGATAGTGCTTATATGTGGGTTGTTATGAATGTCTTCCACTGGTTGAGAAATTTGGAGGTCAAAGTTTCGCCCCAATCGGTTTTTGGGGACATATGGTTACCTGCATTAAAATTTTAGCAACGATGATTACTGGGGTGGATAAAGAAGGTGTCTTTGGCACAACAGTCGGCCTCCATGACGAAACATCACCAAACGGTCTGAGGCTGATCGACTTCGCTGGGGCCCGAAATATGGTCATCTGTAGTACTAGATTCCAGCATAAGAAAATCCATCAAGCTACTTGGCTGTCCCCGGATCGAATCACTCGCAACCAGATCGATCATGTTGTGATAGATGGACGACATGTCTCCAGTGTTTTTGATGTGCGTACGCTTCGTGGTCCCAACATCGACTCGACCACTATCTTGTAGCAGCTAAGATACGCACCCGCCTCTGTGTAGAAAAGCGCACACGTCAACAAACACAAGGAAGGTTCGACATCGAGAAGCTGCAATCACAACCGACAGCCGAACGATTTTCTACTCGACTTGCACTCCTGCTCTCTGAGAGCACTTATCAGCATCTCGGTATAAGGGAGCTGTGGGACGGCATATCAAACTCCTTACGTACAGCTGCAACCGAAACCATTGGCTTTCGGAAAAGCCAAAAAAACAGCTGGTATGATGAGGATTGTCGTCTCGCAGTGGAGAGAAAACATACTGCCTACCTCGCAATGTTGCGATCGACCGCAACACGAGCGGGATGGGAAAGATACCGAGAGCTGAAGAGGGAAGCGAGACGCATTTGCAGAAAAAGAAAGAAAGAGGCAGAAATGCGTGAGTATGAAGAGCTTGACAAGCTGGCCGACAGGGGTAATGCTCGAAAATTTTACGAAAAGATCCGGCGACTAACTGAAGGTTTCAAGACCGGAGCACACTCCTGTAGGACCCCCAGCGGTGATCTAGTGGTTAATGACCAGAGTATACTGTGTTTGTGGAGGGTACACTTCTCCAGCCTGCTGAATGGCAGTGAAAGTTCAACACCAGGAGATGGCGAACCCGATTCCCCAATCGACGACGATGGAACAGATGTTCCATTGCCCGACCGTGAAGAAATTAGAATAGCAATTACCCGCTTGAAGAACAACAAGGCGGCGGGGGCCGATGGATTGCCGGCCGAGCTATTCAAATACGGCGGCGAAGAGCTGATAAGGTGCATGCATCAGCTTCTTTGCGAAATATGGTCGGAAGAAAGCATGCCCGACGATTAGAATCTCAGTGTACTCTGCCCAATCCACAAAAAGGGAGACCCCACAATCTGCGCCAACTATCGTGGGATAAGCCTCCTTAACATCGCTTATAAGGTTCTATCGAGCGTACTGTGTGAAAGTCTAAAGCCCACCGTCAACAAACTGATTGGACCTTATCAGTGTGGCTTTAGACCTGGAAAATCAACAACTGACCAGATATTCACCATGCGCCAAATCTTGGAGAAGACCCGTGAAAAAAGGATCGACACACACCATCTATTTGTCGACTTTAAAGCTGCTTTCGACAGCACGAAAAGGAGCTGCCTTTATGCCGCGATGATTGAATTTGGTATCCCCGCAAAACTAATACGGCTGTGTAAGTTGACGTTGAGCAACACCAAAAGCTCCGTCAGGATCGGGAAGGACCTCTCCGAGCCGTTCGATACCAAACGAGGTTTCAGACAAGGTGACTCGCTATCGTGCGACTTCTTTAACTTGATGCTTGAGAAAATTATAAGAGCTGCAGAGCTAAATAGAGAAGGTACAATCTTCTACAAGAGTGTACAGCTACTGGCGTGCGCCGATGATATCGATATCATTGGAAACAACACTCGCGCCGTTAGTTCTGCTTTTTCCCGCCTGGATAAGGAAGCGAAGCGAATGGGTCTGGTGGTGAATGAGGACAAGACGAAATATCTCCTGTCATCAAACAAACAGTCAGCGCATTCGCGTCTTGGCTCCCACGTCACTGTTGACAGTCATAACTTTGAAGTTGTAGATAATTTCGTATACCTAGGAACCAACATTAACACCCATAATAATGTCAGCCTTGAAATCCAACGCAGAATCACTCTTGCCAACAGGTGCTACTATGGACTGAGTAGGCAATTGAAAAGTAAAGTCCTCTCTCGACGAACAAAAACTAAACTCTACAAGTCCCTCATCATTCCCGTCCTACTTTATGGTGCAGAAGCGTGGGCGGTGTCAACATCCGATGAGACGGCACTAGGAGTTTTCGAGAGAAAGGTTTTGCGGAAGATTTACGGTCCCTTAAACATTGGCAAAGGCGAATACCGCAGAAGATGGAATGATGAGCTGTATGTGTTGTTCGACGACATAGACATAGTCCAGCGAATAAAAAGACAGCGGATACGCTGGCTGGGTCATGTAGTTCGTATGGATGAAAGTGCCCCAGCTCTGAAAGTTTTCGATGCAGTACCCGCTGGTGGAAGCCGAGGAAGAGGGAGACCTCCACTCCGGTGGAAGGACCAGGTGGAGAAGGACCTGTCTTCACTTGGTATTACCAATTGTCGCCAAACCGCCAAAAGGAGAGATGCGTGGCGCACTGTTGTGGACTCGACTATAACCGCGTAAGCGGTTTCTACGCCAGTTAAGAAGAAGATTACTGGACTTAACCATCCTGCTGGGTCGAACAATTTGGCTATCATAGACAAAACTTCTCTTTTAGTGAAATAGTCTTTGTTGTCCAGAGGTTTAGTGGAAATGTAAAAGTTGTCCGATCTCGCATTCCATCGAATTCCCAACGTTTTGGCTTCGCTACTGCTTTTTATTTACATTTAAATTTTCAAAGTTATGCAAAAGCTTAAAAGATACTCACACGCTTAGCTTTATTAACAGTTATTAAATGGATTTTACAGCTACAAATTAACTATGCATACATAATATATAAGTATTTTTTTGCATTTTACAAAAGTAATACTCATAAAGCTTAAAAACCGAGTTGATCACTCTATATGCCTGACATTCTACTTTGCAAAGTATTGCGTTTAAGTCGTTTCATTTTAGTAAATGTCAAATTTTGTTAGAAAAAAAGTAATTTTGCTGGATTTCGAAGTGCTGGATCGACAAAATTCGCTTGAAGTGTTAGTTGGAGACAGATTTTATCCAAGCGACCAGTAATGGTCCTTTACTAACACATCATACCAAATCCAAAATGGTTTAATGATATAATCCATTGAAGTGTTAGTTGGAGACTGATTTTATCCAAGCGACCAGTAATGGTCCTTTACTAACACTTCATACCAAATCCAAAATGGTTTAATAATATAATCCAGCACACACACTACTCCTCAAATACCGTTAATATAAAGTTTTTTTTTTTACAATTGTACCTAGTATACAACGATTAAATACTAACAACAATTCAATTCTAATAACTTAAAAGTAATAATTAAAAGCTAAATGTTAGTGAAATTCATTTGCTGCTACAATTGCCTTTCTAAGTCTGAAGGCCTCTAACGTTTCAGTCGGTTTTCTCGTTCAGCAGTACCGATGAGTCTAGATGCCTCTTCATTTACATGCTGTGTAAGCCTCATTTCGTGAGTCTTTTCAAGTTTGGTTATTTCGTTTACTACTGGATTCACACCAAGATCACGGTGAAGGTCAGCAGATCTAACGTTCCAAGGAGCATTAACTATACTTCTTAGTACCTTATTTTGGAAGCGCTGAATGCAGGCAATATAGTTTTGACTTGAGCAACCATAGGCCCAAATTGGCTTTAGTACTTGATTATATATAAACAGCTTGTTTGCGATTGGAAGCGTGGATCTTCTACCGACCAGATGGTAAAACTTAGCAAATTTTAAATCAAGCTCACACTTTTTTTTCTTGACATGCTCTTTCCAGCGAAGCCTTGCATCTAGGGTGATACCTAGGTACTTAGCATTATTGTGATATAGAAGTACCATTTATATAAATGGGATGGCTTTTTTAAAGTGAAGTCTACGTGCATTGTTTTGGAATCGTTTAATTTAATGCGCTATTTGGAAGCCCATTTAGTAATTGCACTGACTTCTGTTTGCACTCGAATGGTAGATATTGAGGTTGACTCTCCTGCTGCTAACAGGGCTGTGTCATCCGCAAATGTCGCTGTCACATAAGTTGAGTCAGTGGGGATATCACTTGTAAAAAGCAAGTAACGAATTGACTCCAACACGCTATGCATCCTCTTGTTTTATGCGAAAATATCTGTCTTTTAGGTAGGAAGCAATTATTTCCCAATATTGTTTGGGTAACATATATTTCAGTTTCAGCAGTAGACCCGAAAGCCAAACTCTATCAAACGCCTGAGACACGTCTAGAAGGTCGCAGAACAAACGTTCTTTTCATCCATAGCATTTTCAACGAAATTAGCGATTCGATGTACCTGGTCAATTGTTGAATGATGATCACGAACTGACGTACTGATAAGACTTTTAATTTCTTTACAAGTAACTGGAGATTTTCACAGTTTAGCTCATCTCCATCGTTAGGTGTAAATGTGTTTCTCAAATGATTTGCAAATACTGCAGCTTTTTCTGCATTCGTTTTGGCCCATTCAGTTTCGTTTAATTTTATTGGTGCGACATGTTTTATTTGTTTATTGATATTCCTTGCAGCTTTCCAGAGCGAATAATCGTGAGTGAGTTTGGACAAATACGTTTTGAAGGAATAGTTTTTAAACTGTCTAAGTTTTGTTCTTAGTTCCGCTGTACATCTATTAAGCTCTGTTTGGGGAGCAGCCGACCTAGTTTGCTGCCATCTTCGTCGAAGTTTGCTTTTTTATGGACACCATATAAGATGTATTATTGGAATTTGTTTCCACTTAGATTCACGCGAATATTCGGTGTACTGTTCCACGCAGCATTTTGAATTACTTTTGTGAAAGATTCAACTTCACAATCTAAGTCGGTCGGCATTAAAATCGACTTTATTCAGTAAAGTCTTAAATTTATACCAATCAGTATGTTTATTAGATGCCAGACGAAATTACTGGTTTTCCACATAAAGTTAGTAACACTGGTGAATGATCAGAGCTTAAATCTGAGCTATCTTCAATACGTAAATTGGTTTTCGATACTTTGTTGATGACAAAAAAGTCAAGTAGATCTGGTAATTTCCTACTATCTGCAGGCCAATAAGTGGGTCTCCCTGTCGAAATGACATTGCATCCAATAAGTTGTATAGCTTTCAGTAGTTCTCGACCTTGGTTGTAATTAAACGTGATCCCCAATGAGTCTGTTTTGCATTAAAGTCACCACCCATAATGTACCTGCCGTCATATTTTTTAATAAACTCGTATTGAAAAATTTTGATTTTGAATTTTAAAACTGAATGGTTCGTAAAATGTGTTTCGGTTAATATAAAGTAATATATTTTCTTTTATGGTTCACTATTTTCAGGTTCACTCTTAAGTTTAGTTTTTTCGTTTCACATGCTTTGTTAGTTTTGTTGGTTGTGGTTGGCCGTGGGGAAATAAAGAGCGCAAATGATTCCACACAAAGATATCCAAAAAAAGAACAAATATTCTTTGTAATAATTATAATTTTATTTAATAAATTGGAATTTCACTTGTAAAACGACGCTGGGATATGTAATATCCGGCCGGACTCGATTCGTCTCGTCGGTCACCCCATCTGCAAAAAATTCACCTCTTACCAGAGGAAGTACAGGAGCCAGTCGCATGTTAGTTTTAAGTAATAATTAATTGTAAACTGAATTTGCAGTAATACTGCAAGGCGGGCGGAATGTTGACGCCGCCCCCGCCTAATTTCACCACTACGTCTGTGTCGGAAGAGAGATCACTTCTTCAAAGCTTTTTTCGAACGCAACCAAATATTTGAAGTTGCGCTCTTGCTTTTTTTTGCTTCTTCTTACCTTCTTCCTTTGCAACATCTCAGTCGATCCAGACGTGCACACCGTACTCCACCACCTGAGCTAACATTTGTCCTTCGAGCCGGATAACAGGTAACAAGTTGAATTTTTTAAAGTGAAAGTGCATTGATTCGCCTGAGTTAGCAACACGCAAGGTTACAGCCAAACATATTTTGGACTTGTGCTCCGCAAGCTATAAGGCAATAAATTAGTTAATTTGTACATAATTTATGTATGTACAAACCCAATTGTGCGGTGTGAAGTAGAGACCAAAACTTATTTTTGGCACTCTACGAACAAAATCAACGCACACTGCAGGTTGTATTGTACTTCATTTAAGTACAACAATAAATACACCTCGCCTAGCACTCGGCATTTATCATCATTTTATATATTCCAATAAAATATCTGTTATTCGAAATTTAATTTTCTTGGACGCACAAACAACGTCTGGATCGTCAACATCTCTCTCGGTTTTTGTCTTGTTAATTTAAGTCTAGTCGCTCTACTCTATTATCCTATATTGCTCGAATAGCAATAAAGGCAAGCAGCAATACCGCAGCTGCTGTTACGCGAGTGAAAAGTGAAAAGTAAAAAAAAACAAGAAGAGTGGAGTGCGTGGAGTCCCTACGAGAAGAAAGTGGCAGTGAAATTAGGCGGGGGCGGCGTCATTTTTTAATGTATACAATCATATATTTCATTCAGCATATTTAAACAGTATTTTGTGAAATTTATATTTACAAATTCTGAAAGCTTAGCCGTTGGTACCTCTTTTTCCATGAAGTGTCCAAAAAAAAGTTCTTGCCGTGGACATCATAACTCATTATTGGTTCATCCAAATCAACAAACCAAAAATATTTGTTAGTAATGAACGAATGAAAAAAGAAAAGATTAAAAACTGCATTCTTGATAGATTTTGAACAAAGAAACCAACTTTTGTGGTAAAATTTTCGTCATATACTGACTCGAAAAATAGTTGTAATATAGATGCGTGGAAATTTTTCAACAGAATCGCTTCATATCTTTTCAAGATGTGTCCACTGACTTCAAAATTCGAGTTTTGAAATAAATCCGTTTAAACTGCTACATTCTTGAAATTTTAATCATATCGATTTCATATTTTTGGATAATATTTTAATATTGTACTATTTAATAGCCAAAGAACTCTCAAATTTTGATTCCCACGTAATCGCTTAATTCACCAAATGGTCCAAATAAGCGTGATTCCTGTAATTGAAAAAATTAAACGGGATTCTTTTAATTGAACAAATTGGTAATTGATTCCCCGTTTAATTGAACGAAAATTTGTGCAAATTGTGATGTGCAATTAAGCGAAAAGTACTGTACAGTAAAAGCTCCTTATTCGCGTTTTCACTATTCGCGGGTTAAAAAAATGAGACCCAATTTATATATTCGCGACTAAAAATTTTTTAATTCGCGGATCTAATAAGTACATACATAATACTAAAATTATTCCAATAGGTATCCAACCCAATATTCTTGTCAAATGGACTAATAAAAAAGTAAAATAGATCTTATTACAAGAAAATGCTAAATATTGCACTATTTTCGCAATATTTTTGAACTTTTGGTAATATTTCCATATAGAAGGGGCTCACATGGAACTGAACTCTTGTTCTTACCCATTTTTTGAAAAATTTCAAAAAACACTTCAAATTAAATGGAACCATAAACTCTTCACATTTTTAATATATTTTTTTTACACAGATCGTGAGTGCTAAGGTTTCGTTACATTGGCTTATTTATATGAACACACCCGACTAGATCACCTGCGAATTTATTTTAATTTTTTCTTCAACCACGACACTTATTTCTCTGAATATGATTTTAGCAACTTCCCAACATATAACGGAACTTTTTTGCGAAGAATCTGTGCAAGCTCAAATTTTGACGGCAAACATATCCGAAATCACGAATGGAATAGGACGAGATGGGTTCGAACAGATATAATCAAGTGACATCCAGGAATTGCTTGAATCGCAAGATGAAGATTTGACTGAAACCGACTTGGAGGAAATGTTAAATTCACAACCTATTGAAGAAAAGGCTTCAACAAGCACTGGAAACGTGATATTCAATTTGAAAAATCTTAGTGAAGGTTTAAGAATGGCAAATGAGCTGTGCGATTTCTTTATGAACATTGATCCGTCTATGGAACGAAGTCTACTTTTTAAGAGACAAATTGCTAATGCGACTGCTGTGTATCAGTCTGAATTTAAGGAGCTTTTGAAAACTGCTAAGCAAGAAAAAATTACAAAATTCTTCAAACCATTGCCTAAGCATTAAGATAATTAATTAAAATGTTCAAAGACTTAAATTAAACCATTTTTTTATATACCTATTTGTTTTTTTGTCACCTAGGAACATATCTCCTATAATCCGATATAAATTACCATCCCGTATTCACGTTTTCTGTATTCGCGGCATATTTATGGAACATATACCCCGCGAATAAAGAGCTTTTACTGTATATGCATTTGGACGAAGAGGTGATTTTTTAACATTTCTTTTTCAATCCGATTTTATCTCAACATGTCCATTTTGCTCTTTGATAACAAGGTTTGTATATTCGCCATAAGTTAATAGGCGTCTTCTTTAGGAAATTCCTTTATCTGTTTCGCAATATTTTCTCCAAATGTATCAAACACATCGCTGCTTTTATTAATGTCTATCTGTTTGCCCAAGGCTTCATCTAGTATTGTTTTAACTTTTTTGGGCAGTTTCGTTCTCTTCGAACATGTTGACAATTCCTTAGCTGTTTGCTCAACGAAAAACTTTTCCATAAACGATAATTCGTTCGCATCGGAGTCAAACGATGGTTCACGTACAGTAGATTGTTCTTCAATTTTGCTAAAAGGATTTAGCTTTTAATATACAAACATTTTAAATTGTAAATTCTATATTATTTCTGCAAGTGCCCACTACGAAATGCAAAGGATGCTAGGGAAATAAAATGTCTTATTTTTTTGTTGGCGACCACGCTTTCTCGTTGGACAGACATTTAATAAAACCATATAACAGAACCTTGAAATAGAGTGTGCCACAAGAAATTTTCAATTAAAAATTTTTTCGCGCAAGGATAACGGTCGAATGTGCTTTCGGACACCTGTCCAATAGGTTCCGAATATTTCATAGACCCATTGGAGTGCAGCAAAAACCATAAAACATATACAGAGCTCGAGATGAGTTGTCACGGTACTTAACCACTGTTGGCAATCCTTATATACATATGATAAGATTTAATTTCTATGTTTATTTTACAGTTGAATTATGCCAACTGTAAAGTTCGCGCTTATTTGTTTGTGCGATTTGTATATTTATCTTTTCCCTTTCTTTCGCATAAGCAGGTAAGCGCGGACTCTAATTATATGAGTTTATGTACTTGTTGTTTGTAAACTGCAGTGTGCTGTTACATTTTCCATGCTGTGCTGATCTATACGGTAAATGCAAATGCCTTTGTGCATATATGCCAGTGCACATCATATTTGAGCTTTGCCATCGATCAGGCAGGAAAGTGGAAGGACATACTGCGGTAAGTATTGAGTTATTTCTACATGCATATTTTAACATACATCTTTTAGAAATAAACCATTTGTGAACCATTTGGAGTGCCATTTGGAGTGCCATTAGCCAACACAAATAAAATGCGTTAAATTCGCCCCACTTTATAGATGACAACCACATATGGCAATGTAGAATTTCAATGGAAAGATTTATATAAAATGAAAGATAAAAAAAAACGATTTTAGAATTTTCAAAATAACGTTGGAATATAAAGACCAACTCCAGACTTTTTAATTTTCTCTATTTTACTTTTTTCTGTAGTATATGCAGTTCCAAGGGGGTTTTTTTACGTCTTTAACGGACATTTTAATTTCACCCGAAATTGCTTCGTAAGCCTTCATTTTTAAAACACTCAGTCGATACGAAAGATTCATATTCCATAATATTGCAATATTTATTTTTTTTCAGTTTTATACATATTTAATAATTTTTAAATTTAACATTTATAATTTGAAAAAAAAATAATGGAAAACTCTATGATCAGCTGTTTATTTCTTAATCATCAACTTCTTCAAACACTTCTTACTCGAAAAAATTTAAAGCAAGACGGCTTTACAACTTGAAAGCAATTTCTTAAATGAGTATCGGCCGAGTAACACTCGCTTCCTTGCAACTGCCAATCTCTCCCTCAACCATTGAATATATAATTTTATTAATATAACACAAAATTTGACCCATATATACGTCATATATGCGGTATAAAGTCCATTGAAAGTTGGAAACCCTAATATTAGGTATATGGGTATTAGGGTAGGTTTCGACCCGATTTCATTTAGCACGGAGACATATTATTAGAAGAATAATATTCCATCTGAATTTCTTCAAAAGATCTTCACTAGTGCTAACTTTATATATTGTAAAGTAAACGGTTTAAATCGTCTTCAAAGTTCTGGCATATAGGAAGTAGGTATGGTTGTGAACCGATTTGGCCTATTTTCACAACATATAATTGGGATTACAAACCGAATTTCATTGAAATTGGTAGAGTAGTTTCGGAGATATGGTTTTTGACCCATAAGAGGGCGGAGCCACACCCATTTAAAATTTTGTGTACCGATTTGAGTGCAGTCCTTCTGTACCTTCTATATAATGAAATTTAAGGTTACTGGTGTTTTTCTTTTAGTACCTAAAAGAAACGATTCTAGAGAATTTCCTTAGTAGTTTACGAGATACAAAAATCTTAATAGGAGGCGGTGCCACGCCCACTTTCCCGAAAAACTTACTTTTATAGCTTTATTTATGACATAGTTATGGCACTTTATTGGTTTTCGGTTTTCGTCATTTTGTGGGCGTGGCAGTGGTTCGATGTCGCCCATTTTCTAAAGCAATCTTCTTATGGTGCCAAGGAATATGTGTACTAAGTATCATCAAGATATCTCAATATTTACTCAAGTTACCTAACTCGATTTGTTTTATGTGTTACAAACAACCGTTAGATTAACAAAACTATTATACTCTCTAAGCAACTTTGTTGCGAGAGTATAAAAAGGGTATCCCACCAAATACTAATTGTAATTGACGCTGTTGATTATAGGGGTGTACGAATACGAATTTTGCGTGTGTTAATACTATACTTTCAGTTTTTCATTTTTCATCCAAATCTAGTTTTTTATTTCAAAATTGGTTTGAAAATTTGTATTTCCACTGAAAAATATATATGAATACGAATTTTGCTACTGTGCATATATGGGTACAACCTTGTCCTATTAAGAATATTATATGGGGAATTCGTACGCGCTCAACAGCCAAATAATCACACTGTTCGGATCAGCCGATCAAACTTACATGCGCTCACATTTTCGTTGTTGATTTTAAATTCACTCGGGTGAGTGCGATTTTTTGTTTCACTTCGAGTTTGTTCGGCTCGTGTTCAATATAATGATTTCGGGCGCTTGCTCATTCGGTTCAACAATCATTGTTTTTAACAAGGACAACACTCAACTCGCAAAAATCAACTCGTATGATTTTACTCATGCGCGCAGCAAGCGGCACTTTTTCTGCACAGATGAAATGTGTGAAGATGAACAAGTCAAGCTACAACAACAAACTGCATAGAAATTGTTTCGTTACATGTAGTCGAAACGCTCACATCGTGTCGTCTTGTCGCTAATCGTTTACTCATAATCGATCAACTCAAATTGAACCGAATGATGCTTTCGTCAACACATGCTCATTTTATTGAACGCTGACTTTTGTTCAGTGAGTTGAATTGAGTGAGAAATTTTGAACCGAGGACTCAAAATCCTCGGAATGATGTGTACGGCAAAACGAGTTGATTCTTACTCATCACTCTGTTTTTGAAGATATACTTCTTATGCGAGTTCGGAAAAGGCTGCGATAATTGCTGCGCAACACATTGCTCTGTATGCATAAACATACATATGTACATGTTTATATATATATATATATATTTGGCGTAGGAACCGCTTTAAGCGATTATAGCCGAATCCACCAGAGCGCGCCACTCATTCCTCCTTTTTGCTTTTTGGCGCCAACTGGAAACACCAAGTGAAGCCAGGTCACATTGCACTTGGTCTTTCCACCGGAGTGGAGGTCGTCCTCTTCCGCGGCTTCCTCCAGCGGGTACTGCATGGAATACTTTCAGAGCTGGAGTGTTTTCTTTCATCCGTACAACATGACCTAGCCAGCGTAGCCGCTGTCTTTTTATTCGCTGAACTATGTCAATGTCGTCGTATAAATCGTACAGCTCATCGTTCCATCGTCTGCGGTATTCGCCGTTGCCAATGTTTAGAGGACCATAAATCTTGCGCAAAACCTTTCTCTCGAAAACCCCAAGAGTCGTCTCATCGGATGTTGTCATCGTCCACGCTTCAGCGCCATACATCAGGACGGGAATAATGAGCGACTTATAGAGTTTGATTTTGGTTCGTCGAGAGAGGACTTTACTTTTCAATTGCCTACTCAGTCCAAAGTAGCACCTGTTGGCAAGAGTGATTCTGCGTTGGATTTCAAGGCTGACATTGTTGGTGTTGTTAATGCTGGTTCCCAGATAAACGAAATTATCTACAACTTCAAAGTTATGACTGTCAACAGTGACGTGGGAGCCAAGACGCGAGTGCGCTGACTGTTTGTTTGATGACAGGAGATATTTCGTCTTGTCCTCATTCACCACCAGACCCATACGCTTCGCTTCTTTATCATCAATATCATCGGCATACGCCAGGAGCTGTACACTCTTGTAGAAGATTGTACCCTCTCTATTTAGTTCTGCAGCTCGTATTATTTTTTCCAGCAATAGATTGAAGAAGTCGCACGATAGTGAGTCACCCTGTCTGAAGCCTCGTTTGGTATCGAACGGCTCGGAGAGGTCCTTCCCGATCCTGACGGAGCTTTTGGTGTTGCTCAACGTCAGCTTACATAGCCGTATTAGTTTTGCAGGGATACCAAATTCAGACATTGCGGCATAAAGGCAGCTCCTTTTCGTGCTTCTCTCTCGGGTCTTTTCCAAGATTTGGCGCATGGTGAATATCTGGTCCATTGTGGATTTTCCAGGTCTAAAGCCACACTGATAAGGTCCAATCAGTTCGTTGACGGTGGGCTTTAGTCTTTCACACAATACGCTCGACAAAACCTTATATGCGATATTGAGGAGACTTATACCACGGTAGTTGGCGCAGATTGTGGGGTCTCCCTTCTTATGGATTGGGCAGAGCACACTAAGATTCCAATCGTCGGGCATGCTTTCTTCCGACCATATTCTACAAAGAAGCTGATGCATGCACCTTATCAGTTCTTCGCCGCCGTATTTGAATAGCTCGGCCGGTAATCCATCGGCCCCCGCCGCTTTGTTGTTCTTCAAGCGGGTAATTGCTATTCTAATTTCTTCACGGTCGGGCAATGGAACATCTGTTCCATCGTCGTCGATTGGGGAATCGGGTTCGCCATCTCCTGGTGTTGTACTTTCACTGCCATTCAGCAGGCTGGAGAAGTGTACCCTCCACAAACACAGTATACTCTGGTCATCAACCACTAGATCACCGCTGGGGGTCCTACAGGAGTGTGCTCCGGTCTTGAAACCTTCAGTTAGTCGCCGGATCTTTTCGTAAAATTTTCGAGCATTACCCCTGTCGGCCAGCTTGTCAAGCTCTTCATACTCACGCATTTCTGCCTCTTTCTTTCTTTTTCTGCAAATGCGTCTCGCTTCCCTCTTCAGCTCTCGGTATCTTTCCCATCCCGCTCGTGTTGCGGTCGATCGCAACATTGCGAGGTAGGCAGTCTGTTTTCTCTCCACTGCGAGACGACAATCCTCATCATACCAGCTGTTTTTGTGGCTTTTCCGAAAGCCAATGGTTTCGGTTGCAGCTGTACGTAAGGAGTTTGATATGCCGTCCAACAGCTCCCTTATACCGAGATGCTGATGAGTGCTCTCAGAGAGCAGGAGTGCAAGTCGAGTAGAAAATCGTTCGGCTGTCGGTTGTGATTGCAGCTTCTCGATGTCGAACCTTCCTTGTGTTTGTTGACGTGTGCGCTTTTCTACACAGAGGCGGGTGCGTATCTTAGCTGCTACAAGATAGTCGTCCTAGTCAATGTTTGGTCCTCGGAGCGTACGCACGTCTAAAACACTGGAGACATGTCTTCCGTCTATCACAACGTGATCGATTTGATTGCGCGTGTTTCGATCAGGGGACAGCCACGTTGCTTGATGAATTTTTTTATGCTGGAATCTGGTACTACAGACAACCATATTTCGGGCCCCAGCGAAGTCGATCAGCCTCAGGCCGTTTGGCGATGTTTCGTCATGGAGGCTGAATTTTCCGACTGATGTGCCAAAGACACCTTCTTTACCCACCCTGGCGTTAAAATCGCCAAGCACGATTTTGACATCGTGGCGGGGGCAGCGTTCATAGGTGCGTTCTAGGCGCTCATAGAAAGCATCTTTGGTCACATCGTCCTTCTCTTCCGTTGGGGCGTGGGCGCAAATCAGCGATATGTTGAAGAACCTCGCTTTGATGCGGATTGTGGCAAGACGTTCATCCACCGGGGTGAATGCCAGGGCTCGGCGACGTAGTCTCTCTCCCACCACAAATCCAACACCGAATTTGCGCTCCTTTACATGGCCGCTGTAGTAGATGTCACAAGGACCCACCTTCTTCCGTCCTTGTCCCGTCCATCGCACTTCTTGGACGGCGGTGATGTCAGCCTTTAGTTGTATGAGGACATCAACCAGCTGGGCAGAGGCACCTTCCCAATTAAGAGTCCGGACATTCCAGGTGCATGCCCTCAAATCATGATCCTTAGTACGTTTGCAGGGGTCGTCATGAAAAGGGGGGTTTCTCATCCGAGGCTCGGTGTTTGTTTTCATTGGGGAGATTTTTTTTATGTGGTGGGTCCCAAGCCCTACGCACAACCGCCCAAGCGGGCTTCGCCTTCTCACTTTAGCTCGCCTCCAAACGGATGTCTGTTAGCTACCCAGGGGATACTTGGTCTAAAACCGGAAGTCGTGAGCTGCTTGAGTCATATGCAAAAGAATCGTTCCTGGCCACTCCCAAGTGAATGGCAATCAGAAACTTTCCTCACTTGCGTGAACTTCTACATATGACCCCATCCCCCCCATTATATGTCATTGAACAAACACTCAAACTTACATTTGTATATGCGTGCACGTAAGTTTGTCAACCACCAAAAATCAAAAGCAATGTTCTACAAAAACAGCAAGCGCCAAAAATTTATGTCGATATGTTTGCATGCTCATAAATATTCATACATATTTACGACAAGCCGATTTTCTACCAACAGCGCAATGTTGCGTCGCTTTGGCATTGCGCAAGCGTCCATCAATTTTTCGACACATCGAGCTTTACAGAGTCGTTTCAAGTGATCCCTCTATAATTATAAATGTGCCAATTATTAATGTACTACAATTGATTTTAGTAAGAATCAAGACATAAAACAATCCATAATAATATGAGTTGGGGACATGGACCTCTTTGCCTGCGAAAACGCAACACTGATTACAAGTCTGTACTACAAGTGCACATATTTACACACATATGCATGTAAACAAATTTGCGAACATTATGCGTATGGTTCTTTTGATTTTGTTTACATGCACACATAATTACAAATTATGCAACAACATTTATTCTATATTATCGAAACTTTTAATAACCAACGAAAATAAATATTCATATGTATGTAGTATATAATTATATTATATTTTAACATATGTTTAGAAAATAAATATTTCATTATATACTTCAAAGCATTTTACGGAAAAAATCATAAAATTTTGTATATATACGTATGTATGTATTTTGATATTAAATGTAAATGAAATTATATACCGAGTCGTTTGCGCATTGTATATAAGCGAATCTGTAACATAGAAATTAACACAATTTTTCTCATTTAACACTGCAAACGCTCAATTCTGCTATTTTCGAGCCCTCTGATGTTAAACAGTGGTGAAACTTCCTAAGCAGTAGTAGTAAGAAACTTACTAAGAAGTATAACTTCATCCGCGCGTAGGGACTCCACGCACTCTTTTTTTTTTGTTTTCAGTGAGTTGAGTTGAATGAAAAAGTTCGCGTATGAGTAAATCAAGAAAATTGTGATTTTTGCAGTTCTCTGGCACTTATGGTGCAAGCCTGCGCTAAAATGTCCTCTTAATCATGCGCAATAGTATTGCACCCTTTTCTTATGTGGAAAAGTACTCTATGCCTTACGTGTTAGTTAATCACCTAAAATGTATTTTAAAATAAAACAACAAAAATATATATTTGTGTTGAAATTTTTGTCAAAAATTTGTCCTATGAGCCATAGTGAATAGTCTACATATGTATGTAAAACAAAATTTGGCAGCACTCAGCAAGCGACGATGGAATTTTTAATGAGGTATCCGCGTACGATTGAATTCGTTGTACCAGTTTTTCACAGTGCTATAGGATGGTGCTTCATAGCCATACAAAGATTTTAGTTCATCAATGCACTCTTGTCGCGATAATCCACGTCGAAAGTTGTGAAAAATGATCGCACGAAAATGTTCACGAGTTAATTCCATTTTTTGGCCGAGATGAATTTTTTAATTCCCTGTAAATAAAACAATTCACGATTAAATGACAAAGTGTTCTGAGTGATGTTATGCTAAAAAATGTCCAACTTTCCAATGGAAATGTCAGAAAACAGTCCCATAATTGGGTTTATAAATTGAGTCTTCATTTGTAGCTATACGAATCATCAACAAAACCAAACTAAAAACATAAGTGATAAAACGGCGAAATTCACAATACCATATTTGAAAATCGAACTTAAGTTTTTTTTCATACGGATTTTATGATATGAATTTTAGCATCCTCGTTGGACAATGCATTGCAATGTGCTGCTGATCGCTGCTGTAAATAATAGTTTACCGTCCACAGAACTCAAAGAAAAAGACAGAGCAGAGACAATGAAGCGTTGGAAAGAAGAACAGCTGAAATGATCTCTAGAAATTTCAACTAACCCTCAATATTGAGAGTTGGCTAAATGGATCGCACGGTGATGTTAGAATTTCACTTAACCAAACTATTACAGAAGATGATTGTTTCAAAGCAACCAACAACAGAAAACTTAGTAGATCAAATGGTGGAATCATAGTCGAGAATATTTTAGTTGAATTTTAGAATATTAGAGCTGCTAAGATTTACCAGCAAGTCCTCTGATATTAAGGATATTATTCATAGGGCGCTTGAAACTCTTCCCGATGATGTGGCTAGTTTAGGTTTACCTTTCTGTCTTCTTTCAGAGACCGTTTTCGGTTTATATGTTCATTATAAACGAACCATGAAATAGTTGCCACAGGAGTAGGATTTTATAGACGAATTTTGCCTATACCTTTTAAGTTTTGCGGTCCAAATCGTAAAGCCACGTCTTCTAACCAGAAATGTCGACGCTACCCATTTTTTTGTTTTCTATGCGGTCGAGTGCTTCTAATAGCTTAATAGAAGTGAAGAAGAGATCAAATGTCAAAAAAACATAATTCTACCGAATGTATGGAAACAACTCCCCTTTCTCTGAGTGTAAGTACCACCGTTTCTAAGAGTAAATGTTGAGATCATAGTAAATCCAGTTTAAGTATATATTTGAAAGAAATCTCGCTACACTATTTAACAACAGAATTACCCATTGACTAATTTGTGATCCAAAAGTCCTTTAGTAACATTGTAATTAATAATTAATCCAGGAAAAACTACAATTTCACTAAATAGTAATTAAAAATCCCCACAAAAAGATCTAATCGACACTTAATTACCACAAATTATAAAAAATCGATGAAAAAGTTATTACTGTAAGTGTTATTTGAAATATGTATTCACCGAAACCGCTGGAGCTCTTCGAGCTGCGGTATATCGCCAAATCAGTGTGCGAGACTGTGACACTGTGATTGCAAGTTTTGAGGATGCGGCTTTTGAGAAACCAATATCATAAACTTTTTTAATTCAATTCAATTCAATTTATTTCACTTCAACTTATAATATATATATTTACAGTGACTAATAATAATAAATGTTAAGAGTACAGGCGATATTACCTTTTCTGCTTAGAAAATAATTTACTTTGGGGATATGAAATGTGATTATTAAAACTTTATTTTTAGTAGGGAAAAATTTACAGAAAAACCCTTGAATAATAATGGCTTAATTTACTTACTTCTAACTTATTTCTAACTTATAACTAATAACTAAGATATCATTTGGTAGTGGTCATATTATTAACTCATTAATATGTGAGTGCGTTGAAAATTCACAACGATCGTTAAACCTCTCATGTAGTCGGGCTAATCAAGTTGCGACTAACTCAACATTAGCTTTCTCATGTAACTTCGCGGTAGAAAAATGCCATGGAAGATTAAAAATCATTTTTAGTATTTTATTTAAAGTCACTTGAAGTTTATGGACTTGGGAGTCTGCGATGTTTGCCCACACTGGTGCCCCATAAAAAACTACCGCCTGGAAAATAGACCTGAACAGATACATTTTGTTAGCTATGCTAAGTTCTGATTTCCGGTTTATAAATGGATATAACGTCCGAACTAACATGTCCGAAATATTTCACACTCTTTTCCCAGTTGACGTCAATAGAATTGAGTGTAATGTGGCTTGCTGGGAGAAAAATGCTTTTACGCTTCCTTGTAAAGAAAATTGCTTGAGTTTTCTCAGTATTAACAAGAATTTTCCATTTGTTGAAATAAGAAGCGAGGGTTCTAAAGTCCTCTTGAAGTGAACCCAAGCAGAGAATTGCAGTGTCATCCGCGAAAATGGAAGCTGTGCAATTTTTTAGCGACGGAAAATCGGAAGTAAAATTGTTATACAATAGTGGAGACATGCACGAGCCTTGGGGACAACCGGAATATATGTCAATTTTGTGACACTGTGTCTTACCTAGATGGACTATAAATGATCGGTTCGTAAGAAAACTCTGTATAATTTAAATAAGAAGAGTTTCATTTTATAAAGGAGCCCGTTGTGCCAAACAGAGTCGAATGCAGCTTTGATATCTAAAATAATCATACCTGTGGACTTTGAATTGGTAAAATTTGTTTTGACTATTCTTTTAATTCTAAGCAATGGGTGCATAGTATTATGTTCACGTCGAAAACCGAACTGTACTGGTGGAAGCACTTCATTATCTTTCATGAAGCTAGACAATTTTTCTTTAACGACTTTTTCAAGGATCTTGCATACTGACGATAACAGACTAATTGGGCGGTAGGACGCTGGGCATTCTGCCGGTTTGTTGGGCTTTAATATCGGTATAACTTTCGACAGTTTCCACCTGGTTGGAAAATAGCAAAAGCGAAGACATTCGTTTATAATTTTTGTGAGATACTGTAATCCAATTCTAGGAAGAGCCTTAAGACATATATTTTCTATGTCATCAAGACCTGGCGATTTTCTGTTTTTAAGATTTTTAATAATTGAGGAAATCTCAGGGACATTTGTAAAGTATGACTCGTCGGAAATTGTTGTTTGTGAGTCTAAATCGCATATAAAGTTCGTAACTGCTGATATGGTTGCCTGATCGCTAAGATTGCTAGAGTGATTATGATTCATTATAAATGTATCTGCTAAAATGTTCGCTTTTTGTTCCGGCGTGGAATAACAACTAGAATTGTGCCTTAATGTTGGAATGCTGGGGTGTTTCTTCCTAATTACTTTAGATAATTTCCAAAATGGGGAAGAATTATCTTCCAGCGTCGCTAAAAGATTGTTCCAATTTTCATTTCTGAAAATAAACATCTTACTCATAATGACTTGGCTCAGCCATCTAACAAGAACGAGATCGACCTTATTACGGTATCTTAGCCAGTTCCGCCGGTTCCTACGTTTTGTAAGCGCTGTAATATTTTGGGGAAGAGGTTTAGTGTGGCTGTAGACATTTTTTTTGGGAATGCTACCCTCTTTGGCAACACAAATTGCTTCGTTAAAGTTACATATTAACTTATCAATATCGTCTGTATTTTGCGCTGCAAAATCATCTATGTCAGTCAGTTGAAAGCTAACAATTTAGCAAACTTTGCCCAGTTAGCATTTTTAAAAACATATTTGAGCATTTTGACTGAACTGAAATTTGTGTAAAAAAGAGTCTGCACAGGTAAATGGTCGGATCGTAAGTCGTTTATTGTTGTAGTGTTGGAAAACGCTTGAGGATTATTCGTTACAAAAAGATCTAGGTTAGAAGTGTTGCTGCGACTATTAGCAGGCACGTAGGAATGTTCTATCGAATATAATATACTTAAATCTCTTGATAAAGAATGGTCATACAGAATGTTACCCCAGATGTTCGCACGGTGACAATCCTCTCCTAATAAGTTATTTACTTTACCTTCAGTGAGCATTCTTAGGTCGATTTCAAAATTTCGTTTAACTTCAGGCCTTGAGCGACCTCCAGGAAAATAACAGCTGTGGATTGAGACGGGATTCCCTGTAGGGCTAAGTAGATTAATGCCTATGGTTTCTATAACTTTGGTGTTGGAAATGGGTAGCAGAGAATGGCGAATAGATTTTTTAATAATTATCGGTACCCCTCCTCCTTTACTAGAAGTCCTGTCGTTTCTGTAGATATAATATGCATTATTTTATAGAAATTTTATCATTTAGCCATGTTTCGGTTAGAAGTCAGATATCGACGTTTTTATTAATGATGAAGTTAAAAAGCTCATCTTTTTTACTTCGAACACCTCTGGCATTCCACGTGACAATTAATAAGTGGCTTAACATTATTTAAGAAATTTACAAGCTAATGAAGTTATAATTTCAAATTTGCAATTACTTAGATTTGTAATTAACTCGAAAGTAAGGGACTTAATTTCCTCAATACTGAACAGTTCTTCACTGCTATTAGATGGATTTAGTTGTTGTGGATTTACCCAAGTTTGGTTTGCTGGCGCCTTAACTTGATTAAGTGAATTTGGAAATGAATTTATATCACTGAAGCGAGGAGCATTGATGGCAGTCTTTGCGTGAGATTAAGAATTAAGATAAGATAATCTGCTCGGGCATTCGTAGAAGTTAGACTTATGAGGCCCGTTACAGTTGGCACATTTTATTGCTGATTCTTCTTTACAATCAGTAGTTTTGTGGTTTCCCGCACATATTGAACAGTATGCCTTTACTGCACAGCGGCTGGATCCGTGGCCAAACATTTGGCAGTTGTAGCATTGTGTAAGTTGATTTCTATATCGTTTCTGGTGTTCCCATTTTACTCTCACGTAATTTATAACAGCGTGATTTTTTCCGAGAATATTCAGAGTTATAGATTTGTTGGTAAAATATACCACATATAAAATAAATATGGAGTTATTGGGCCTCTGTCTCTTAACTAGCTTGACATCCAGGCATTGTAGTCCACTAGTACAGTACTGTGAGGTCCATGACATCGAGACCAAGGAGGAGTGCTTTGTACGGATTGTCATTTTTTTGGCATATGAAAAGTATTCAAATTTTTTTTGCATAAAATGATAGGCCGTTTCATAGTCTGATTTTTGCTCGCAGTGGAGCTTTATTCCAATTGAGATTTTTTTAATAGAGTACTTGGTACAATTTATTTCTTTGCAAATGTTGTGTACTTGATCCACTGTACACTTAAGAACGGTAATAGATGGGACATATGTTTTATTTTTGACAATTTATTCACATTCATCATCATTATTATCAGCATTCTCTGCGTTGTCGAGAATTTGCAGGGGAGAAAAGAAGTTTTGGTCAGCGACTATGCGCTGTCCAGTATCACTTTTTAGTATTTTCTTATGCACACGCGGCGACATAACGGTGCCGCTCACATTCTTTCGTCTTAATTTTGTTTTGTTTGTTTTTGTACTTTTTCACTAATTAACTTTTGCGATATGCGTAAAGGGTAAAGGTACGTGCGTACAGCTCGAGTGCTCATACCTGACCAACTTTTTTAATGAACTAGGACGATCCAGTAGTATTAGAAACAGTTAGGTTATACATTTTATTAATATGTTATTCACAAATAAAGCAATTTTATTATTATTTTTGGTTTGTTTGAATGAAAATTTAAACTGCCTACCTCATTACCTCTTATTTTTGAAAATGACTTTAAATATTTGATAAATATATTATTAATAAATTAATAAATATTATATGTCACAAAATAATTTATGTTGTAGCGTGTAAACGAGCTTAAATAAAACACTCAAAATAGTAAGTAACATAATGTTGGTTGCTATTCTTAAGAATGTGAAGGTTGCTGAATGTACCCTCAGTAACAATTGAGAATCTGAAGCCTGCATTTCTTCAGAAGTCGGCCCATTGTGACAATGAACCATCATTGCACTCAGACACGATCTCGATGATGCTAACCAACATTTTCTAGGACATGACGAATTGAAAGCGAATGATGATCCGCTCATTTCCATTCAAGTTCATCTGACTCGTTCTTTTAACAAAATATAAATTAAAGACCAGTGAAGATCTCGAATATTAATACTGTTCACAAATACCAATAATCTAAAAATTGCCAAAATCGGACTATAACTTTTCAAGGGCCTCTGTTCTCTGTCTCTGTTCCAAAAATGGATGAAATCTGGTTAATATTTCATCTAACTTCCCATATACGGCATATGAGGCATAGATTGGTTAATATGTAACTTAACTTAGCAAAATTTTATATTCATGTAAATTTGTGCTTACGACGCGCAAAATTTTCTAACCAATTTTGCTACAAACTTTGGAGGAAGGGGTACTAAAGCGGGGATCACTGTATATGTATATATATTTATTTGTAGTTATAACTATTTACATAAAATTCGAAAAACATATATTAAACAATACCTAATACTCTCCTGTCTACTCATTCAATGATAGTATTAGCTTGAAAGTAAGTAAATTAATATACATACATTACATGGAATTACATATATGTTCAGTATCTCAATTTAATTGCAGATTTAAATTTATAAAACTTGGTAATATTTCAGTGAGCAAAATTTATGCGTAGTTAAGTCCATTACTTTTATATTATGTATTCTTGGCCTTTTCGGGATTGCGATAAATGTTCAAATTTATTTTAACTGCTAAACATTTTTCGTAACGTGTCCAAAATTTAAAAATCAAATTTTACACTTTTTGGGTACACAGTAAATTGGCATGTACTTGGGTCTCTACTACCAGAAACTCTTAGACATTGAAAGATATTTCATGACAAGAAAGGAATAAACGATCACTCGTTCTTTAATTCACTTTTTAATTTTTTTTCCCACTCGCCTATAAGAATTTCATAGAACTGATAGATTTTAATAGAAATCTCTAATTGGCTGCTGGGTAGACTTGTTTCGAACTATTAACATGAAATTGAAATGTACCATAAAAAAATATTTTTTTATAATTTATGTATTACATCTAATTAATATCTGATTATAGGATTTATTGTATTCATAACAAAACTGTTTATTTCAATCAAAATTTTTTACTAATAGATGGGTAAAGTAATGATTACTACTTAAACAGACAGAAAATATAGATTTAATTACATGTACATATGTATGTATGTCGTATGCTAATAATTAAGTTTATTATATGTTTTTTTGCTTTCCTTTACAAATCATTACTTCACAGGTAAGTATTCACGTGATGGTATTGAAGGCGCCGATTCAAATTGTTGTCTAAGATGAGAAATTTGCGTATTAGAATTTAATTTAATTGGAAAACCTCTAAACTTACATCGGGGCCTCATAACTATAACCATCATTATTCGTTGCAGAATATCTGTAGTCATCGCTGCTTTGTGCACTTCCGCTAAGATCCAAGTTGAGATTTTGATTCAGGAACTGAAATCTGTTTTTAAGTCCACCTAACAAATTAGAGCTATCGAACTTGTTCAGATTTATTGGTGCGGCAGCTATTGGTTGGGGACTAAAAAAATTGAATTTGTATAATTACCGGGCTTTAAAGATAAAAAAAAATAATAATATAACATAATATAATTATATTAACACTCTCTATTCCGTTCACTTGACAAATTAACAAAATATTGATAATTTATCAAGTAAAACCTGTTGTGGTATTTTGTGACTATCTTGATAAAATATGAATCTACTGTACTGTAGTGTACAAAATTATATTCGTGACTAAATTAATTCTTCTACAATGTAAGAATTCACATGAATTTCAATATTTATTGTAAAGTGAATAATTTAAATGGAATACAAAATTGTGGTTATGAACCGATTTTCCAGTTTTTTATCCGTAACAGGATGTCTCGAAAGTATGTTATACCAAATTTGATTGGAATTGGTCTACTTAATTTTACTGTTATATACGAACAACATGTGTGTATATGACTAAATTGGATATCTCAAACAAGGTATTTCGGTAAAAACACTGAGTTTTTGGTATCTGTAGTAATAATTTTTATACTCCTAAAATAAAATTCAAATTATTTCATTTATTTAAGAAGAAAATGAAGAAATCTCTGTTGAGTTCAAAACTACTATAGCACTCTGTAAAATAAAGGGGTTCTGTCTTTTAGAAGAAAAACTAAAAATATACAGATACAATACTCTAGAATATTTTTATTTACCGTTTTTGAATGGAAAGATGTCATTCAATAATTGTCCGTTACAAACCTTTCTATAGCACTTTTAAATTTAATATTTTTCTTTGTCTAACTCAAGTCCAAGGATTTTAGTATAATTGGCATTGAGTTTATTTAATGCATCCATTCAAATCCATATGCATATCAAATTATAAAATTATTTATAAAATTCAATCCCATTTTTTTAGTTCGAGTTTAATTCAGAAGAAAAGAAATTGAAATTTTTTTATGTTGATATTTTATTTATTTTTATTAAATGCAAAAAATATTGGCGCAATCGCCCTACAAATGTGTAGGGCCTAATATAACCTAGCATAACCTAATGGGTTATGCCAATACCGATAATTGCATTGGTAATAAGACCTTAGGACAGATATTGTTAATTGTCGCTTGCTTCCATAATCTTTGGGTCCTTTCTTCAAGAACTCTATTTAATTTAGGGAGCTAGATTTGCACACCATTATTACTGGTTGCTCCTATATTAGGAGATTAAATTTAAGGGGTTTTTTCTGATGTATGCAAGAGGATTTTTTCTTTATTTAAAAAAATTGAGAAAAGTCAAAATACGTGGTAAAATTTTTTTATAGATGGATATAGATTTTTATTAATCGTCATAATTGATCCTGGCTGTTATTACTTTAAATATTCATATATATTATATGTATATCTATATATAGCTTTTAAAAAATTATAAAAACTACTAATTTCTTTAAAATTAGCATATTAAACTCACTCTGGAATATCCAAATCCAACTCCGTAATAGGGTGATATCCAAACTCATCAGCAGTATAGCGGGTTTTGTAACGCTTACCATCTGCTCCAGTAAAAGAATATGAACCGCTCACAACAAATGTTTTGTCATCTTTTAATTTACCAACACTAGTCACCTCAATACCATTTTGAGTCTTTAAACTAAAAAAATAAAAAATAAATTGTATATTACCTAAAAACAAAAAGTATATAGCAATTCATAATAGCAATTCATAATAGAGAAACCTAGTTCTTGCTGAGTTTGATGGCATAAGAAATCCCTCATTGATATCAGACTTACTTTTACAATTTTACGAAGATATGCACCGATCTTTTAGTGATGCTGTCAGCAATTAATGATCGGTCATTGCTGAATTTTAGATACCAACATTATTATAATTGTAATAATCGCTAATACTCGTACACAATACTTGTTAACCTTAACCAACAATTCTGAATAACGACTTCCCGTAGCTAACACTAATCCTATACCAATTTGCTAAAATAACTGCCAAATATATAAAATACATTCGTTATACAATATGTTATAAAATTCATAATTATTACCAAAATATGCTGATTAGACACACGTTAGCTGTATTTAGTTTAAATTAGTTACGTATCGAATATTGTGAACAATAAAGAAAACAACTATGTAGATTTATGTTAAAACACACATTAGTTTATAGCAAGATTACATTTCCGTCTATTAAGGGAAAAAATTACAGAAACAAACCAAACCAACACAAACATCTCTGTATAGACCGAAATGTAGAAAATTCTAAACTTTTAGTAAAAACAAAAGTAACACATTGAATTTAGTTCTATTCAAATATAACTTACAAATAGTAATTCAACTTTTAAAGTGAATAAATTAAGCTGCCTAGAGGAAAATGCATACATATATATATTTTATAATTTGTATGTATGTATTATAGTTGTTTATTCTTTAGTATTCATTTTTTATACATATATACGTGATTTTTTCAATGTCCGTTATTTTTTGTAGCTGAAGCATGCGCCTACATACAACTCAACTACATTCCCATTTCACAAATATATGAATATTTATCAGAGATCAAGCAATTAATTAAATTAAGAACTGTATGAAGAAAAAAGAGAAACTTTGAGTACGTTCACAAAATGTATGCGAAGCTATAAAAGTAAATTTGTATGAAAGAAAGGAACAGCTACACATTGCTCGTTCGTTTAGTTGCACGTCTGTATTTAACTCTTTTCATAAGTTCGTGTCACCCATAAGCCGCCATCATATATTTTCCTACTGGGTATATACATATATACGATTCGGCTAATTCAGACATTGTGTGAGCATAACCTACCAAACGGGAAAGGTAATCCGTATACATTTGTATTTTTAAATCTTTTCGTATGAATAAACTGTCACCCCTCAACAAATGTGTAAAAGAAATATCGTCAGACAATTCTAACGACCACAATGAGAGTTTTTGTTATACGAAAAAAAAAACAAATTGTTAACACCCTTTGGAAAACAACATCAAGCATAAAGACGTTCACTGAACATCGGTAAGAGTCGTCGCCTAGATATTAGCTTAATTTAATATAGCCAAATTCGCAGAATTGAAAATATTAGTATCATAATATCTAAAAGGTTAAATTGAGTTCAAGAAAAAAATTTAAATTATACATATAACATGCATGTAGCTAATGGTTTGAATTATATACATGAATACAATATCACTTTCACTTACTTATACAAATGGACTTGCAGGTATTAATCCTTTATCCACATTGAATTTAAGATAATGAGATACTCTCTTAAGCATGTCATAAAAAATAGATAAAATAAACTAACTCTAAAATTGAAAGTAAATGTCTTGCATGGTAAGCATGCATAAGCATCAGCTCTGCAAAACATGTGACACGGATTGTGTGCTATACGAATATTCTACCAGAATATTAAAAATCAATACTGATCATGATTCTACGATATAATTGTTTTTGCTCTCTCTTAAAGAGCGTATTTTTAAGTAAAAGGTAATTATCTATAATATTGGGTTACATATTAAAAACATGTGCCGTTAAATGTATCTGTATGTGACGTGTGACCGTAATAGATTTTATTACGCAAATTATTTTTAGTTTTCGTAAAAAATTTTAAATACTCACTCTAATTTAAATTTTTTATTTCCGTTAAAATTTTGTAGTTTCTCCACCTTTGCTCTCATAACATTTCCTTGGAATATAACTGCAGGCTTTTCATCGTCAATATCTTCGGGTAATGTGTAAACATCACTTGGGTTGTATTTAAATAATTCTGAATTTCGATCTGAAGAATGTTTTAAATCCGCAGCCGTACACACAATAAAACATAATAAAAGAACCTGCAGATTATACAAAATGAATTGTAACTTTATAACATAGAACTTTTTAAGATACAAAATTTGTATTTGGAAACATCGATATTTTCATTACAGTTAATTTCAAATTTTTCACATATTCTGCTTTTTCATTTCACTTTTAACTTAAATACACAAATTTTCATAAGAAATACACACTCAAAAATGCCCGTTGTATTCTGCCAAAAAGTAGACTTACGAGTTTCATCATTTTCACAGCGTTAAGTTGTTATTCGTCAAGTTCTTTTTATTTAATGCTTTAAAAAATCTTCTAGTTTCCTTATATACTGTCTTTATTAAATATACAATATAATAACAAAAAGAGCGAGACAAAACCTGATTTATTGAAACAACTTATACACAAAATTTTTGACACACAATTCAAGAAGATGCGCCATTATATTAGACTAAAAAATTTACTTTATTTCATTTAACCCTTGTAATATACATACGTAACTTATATTATGTGTAGAGGCATACATATTAAAATTTCGCTTAAAATGTTAATGAGCGGTAAGCTTTTTAATTATTGATTTAAGAATTTTATGATTTGTAATTTAAACATTTTGTAATATAGTTATATATCTTGAACCGCTAGCTTATGGATAAATCGAAACTTTTTATATATGTACATATATAATTCAAAACTTACATATGATGTATAAAGAAAAGACTCCTAAAATGAATATTTGTTATAGTTAGTTTCTGACAACCAATTATTAATCTATCTTAATACATACATACATATGTATAAATACTGCATTTCCAATATGCATACATAAAAACACTATTTTTTGAATTTGAACTTATGAAATGGTTAGTGCCACGAGATTTTGTTATTTTACTTTCCTTGATTCTGTAATAAATCAAACATGTTCATAAATAAATACATAAATACACACATATGTATATTTATATGTTTATCTTTCTACGCTGCAGTATTTATTCACTGATCTAAGTGTTAGTCAACTTTTTGAAATATTAAGTATAAACTCGACTTTAACCACTGTCTAGTGATACACATTCATACGCATATATTTACATATGCGAAATAACGTGAAATGTACCAATACACAAATAAAAATTAATTTAAAATATGTTGTTATTCTACTTTTATAACCACAGATACAACGGCAAAATAAATATGTATGTACATAACTATGCTCTTCTACATATAGATAATTTACTTTTAAAACGTGTGTTATAAGGCAAATGTTGAGTGGAAAGAGACTAGTTCCAGTACTAATATAATAAACTAGATCTGATACTAAGTTTGTGAACTCGTGCCGTGATTAATATTAGCTAGGTCCGGTCTGCAGTGAAGTTTCGACTGAAAATGTACTCTCTTCGATGTATTGAAACTAATAAATTATAATTTAAACTATCAGTATTGTTAACAATTTCTGTATTCTAATTAATTTATGTACAAACCATAAAAAAGTAAAATCAATTAACTACCGTATTCACAAAAGATCGAAATAGGTTTTACACAAATGCTTTAGTTTTTTCTCATTAAAAAATCATTTATGTCTTCAGAACAATTTGAAATCGTATTTATGTATTTCAGTATATATGTACGAGTACATATGTATGTACATATATGATTTTTCTCTTAACATCACTTTTCAGAAAACGACAATGTAACCCGTCAAAGAGAATCGAATATCTTACTTTCATAGCATTGCTATATGCCTTAATTTTGAAATTCGAGAGTTTGACAAATGTAACTGTATCGAGAATTTTTGAACAGAGGAACAAAATACTGTTATCTAAAATCTAACAAATATTATGCAAAAAAATCTTGATATCTTAAAATCCTTACATAATAAGAATTTATTTTATTTATATAATTTGTTGCAAATATATAATACTGTATAATTAATCAAACATAAGGTAAAACAGATATATATATTTCAAAAACTCACACTTTTCAACCTATGCAAGGAAGACTTGATGTTGTCCTCCATTATATTTTAAACTATTTGAATATTAAACAAAGTATAAGGGATTCAAAAAACGTGTTTGAAGTGGTAGTTAAAGATTTTGCGTTTCGTCATACTTTTTCATATGATATAAATAAGGATTAACTCTTCCTTACCATTCCATATTCATTATTTGCCGAACCCGTAAAAGGATTGCAATCTATTTTGGTATTTGGTAAAAGTCAGCATTAACACTGAGCTACTCATATTCGTTATCTGGGGCCATGACAAATTATGGTCCGATTTCGATAATTTTTAGTGCTGTATTTTGTGCTGAAATCATTTTAGTGAAGCGGCCTTTCAAATTTAATCTGTTTTTTTTTTATTTTTTGATAAAGGTCATATTTAAATAAAAGAAAATAAATAAATATTCTAGTAGGTCAGGTGGTCATCCATTTATTACAGCCAATATACATATTAAACCATAGATAAAGTTATCTATAATACAAAATAATGTAAATCGTATGTAAGGGCCAAACCTGTTCAACGACCTTCTTCGAATCGATTCCGGTTGCGGCCGTTGATCCCGAGTTTTAATTAGCAAACATTGAGAAAATCTTGCTTGTTTGTAAACTATAATAACATTTTGTGCATCAGTGATATTCTATGTCGAATCAATAAGTGTTGAATTTCGTTTTTAATTAGATTATATTTTAAAAGTAATTTTATTATACTCGTAAATTCATACAATCGCGTTATATCTATATTTGCGGTGATCCCCGCTTATATTTTGCAACATCGTTATTTTTTCTCTAAATTTACATATAAAATTCCCCGCTTAAGAGCCCCCACTTAAGTGCCTTTCCCGCTAAAATGCCTGTAATATTTAGCCACAAAAACAAAATTGTTTGCAAATTTCCTCTTTGGGAAAAAGCTTTGTAAGTGCCTTGAGACACTTAAGCGGGATACATTTGATAAGAGCCTCAAAAGTCTAATCTATTTCTAATTTTAAAAAATTTGAAATTTATCAATCATTTCGTATTCTGTGTCTAAAATAAAAACCTATTTTCTTGAAAAATTGTTAAGAAGCCAAATGCTCTCGATGTTCCTTGCAAATAAAATATCTGGATATTGATAGTTGTGAAAGTGAATTTGTTGCAGTCGAAGATATTTACTATTGAATTAAATTGTGAACATGGTGATGGCCCACGTTATTCAGAAGTTCTTATATTAAGATGTTTATTTTTCCTTTTTTGCATAAAATAAATTAAGATAATGAAGGTAACTTTGTCGAAATTGTTTTCCATATATTGCATACGATTACACCTTGGAAAATTTTTGGCAATAAATGACAAAGTTTAGATTTTCATAGTTCCCAAGGAACTTTTCTGAAGCTAAGTATAACAACCAACTAAATTAAATTTGCATTCCAAATACAGTGGAACTTCTCTTACTCGAATCACCATAATCCTCAAAAAAACTTCGAGTTAGACGGACTTCGAGCTTTAGATTTTTCATTAAAACATAAATTCTTTTAAAAAGCTGTAAAATATAGATTTATATACACTTTATTTATTTACTTCGCATTTAATTTTGGTTCGTGATTTTTGATATTGTTCGGCTCTTGACGATGCCGATCCGATGCCTTTGTTACATGATTTATGCAATACATAAGTATAATTTGATTTCTAAACGCTATTGTCAATTCAAAAGTTCAAGTTATGGAGATCTTCGAGTTATAGTTCGAGTTATGGAATATTGTATAATATTCTATGGCTCTGCGGGGGAGCAAAAGACTCCGGGAGATGTGGAATAGAAAAGCGAATATACATATAGTGGTTAGCAAACGAGGTCCTGGCGACCGAGTAAAGGGGGTATAACCTTATCATTTGTATAAAAACAAAACCAGAATCGGATAGATAGACTGATAACCGGTCAATCTTAAACCAAACTTATCAACGAAGCCACAATAAAAAAGTTCGGTAAAACAAACACTAATCAAAATAACGAGCTTTAGCATGAAAAATAAGGCCAGATTCGGAGCATGGAATATTTGAGCATTCTCTGAAAGAGCAATTACTGTGAAATTAGTGTTAAAGTATTAATTATTTTACATACGTTATAGAATAATTCAATTCAATTTAATGATATATGCGTACATTTGTATATATATATATATATATATATTATATAAACTAGTGAACATATCGGAACAGAACTTTGCATAAATAAAGCATTTATAGTGTGGCATCGCTCTTCTAAAAATCGCCAAAATCGAATCACCGTACCATAAGTTTTCAAGGCCCCATATATTGAACTTAAGGACATCAGCGCTTCTAATCTTTATTTACCGAAAATATATGTAGGTGAAATGGCCATGTCAAAAATGCGTGAAATCGGGTCATAACTTAACCTAGCTCCCATATACCTAATATTAGGGTTATAAATAAATGCAATTTTATGCAATAGCATAAAATGTTCCGTTACACCCAAACTTAGCACTTCCTTACTTGTTATATATATACATAGATAAGTGAAGAAATGCTCCACAGATTTTGTGCAAACTTCACATAAACCATCTACTAAATAGTCCGAACAAAGCAAAAACATTTGGTTTGGATCGGTGAGCCCATTCTTAAGTTATAAAATTACAACGAACAAGTAAGGAAAGGCTAAGTTCGGGTGCAACCGAACATTTTATATTCTCGCAATTCATTGATATATTTTTATTACGATAACACACAATTTGACCCAATTTGAAAATCCTATAATTAGGTATATGAGAGCTAGGGGAAGTTATGACCCGATTTTAACCATTTCTGGTACAGAGACACACTATTAGAAGAAAAAATATTTCCTCTGAAATAAATTAAGATACCTGAGAGATTTACAGAAATTTTCGGTGAATACTCGGGGCTTTGTATATATTATAAAGTGAAGGAATAAGATGGAGTTCAAAATTGATTTACATGGGAAGTTGTCGTGGTTGTGAACCGATTTCATCCATTTTCCACACGTGTCATCAGGGTGTCAAGAAAATTTTATATACCGAATTTCATTCCAATCGGTCGAGTTGTTCCTGAGATATGGTTTTTGACCCATAAGTGGGCGATGCCACGCCCATTTTCCATTTTGTAAAAAAATCTGAGTGCAGCTTCCTTCTGCAAATTCTTCTGTAAAATGATGTTTCTGACGTTTTTCGTTAGTGAGATAACCCACTTTTAGTAATTTTCAACCTAGCCTTTGTATGAGAGTTGGGCGTGGTTATTATCCGATTTCAATTATTTTCATGATGTGTGGTAGGGTACGTAAGAGAACCGACCGCAGGAAGTTTGGTTTATATAGCTTCATTGGTTTGCGAGATATATACAAATAACCGATTTGGGGGCGGGGCCACGTCCACTTCCCCAAAAAAATTACATCCAAATATGCCCCTTCCTAGTGCGATCCTTTGTTCCAAATTTTTCTTTTATAACTTTATTTATGGCTTAGTTATGACACTTTATGTGTTTTCGGTTTTCGCCATTTTGTGGGCGTGGCAGTGGTTCGATTTAGGCCATTTTCGAAAGAAACCCTCTCACGGTCCCAAAGAACATGTGTTCCAAGTTTCATTAAGATAACTCAATTTTTACTCAAGTTATCCGTTGCACGGACGGACGGACGGTCTGTCACCCTGATCATTTTGATATATATAACCCTATATCTAACTCGTTTAGTTTTATGACTTACAAACAACCGTTATGTGAACAAAACTATAATACTCTCTTCGCAACTTTTGTTGCGATAGTATAAAAATGGCATTGCTTTTTATATATTGTTTTGAAAATCATTTATTTGCGTTTTTCTACATTTGTTTCAATGTAACACAGCTTAATAAACAACATTTTTTGTTTTCTGTTCCGGTGCGTGAATGTACAGAGACAATGATTTTCCAACTCGTTAACACTCTACGTATAGCTCTCCGTGTGCAAAACATGACATTTCCAGATTTATGCCACACACTTCTAGCGCTGTCTTTGTAATCTGTTGATTGTCATCGCTAATGCAGTGAGACGTTTGAACGGAAATGGCAAATCGTTGGAACTTAAAGAAATTCGTGGAATCAAGCATTTTAGCTGCGTCACAATCAGTCGGGTTCAATTACTCAGTTTCGGCGCATGAAGAATAATAATGACAGATCAAAGATTGAGATGCAAGGGATGCGGTGGCATGCCAGGCAAATCCAAAGAATTTTGAAATTCCACTGGAATGGAGAGATGATGCGAGGGCCAACGCAACGCCATTGGTTGAGATCGTATTGATGCCAAAATCTATGATATCAGGTTCCAGTTCCGCTGGTGCATCAAGAAAAAATAGTCCACTATTTCCATCATTGACATCATCAATTCAACATAAGCACTCTTTTGCTGCTCTTTGAATAATGGAACACTTCTTTGTACTTGTTGTTCCAAACTTATTCTGCCTTATGCACGCTCACATTCCAATTTATGATTCAGTACATTTCTGATTCGACGATTTGGCGCTGGCATATGTATTTCAGTAAATAGTTTGCCACTCATAATCAAACACAAATCTGAACGCAGCGTGCGTAAATGTACAGGGGCAATGATTTTCCAACTCGTTAACACTCCACGTATGCGAAACCATGACATTTCCAGATTTTTTTTTATGTCGAGATCTCAAACTCCTCAACTACAGAAAGAAAAATTTCAACAGCTAAGATTTAAAATTTACAAAAACAAAAAGTTAAAAAATGTTTAATGTTACTTATTAAGCGAAGACAAAATAGTTTTTTTTTAATGCTAAAGATCGAATCAGACAGGTCAAATGTGCTGGAATAAGAATTAAAATCATAACATATTTGGCGGCATGGTTCGTTTAACTCAAAATTTGTTCTCGAAGATTTTAAAAGTAATGGTCTAAACTGCCTAGATGAACGAAATGGGACATTTCCCTACGACTAGTGAGTGTAGGTAGATTTATAAGTTTTAAACGACTAGTATACGGAGGAAGATTCAATCTTGAATCCCAGTGTAAGTGACCTAAAGCAAAAAGTAAAAATTGTTTTTGAACGGACTCTAACTTATCAGAATGGGTATTGTAGCTAGGATTCCTTACCACAGAACCATACTCCAATATAGGTCTTACCAATGTTGTAAAAAGAGTTTTAGTAATATACCGATCACTAAATTCTTTAGACCAACGTTTAACAAAGCTAAGAGCACCTTTAGCTTTTAAGACAATTGAATTTACATGAGAATTAAAATTTAGTTGAGGGTCCATAGTAACTCCTAAATCAACAAAGCTAAAAACTTGCTCTAAACTGAAGTTATTAATTACATAGGGAGAAAGATCAACAGTTCTACGGGAAAAGCTCGTCGTTTTACATTTTTTAAGATTCAGTGGCATATCATTTTTGTGACACCAAGTAACTAAATTACTATTTAAATCTGATTGCAACTCAGTCCTTTCGTTATGAGAAGTATATGATTTAAAAAGTTTTACATCATCCGCATATAATAAAATTTCTGAAAACTTAATTACTGAAGGTATATCATTGATGAACAACAAGAACAGAATCGGGCCGAGATGACTACCTTGTGGAACGCCTGAAGGGATCATAATTGAATCGGATAAAGTGTTATTAAATATAACTTGTTGTTTTCTATTATTAAGATATGAAGATACCCAATTAAGAAGTCTTGGTTGAAAACCAAGATAATCCAATTTTTGCAATAGAATAGAATGGTTTACTCTATCGAATGCTTTACTAAAGTCTGTATAAATAACATCGGTATTCTTATTGCCTCTAAAACCCATTAACACATGGCTTACGAATTCAAGCAAGTTTGTTGCTGTAGATTTCCCTTTACAGAATCCATGCTGAGAAAATGAAATCAATGGAGAAATCGAGAATGTAATTTGGTCAGTGATAATAGCTTCAAAAAGTTTGGATATAGCAGACATTTTTGCTATCCCCCTATAGTTCTCAACGGATGATCTAACACCGCTTTTATGCAAAGGTATTATAAAAGAGTTTTTCCACAATGACGGAAAAATACCTTGTTTAAGAGATGAGTTGAGAAGCTTGGTTAAAGGTAGATAAATACATTTTGCATAATTTTTAAGGAAGCATGAGGGAATCATATCGGGGCCATATTTAAACGAACTTTTTAATGTATCTAGATGGTTTAAGACATCTAATTCAGAAATGATTGGTGCATTAATAACGGTACTCGGACAAGACACATGTTGATATGGCACATTCGTAGGGGAATTAGAACAATAATTAGGCTTAAAGAATTCAGCAAACATATTAAAAATAGTATAATTGTCACATGACATGGTTGAATTATATATCATCGCGGACGGAAAATTGGAAATCCTGCGTTTGGAGTTAACGAAACCATAAAAAGATTTTGGATTGCGAATAATATTATTTTTAACTTTATTTATGTAGTTTTTATAACATACACATATAACACAAATTTGAGTTTTTACTTTGGGTAACAAAACATTTCGGAACAAACCTTTCAAATAAATTAAAAATAGTTTTATTAAAATGTGAAATATTACCACTATAATCGGGCCAAGTCAATTTAGAGAGTTCCAGATTAATCTTTTTAAAGTTAGCTTTCGCAAAGTTGAAACTAAAACAATGGTCCTGTTTATTTTAAACAAGATCGGATTTGATTTCGATATTAATTTCCAAAGCAGGATGATAAAAGTCCTCAGGCAAAACTAAAGGATCAGATCGGACAACAGAAAATATTGAAGTATTATCAACAAAGACCAAATCTAAGAATTTACCGAATTTGTTAGGAATCAAATTAATTTGGTTAAGACCAAATTCAGACATTTCTTCCAAAAACTCATTAAAGTTTAAACGAGTGCAAACTGGTATAATGTAATCATCAATGGATTTCCATGATACATACGGTAGATTAAAATCGCCCAAAACAATCATGGAATCAGTATTATTAGCAAATGAAAAAACATTTTTTATTAAAGAAGCATGCTGCATATATACAGATAAGTCAGATTGAGGAGGTATATAAGATAACGTTAAGTAAGTATAACCACTATTAATGCATATTCGTATGCATTTAAATTCAATTATGTCCTAACATTTTGATAATAAATTTGTAATGAATTATTAATAATTAGTTATTTGATCCCGCGGCTTTTTTAGGAATTTGAGCAATTACGGTTGGCTTTTGTTGCTTATGCTCGAATTCGCGCACGAAAGCACCGGGTGGGCAAAATGATGTATCAAGTAGCAATTGAAAATTATCAGCAGATACATCGATCTTAAAAGATGATATATTCCTTTCATATTTAAAGTTAAATTTCAATATCTTAAAATCTCATCTGTCGCGAAAACGGCTGAAAATGCTCACCGACAAAAGTGCCTAACGCGCCTTAAGAAGTTTTCACTTCAAAAATGATATTTTGAAATTCATAGAGCTTTATAAAAAAAAATTCTGTTCTATGAAAAATGAATCTTCCTTCGTATCGGCGGAATGATTTAAAAATGAAGGCGTACGAAGAAATTGCGCGAGAAATGAAAATGTCTGTTGAAGATGCAAAAAGAAAAATAAAATCCCTTAGAACTTCATATAATGCAGAAAAAAGTAAAAAGTCTGGAGTTAGAATTGATTCCCTTTATAGTCCTACTTTATTTTGGCTTAATGAAATGAATTTTTTGAATCCATCACTTGCTCGTAGGACAACTGTTGACAATTCTAACCAAGTAAGTACATACATAAAGAGTGCAAAAATCGTTTGTTGTTTTTGTGAATCACTTATTATACTCTCGCAACATGTTGCACAGAGTATCATAGTTTTTTTCACATAACGGTTGTTTGTGTCTTCTTCTTCTTGACTGGCGTAGACATCGCTTACGCGGTTATAGCCGAGTCCAAAACAGCGCGCCAGTCATCGGATGTTGACATCGTCCACGCTTCTGCACCGTAAAGTAGGACGGGAATGATGAGGGACTTGTAGAGTTTGGTTTTTGTTCGTCGAGAGAGGATTTTACTTTTCAATTGCCTACTTAGTCCATAGTAGCACCTGTTGGCAAAAGTGATTCTGCGTTGGATTTCAAGGCTGACATTGTTGGTGTTGTTAATGCTGGTTCCCAGATAAACGAAATTATCTACAACTTCAAAGTTATGACTGTGAACAGTGACGTGGGAGCCAAGACGCGAATGCACTGACTGTTTGTTTGATGACAGGAGATATTTCGTCTTTTCTTCGTTCACCACCAGACCCATACGCTTCGCTTCCTTATCCAGGCGGGAAAAAGCAGAACTAACGGCGCGGGTGTTGTTTCCAATGATATCGATATCATCGGCGTACGCCAGTAGCTGTACACCCTTATAGAAGATTGTACCTTCTCTATTTAGCTCTGCAGCTCTTGTAATTTTTTCCAGCATCAAGTTAAAGAAGTCGCACGATAGTGAGTCACCTTGTCTGAAACCTCGTCTTATATCGAACGGCTCGGAGAGGTCCTTCCCGATCCTGACGGAGCTTTTGGTGTTGCTCAACGTCAGCTTACACAACCGTATTAGTTTTGCGGGTATACTAAATTCAGACATCGCGGCATAAAGGCAACTCCTTTTCGTCGATCGATCGCAACATTGCGAGGTAGGCAGTCTGTTTTCCACTGCGAGACGACAATCCTCATCATACCAGCTGTTTTTTTTGCTAAGTACCGTGACAACTCATATCGAGCTCTGCACGCATACTTATATTTTTTATCCGATTATGCCACCTTTCCTACCGCTCTCGGAGTTGTTAGGTAATTGTGCAGGACTCAGCAAGCTTTCAGTATGGTGTCTACAGTTTTCGGCTGTACTTCAATGGGTATATGAAATATTCGAAACCTATTGGACAAGCGTCTAAAAGCTCATTCGACCGTAATCCTTGCGCGACATAATCTGTAATTGAAAATTTCTTGTGGCACACTCAATTTCAAGCTTCTGCTATACGGTTTCATTAGGTGTCTGTCTAACGAGAAAACGTCGTCACCAACAAAATAATAAAGAATTTTATTTCCTTCCCCGGCAACCAGTTGAGAAGGTTGTGGTATATTTAAAGTGCCTCTTTCTAGCTTTGTACAAAAATCTGTCACTGTAAATCGTATTGTCCGATGACTTGCCATTGCTACCTATATTTACAAATTTAAAACGGCTATGTGCATCAGCAGCGACAAACAGAACAATGCTAAAATATCCTTTGAAGTTATAAAATTGCGATCCTATATGTGCTGTAATTCGAATATGCTTTCCATCCAATGCGCCCAATGTAGAAGGAAATTGCCATAAATTTTCGAAATATTCTGTTATTCGCTGCCATTCGCATTCCGTAGTGGGTGCCTGGAAAAATAAGATAAAATATACTATTCAAGTCTGTAATAGGGGAAACACCCCTACCTTTGTGACTGCGGGCAGGGAGGAGGTCCTCGACCTCACCCTTGCCTCTAATATGATTGGACCTATGATCTCGGGATGGAGGGTTCTAGAGAACCACTCCTTCTCGGACTATAGATACATCGCGTTTAGTCTTGATGAAGAAATTCCGCCCAGCAAAAGCTACAGGAATTTTAGGAGGACGAACTGGGAACTTTACGGTAGGAGACTACGACGTGCTCTACCAGTTGCGACGAAGCGGGAATCCCTGCTCACGACGGATGCGGTGGATGAATACGTCGGAGTCTTTAGTTCCGCGTGTAATTATGCCCTGGAGAGCTCCTGTCCAATGGTGACACCGAAAGGCAGAGGGAAACCCTTCTGGTGGACCTCGGAGCTCTCTGAAATTAGGGCATCTAGCCGAAGGTTATTCAACAAAGCTCGCAGAAGCGGGTTTGCAGGCGACTGGATATTGTATAAGAGCGGACTCGCGATTTACAAGTCTGAGATTAGGAAGGCTAAAACGTCCTCCTGGAGAGCCTTTTGTCAAAAGGTCGAAGGTGGCCGGGAATCTTCTAGGTTTAGGACCATTCTCGCAAAGAAACCCGTCCCTTTGGGGTATCTTAAGGACGGCAATGGAAGGTGGACTCTGAGCAGCGAGGAAACCCTCAATCTGCTCCTTGACGCTCACTTTCCGAGCAATCCTTCCCCTGGTGGAGCACACCTTGGAGTGCTCCTCACTGACCATGCAGCCTTTCCGGACCTTTTGAGTGAACGGAATCTCGTATGGGCGATAAACTCATTTAAACCATTCAAGTCCCCTGAGCTGGATGGTATCATCCCAGCGCAGCTGCAACATGCAATCAAAACATCATGCAGCTGGTTGGCCCCTATCTATGCGAACTGCATTAGATTGGGTCACATTCCGGGGGCTTGGAGGCAGGTTAGAGTTACGTTCATTCCCAAGGCTGGAAAGAGCTCGCATGTCGCGGCCAAGGATTTCAGGCCTATCAGTCTCTCCTCTTTCTTATTGAAAACTTTGGAGCGGCTGATTGATCGGTATATCAAGGGAAGGATACCAGTAGATCTTTTATCTAGCACGCAGCACGCTTACTGTAAAGGCAGGTCAGTAGACACCGCCCTACACACTGTGGTTACTTGGATAGAAAAGTCTATCGCACACAAACACTTTGCCGTGGGAACCTTTCTTGATATCGAGGGGGCTTTCAATAATGTTCTGCCGGAAGCGGTAATTGGAGCCCTGAATAGGTTCGGGGTTGAATCCAACCTTAAGCATCTCGTTTTCAGTCTGCTCTGCGAAAGAACGATCGTAGCGGACTGGGGCAGCGCGCGTGTACACCGTGCCGTTAATAGGGGAACCCCTCAAGGAGGAGTTCTCTCGCCTCTTCTCTGGATCATGGTCGTTAACGACCTGCTAGAGAAGCTTGCAGAGAGGGGCTGCCGGGTGGTAGCCTACGCTGACGACGTAGCTCTCATGGTCGAGGGGAAATTCCTAGGCACTGTGTACGAACTTACACAAAGTTATCTTGGCGTGGTATCGAAATGGGCTGCGGAATGTGGCCTTTCAGTAAATCCAAGCAAAACTGAAATGGTTCTGTTCACAAGACGGTACAAAATACCGGAAGCGCCCTTGCCATCGATGGGTGGAACTTGTCTCCGTCCAGCGGACAGAGTCAAGTACCTGGGGCTCATCCTGGATAGAAAGCTCTCATGGAAAGCTAATATAGAGGAGAGAGCTAAGAAGGCCTCGGTTGCCTTATATTGCTGCAGAGGCGCCATCGGAAAAAGATGGGGTCTCTCACCTAAGGTGGTTCTTTGGCTATATGAAACTATAGTCAAACCAATAATGTTCTATGGGATACTCGTGTGGTGGAAGTCTTTGGAAAAGACTTCACTAGTCAAAAGACTAGTAAGTGTTCAACGAGCGGCTCTCGTAAGTATGAGTGGCGCGCTCCGTACGACACCAACCTTGGCACTTAACGCCTTACTGCACATAGTACCCGTGGATATAGCTGGACGGTACTTGGCTGCGAAAGCGGCTGCTAGACTTGGGGAATCCGAGTTTTCAGGCGAGTGCGTGCCTGGGCACTCAAGTATCCTCACACACTTCAGCTTCATTCCGAGATCTCTGGATCACCTCCATGCCACCGAGCTCAGCCCGGGCAACAATTTCACTACTCTTATTCCCTCAAGGGACTTTTGGGCGGGAAGGAGTCGCTGGAGGCGAGGCGCGGTGAGCTTCTTCACGGATGGGTCGAAGTTGGCGAGAAAGGTTGGCGGGGGAGTTCACTGTCGTGAGCTCCGCATCAACCTTAGTTTCAGGCTTCCCGATTACTGCAGCGTTTTTCAAGCGGAAGTGGCTGCTATTAAAGCAGCGACGGACATATTGCTTCGAAGTGCAACAACCTTTAGGGAGGTGGAGATCCACTCGGATAGTAGAGCGGCGATACTATCTCTGAGTTCAGTGAACATGCGCTCAGGGTTGGTTAAGGAATGCCTGTCCTCACTATCGGTGGCATCGCTATACTTTTCAATCAGACTAGTCTGGGTTCCTGGCCACTGCGGAATCGCGGGGAATTGTAAGACTGATGAGCTTGCAAGGTCAGGGACGACGGACTCACTATTGGAAGCATGTAGGAGCGCCATTGTCCTACTGCGGTCTGCTATTTGACAGATGGGCTTCGGCTGAGCTGGGTAGGCGCTGGTCAGCTGCCAACACATGCGTAGTCGCAAGATCCTTCTGGCCTAAGGTTAACCGCGGTAGGTCTGCTGAACTTTTCGCCTTAAGTAAACCTCACCTCTCCTTAGTCGTAGGGATTCTTACTGGCCATTGCCCTATTGGGATCCACGCTGTAAGGTTAAAAATCTTACCGGATGCTAGCTGTAGAAGCTGCATGGAAGAGGATGAGATGGAATCGTCTCATCACTTTCTTCTGGAATGTCCCGCCTTTGCGATATCAAGAAAGAGATTTCTTGGCTCTCACTTTTTGGAGCATGCTCGCGAAATAGCGAATATAGAGGTTAAGAATCTCTGCAGATTTGTAGTAGGTTCAGGGCGCTTCGTCGACTCCTAATTTTGTTAATCTAAGGGGGATCCAGGCTTCACAAAGGACTACTTTTTAAAGTCTACGTGTGTTTTTCCATTTGGGAAACAGCCTTGCAACCTAACCTAACCTAACCTATACTATTCAATAATGTTTTTATATTAAAAACTAAATCTTTTCAGCAAAACCAAGAACACTGTACAATACTTGAACCGTCGTTTGACTCCGGTGTCAATGATCTATCATTAATGAAAACGTCTTTCGTTGAGCAAACATCTGAGGAATTGCCAATATGTTCGAAGAAAACGAAACAACCCAAAAATAATAAAACAAAATTAGATGATGCCTTGGACAAATTTATAGACATAAATAAAAGCAGCGATGTATTTGATACATTTGGCGAAATTGTTGCCTAACAAATAAGGGAATTTCCTGAAGAAGATGCCTATCAACTTATGGCGGATATTCAAGTATTATTGTCAAATCGAAAAATGGAAGTGTTGAGGAACAATAGGTTGGAAAAAGATATGCTAAAATTAAATGCTTAAATTAATAATAACAAATGCTTCTAACGTATTATTATTTATTGAGTGATTAAATATTTGAATATTTTTATATGAACATTGAATGCTTTTTTTTGTTATATATGTATATATATTTAATTAAAGCAATTGTTAAAATAACCTCTGAAATAATAAACTGAAATATTTTTAATTCAATATGTGTCCTTACCTATAAATAAACTGGTTGACTTTATATTGCTTCCAACACTTCAGGTAAGAATAAACCTATAGTGCTTCTGGAAACTATGGATAAAAACTCCATTAATTTAAAGGAATCTCCAGTAGTTTATAAACATGAATATTCTTGTTATTTTGTTAAACTGCAGTTAATTATTCTTAATTCACCACCATTTGGAATAACTTCTCAAACTTATTTAGTCATCGTCCCACACCAAATTGTCAAGTAAATGCGCCTCCAAATCGTGTTCCACCCTTTTACATAAAAAAATAGTAATACATATGTATATACAAACCTTAATAACGGTTTCGTCCAGTAAATAAAAATAACAAGTATATATAAATAAAAAAATTGTTATGTGTTTACAAACCTTGTTACTAGTAACGGTTTCAACCAGTATTTTCTTTCAACTCTTCTTTTTTCATTAAATAAATTATGTATTTCTTCTAAAACTTTCAAGGAAGGGAGTATTTTGAGCAGTTTTTTTGACGACGGCATATCTGAAAGTACATATAATATAATAAACAGCACATGTCTTTGCTTTCAATTTATGTCAATTTTGACTTGAAAGCATTTTCTTTCCCGTGTAATGGCAGTGTTAATGGCTATGCACTATTCTTTTTTCTACAAATGGCACCAGAAAAAACTAGAATTGACAATCGAAATCGATGACTTGCCAGAATGTTCGAGTGCTGAGTACAGTTAACTAATTAATAAATTTTTGGTACATTTAACTGCTTTTGTAATCAACGTACCCAAAATTATCGTAAACGCAACTAAAATTGATACTGTGATCACTGAACAGTGATTGTTACTTTCGAACTGATGTTGCTACCGAACAGTGATTGTTACTTTCGAACTGCTATTGCTACTGAACAGTGATTGTTACTTTCGAACTGATATTGCTACTGAACTGTGATTGCTACTTTCGAACTGATATTGGTACTGAACTGTTATTGCTACTTTTCGAACTGCTATTGTTACAGTGATCGAATTAGAAGAACTGAACTGCTATTGCTACAGTGATCGAATTAGAATTACTGAACTCCTATATGTACTGTGATCGAACAAAAGCACTGAATTTCTCTATAGTTACTGTGATCGAACTCAAATTACTGATCTGCAATTGCGATTATAAATCACTGCTAAAGGGTGATTTTTTAAGAGCTTGATAACTTTTTAAAAAAAAAAAACGCATAAAATTTGCAAAATCTCATCGGTTCTTTATTTGAAACGTTAGATTGGTTCATGACATTTACTTTTTGAAGATAATTTCATTTAAATGTTGACCGCGGCTGCGTCTTAGGTGGTCCATTCGGAAAGTCCAATTTTGGGCAACTTTTTCGAGCATTTCGGCCGGAATAGCCCGAATTTCTTCGGAAATGTTGTCTTCCAAAGCTGGAATAGTTGCTGGCTTATTTCTGTAGACTTTAGACTTGACGTAGCCCCACAAAAAATAGTCTAAAGGCGTTAAATCGCATGATCTTGGTGGCCAACTTACGGGTCCATTTCTTGAGATGAATTGTTCTCCGAAGTTTTCCCTCAAAATGGCCATAGAATCGCGAGCTGTGTGGCATGTAGCGCCATCTTGTTGAAACCACATGTCAACCAAGTTCAGTTCTTCCATTTTTGGCAACAAAAAGTTTGTTAGCATCGAACGATAGCGATCGCCATTCACCGTAACGTTGCGTCCAACAGCATCTTTGAAAAAATACGGTCCAATGATTCCACCAGCGTACAAACCACACCAAACAGTGCATTTTTCGGGATGCATGGGCAGTTCTTGAACGGCTTCTGGTTGCTCTTCACCCCAAATGCGGCAATTTTGCTTATTTACGTAGCCATTCAACCAGAAATGAGCCTCATCGCTGAACAAAATTTGTCGATAAAAAAGCGGATTTTCTGCCAACTTTTCTAGGGCCCATTCACTGAAAATTCGACGTTGTGGCAGATCGTTCGGCTTCAGTTCTTGCACGAGCTGTATTTTATACGGTTTTACACCAAGATCTTTGCGTAAAATCTTCCATGTGGTCGAATAACACAAACCCAATTGCTGCGAACGGCGACGAATCGACATTTCACGGTCTTCAGCCACACTCTCAGAAACAGACGCAATATTCTCTTCTGTACGCACTGTACGCATTCGTGTGGTTGGTTTAATGTCCAATAAAGTAAACTGAGTGCGAAACTTGGTCACAATCGCATTAATTGTTTGCTCACTTGGTCGATTATGTAGACCATAAATCGGACGTAAAGCGCGAAACACATTTCGAACCGAACACTGATTTTGGTAATAAAATTCAATGATTTGCAAGCGTTGCTCGTTAGTAAGTCTATTCATGATGAAATGTCAAAGCATACTGAGCATCTTTCTCTTTGACACCATGTCTGAAATCCCACGTGATCTGTCAAATACTAATGCATGAAAATCCTAACCTCAAAAAAATCACCCGTTATTTACAAAAATTGATCGCAGTTGCTATATGCGATTTTTCAATCACAGTGAAAAAATCACCGGTAGTGAAATATCGCTCATCACTAGTGCGCATCATGGCGCGAGACGATATTTCGAAAATGTAAAAAGCGATTTTGTTCAAATTTTGCACTCTTCTTTGCAATAACATTCAGCTTTATTCTAAACTTCATGTGAAACGATATTCCGAATGAAAAAACTCACACTTTTTTGTTTTTTGTATGATGAATTTTTATTTCCAAACGAAAGAAAATTTTGGTATCATGAATTTCGTGTGAATGAAAACTTATATTCGAATTTCGGCATTGTGTCACAAATAATTTTGTTTTGATATTTTGATTACTCGTATGGTAACTATAAATTAAGATTCCGATAAAGCCAATTACGCGACTGTTTTAGCATAAAGGCAAAAATTATCCACATAAAAATTTTCAGTGCTGGCCCGACTTGCATTCCCCACCACGGAAAAAGATATATATTTGAAGTGACAATTTAATAAAATAACTTGAACGGACACACATTGGACAGCTTAACAATCCCGTTCAATTTTGTAATCGATTTCGATGGTGGCCCCATGATATCCAGGGGAAGTATGTAAAAGCCTATGATTCCTCCGTGACCAGGCACCTAATAACTGGTATCGACTGAAACTAAGGATAGAAACTTTTTACCAGCCTCGGGCGCGTAGTCAGCGAGCACTTACTACCAGAGTGAATCGTCACTTCACAGAAGGATGCTACGCTTCGAAGTAATAGATCCAGTGCTATTTTTTAGCAGCCACTTGCGCTTTAAAAACAATAAAATAGTCGTGAAGCATTTTGAAGCCTCCACCACAAAAGAATCCCGCCGAATATCAATTTCACTTTGGGTTCATATAGCCAAAGAACTACTTAATATACGTAGAATTTAGTTAAAGGTTTTAATTAATTTGTTAATTTGATACTTGTTCCCAACAATTTAGTTTAGGAGTGCGCAGTCTTCAAGTCTATTTTAGCGTTTTTAAAGTGAAAGCGGCTGCTTTAAACGTAGCAGTAGATCTAATGCTTCGAAGTGTAGCGTCCTTCAGATTAATGATAATTCAGGAAATTGTAAAACTACACATGTCAGTCTTATCGATAGGAAATGGAAACAAGTAGGAGCACTACCTATCCTATTGTGATTTTCTACTGGACAGTTGGGTTTCAGCTGAGCTGCACAAACGCTAGTCAGTATCAAGATCCTTCTGACCCAAGGAAAATCTCGACATTTTACGAGTTCCTTTTTTTATTGAAACGTAATTATATATATTTTTTTACATTTCTTATGATTGTAACTAGTGAAACAAAACAAAATTGTGCTAACAAGAAATATTTTTCTAATTTTAAAAGATAAATACAATATAAGCGTTTTTTTTCAGAAACTAAATATTACGTATAATACTTTTTATTTTCGTATAAGTTCGTAGAATGTTGTTCGCTTTAGTCTACGCCTGCTATTTCTAATCTCTCCTAGTCGTCGGGCTTCTGCGTTTACGTGATTCTGCAACTTCGCTGAATGTTTCAATGCCGTTTCGTGAATAACTTCCCGGACCATTATTATATGAAGATCACGGTGTAGATCTGAATTACATGTATACCACGGGGCATTTACAAATTTGCGTAGGACAGTTGAATTCCGTATGTCCAAATAGGTTTCAACGTTTGATTATATACGAGGATTTTGTTTGATGTTGTTAGCTGCGATTAATTACCGATTAACCAGCTTATTTTGTTATATCTTAGGTTTAGTTCTACTTTTTTTGTATGTGCTCTTTCCATTTCAACTTTGCATCTAGCGTTATGCCTAGATATTTCCCATAGGTGGAGTATGGGATTACCACATTACCAATATGTAAGAGAATATATCTAGCACTTTTGTTCGTGTAGTTTACGTGTATTGATTTCGTCTCGTTTAAAGTAATGAACCATCTCTGTGTCCATTCCACTATTTTTTTAATTGAAGATTGCATTCTGTTGGCCGATTCCACTTCGTTTTTGCCTGTCGTTATGATGCAGGTATCATCAGCAAATGTGGCAATTGTACAGTTTGTGGGCGTAGGCATATCGCAAGTGAACAAGATATATAAAAGTGATCGCAGGATACTACCTTGGGGTACTCCTATTTTTATTGGTTGCAATGTGGTATGCGATTGTCCCTGCTTGATTCTGAAGTAGCGGTTGCTCAAGTAAGATTCAAGTAAGTCAAGTAGTTAGATATTGTGGTAAGAAACGTCTTAATTTATAAAGTAAACCATGGTGCCATACTCTATCGAATGCCTAAGATACGTCTAGAAAGACAGCTGTGCAAATTAGTTTATTTTCCATCGCATCTTCTATTATGTTTGTTATGCGATGTACTTGATCGATTGTGGAATGCTGAGTCCTAAAACCGAATTGATGAATTGGTATGATAACTTTTTCTTCAATTATGTTCTCAAGTCTTTTGATAATGACAGCTTCGAGTAGCTTAGACAAAATAGGCAACAATGAGATTGGACATGTGCACTTTTCCCAGGTTTTTGTACCATAATGATTTCGGATACCTTCCATGACATTGGGACGTATTTAAGATTTAAGAAGGTAATCAATGTAAGCTTTGTTAATGCTCTGGGTGTTAAATGTTTCAATACATCACTTGTAATAAAGTCGAAGCCGGGAGCCTTTTTAGGCTTTAATCTAATTTTGATGATATTTTCCACTTCTTTTTTTGTAGTTGGTTGAATTTCGCTTACGTATTGCGTTGCTTCTCGCTGCATGGTATCATGGAACGAAAATGGACTAAACGTATTAGTTAATTTCTCTGAAAAAGCTTCCACTTTTTCTTCGTCGCTTTTAGCCCAGGATCCGTTGGGCTTTCTGAGAGGAGTATTAGACAACATCGGTTTCCTGGAATTTTTACAGCTTTCCAAAGAGAATAGCCTGTATTTTTGTTTGGCGTTAATTTCTTAATATAGCTCGAAATGTTTTGATTTTCAATTTGTTTTATTTTAATATTGAGAAGCTTGATTAAATTGTTCAGCTCTTCTTTATATTGAGGAAATCGCGTGTTTTGCTTTTTTTACGCATTTTTCTCTTTTTACTTATGAGATCCAAAATATCTGCCGGGTATTTAGTATAAAATTTTTTTGCTTTAAAACAGGAGTGCTTTTCCATGCCGATTCTTGAATAACTTTCGTAAATTCATAGAGTTCATATTCCAGGATATCAGGTGTTGTTATATTTTCTGTAAGATCAATATGTTTGCCAAGCATATCTTTAAAATACTCCCAATCCATATGTTTATTAGAGATATATGGTGGTAGCTCGATTTCTTCTGATTGTCATTTAGAATGAAATACACTGGTGAGTGGTCCGAATTTATGTCTAAGCCATTGTCTACGGTAATGAAGTCCTTCGATATTTGACGAATGATAAAAAAGTCGGTCAAGTCAAGGTAATTTTCTTGTATCGGTAGGCCAGTAAGTCGGTTTACCAGTAGACACGAAATCACATCTAGTGGCCATAGCGGCTTTAAAGAGCTCTCTACCCTTTGATGTCGTAATTCTTGAGCCACATTGCGAGTGTTTAGCGTTAAAGTCAGCACCCATAATGAATTTTCCATGATGCTTTAAAATAAGCTCTGTATATAAATCATATTTAATATTATGCCTAGGTGGGCTATGTATTGCGGTAACATGTATTTTTCCAATCCCAGAGTCAACCGATATAGTCGTAGTTTGGAATTCAGGAATGCTTATATTCATTTCTTCAAAGTGGTGAATGTTACCTCGATCAATTATTGGACTCCCCCCTCTAGTGTTATTATTTGGGGGATTAGAGCAATACGTCTTGTAGTTTTTAATCTTAACAAAAGTCTGATTTGTGAAATGAGTTTCAGATATAAGACATATATGAATCTTTTCAAGATGAAGCAATGTCTCTAATTAGTCCCTATGTTTGAGTAAGCCATTAGCATTCCAGGTTATAATTTTTAGAGGTTTCATTTTTGCTTCCTATTTCCATTTTGCAGTCGCTCTAGTTGTTTAAGACGTTCGTGAATAATTTTTTTTGCTCTTCTAGCTTAATAAGCTTGTTGAGAATCAACGAAAGATTGTCGGTTACATCATCAACTACTTTCGGATTTATTTGATTTTCAGGCATTTATTGTTGCAATTTGTTCTAAGATGTCGGGAGCTCTTTGTCTTCAGTAATATTTAAGTCCCTTCGTCAAACGCTGGTCAACTACCAGTACTTGTGCAGTGGCGAGGTCCTTTTGGCCCTCTGTGGAGCGTGAGCGGTCCTTTCAACTGCTTTCTCTGGGCAAGGTCCATCTCAGCGCGATCAATGGTGTACTTACTGGAGATTGTCCAATAGGTACCCATGCGGTGAAACTTGGGATCGTGGCAGATGCAAGTTATCAAAGCTGTATGGAGGAAGGCAAGATGGAATCATCTGAGCATTTCCTTCTTCATTGTCCAGCTTTTGCCAGACTGAGGTTGAAACACCTCGAAAGGCCCTTTTTCGGCGATCCTAGAGAATTGGCAAGAATCGATATTAGCCGTCTTAAGAAATTTGTAACGGATTCTAAGCGTTTTGCTGAACCTTAAAGTCCTTTGATCCACAGGGAGTTTTATTGGTGCCGAACATTTGAGAAATTTTTGTTAAATATCTGTCAAAAATTAAAATTTTAATATTATTTTGTTCTTTCGTTCATTGACTAGATTTATTCATTTATCATCGAACTATTTTTTACTATCGAAGCAAAATTTTAAAATTATTCCTATATCGTATGGAGACGAACACATGAAAGACCACTTTCAGACATGTCAACTCCTATTGTTAATTCTCGGGCGATTCTCTTTTGCTGTCGCCCATTAAGTTCACACGAGCAATTCTTGTTCGACAACTCTGTTCGCGTCTTTCTCTCATTCTCTTTCATATCATTTTCTCAACTTCTTGTACGCATCGTTTCCAAACAAAAAAATATATTTCATTAACTATTTTTTATCGTCATTCTCCATTTTCTAACATATTTTAATTATATTATGCATATTCCTATACGTCATATATATAGTCGTCAAGAGCCAAACAATAGCAAACTGCTACAAATCGAAGTCTCTCTAATACCCGAGACACACATGTAGGAACAATACTATACTACGTACGAATACCAGATGTGTGTCACCAAATACCAGCACTTTAACATGTGATCAATGTAGTATTTTGATGGTAACAATATCAGCATTTTTTGTGGTATTTCACTAAACTCAGCTGAAAATAGGTTTGAAACCTCGGAAAGAGCTCATATACAAAGGCTTTTCAAAATATTTTGTCAAAATTACTTTTCAAAAAGAAATAAAAATGAAGAAAAAATGTTCCGTTTTGGTTTGTTACACGATTCAGAGATATAATTTAATTACTTCTGTGTTTTGTAGAGAAAAAAAGTTTTTTTCTCTTATTTTGCAATAATAAATATTAATTTCTCGGGTATAACTCGATTTTTTTTGTGGATTATTGTGATTAGAGTTAAGGAAGTTTAACTGTATTTAAAAAAAAAATTAAAAATTCCCCTGTTGTCAGCCTATTTTATTTTAGCGAAACCAACCTAACCCTTAATGGCATATAAAACTCCTACAGGAGAGAATTAAGTAAAAATCTCTATAAAATTGCGTCAAATGCGTTGCTTTCGTTTTTGTGCTTTTCATTTTTAGCGCATACATAATTACAAGCAGCGCCAAAATATCATCATCGGACGCCATGACGTCCGCTCACTTCAAAGATTGCAACGAAATGATGTATGAACAACTTGTCGCATAAGTGTATAGTGAACCGACTTGCGACTTGAAAAGCCGAATCAAAATCAGAGCATGCCTGACGAGAAGTTACGTGTACAGGCATACATATATCCAGAGTTATAACTGCAAAACCGACTTCTGCAAGCTTTTGGTCGGGTGAAACTTAAACGGCGCACTCAACAAAGCGAACTTTGCTGATATAATTGCAAACTCCGTGTGTCGGCTGTAGAAAACCAAAACGTGTGCGTGTTATTAGAGCGGAAGAATGGAGCATCTGTCTGAATCAATGCATTTTGATATCCACTTCAGAAAACGGATTCTGTTGAGCGCAAAAATGTTCATGCACAAACAATACCCGAACTATCAGCCCATTCGGCTCAAGCGCTCAAAATGGCATTCGTGAATGTTGTCGCTACTGAGCTAAATTCAGCTTAATTGCGGTAAATTCGTTTGCTTGCTGAGTTTATTCACGCTCGTGTTGAAACAGCTCTACCCAGGCGTTCGCTCATTCGGCTCAACAATGATCGTGTTGAATGAAAACAAACACACAAAAGAGCAAACTCAACGCCTATGAGCAAACTCAACACATATGAATAAACTCACTGTGCTTGAATAAATGCGCAACCAGCAGCGCTACTGGTTTTGTAAAATCCGTTGGCACACACACATGCATATATATATATAATATATATATATATACGTACATATATAATTGTACGAGTATATGTATATCAGAGAACTGCAAAACTCACTTTTTCCTTGAATCAGCTCATACGCAAAAGTCTCTATTCAATTCCAATCACTGAAGTGCTGAACACATAGACGACGACAAGCGACGAGCGACATCTGTCAAATATTAATATACACGCGTTCTTATCGGCACAGATTTTTTGACAACAGCACGACTTCACGACAAAAGGGTTGTAGTCTTCGCTGTCGCCAAATTAGAAATGTTTCTAATTTTGCCGACGACAATGGCCGCTGTAGAGCTGCCACTAACATGTGAAATGTAAAATTATTCAAAGTTCTAACAAGTATGAAGTTATTTTGCCAGCAGAAACGTAAAATAACTTTGATATATCATTTATAATAACAATCGATTATTTAAAACAAATAAATCGACAATTTTTACATTTTTTTCACAAATAATTTCACTTTAAACTAAATATGTAAATTTTATTGAAATGAAAGGTTTTAGTACGGCAACAATGAAATTGCTGTTTGATATGTCGCTGCCGTCTTCAAAATGTTCAAGACGCTGGCTTCAAAGCGACATTTGTGATCAGCCGTCGCTACGTCGTGTCGTGTCGTCGTTTTTGTGTTCAGCACTTGAGCGAAAGTGAGCTAAACATTTCGTGAAGTGAGCAAACGTGAGCAAATCATTTCGGATCGAAGGCTCACATTGTACGCGAATGAGCGGTTCGGCAACATGAGCTGATTTTTACTCAACGCTGTGCTTCGCTCAGTGATTGGAATTGAATAGAAATAGAAATGAGTTTTGCAGTTCTCTGATTCACTTGTTCGTGGTTACCCATGCGTCTATGGGATAAGATGTACATAGTTTTAAGCAAAGATTTGGTCAAAACAATTAAATTCATTTTGTTTCGAAAGATCTAATCAAAATTTTGCAAATTGTAATGTAATGGTTGTAAATCAATAGAGCAAACTAAATTTAGTGATGAAACACAAAACAATAGAACAGAATTGAATAGTTCACAAGGTTCAGAAGAAAGAACCAAGAGCAAAAACACAACGCTTGTACTCAGTTTTGCACCTTCCGTTATACGCACTTACTTTCGCTCGCCCTACTTTACTATCAGCAATAGACTTGCAGATTTACCACTATATGTTTTTTGTTCATTATTCATTGTCATAAATAGTTCAAAGTTAATTTCTTAAATTTGGAAATTAGTCTCCCACATTCCTCCTAAAAAATAAAGAAGCTATCGCCAAATACAGTAAATAATATTGTTAGCTTAACTAAAAGTGGCTATGCGAACGCATTATCACTAAGAAACTGCAATTAGTCAGTCAGTGGAGGTAAAGGTGCAAAAACAAAAAGAAACTTATGATGTCGAATATGAGGAAAGATAAGCTTTTAACACAAAAACACAATAAATGGAAATTAATAAAAACTTGAGTCGGTGGACAACTCGAAGGGCACTTGGTAGTATTGAATATGTCGCATATGTAAACAAAAATAAACCAGGTCTATCGGAGAAAAATGCTAAGGCTAGTTTAAAATTTGCAAAGGTACGTAAAAACTGGACAGTAGAAGACTGAAAACGCGTTATATGGTTTGACGAATCTAAGTTAAATCGTTTTCAGTTGGATGGAAAGCAATATTGTTGGCGCAGGCCCTGCGAAAAAATTCAAAGATAATAATGATGGTATTATGCGAAACGAAAATTATTTACATATTTTGCAAACCTATCTTCCCAATTTGTTTGGAAAAGAGTGCGTACGCCAAAAGGAAAGTCACTTTTCAACAAGATCCTAAGCATACTGCGAAAATTGTTCGCGAATGGCTGGGAATCGAAACATTTAAGTTGATGAAGTGGCCAATTGTTAAACGACGGCGGGGCAGTGTCAATTTTCCCAATCCAACCTTGACAACGTTTGGATATAAGTAAAAGTGAAGTGGAATCAAATTCCAAAAAATCGCATAAAAAATGTAATAAATAATAAGGGCCATTCGACAAAATATTAATAATATGTATATCACTTTTCTCTTTTTTCATACATAAAGTGCTTAACACAAAGACAACTCCCACAGCAGCCGGTTCTACCCACCGAAGTTGACCCGGATTTTATCCGGTCAAGGGCTGCCCTTTCGGAGATCTAACCCTGTTTGGATCGATTAGTTTTAAGTTTAGTTGTACGTCATTGGAGCAACGCCTTGCAGCAGGGTTGTTCCATATCCTCTTACTCCGGGCTGGCATCGAGTCCAATCCAGGGCCTGCGGTATTTTTCTGCAGCGTATGCGCTAAAAGGCCCCATCCAAATTCCACCTCGGTTAGGTGCAACACATGCAATGGATGGAGCCATCTTAAGACCTGTTCAGGCCTTAAGACCCATAGGGAGTGGACCACACTTTATGTGGCCCGTTGCTGTCAACGCAATACTGCGACTGTTGCCTCTACGGCAGTGCAACCTGCAACGCGCCGCCACCCTCAGGGAGTGGCCAACTTAGGGCCCCCAGGAGCTCAAGTAGACAGCATGACTCCCAGTCAGACCAATCTGACCAATCTACACAACACCGTGCAATATCGTCTTATCGAAGGTGACGAGCTCGACATATTTAATATATACATCCCCCCAGTTACAAGTTGCCCAACAGGATATCACCCGAATATTAGTGCGCTACTTCGTGGTGAAAACCGACTGGTACTTGGCGACTTTAACGCGCACCACGATCTTTGGCATTCTTGCCTGTCAAATGATCGGAGAGGGATGGAGCTGGCAGAACAGATAGATGATTCGACATTCTGCACAATGAATGACGAAGCTCCCACCAGAATTATGAGCACCTGCAGCAGCTCGCCAGACATCACCATTGCTAGCGGTGGTCTGATAAACAGCATAACATGACCTATGCATAATTATCTCTATTGAAAAACCTCCTGACTTTATTTCTGCGGACAACCGCACCTATGTCAACTTTAATAAAGCTAACTGGGACGGCTTCACGGAATTCACCGATAATGCCTTCGCCGCTCTTCCCATTCCTACGGACGTAATCGTTGGCGAACGTCAATTCCGCAAGGTGATCACCGACCGATCACGGGATCTCAATTTGGAGATTCGACAACTGGTAAATAACTATAAGCGGACGAAATGGGTAGAGCACTTGAAGTCCTATAATCTTTCCACTGGCGTGAGCAAGCTCTGGTCAACCGTCAAATCCCTGTCAAACCCGAGGAGACATGACGACAGAGTTGAAATTCAATTCGGTAGCCATGCCTCCTCGGACCCGGAGAGCTGCGCGAGCTATTTTAGCCGACAACTCATACTGCACCCCCAGGTTGACAAGGCTAAAAGACGTGTCACCAGACGGCTGCGCAAAATGCGAAATAACGGCGCACAACTTGTTTTCACCAGTGGGGAGGTTCAGAAGGTCATCAGGAAGACCAAGTCCTCCAAAGCCATTGGCCCTGACGGAATAAATTCTTTAATGTTAAAACACCTATGTAGGTTCAACGGGTTTCTCGCCAAGGTACTCAATCTGTCGCTAACCACTCTTCAAATACCCGATATGTGGAAAATCGGTAGAGTGGTTCCACTACTGAAACCTGGGAAACCCGCCAACCAAGGGGAGTCCTATCGCCCGATAACTCTCCTTTCCCCAGTAGTGAAGACACTTGCGGCCTTACTGCTCCCGACACTCACATACCACCTGAACCTATCTAAACATCAACATGGCTTCCGTAAAGTGCATAGTACCACCACAGCACTTAGCGTCATAAACGCCCAGATAGTTCATGGTCTAAATCAGAAACCACCCTGTAAGAGAAAAGTCCTAGTAGCGTCGGACCTGTCAAAAGCTTTTGACACGGTCAACCTAACAACGCTTCTAGAAGACGTCGAACAAACAACACTTTCTCCGGGGCTGAAGAGATGAATTATGAACTACTTGAGCGGTCGACAATCATCGGTACTATTTCGAGGTAAAACATCGAAACTTAGGAAAATTAAACAAGGGGTTCCACAGGGCGGTGTCCTCTCCCCGTTACTGTTTAATTTCTATATCTTCAGACTTCCTCAACCACCAGAGGGAATTTCCGTTACCTCCTACGCAGATGATTGTACGATAATGACGTCGGGCACTGACATCGATGACATGTGTTCGAAAGTGAACACTACCTCCCCGAACTTTCTCGCTTCTTCTCTGCGAGGAGCCTGACACTCGCTCCCACTAAATCCACGGCGACCCTTTTTACCAATTGGACGAAGGAGTGGAGACTAAGTCTTAACATTCATGTCGAGGGCATACCAATTCCGACAGTTAATAATCCCAAAATTTTGGGATTTTTTCACTCCACACACGACTGCGATAGTCACTAAAGTACAGAGCCGCAACAAAATCCTCAAGTCGCTAGCCGTTAGCGGTCGTAAAGGTGCATCAAGAGATCACTCCGACAACACGTCGACGAACTAAACCCTTATATCGACCAAACTGCGGACGCAAACAGTTTTAGACACGCTCTAAACGCCGTTCACAGTGGAGCTATCAACACATTCATTGACTCCCTTCCAGTGAATGGCGTCCTTGGAACCAAACCACCACCTATAGCAGAGGAAGAGCTCGAGTTGCCACGTGAAACCAGAGTGACCCTTGCGCAACTTCGATCAGGATATTGTAGCAGGTTAAACTCCTACTTATCCAGACTGAACCCCGACATACAAAATACATGTCCCGCATGCAACGAGTCCCCGCATGAATCTAACCACCTCTTTGTATGCCCAATGAACCCTACTCATCTAACACCCCTTTTCCTTTGGTCCAACCCTGTCGAAACAGCACGTTTCCTGGGCCGTTAGATGATTTCGACGACAACTACACTTATGCTCTTCTTTTCATGCAGGGATAGATAACCGCTACAACAACAACGACGACACACGAACTCTACAGATACCCATTGCCGTCGCCAAAATTAGAAAAAACTTTAATTTAGCAACAACGACCACTACAAGCCTGTTGTTGCTTAGTCGTGCTGTTGTCAGAAAATCTGTGCCCATAAGTCCACTTTCACACAGGCATCTCCTGTGGCTAATTCTCGGGCGATTCTCTTTTGCTGTCGCCCATTACGTTCACACGAGCAATTCTAGTACGACAACTCTGTTCGTGTCTTTCTCTCATTCTATTTAATATAATTTCCTCATCTTCTTGTACGCATCGTTTCCAAACAAAAATATATATTTCATTAAGTAATTTTAATCGTTATTTTCCAATTTCTAACACATTTTAATTATATTATGCATGTTTCTATATGTATTCGCAAATTACATACAAAATTAAATGATTCAATTCGAAATTTCAAACATATTGTATACATTAATTTTAAAATGTGCGCAAATGCAACACTGTTACTAGCAGCGAACTGTTATGAATAAGAACACAAACCGTGTTGCCCGAACACAGCAGACTCGGCGCGATTCTCCTCTCCTCGTCGCCCCCTCTTCTATAAAACTAAGAATTGCTGCAACAGGAATTGACTGTGTGAAAGGGGTCTAAGAACGCGTGTATTTTAATATTTGACAGATGTCGCTAGTCGCTTGTCGTCTTCTATGTGTTCAGCACATTAAATATACTAAGCTGAGTACATGCCGTATGATTTTTTTAATTGAAACTATTAGATTTTTTTCTTTTTTTATTTCATTATAAATGCATATTTGTAATAAACTAAACACAGGTTTTGGAGAAAAGTTCTTTCATTTGCCTCATGCGTTTAGGTTTTATAAGCGCTCAAACATGAAAATGTTGAGTGTATAATCACATTGTACATATAATAAACATATTAATAGCTTAAACGATTAATGGCTATTGAAGGTGATACAGATGAGACCCCTGAGTTGAAAATTGATAAAGATATTTGTACGTACATATACCCACGAAAAGTTAACTGAATTGTTGAACAAATTTTATATACAAGCTAAGTTAGTTAGTATTAGAAAAAGCGAAATCGGCCTCTTCTTCGAGAATATTTGGAACTTATTTTTCCAAAACAAACAAAAAACAACAAGCGGAACCTCATATTCGCCATTGCCTTTCAGGTTGGCAAACTTTAAAATATTTGGCACTTCTTCTCTTGTCCCATCTTATTCCTAGCTCTATCCAAAAATGTAATAGGATCTCTCAAGTAAATTTTATTCATTGATTCGCTGTCAACAGAGAATTTTGATAAAGTAACTTTATTATTCTTATTGCGATTTGATCCATTGGGGGAATCAAAGGAGGAAAAACATCGCTGTAATTGAGCCATCTTCCGACTTTAATTCATGCTTGTTTGGATGCAAAGGTGCGTTGTCAATTAGAACTAAAGCATTAATTAGAAACATTTCTAATTTGGCGACAACGACAACTACAAGCCTGTTGTCGCGTAGTTGTGCTGTTGTCAAAAAATCTGTGCCAATAAGAACGCGTGTATTTTAATATTTGGCAGATGTCGCTCGTCGCTTGTCGTCTTCTATGTGTTCAGCACTTCACGTTTGAACAATGCAGCCAAATATTTCAAAATAATTGTCAAAAATGTAAACTCAGGGCTGTTTCTGCTTATTCTTGGCAACTGAGATATATGGCTTATCGTAATAAAAAATCTAGTCTTAGTAGCCATGGGTACTAAAATGGCGATTATTCGCCAGTAGCCTTACACAATTGAGGTGTTAAGTGCCTTGGAGACGATCAAATAATTGCGTCAAACACTTTAAGTGTGTTTGTGTCGTCGGCTCTCGTCGGCTACACGTACGCTACACCGACCTGTTGTCGGCTCTGTTTGATGAAAATCAAAAATTTTTGATATTTCTATTTGACGGACGATAATTTGATCGTCTCCACTCATGTTTGACAAGCATGAGCTCATTTGCAGGTAGGGATGGCAAATTCTTTGTTTTAATCGATTAAATAATCAAATGATTAATTGCAAGATATAAAAAAATAATTGCAATTAATTGCAATTAATGTAAAAAAATCGATTAATCGATTAATTACAATGTTTTCAAATAATACTAAATTGCATAAAGACCACCACCAAGTTTCAGCGCCGAATTTTGTATTATAATGCTCTATCACAGAGTCCCAGACATATCCTAAAAGAGAAAATGGCCTATATTTGAAGTTAAGTAGCACAATGGTATTAAATTTTTCAAAATATGAACAGCAATCTCAAAGTAAAATAATTGCCTCTTGGTTGAAAGACTATATTTTGCAACTTTGCGTAAAAATAAAACCAATAAAATATAGGATAAAATAATTATTTCAAACATTGAAATTATGTTGGTATATACACAAAAACAAAAACGGAAATAATTTTATTCTCTGTTCAACCAAGTTGGTACTGAGGTACCAAGTAGATGACAATACTTTTTTGAAAGTCCGCACAGTTTTGGGTAAACGGTTTTCATTTCTTCCCAAGCATCAATATTGTTTCGAAGCTGAAGGGCTTTCATTAATTGGTTTGCTGCTGCAACTCGGCATTTCAATCATGTTGTCAGTGTCATCATCACAGGGAAACATTGTCTTTACTCCTAGATTTGTATTTATATATAACTAGAAGCAATTATAATGTAATACCGATTGCTCCAACTTACCACAAATTTGCAGGCTACTGGTGCATGCTTTAATTTTAAATACTGCAACATATTTGATGTGTTATTAGAGAATTTTAAATTTTTGCAGCAAAGTTGACATTTAACGTAGTTATTGCTTATTTTATTAAAAAATGTCCACACTTCGCTTTTAAGTGGCGCCATTGCTCTTCAAACAACTGAACGTTAAATGCGTTTGACTTAACTGTAAATGCAGTGTTACCAGACATTCATTTGTTGCTATTAAACTACGTTGACATATTAGAATTTAACTATTTTTACACCGTTTCCATTCCTTAATGACTGATGCGACCAATTTCGACCCTTGTACGCTAACTTAGATGAGCATAAAATGTATTAAATTTCAAAATGCTGTTTGCGATTATTTTGCAATTACTCGAGTAATAGTCGAGTAATTAGAAAAGGTGTTTCGATGCAATTAAATCGTAAATTGAATGAAAATAATCGATTAATTTAATCAAATGATTAATCGTTGCCATCCCTATTTGCAGGGAAGATTTCAAGCTGAGAGGGCATGGATATGTGAAGTAAAGCGATGCGGAAAAAATAAAATAAAATAAAAAAATAAAATAAAATAAAATAAATAAATAAATAATATAAAATAAAATAAAATAAAATAAAAAAATAAAATAAAATAAATAAACTAAATTAAATGAAAATAAAATAAATTAATTAAATAAAAAAAAAAAAATAAAATAATATAAAATAAAATAAAAAAAATAAAATAAAATAAATAAATAAAATAAAATAAAATAAATAAATAAATAAAATAAAATAAAATTTAATTAAAATAAATTAAAATAAATTAAATTAAATTAAATTAAATAAATTAAATAAATTAAAATAAAAAAATAAATTAAATTAAATTAAATAAAATAAATAAACTAAATTAAATAAAAATAAAATAAATTAATTAAATAAAAAAAATAAAATAGAGTAAAATAAAATAAAATAAAATAAAAAAAATAAAATAATAAATAAAATAAAATAAAAAAATAAAGTAAAATAAAATAAAATAAAATAAAAAAAATAAAATAAATAAATTTAATTAAATTAAATAAAATAAAATAAAATTAAAAAAATAAAATAAAATAAAATAAATAAATAAATAATATAAAATAAAATAAAATAAAATTAAAAAATAAATAAAAACAAAATAAATAAACTAAATTAAATAAAAATAAAATAAATTAATTAAATAAATAAAAAATAAAATAAAATAAAATAAAATGAAATAAAATAAAATAAAATAAATTAAAATAAAATAAAGTAAAATAAAATATAATAAAATAAACTAAATAATATAAAATAATACAAAAATTGAGAAATTTTTTTTCATAAGAATTGCAGCACGACAACATATATGTGTTGTTTGACGCAATTATTTGATCGTCTCCAAGGCACTTTACTTGACAAGCTGTATATATGCATGTAGACATTTCACTTATGCGATTATAGGCGAATCTATATGAGCACGCCACTCATCTCTCCTTCTTTCTGTTTGGCGCCAATTGGAAATGCCTATAGAAACCAGGTCGTTTTTCATCTGGTCTTTCCATCGGAGTGGATGTCTTCTTCCTCTGCTTCCACCAGCGGGTACTGCATCGAGCACTTCCAAAACTTTGGATTTCGAGGCTGACATTGTTGGAGTTGTTGATGCTGATTACAAGATATACAAAATTGTCTACTTCTTCAAAGTTATCACTGTCAACAGTGACATGGCATTCGTGCAATCGGCGTGTTCATTATTCTGACATTTATGGAGCCGATCACAGTTTTATACCTATTGTAATCGAAAGAATCCCTGTTAATCATTTTATTAAGTGAGTTACTAACAGAGCTAACTCATAATTTATCATTAGATGACTGAAAGCAAGTACTGGTCTCTTAAACCATCTTATAGTAAATTGGCACTTCTAATGGAAAAAATTAGTTAAAACTATAACATCAGTATGTCAAACTGAAATTATTTTTTAATTCCACAAATAGCCCTTATCGGTTGATTAAGCGTATTTATTATCTTCTCAATTACTTTTATTTTGTTTAGCATAATAAATTATTATTCTGTACTACCACAAACACCTAAATCTCAAATCTCAAAGAAGTATTCATCAACATCACTTAATTGAAAATGGTAACAAATCTATTATCTATATTCGACCATCAAGTATTTTTAATTTATCATTAAATTGAATAAGAACATTTTTAGGATTACTATTAATTCCATCAGCTTACTGACTAACTGCCTTCCCTAAATAAAAGCGGCAGCGGCAAATGACTGTCAAAAAATTCTCAATGCCCATACAATTTGTATTTTCTATTTGGACAGAGCGTTCCGAAGTAAAGTTGGCTGCGAAAAACGAAGTTTCTCTGTTCAATAAAATTTCACAACAACAATTCAAGTAAACATTTTGATATTTGACGTAAAGTTGCCGCTTTTATTTATTTTCGAGATCTAAAGTCACACTGATAAGGTCTAATCAGTTCGTTTACGGCGGGCTTTAGTCTTTCACACAACACGCTTAACTGAACCTTATATTCGGTATTGAAGAGACTTATTCCACGGTAATTGGCGCAGATTGTGGGATCTCCCTTTTTATGGATTACGCAGAGCACACTGAGATTCCAATCGTCATGCTTTCGTTTTTCCGACGATATTCTGCAAAGAAGTAGATTAATGCTTTCGTCGAAATTATCGACGTAGCCATCTCATTCAAGAAGTACCGCTCCCCAGGAACATCAAGAGGTCATTCTTACGATTCGTCGACGGCATCAAGCAATATACCGTATAGACTTTGGACATAGCCAGGATTAGACATGCCTTAAATATTAATACATTCCTGAACAATTTCCCGGTGAATGGCGTCTTTGGAGTCAAACTACAGAGTATTACAGATGACAAGCTCGAGTTTCGCGCGAAGCAAGAGATCTCGCGCAATTTCGTTCTGGATGATAGGCTTCACTTTTAGCTATCCATACTAGGAACCTGTATATACGTACAGCTATGGACAGAGATTCATTGCACTTTTTAATTGAGATATAATTTTTATTTCAATCATTTCCATTGATTTATTTTAATTCGTTTGTATTTATATTTCATTTCATATTTTTATATGGAATCTTAGCAAATATCATTAATTTTATATAATATACTTTCAGTATGAAATTGTTAAGGACACATTATTTCAACGTTTTATATTTTATTTATTTCTGAGGTTTTGATGAATGGTGAAATCAGACTTATTACTATTATTATTGTTTTTCTTTCGCTATTTTAATGCCTTCATATATACCCGTGTAATAACCACTCATATACCAGGACATTAACATAGCTGATAAATGTTCCGAATCACAAATATTTTGTGTGAGCATAGGTGGTAAAGGAGGAGGAGGTGGAACAGAATCCATTGGAATTTTTTTCTTACTACTAGCAGTATTACAGTTAATATCTCCTCTTCCTTGCGTGGTCGCTTGTTGAAACTGCAAACGGCGTGACCTTTTTCCCCATGATGGTAACAAATCCTTCAGATTAACTACTTCTTCATTATCATATCCAATGTATTTAACCAAGCATGTTCCATTGGAATTGTCCTTCGACATTATCTTAGCTTCATAATCACAACCATCGTCACCATATGTGGATCTAACATAGTCGCCAATATTAAATTCAATTGAATTATTCGAATCGTTTTCTAATATTTTTGTTGCATCGGCATTGGTGTTACTAGCAACATGTTTTGCTACTTCTTCGCTTCCAAGTTTTACACATTCACCATAGGATTTAATTAGCATACTTTCATCCCAGGCCTCAGGATCCGAACAGTTTTTTTTTATGAATTCCATTGAGCTCATATTTTTATTTTGAATTAAAAACAACTAAATCGCCACTGAAACCTCACCATACCTTGCCATCTGGAGTCATTACTGCCAATAAGCAAGCCAAATATTACAACTCGTTGTGTCCACAGACAATAGTTGTTATCTATCCAATCTTATAATAGACAATATTGACAAGGCAGACTGCATAGTCAAGTGCTGAACACAAAGGCGACGACACGACACGACGTAGCGACGGCTGATAACAAATGTCGCTTTGAAGCCAGCGTCTTGAACATTTTGAAGACGGCAGCGACATATCAAACAGCAATTTCATTGTTGCCGTACTTTCATTTCAATAAAATTTACATATTTAGTTTACAGTGAAATTATTTACGCAAAAAATGTAAACATTGGCGATTTATTTGTTTTAAATAATCGATTGTTATTATAAATGATATATCAAAGCTGTTTTACGTTTCTACTGGCAAAATGACGTCATACTTGTGAGAACTTTAAATAATTTTACATTTCACATGTTAGTGGCAGCTTTACAGCGGCCATTGTCGTCGGCAAAATTAGAAACATTTCTAATTTGGCGACAACGACAACTACAAGCCTGTTGTCGCGTAGTCGTGCTGTTGTCAAAAAATCTGTGCCTATAAGAACGCGTGTATTTTAATATTTGACAGATGTCGCTCGTCGCTTGTCGTCTTCTATGTGTTCAGCACATCACTATTAAATATTCATATGCAATACTCAAAACGAAATAATTATCTGAATGTCTAATTCTAGAAATAAAATATCTTTTTTGATAGTTCGACAGCTTCTATTTCATTAGAAAAAATTATATACAAGGCTAATTGTGTGGCTGTGGGCTATTATAATTACTATTCAGCTAAATGGCAGCTTTATATGGATAACACTGTCCAATGGAGTCATGCTAACTTATCAAGAACAACGGAATGAGGCCTTGTCGGTTCTTCTCCTACTGCAATCCTATTGAACAATCCCACTACGGTATCTGATTAAGTCTTGAGTCGATTAATGTAGGTACGCTTCAGACACGTGTGTTCTCTTCCATTTCCCACACATGAGTGTAGAATGATATATGTACGTTGTCGCGCCATCAGCATCGACTACCACTGAAAATGTCAAATAGTTTCCAGGGCGTCAACTTTATGTGTGGCGAAACTGTCAGAAACGATCTACAATAGCGATGGAGAAACATGTAGTATCAAAGGTCACGAGAGTCTTCATTACAATGGTCGGAAAATAGTTGCTGAGCTGTAATAAGACCAATATTATAAAATCGAAATTATACTGGGCAGCTGACTATTTTTATTAATTATGGATCATAATCGACTTCAGCTCATTCCAGATTTTTTTCCTTTCAAATGTTCTAAGATCTTCTAAGATAATCGAAGAAACTATCCATATGTTCAAACAAACGGGGAGCACATGTTGTGCACCTCTGCGTTACGATGTCCACATACGCATTCTCAAAAGGTGCGATACTTTCTTTGGTGGACACATAAATCTGCGCAATAAGACATTTTTGTGCCCATTAATTTAAGCAGGGTTTTTTTTTTTACATGAAAGCAGCGTCAAAATATAGCGATCAGAGAAGTGACCAATCAAAGACACCTTTTGATCGGTGTGTCGAAGTTTCTTGTGCCTTGAATGCTTTAGTTTATCATCAAAAAGTTAAATATGTAGGAAAGTTAAGAAATCATTTTCGTTTGATACTTTTTATATTAATATAGTATTATTAGTATTAGAAAATATTTTTGGTAGCCATCAACCTGTACAATGGGTGTGAGTTGCGCCACAGATTTGATCGTTAATGGCTTGGTTTAAATATGAGCCACTATTTTAATTTCCGAAAGTGTGGCAATATTGTCAAATTATCTATATCTTATTGACGAGTTATTATTTGGGTGTAAGTGAGGTTCTATATTTAATAACAAAATATTAAAAGCTTTGTAAAGAGGTTATTATGGTTACGAATAAGTGACAAAAATGTTCCGGAAAGTTTTGTGATTTGAAGATTACTGCATTCGCTTTAATAGTTGTATTTCGCATTTAATGGTTAAGTGTTTCTCTACGTATTTTAAGAAATGATTAACTAGTGCTTGTTTGATTTGGCGCATACGCTTAAAATTAGCGTATGTGTGTATTTAAATATTTATGTATGTGTTAAATGAGTCCATTTGGCTATGATGTTGTCATAGAGCAATAGTTACAAGCTTTTTGATGTTGTCATAGCTCAGAGAGGTATGTACATGTATATATGTGTATGGAATTATACACTATTATCTTCATAAAAAAAAGCGGGTGGAGCCTTTAGCTTCGACAATAGAAAATTAAATTGAGTGTGGTGTTGTGAATTATTCTTAATGTTCTTTTTTGTTTTTATTAAAACAAATATGTCGTATATATATAATCAGTGATAAATATTTTTTTAGCAATATTTTAATATATGACTTATGTACAAATCAGGTTTGTGATTTTAACTTAGCTATGTATGTATAAACATACACCATTCCTTTTTTGACATATGTATGTATGTACACACGCCAAATTAAGTCATGTTTTAATTAGGCATAGCAATTGTTAGCATTAAGTGCGAGAGAAAACCTTCGATTATATAGAACTCTTAAATATTTTTTAATGTATGTTCAAATCTGAAAATGGATGTGACATCTTCTAAAAAGGAAATATGTTCAGTTAGTTGAATAGTTCTACTTACAATTTCTGGCATACTACCAAAGAGATTGCTTATAATAGTGAGTGACGAAAGTCTATGTAAAGTCCCATATTTTTAATATTATGTTAAATGTAATAGTAATAAGGAAAAACTGATGAGCAGTATTGCTTTATTTATAGCTCATAATGAATTTAGAAAAAAAGGAATTCCAATAGTAATAAAACAAACTAACCACAAAAAACTAGAAGAAAACCTTGACAAAAATCTACGTACTTCCTATATGGTATATGTATGTACTTGTTGCAAACTAGAAAGTAGCGTTTCTTTTAAATTTGTTTTCATTCTTTGCATAAGACATTTCAAGTAGTGTATAATTGTTGCAATAGGTACTCTGAAAGAAATTTCAACTAATGTGAAAAACCTTATCGTAAAATTTAAAATTGAGAATAAAACATTGTTGGAAGTGATGGAAAAACTTAAGTTCGGAAGTTCGGAGAAAAGCAGCAAGTCTCTACTGTCAATCGTGGCAATGTCATGGTTTGGGGCGTTGTTGCTGGTGTTCGAAACTAGTATTTGTGAAGGATAACATGGATCGTTATCAATATAAGAATACAAGTTATTTGGTTTCCCCGTTTAATTGAACCGTGAGAGCGGGCAAAAACATATAGCATATGAAAGCACATGTAAATTTCTCCTGATAATTGAACCCGGTCCCACTTAGTTGGTTCAAAATATATGTCAGCAAAAAAAAAATTACTTTATCTTTCCTGTTTTTTTTCCAAAATTTAGTGTTTCCGATGTTTTTGTTAGTGAGGTATCGCACGTAATTTTCAACCTAACCTTTGTATGGGGGGGTGGGCGTGGTTATTACGCGATTTCTTTCATTTTTGGACTATATTAAGAAGTGGCTAAAAGAAACGACTGCAGAAAGTTTGGTTTATATAGTTTTATTGTTTTGCGAGATATATACATGTATTTGGGGGCGGTGCCCGCCCACTTTCTCAAAAAAGGGCGAGCCTTTGTACCAAATTTTACTTTTATAACATTATTTATGGATTAGTTATGACACTTTATGTGTTTTCGGTTTTTCCATTTTGTGGGCGTGGCAGTGGTCCTATTTTGCCCATTTTCGAAACCAATTCTCTCACGGTCCCAAGGAACATATGTGCCAAGTTTCGTCAAGATATCTCAAATTTTACTAAAGTTATCCGTTGCACGGGCAGACGGACGGACACACAGACATTCGAATTTTATATAACCCTATATCTAACTCGTTTAGTTTTATGATTTACAAACAACCGTTATGTGAAAAAAACTATAATACTCTCTTAGCAACTTTTGTTGTGAGATTATAATTACTTATTTTAAAAATCACTTAACACCCTAATAGCTAAAAAGGTTTGTGTGTTTACAATTATGTGGAAACCTAGCTTTGCCACACCTTAGGAACTATATTTAAACTATTTTGCAACACTGCGTTTTATTTATTTGCATATCATAGTTTTTTGTCGTAGTACTTTCTTTTGCATCAAATTTTCGTTAAATTAACCGGGGAATCAATTAACAGATACTCGCTTAATTGCACAATTTTTTCAATTAAAAGAATCCTGTTTAAATGAACAGTTTGTTCAATTATAGGAATCACCATTAGGTTAAGTAAGCGATTGGTAAGTAAGAAAGCGATTACGTGGGAAACAAAATTTGAAAGTTTTTTGTCTTATTAAATAGTACAATATTAAAATATTATCCAAAAGTATGAAATCGATATGATTAAAATTTCAAGAATGTAAAACTTTAAATGGATTTATCTCAAAACTGGAATTTTGAAGTCAGTGGACACTATTTCTTAAAAAGTTATGAAGCGATTCTGTTGAAAAATTCCCACACATCTTTATTACAACTATTTTTCGAGTCAGTATAAAGCGAAAATTAGACCACAAAAGTTATTCAAGAATTCTATCAAGAATTCAGTTTTTAATTTTTCTTTTTTCCTTCGTTCATTAACAACATATACAGTGGCTCACAGCTTATTTCGTGTAAGCAACATTTTTGATAATACTGATATGAAATTAATATTTTTTGCTCTGAACTAAATGAACGAATGATGCAATTATATTGATAATTTAGTTTTTAATACAAAACATGTCAACAAATTTACAAAAGTATTAAAATTCAATATTTTATTAAACAAAAACCAAAAACACTCATAATTCATGGGTCACAGCTTATTTCGTGTGTTGATTTTCGTTCATGTGATACATGGAAATAACGGATGCAGAAAACTAACGGTAAATCAAAGTGTGAACTATGAATACTTAAGAAGCAGTTTATGCTCTAAAAACAATGCAGATCAGTTGCAATTACGCGGTATATCAACATGGGTCCACGCACTTCAATTGAAAAACGCGAATTAGTTATTAAACATTTTTAAAGTGGAAAAACGCAAAAACAAATTGCTGAAATGGTTGATTTAAGTTCATGTACAGTTCAATATATAATTCAGCGCTTTGTACGTGAAAATCGCGTGCATAACAAGGGTCGAAAGGCTCCTAATAAAATGTTTAATGAAACGGATGAGAGGTGGATTTCAAAAAAATTAAAAAAGAACCAATGTTAAGTGCTCCAGCAGTGACCAAAGATGTTGAAATGTTTCTCGGCAAAAAATGTGTTTCATGTTTATGGATGAACTGTGCGCAGAATATTAAGGGATTCCCATTTTCATGGGCGAACAGCACGGAATAAGCCTTTTATAAATAAGAAAAATAAAAAGCCCGTTTACAGTTCGCAAAAGACCATTTAAGCAAGGACAATGCTTTTTGGAATACGGTTATTTTCGCCGATGAGAGCAAGTTTAATCTTTTTGCGTCAGATGGTAAAGCATACGTATGGCGGAAACCAAATACTGAGCTCCAAACAAAAAATTTACGCGCAACAGTAAAACATGGTGGCGGTCATGTAATGGTTTGGGGGTGTATGTCATCTGCAGGCGTTGGTCGATTGGAGTTCATAGACTACACTATGAATAAAGAAGTGTACCTAGACTTACTGAAGCAAAATTAGCTTCAAAGTACAGAAGACCTGGGTATGCGTGACACTTTTCGCTTCTACCAGGACAACGACCCTAAACATAAATCTGGTCTTGTACAAACTTGGCTCATTTGGAATTGTCTACACCTCGTCCAAATACCTGCACAGTCACCAGATTTGAACGTTATTGAAAATGTATGGCACATTCTGGAAATTAATATTAGAAAACACCACATTTCTAGCGTCCAAACTCTAAAAGCGGCTTTGAAGGAAGAGTGGGGTAAAATATCGCCAGATTATACAAAAAAATTGGTGGAATCAATGCAAAACCGCATGAAAGCTGTAATCGAGCAAAAAGGCTTTTCCACAAAATATTGAAATTTTATTTTGGTTTACTTTTTATAACTTTTTAGTAAGAATTTTTATACCACACGAAATAAGCTGTGACCCATGAATTATGAGTGTTTTTGGTTTTTGTTTAATAAAATATTGAATTGGAATACTTTTGTAAATTTTTTTACATGTTTTGTATTTAAAACTAAATTATCAATATAATTGCATCATTCGTTCATTTAGTTCAGAGCAAAAAATATTAATTTCATATCAGTATTATCAAAATTGTTGCTTACACGAAATAAGCTGTGAGCCACTGTATTTTTGATTTGTTGATTCGGATGAACCAATAATGAGTTATGATGTCCGCGGCAAGAACCTTTTTTTGGACACTTCATGGAAGATGAGGTACCAACGGCTAAGCTTTCGGAATTTGTAAATATAAATTTCACAAAATACTGTTTAAATATGTATCTTTATTATACTAAATGAAATATATGATTGTATACATTAAAAAAACAATTTAAATATACTCATGTTTTCAACCTCTTAAACCCACCTAACCCCTTAAAGGAGACTGCATTACCATTATAGGAAAAAATGCAATAGCAATAGTATCTGTGAATCTATTTATGTAGGTACATATGTGCATATATATACATATTTGTTATTCAAATTTATTATTAAAAAAATTATACAGTGTTGATTAGAAGATTAGTTTTTTCGACAGAGTTATTTGGTGGAATTAACTGGGGAAAGTTAAAAGGAAAAAGATTTTTGATGACACATATTTTGAATCAACTAAGCGGGAAAATCAATTAATCGAGTTCAATTATCCGAGAAAATTTACATGTGCTTTCATATGCTATATTTTTTGCCCGATGACACCGTAAAATTAAACGGCGAAACCAATTAACCATAGTGTCAATTAAACGAAAAGTACTGTATATAAAAAATCTTTCCAGGGATGTCTGAATTTTTTTCGCACCTTTCTGCATTTGCGGCCTTCAGCTGCGCTTCAAAAGGAATAATCCTGGTCGAGCTAAAACCAGGGGTGTTCGAAGTTTTTTCGCGTAGAAATCCTTTCTGCACTGGCGCTTTAAAAAAATAACCCTGGTCGAGTCAACACAAGTGTTAGCAACATAAGGGATTATCCTCGATATGATTTTTAAAAATTTATTTTGTTAAATAAAAAAGAGTAAATTTAGCAAAACAAAAGTGGAATTTCCTCTTTTTGCGAAATTCTTCATATATGGTATCTACAATGTGTCAGCGCTCGTTTTCCGTGTAATTTCAATCATATAAATCTTGGGAAGTATTCGAGTGAAAATTGATTTTTAAAATCAAAAATTATTTTTGGTTAAAATCTTTAAATAAATGTAAAATTTGAATTTCATTGAATGTTAGCAATGTAATTTGAAATATTTGATGTAAAATGTTTTAAAGTGTGTGAAACTGATTTTGACATTTTTGATTTTTTTAACTTTAATGCCGAATATCTCGAAAACTATGCGTCTGCGGTACCTTAAACCCTAAATATTTTTAATCAGGAGACTTCTTTCCAACGGTACCTTCAGATAGCGGTGCCAAAGAAAGCGGTATTGTGCTGTTTTGTTCACATAACGATTGTTTATATCAACCAAAAATGAAAGAGTTCGATTAGTATAGAGTTGGCTATATATATATATAAATGATCAGTATGACAGGATTTGAAATCCCTCTGTCTGTCCGTACACATATTCTTTGGTACCCTGATGTTGGTATTGAAATTATGAATTACATCGGACTACTGCCACACCCACAAAATGCCATAAATAAACCAATGAAAATTGAATTTGGTAAAAAAGTATGAATGGGTATATTGAGACGTAATTTTTTTTGGGGAAGTGGGCCCCGACGGAAACTCTCTAGAATCGTTTCTTTTAGGTACTAAAGTAAAAACACCAGAAACCTTAAATTTCATTATAAAGATGGTACAGAATGGCTGCACTCAAAATGGTATACAACATTTTAAATGGGCGTAGATCTGCCCACTTATGGGTCAAAAACCATATTTCCGAAAATACTCGACCAATTTCAGTGAAATTCGGTTCATAATATTTTCCTGGCATCCAAATGATATGTTGTGAAAATATGCCAAATCGGTTACAAGCACGCATAATTCTTATATTCCAGGTCTGCGAAGTCAATCTGAATCATTTACTTTACAATATATACGTTAATACGTTGCTATTGAAGATATTGGAACAGAACTTTGCATAAAACTGCATTTATAGTGTGGCATCTCCCTTCTAAAAATCGCCGAAATCATACCATAAGTTTTCAAGGCCCCATATATGGAACTTGAAGACCTCAGTGCTTCTAATAAACAAAAAAAAAATGATACTGGATCATAACTTCTCCTAACTCCAATGTACCTAGTATTAGGGTTTCCAACTCTCAATGGACTTTATAACATATGCATATGTATATGTATGCCGAATATTTGGGTCAAATTGTGTGTTATATTATATTATGTATTACACATAACTCAATTTTTAATTTCATCTGATTCCTTCACTTTATAATATATTGATTAAGAACCAATGAAGATAACGGAATAAAACTTTACAACTTGTATTTGAGGAATGGCACTACTTGTGGAAAAACTGTCGAAAAGGGACTATAACTTTTGAAGACTCCGGATATCGAACATAAAGAACTCGGTGCCTATGAGTAATTTTTCTCCGGAAATATCGGTAAATCTCTCAGATATTTTAATTTAAGTTGGACAGAATCTTTTTCTTCTAATAGTGTCTCTCTGTACAAAAAATGATTAAAATTGGGTCATAACTTCCCCAAGCTCCCATATATATATATATATATATATATATATATACATATATATATTCGGATTATCAAACTTGCTGTGGGCTTTATACCGCATATATCAGTCAATATGTGAGATATCTTAACAAAATTAAGTGGCCATATATTATTGGATATAGTGTATGTACCTTGGTGGTGAAAATTGGTGAAATCGGTTTAGGAATTACCTAAGCCCTTATATACCGTATATGATGATTTTCGTTATTTTATTGGAATTTATGCCGAATATATCGGTAAAATTGTGCGTTATCTTAATAAAACTATATCAATAAATTGCGAGAGTATAAATTGTTCGGTTGAACCCGAACTTTGGCTTTCCTTACTTGTTAAAATTTTTTTAAATATATACAATCATATATTTATTTTAAACTATTTAGCATATTAAAGATACATATGTAAACAGTATTTTGTTAAATTTGTATTTACAAATTCCGAAAGCTCAGCTGGTTCCACATTTCCCATGGGAGGTCCAAAAAAAAAAGATTCTTGCCGTGGACAGCATAACTCATTATTGGTTCATCCAAATCAATAAACCAAAAATATTTCGATAGATAATAATCTACAATCATTATTAGATCCGGGATGGCCAAAATAAATATGGATAAAGTTCGATAGAATTTAAAATTTTGACTAGTTTATATTTTCATTGTCAAAGTGCTCGCTATTACCAACTTCAATTCAATATACAAGCTATGATAGCTTATGGCAAGCCAACATAATTATGTTGGCTAATTCTTCCATACAAAATAAGCTAATAGCTTAATTTGCTGGTTAAATAAAATACGCCTAATATTGTACTATTTAATAAGGCAAAAAAAGTGTCTAATTTTGAAACCCACCCAACCCCTTAATTTTCAATGTGGCCCAATTAAGATTGATTCCTGTAATTGAACAAATTGTTCAATAAGGCAAGTATCTGTTAATTGAACGAAAATTTGTGCAAATTGAATGTGCAATTAAGCGAAAAATACTGTATATGGTACTAATTTATTAGCGCCACCGCACTTACTAATTTTATGGATACCACGGAGTTTGATCGACCAGGGATCGACCGAAACTTTGAATTTGTGGAGGAGAACGTGGATCGTTATCAATATAAGAATATATCGCTCATTTAATTGAATAGTGTCACAACTCAAAGTCGATTTTTCAGGAGAGCGATTTAAAGTTTTCAATTGTCTCTTATTTAGCAAATATAGAAAAATACCATCAGTTTATTGACAAATCTAGTGGCCTGCAATATATTAAATATAATGTTGAACATAAATGGACCAAATAGAGTGTATTAATGATTTTTCTTGGTCATAAATGTGACCCACTTTGTATTATGTTGTTATTTGTGAAAAATATAAATCAATTTCGTCGTCATAAGTCAAATGAGTCGTTTTTGCTGAAAAAAGCAATATGAAAAATATAATTATTTTTTTACCAATTTCGTTGTAATACAAAATGTGTTGTTCTTTCTGAAAAGAAAATCAAATTCACCTTTTCACAATATGTGTTGGAACACAAAATATGTCGTTATTTCGTAAAAAAAATTATAACTAATTCTGTCACAACTGAGAAGTGTCGTGATTATGGTTAAAAACTAATGCAACATAACAAGTTTAAGAACGGCACATTCCCATCGGAATGAAATTTTTATACAATAAATTAATATATATATTAACCCTTTCATGCCAAATGTTGCCCATAGGCAACATTGTACTTACCGGCTTCTAACTCTCGTTATTTAAATATTTTTGACCAGCGGTTTTTTCAATTATGTAGACTTATGTGTTGTGCAAGCTTACAGTTACATTTTTTGTAATGAGCTGTGCACGTATTCATTCAGTAGGCCTTCTCCGCAGAGTGGAATTGTCAAAATCGGTTTCGCGAAAAAGTTATACTGCAGTGTTTATACAAAAAGTACTCAAAAACATAAAAAAAAAATTGTTTTATTTTAAAACAAAGTGAACTATATAAATAAGTAAAGATAAGAGAGTTATTTAAAAAAAAATTTCACTAGAAAAGTGTTTAGTTTTTTTATAATAATCTAATTTGTGCCTATAAGCAACATCCTGTAACTAATGAACCAGGATACATAGGACTTTGAAATTTTTACCACTTCATATTTGAGTTAAGACTAATATATATCTGTCCTAAAAAAAATGTTAGCTCCGCCCATTTTAATTTTGACATGAAAGGGTTAATATACAATATTAAATTACGCACATTTCTGCATACTCAACTCAAAAATTGTGTTTTTTGAGTTATGACACTATTCAAGTAAATAAGAGATATGGTACTTATATATTAGCGCCGCCGCAGATACTAGTTTTATGGATACCACAGAGTTGCATCGAACAGAGATCGACCGAAACTTACAATTTGGGGAGGAGAACATGGATTTCGTTCATTGAACGTGGCAATGCAATGTTTTGCTCTCAGCGAACAATTCAAATGTAAATACTTGCATGACTTTTTCTCACCAAGCATTGTTGCTTCAAGACATTACTGTTGGAGAAGGCATTAAAGGCAATGACAATGAAAGGCAATGAAAATCAAGCCTATGTCAACGAATGCAACAAGACATTTTCCTAATCTATGTCAACACACATTGTTGTTATTTTTATGCTAAAATGTAAATTATTTTATAAAAAACATTAGTTTTAAGAATATTTTTACACATAAAAATACTGTTTCTCTTAATTAATTTACATGTATTATTTGCATGCATAAACATGTTTTTTCTACATAGAGAACAAGCATTTAACAGCAATTTATCATTGCCTTTCTTGCAAACGAGTAAGCAATGCATTGCATTGTCGTGAATACGAACAAGTGTTGCTTGTTTATGTCTTGTGTGTTCGCGGCTATGTAGGTTCACTGCTTATATTGTTTCAAATGTCATCAAACAAATCACATGCAATAGTTCGCACATTGTTTTGGTGATTTCAAGTGCAGTTGTGAAGCAGTTTAGTACTTAAAGTATGTCAACTAATTCTAATTTTCTGGTTAGAGTACATCATAATTAAAAAGAAAAAGCGAACCTCAAAAAATGTTGAGAAAATAAAATAAAATTTTAACAGAGAATAGGGCAGAATAAATGCAACATTTCTGTAAGAAAAAAACGTTTTAAATGGAATAGATACAGTAGTTTCCCGAAATAACGAATATTCGATTTAACGAAAACCGCTTATAACGAACAAGCTATTTTTTTACATTGAGTACCTTAAATAATGAACATACTTTTAAGCGCATCTTTTGGCTGAGTTGCTCACACTTTTGATCGCCTTCTTGCCGTGGAAAAAGTTACAAACATATAAACAAACATACATACATACAAGTGAAGCTAATTAAAGCGAATTAAAACGAGTAAGGAAGAGCTAAGTTCGGGTGTCACCGAACATTTTATACTCTCGCAATTTATTGATGTAATTTTATAATGATAACACAATTCGACCCTTATGTATATATTATAAAGTGAACGAATCAGATGGAAAATTGAGTTATATGGGAAGTAGGCGTGGTTATGAACCATTCCAGGGTCATCAGGGTCTCAAGAAAGTGTTATATACCGAATTTCATTGAAATCGGTCGAGTAGTTTTTTAACCCATAATCCAATTTTGCCAATTTTGTAAAAAAATCTGAGTGCAGCTTCCATCTGCCATTTCTTATGTAAAATTTCGTGCTTCTGACGTCTTTCGTTAGTGAGTTAACGCACTTTTAGTCATTTTCAACATAACCTTTGTATTGGAGGTGGGCGTGGTTATTATCCGATTTCTTTCATTTTTGGTTTGGTTTATATAGCTTCATTGGTTTGCAAGATATATACAAAAAACCTATTTGGGGACGGGGCCACGCCCACTTAAAAAAATAACATCCAAATGTGCCCCTCCCTAATGCGATCCTGTGTTCCAAATTTTATTTTCATAACTTTATTTATGGCTTATTTTGTCCATCTTCGAAAGCAACCTCAAGTTATCATTAAGATATCTCAATTTTTACTCAAGTTATCGCTTGCACGGACAGACGGACGGACAGACATCCGGATTTCAACTCCACACGTCATCCTGATCATTTATATATATCTAACTATTTTATTTCTGGGTGAACAAAACTATAACACAACTTGTTGCGAGAGTATAAAAATCAAATAAGATCGTGGTAAAAACATAATTACAAATATTACTTGAAAAGATTTAAAAGAAATGTAGAAATTGAACAAATTAGTAAAAAACAAGTAAGGAAGGGCTAAGTTCGGGTGCATTTTATACTCTCACAATTTATATAATTTTATTAATATAACACAGAATTTGACCCGAATTTGATATATATGGTATGGTGATAAAGTCCATTTAAAGCTGGAAAACCTAATATTAGGTATATGGGAGCTAGGTGAAGTTATAACCCGATTTCACCAATTTTTGGTACGGAGTCATATTATTAGAAGAAATATCATATTATTGTAAAGTAAACGATTCAGATAGAGTTCAAAGTTCTGGTATATAGGAAACAGGCGTGGTTGTTAACCCATTTGTCATATTTTCACAACATATCATTGAAATGCCAGGAAAATATTATAAACCGAGTTTTATTGAAATTTGTCGAGCAGTTTCGGAGATAGGCCCAATTAAAATTTTGTATACCAATTCGTGTGCTGCCTTTCTGTACCTTTTTATAATGAAATTTAAGATTTCTAGTGTTTTTCCTTACTGACTTAAGGGGTTATATACAGTTAGACGGCCGAAAAAAAGTAAATTTTCCAGAATTTTTTCTGAGAAAACTTTTTAATTTATTGATCCAAAAATTTTATAAACATATTATGGTATCTTTTATCTGTATTTTAAGACTTAGTACTAGTAAAAATATTTATTTGAAAAAGAGCTACAGCTGATCTCCAGGAGCTCCTCTTAAAAAAGACGTTTTGCGGTGACCAAAATATCTCGGAACTGGATCATTTGAAATTAAAAAACCAAACAGATTTCGTTAAAATAATGTTAAATCTAGTAATTAATCGAAGGAATAAGCAAAATAAAATTTTTTGACAAAATGGCGGTTTCTCAAAAAAAAAATCGATTCTTCACCGAAATTTCAGCCTTAAATTGTTTATAAAAAAAAATATTTATCGGAGAGAAAAAATCTTCTATTAATTACTAAAAAATATATTTAATAAGGTCGTGTTAAAATTTGAGACTAATCGGTCTAGCCGTTTTCGAGTAATGTTGGTCACCGACTTTGAAAACACCATTTTGAGAAAAACGCGCGGCCGCTCGGACCTTGTACTTCCAAGCACTCTGAAACGCCTTTTCAAATTTGCTTGTAACTTTGAAAATATTCACCGGAATGATATGAAATTTTCTGTGTGTATTCTTAAATATATGTACATTAAGAAAATGAAATAAAAAAAATTGATTTTTTGAAAATTCTAACTGTATATAACCCCTTAAAGCATTTTTAACTTTTGTACGGGAGGTGGGCACGGTTATAATCCGATTTCCTTCATTTTTGGATTGTATAAGGTAGTACACTAGAGGTAGTACTCTAAATAGTTTGGTTGATATAACTTTGATAGTTTACGAGATATGTACAAAAAACTTAATAGAGAGCGAGACCCAAATACGTCCAAATATGCCCCTTTCTAGTGCGATCATTTGTACCACATTTTGCTTTTATAGCTTTATTTATGACTTAATTATGGCACGCCATTTTGTGGGCGTGTCAGTAGACCGATTTTCCCATCTTCGAAAGCAACCTTCTTATAGTGCCAGGGAATACGCGTACCAAGTTTCGTCAATATATCTCAATTTTTACCCAAGTTATCGCTTGCACAGACTGACAGACGGACGGGCAGACAGACATCCGGATTTCCAATCTACTCATCAATATGATTACTTAGCTATAAATACATACCTAACTCGATTAGTTTTAGGTGTTACAAACAGCCGTTAGGTGAACAAAACTATTATACTCTCTTAGCAACTTTGTTGCGTTTGGTTCATCTTGGCAGAATTTAGCTGATAAATTTTGTGTGTACTCTGTTGAGCGCCGGGTATAAAAAATACAGTAGTTTTCCGAAATAACGAATATTCGTTTTAACGAAAACTGCGTATAACGAACAAGCAAATTTGTTACATTGAGCACCTTAAATAACGAACATCGGGGATTTGTAAGTACTCGGTTCATGAAGAAGACATATGAAGAAAGAGAAAAATAAATAAATAACATTAAACCAGAATTAAAAATAAAACTTGAAAAAATTCAAAAGAAATGGGCAAATTGAAAAAATGTTGAATTTTATAAAAAAGCTTAAAATTATTGATCAGCACCAATTAGAAGTATAAGTGTCAGAATTGGTCCATTTTGGAAGAATTTATTGGATTTGAATTTGTTATGGTTTTTCAGTTTTTTAACAAATAATTTAATAAAACAATTTTTTTAACCTACAATTTACGGACGTTTAAATAATTTTTATTGAGAAACCGACCTTTAAGTGAGTACTCGAATTAACGAAAAATTCGATGTAACGAACAGGCCTGACAATTAATGTGTTCGTTATTTCGGAAAACTACTGTATATGTACCCATTTATACATACATACATATGTATCGCATGATTCAATTATAAAAGGTTTGGTAAATAATTACAGTAATCTTGCGCAAAATTTTCCTCTCGAAAACTCCTAGTGTCGTCTGATGTTGACATCGTCCACGCATCTGCTCCATAAAGCAGGACGGGAATGATAAGCGACTTGAAGAGTTTTGTTTTTGTTCGTCGGGAAAGGACATTACGTTTCAATTCCATAGTAGCACTCCGCGTTGGATTTCAAGTCTGACATTATTATTGGTGATGATGCTGGTTCCTAGGTATTTAAAATTATCTATAACCTCAAAGTTATGGCTGTCAATAGTGACGTGGGAGCCAAAACGCCAGTGCACTGACTGTTTGTTTGATGGACGGAGATATTTCCTCTTGTCCTCATTCAACTCCAGACCCGTTCGCTTCGCTGCTTTATCTAGACAGGGAAAATGCAGAACTAACGGCGCGGTTGTTGCTTCCGATGATATAAATATCATCGGCGTACGCCAGCAGCTATACACCCTTATAGAAGATTGTACCTTCTCTTTTTAGCTCTACAGCTCGTATTATTTTTTCCACCATCAAATTAAAGAAGTCACACGATAGTGAGTTTGGAGTTGCTCAACGTCAGCTTACACAGCCGTATTAGTTTTACGGGAATACCAAATTCAGGCATAGTGGCTTAAAGGCAGCTCCTTTTCGTGCTGTCGAAAGCTGCTTTAAAATCGACGAAAAGGTGGTGTGTGTCGATCCTCTGTTCACGGGTTTTCTCCAAGATTTGGCGCATGCTGAATATCTGGTCAGTTGTCGATTTTCCAGGTCTAAAGCCACACTGATAAGGTCCAATCAGTTAGACTGTGGGCTTTGGTCTTTCACACAGTACGCTCGATAGAACCTTATAGGCGATATTCAGGGGGCTTATACCACGGTAATTGGCGCAGATTGTGGGGTCTCCCTTTTTCTGGATCGGGCAGATCACACTGAGATTCCAATCGTCGGTCATGTTTTCTTACGACCATATATATATATATATATTTGGCGCAGGAACCGCTTTAAGCGATTATAGCCGAATCCACCAGAGCGCGCCACTCATTCCTCCTTTTTGCTTTTTGGCGCCAACTGGAAACACCAAGTGAAGCCAGGTCACTTTGCACTTGGTCTTTCCACCGGAGTGGAGGTCGTCCTCTTCCGCGGCTTCCTCCAGCGGGTACTGCATCAAATACTTTCAGAGCTGGAGTGTTTTCTTCCATCCGTACAACATGACCTAGCCAGCGTAGCCGCTGTCTTTTTATTCGCTGAACTATGTCAATGTCGTCGTATAAATCGTACAGCTCATCGTTCCATCGTCTGCGGTATTCGCCGTTGCCAATGTTTAGAGGACCATAAATCTTGCGCAAAACCTTTCTCTCGAAAACCCCAAGAGTCGTCTCATCGGATGTTGCCATCGTCCACGCTTCAGCGCCATACATCAGGACGGGAATAATGAGCGACTTATAGAGTTTGATTTTGGTTCGTCGAGAGAGGACTTTACTTTTCAATTGCCTACTCAGTCCAAAGTAGCACCTGTTGGCAAGAGTGATTCTGCGTTGGATTTCAAGGCTGACATTGTTGGTGTTGTTAATGCTGGTTCCCAGATAAACGAAATTATCTACAACTTCAAAGTTATGACTGTCAACAGTGACGTGGGAGCCAAGACGCGAGTGCGCTGACTGTTTGTTTGATGACAGGAGATATTTCGTCTTGTCCTCATTCACCACCAGACCCATACGCTTCGCTTCTTTATCTAGTCTGGAAAACGCAGAACAAACGGCGCGGTTGTTGCTTCCGATGATATCAATATCATCGGCATACGCCAGGAGCTGTACACTCTTGTAGAAGATTGTACCCTCTCTATTTAGTTCTGCAGCTCGTATTATTTTTTCCAGCAATAGATTGAAGAAGTCGCACGATAGTGAGTCACCCTGTCTGAAGCCTCGTTTGGTATCGAAAGGCTCGGAGAGGTCCTTCCCGATCCTGACGGAGCTTTTGGTGTTGCTCAACGTCAGCTTACATAGCCGTATTAGTTTTGCAGGGATACCAAATTCAGACATCGCGGCATAAAGGCAGCTCCTTTTCGTGCTATCGAAGGCAGCTTTAAAATCGATAAAAAGATGGTGGGTATCGATTCTTCTCTCTCGGCTCTTTTCCAAGATTTGGCGCATGGTGAATATCTGGTCCATTGTAGATTTTCCAGGCCTAAAGCCACACTGATAAGGTCCAATCAGTTCGTTGACGGTGGGCTTTAGTCTTTCACACAATACGCTCGACAAAACCTTATATGCGATATTGAGGAGACTTATACCACGGTAGTTGGCGCAGATTGTGGGGTCTCCCTTCTTATGGATTGGGCAGAGCACACTAAGATTCCAATCGTCAGGCATGCTTTCTTCCGACCATATTCTACAAAGAAGCTGATGCATGCACCTTATCAGTTCTTCGCCGCCGTATTTGAATAGCTCGGCCGGTAATCCATCGGCCCCCGCCGCTTTGTTGTTCTTCAAGCGGGTAATTGCTATTCGAATTTCTTCATGGTCGGGTAATGGAACATCTATTCCATCGTCATCGATTGGGGAATCGGGTTCGCCATCTCCTGGTGTTGTACTTTCACTGCCATTGAGCAGGTCGGAGAAGTGTTCCCTCCATAATCCCAGTGTGCTCTGGACATCCGTTACCAGATTACCTTCTCGGTCCCTACATGATCACGACCATATTCTACAAAAAAGCCGCATTTCGACGCCGCATTTGAATAGTTCGACCGGTAATCTATCGGCCCCGCCGCTTTGTTGTTCTTCAAGAGGGCAATTGCTATTCGAATTTCTTCATGGTCGGGTTGTGGAACATCTGTTCCATTGTCATCGATTGGGGAATCGGGTTCGCCATCTCCTGGTGTTGCTGCCATTCAGCAGGTCGGAGAAGTGTTCCCTACATAATCCCAGTACGACCTGGACATCGGTGACCAGATTACCACATTGATTTCTGCATGAAGATGATCCGGTCTTGAAACCTTCGTTAAGTTGCTTTATTTTACATAAAATTTTCGGCCAGCTTCTCAAGCTCTTCATACTGACGCATTTCGGTCTCTTTCTTTTTTTTGTCTGCAGATGCGTCTCTCTTCTCTCATCAACTCTCGGTATTTAACCCATCCCGCACGTGTTGTGGGCATTTGCAACGTTGCGAGGTAGGCAGTGTGTTTTCTCTCCGCTGCGAGACGGCAATCCTCATCATACCAGCTCGTTTTTTGTCGTTGCCGAAATCCAATTGTTTCGACTGCAGCGCTACGCAGTGAGTTTGTCATGCCGTTCAACAGTTCCCTTATACAGAGAAGCTGTTGAGTGTTCTCAGAGAGCAGGAGTGCAAGTCGAGTAGAGTATTTTTGGGCTGTCTGTTGTGATTGCATATTTTCGAAGTCGAACCTTCCTTGTGTTTGTTGACCGGCGTTCTTTGCTGCACAGAGGCGAGTGCGTATCTTCGTTGCAACCAGATAATGATCCGAGTCTATATTTGGTTCACGAAGCGTACGCACGTCTAAAACACTGGAGACATGTTTTCCGTATATCACAACATGATCGATTTGATTACGTGTGTTTCGATCAGAATGCAGCCATGTTGCTTGATGAATTTGCTTGTGCTTGTCTGCTATTACAGACGACAGAGTAGTTAAACATAAATGGATATAACAAACAAACAATTGAAGTTATAAAATTCGGAACACATGATCTAGGTACGGAAGGGCATATATGGTTCATTGTTTGATAAATTAGCGAGAAAAAACCCAAGAGAGAGTTTTGGTATATTTATCACAAACCGCTAAAGCTGACAAAAAACTTGGAAAGTAGTTAAATAATTAGTTACTCCCTTAATAATTTCACTTTATCAAGTAGTTTTCCAAAATAGAATTTAACATACCTAATCCACAACAATGCGTGGCCCGGCCTCTAAAATATACAGTTTTTCAAGTAACAGTTTACACATTGAAATACACTTTTTTTTACACAATAAATACACTTTTTCACTTTCCGCTGCAAAATTTATTACTTTTTACTTCAGTTCAACTTTTTTTTTGAATCAGGGATGGTTACATACCGTATTTAAAGATCTTGATACGTACTCATGTCGTAGAGTGTTTTGGCGCGCAGTTTCATGAGAAATCTATATGTTGCACTCTTCCTAGAACTCTTTTGTAAGAACACACATCGAAATTTTTACAATTTGGTTAAGTTTTCAAGACATTAGGCACTGTACATGTCCACTTACATAATTATAATTTATGACCTTTTCCTCGCTTTGGTTCTAGTATTTCCTTGTTTTCCGATCAATTTTAGCCATTTAGAAGGTGAAAGAAATAATTGCTGTTACATCTCAAACATTTTTACCCCATTGGGGATTATGGGGCAATAATTGGACCTCTTCAAACTAAACTCTTTGCACGGCATATTAAAAAGACAATATTGGGTACTTTAGATATGAAAAAAGCAAAAATGAATCACCACCTAATTGACAAATTCATTGAAAAAGCCTTTACGAAGAATAGTTAACGGTAAAGTACGGTTAACTGTATAACACGTGCTTATAAATTGTGTGTATTTGTAAACTTTTGTTTTTGCATTGCTTTCGCAGCTTTTTTGCATCAATTCTAAATACAAGGAAGGTTACATCCCTGATTTAAAAAAAAGTTGAACTGAAGTAAAAAGTAAAAAAAAAATTCTGCGAAAAGTCAAAAAGTGTATTTATTTTCAATGTGTAAACTGTTTCTTGACAAACTGTATATATTTTTTCACAGTATAAATACATTATTTTGAATCAAATAAACAAAAACATTTAAAATAATTCAACGTCGTTGCAGCTTATTTCTTGTGCAAACTTTTACTGATATTGGCGCCAGTATAACAATTAGCCAGTATAACAAGATATTTAAATTAAATGATACTTTAGGTTGAATTCTAATTACAAAACTGAAAAATCAAAGAAAAAATTACAGGAAATGTGGATTCAATTATATCTTCTGTCCAATACATAATACAACGTTGTAATTGAGAAAATAGAGTTGTTGATGAACGTCGTATGGCTCCAAACTAAATTTTTAAAGAAACTGATGAAAGTTGATTGATACGTAAAATTAACAGGCGTGCAACCGAACATTTTATACTCTCGCAATTTATTGACATAGTTTTACACACAATTTGATCCATATATTCGGCATAAAGTCCAATTTAATAACGAATCAGCATATATAGTATGTGAGGACTGATGTAATTCCTGAACCGATTTCACGCATTTTCACAACCAAGGTACGCTATATCCAAGACTATACGCTCACTTAGTTTTGCTAAGATATCTCACATATTAACCTATAAATGCGGAATAAAGACCACAATATTTTTGGAAAACCTATAATTAGGTATATGGGTGCTATGGGAAGTTATGACACGAATTTAATAATTTTAGGAACAGAGACACTCATAGAAGAAAATAATTTCCTCTGAATTACATTAAAATATCTGAGAGATTTAATAATATATTCGGTGAAAAATTACCCTTAGGCACTTCATGTTCGATATCCGGGGCCTTGAAAAGTATTACAGTATGATTTTTCCGTTGAAACAATTCCTAGAAAGTCATGTAATCCTGAAAAATAAGGAGAATTCTTATATGGAACTGTCGTCATGTGATAGAAACGGCGTCAATTTAATATTTGAATATAATTCAAACCAAATGCGGCTGCGCCTCAAACGCTCCATTGACTGGATTGATTGGAACACTATTTCCAACATTTCGGCGGCTATCTCACAAATAAATGCATCAATTTTGGTTTCCAGTATTCGAAGCAGGCTTGTCGCTATATAGGCGTTAAAACGCACGATAATTTAAAAATTTAATTTTTTTTACTTACTAAATAATAGTATGTATCTCCAATCGATCTGAATAAAATTGTAAGAGATAGACCCTTTGGACCCGCCCATCAAGACTCGTCAGTTTTAATTTAAAACTTAATTTTTTCTGTCACATCTTTGGGAGGGGTTTTTTTTAAGGCCGATACATGGCGAATGTTTGATCAGAAGTGTATGAACCCGTCATATGAATAGAATAAAATATGATAAAAGTACTAAAGTTTATTAAACAGCAGATATCTTCTTCTTCTTGACTGGCGTAGAAACCGCTTACGCGGTTATAGCCGAGTCCAAAACAGCGCGCCACGTATCCCTCCTTCTGGCAGTTTGGCGCCAATTGGTTATACCAAGCGAAGCCAGGTCCCTCTCCACCTGGTCCTTACATCGGAGTGGAGGTCTCCCTCTTCCTCGGCTTCCACCAGCGGGTACTGCATCGAATACTTTCAGAGCTGGAGCACTTTCATCCATTCGAACAACATGACCTAGCCAGCGTAGCTGCTGTTTTTTTATTCGCTGTACTATGTCTATGTCGTCGAATAACACATACAGCTCATCGTTCCAACGTCTGCAGTATTCGCCGTTGCCAATGTTTAAGGGACCACAAATCTTCCGCAAAACCTTTCTCTCGAAAACTCCTAGTTACGTCTCATCGGATGTTGACATCGTCCACGCTTCTGCACCGTAAAGTAGGACGGGAATGATGAGAGACTTGTAGAGTTTGGTTTTTGGTCGTCGAAAGAGGACTTTACTTTTCAATTGCCTACTTAGTCCATAGCAGCACCTGTTGGCAAGAGTGATTCTGCGTTGGATTTCAAGGCTGACATTGTTATTGCTGTTAATGCTGGTTCCCAGGTAGACGAAACTATCTACAACCTCAAAGTTATGACTGTCAACAGTGACGTGGGAGCCAAGACGCGAATGCGCTGACTGTTTGTTTGATGACAGGAGATATTTCGTCTTGTCCTCGTTCACCACCAGACCCATTTGCTTCGCTCCCTTATCCAGGCGGGAAAAGGCAGAACTAACGGCGCGAGTGTTGTTTCCAATGATATCGATATCATCGGCGTACGCCAGTAGCTGTACACTCTTATAAAAAAATTGTACCTTCTCTGTTTATCTCTGCGGTTCGAACTATTTTTTCCAGCATCAGGTTAAAGAAGTCACACGATAGCGAGTAAACCTTGTCTGAAACCTCGATTGGTATCGGACGGCTCGGAGAGGTCCTTCCCGATCCTGACGGAGCTTTTGGTGTTGCTCAACGTCAGCTTACACAGCCGTATTAGTTTTGCGGGGATATCAAATTCAGACATTGCGGCATAAAGGCAGCACCTTTTCGTGCTGTCGAAAGCAGCTTTAAAGTCGACCAATATATGGTGTGTGTCGATCCTCTTTTCACGGGTCTTCTCTAAGATTTGGCGCATGGCGAATATCTGGTCAGTTGTTGATTTTCCAGATCTAAAGCCACACTGATAAGGTCCAATCAGTTTGTTGACGGTGGGCTTTAGTCTTTCACACAGTACACTCGATAGAACCTTGTATGCGATATTTAGGAGGCTGATCCCACGGTAATTGGCGCAGATTGTGGGATCTCCCTTTTTATGGATTGGGCAGAGCACACTGAGATTCCAATCGTCAGGCATGCTTTCTTCCGACCATATTTCGCAAAGAAGCTGATGCATGCACCTTATCAGCTCTTCGCCGCCGTATTTGAATAGCTCGGCCGGCAATCCATCGGCCCCTGCCGCCTTGTTGTTCTTCAAGCGGGTAATTGCTATTCTAATTTCTTCACGGTCGGGCAATGGAACATCTGTTCCATCGTCGTCGATTGGGGAATCGAGTTCGTCATCTCCTGGTGTTGTACTTTCACTGCCATTCAGCAGGCTGGGGAAGTGTTCCCTCCACAAACACAGTATACTCTGGTCATCAACAACTAGATCACCTCTGTGGGTCCTACAGGAGTGTGCTCCGGTCTTGAAACCTTCAGTTAGTCGCCGGATTTTTTCGTAAAATTTCAATTTCGAGCATTACCCCTGTCGGCCAGCTTGTCAAGCTCTTCATACAAACGCATTTCGGCCTCTTTCTTTTTTTGTCTGCAAATGTGTCTCGCTTTCCTCTTGAGCTCTAGGTATCTTTCTCATCCCGCTCGTGTTGCGGTCGATCGCAACATTGCGAGGTAGGCAGTCTGTTTTCTCTCCACTACGAGACGACAATCCTCATCATACCAGCTGTTTTTTTTTCTTTTCCGAAAGCCAATGGTTTCGGTTGCAGCTGTACGTAAGGAGTTTGATATGCCGTCCCACAGATCCCTTATACCGAGATGCTGATGAGTGCTCTCAGAGAGCAGGAGTGCAAGTCGAATAGAAAATCGTTCGGCTGTCGGTTGTGATTGCAGCTTCTCGATGTCGAACCTTCCTTGTGTTTGTTGACGTGTGCGCTTTTCTACACAGAGGCGGGTGCGTATCCTAGCTGCTGCAAGATAGTGGTCCGAGACGATGTTGGGACCACGAAGCGTACGCACATCAAAAACACTGGAGACATGTCGTCCATCTATTACAACATGATCGATCTGGTTGCGAGTGATTCGATCCGGGGACAGCCACGTAGCTTGATGGATTTTCTTATGCTGGAATCTAGTAATACAGACGATATCAGAATCAACAAAATTGAATGTTAATTCTAAAACATGTTTATTGATTTTAATTCTGATTTCTATAATAACTATTATATATGTATGTATATGAAGAAATGGCGTTGCGCTTAACTGGATTTCAAATATTGAAACTAGTCAATAATTTGGATTTTGTTTATTATTTTGTTATTTGCAGATTGGAAAAAACATTGCACGCGCCTAAACGAATCAAGCGGTATACTTCCGAAAATCTGATATTGCAAAACAAAATTTATAAAAGCTAATAAAATAATACACTAAATAATTCAGTTTTTATTTGTATCGATAAAATGACAAGTGTTACAACTATGCCAAATTATAATCGACAGCAAAGGTAATATAGATATTACGAAAAAAACGCTAAAAAATTAATATTTTAAACATTTATTTTAGTGCCGACTCTGGTTGGGACAACCCCTTTAGACCTGGTGGTGATTTATCTAGAGAAGCTGATGAAATAGTCAACATGATAAGAGGTATTTTTAATTTTATTTTAATAAACTATACGTGGACTAATGGGTTTTAATACGCGTTAATAATAATAATATTATGTTACGCTTATATGGCCCCCGCTTAATTATGGACCATATTTTGCTACATCGTTGTTATACTCTCGCAACAAATTTGCTATAGAGTATTATAGTTTTGTTCACATAACGGTTGTTTGTAACACCCAAAACTAAACGAGTTAGATATAGGGTTATATATACCAAAGTGATCAGGGTGAAGAGTGGAGTTCAAATAAGAATGTCTGTCTGTCCGTTCGTCCGTACGTACGTCCGTCTACGCAAGCTGTAACTTGAGTAAAAATTAAGATATCTTGATGAAACTTGGCACACTTATTTCTTGGCACCATAGGAAGGTTGCTTTCGAAAATGAGCAAAATCGAAAACACATAAAGTGCCATAAATAAAGCTATGGAAATAAAATTTGGTATGAAGGATCGCACTATGAAGGGGCATATTTGGATGTAATATTTTTGGGGAGATAGGCGTGACTCCGCCACCAATTAGATTTTTTGTACATATCTCGGAAACCAATAGAGCTATATAAACCAAACTTTCTGCAGTCGTTTTTTGTAGCCACTCCTTAATATAGTCCAAAAATGAAAGAAATCGGATAATAACCACCCCCACCTCCCATACAAAGGTTAGGTTGAAAATTACTAAAAGGGTTAACTCACTAACGAAAAACGTCAGAAACACTAAATTTCACATAAGAAATGGCAGATGGAAGCTGCACTCAGATTTTTTTACAAAATGGAAAATGGGTGTGGCGTCGCCCACTTATGGGTCAAAAACCATATCTCAGGAACTACTCGACCGATTTCAATGACACTTGGTTTGTAATAGTTTCCTTACATCCCAATGATATGTTGTGAAAATAGGCCAAATCGCTTTACAACCACGCCTTCTTCCTATATACCAGGACTTTGAAAACGATCTGAATCGTTTACATTACAATATATAAATTAAGCACTAGTTAAGATATCGGTGCAGAACTTTGCACAAATACTATGTTTATAGTGTGGCAGCCCCACAAATAAAATCGCCGAAATCGGACCATAGGTTTTTAAGGCCCCATATATCGAACACGAGGACTTCGGTGCTTCTAACCTAATATTACGGTTTCCAACTTTCAATGAACTTTATACAATATATATGACGAATATGTGGGTCAAATTGTGTATTATATAATATAAATAAAGTTAAATAAATAAATTGCGAGAGTATAAAATGTTCGGTTACACCCGAACTTAGCCCTTCCTTACTTGTTTTTTATCTAAATTTACATATGAAATTCCCCGCTTAAGTGCCTTTCCCGCTTAAATGCATGTAATATTTAAGCCACAAATACAAAATTGTTTGCAATTTTCATCTTCTAAGTGCCTTTTCATAGTTTTGACATTTAATGCGCTGAGAATTGTCAGAAGGAAAGCATATACATACATAGTTTTGTAATCTTTTTTTTTCATAGTTATTGTTATTAATAAGTATTTTTGTTATTAATAAGAAATAAATGTGACTTTCATTCCAAAAGAAAAAAATTTAAGATCGAAGTGTTTGAGAAAAAGCTTGGTAAGTACCTCGAGGGACTTAAGCGGGATTTCTTTAAGTGCCTTTCCCGCTTAAGTGTCTCAAAAGTCTTGCATGTTAAGAAGGGGCATTTAAGCGGGGATTACTGTATTTAATATTTTGTCTATCTAACTTGTATGTAACAAAATAGACTAGGAAGTTCAATTTAGGTTTTCTTCTGATATTAAAAAATTTCGAAAAACGCATTAAATATACTAAATATTATATACAAATGATTACAGTTTTTTTCGGTTTTATTATTTACATATATTACAAAGCTTATTTGTATATTAAGATTATATCAACCCGTTTTTTATATATATATATACATATATCTTTATATATAAAATTCTTCTGTACAAGTATATGTTTATCTTTTTGTATTAATAGTTTATAATTATTTTAATTATATTTATTTGTTGATTATTTGGTTGTATTTGTTTTCAACAAAAGTGTTTAACAAACTCTTAAAACAAGTAAGGAAGGGCTAAGTTCGAGTGTAACCAAATATTTTATACTTTCGCAATTTACTGATGCAATATTATTAAGATAACACATGATTTGATTCGGAATAAAGATTAGCGGAATAAAGTGTTTTTGAAAAACCTATAATTATGTATATGGGATATAGGAGAAGTTAGGACCCAATTTTAACCATTTTTGGTAGAGAGACACACTATTAGAAGAAAGAGATTCCCTATAAACTACACTAAAATATCTGAGATATTTACCAATATTTTCGTTGAAAAATTACCCTTAGGTACTGAGCTCTTCATATTTGATATGCAGGACTTTGAAAATTTATAGTCCGATTTTGACAATTTTTCCCAAAAGTGATGCCACACAAGTTTCATTCCACTATCTTTCTTGGTTCCTAATTTACCTATACTATTGTATGTATGTTTGTAAGGAATATGGAATGGAAGAACCAGATGGAGAAGGACCTGTCTTCACTTGGTATTATCAATTGGCACCAAACTTCCAAAAGGGGAGATGCGTGTGTCTACGCCAGTCAAGAAGAAGAAGAATGGGGTATGACACTTTATAGGTTTTCTGTTTTCGACATTGTGTGGGGGTGGCAGTAGTCCGATCTCGCCCATTTACGAAAGCAATCTTATGTTGCCAAAAAAACACGTGTACCAAGTTTCATCAAGATATCTCAAGTAATCGCGTGCTCGGATGGACGGACAGATAGACATCCGGATTTCAAATCTACTATACTATACATAACTAAGCTATAAACGTGAGATTCGGTACAGGAGATCACTATAAGTTAGGGTATCTACAATTGAATTTATTTGGTAAGTGGGCGTGCCCCGCCCCTTATCAGTTTTTTGTATATATGATGTCGCAAGGTACTAAAGTTATATAAACCAAACTTACTGGACACATTTCATCATTACACAATTAAAATGGTACCAATCGGATAAAATCACGCCCACCCCAAAATATCTAAACTAGCACTAAATTTTATAGAAAAAATAGTTCACAAGAGCTGCACTCAGATTGGTATAAATATTTAAATTTGGTGTGGCGTCACTTTATGGTCCATAATCATATCGCAGGAACTACTCGATCAATTCCAGCCAAATTTTATTTATAATATTTTCTTGACACCCTGATATTAGCGGTAGAAATCGCTTTACAACCACGCCTACTTCCCATATTCCTCATTTTGAAAATACATCTTATTCGTTCACTTTACAATATATAAATCAAAAACCAACAAAGATAATGGAATGCAAATTACTACATTTAAAAGTTGTCCAAATCGAATTACTACTTTTCAAGTCCCTGGATACCGAACATGAGGACCTCAGTAGCTATGTAAAATTTTTTATCGAAAATATCGCTAAATCTCTCAGATATTTTAACTAAATTCAAATTTTATATATAATATTTTCCTGACACCCTGATATTATCGGTAGAAATCGCTTTACAACCACGCCTACTTCCCATATACCACATTTTGAAAATACATCTTATTCGTTCACTTTACAATATACATACATATAAATCAAAAAACAACCAAGATAATGGAATACAAATTACTACATTTAAAACTTGTCCAAATCGAACTACTACTTTTCAAGACCCTAGAGAACGAACATGAGGGCCTCAGTAGCTATGTATAATTTTTTATCGAAAATATCGCCAAATCTCTCAGATATTTTAATTAAATTCATACAGAATCTTTTTCTTATATTAATAAATGGCGAGAATATAAAATTTTTATATTCTTGCATCGGTTATTTATAACACCTAAAACTATTAGATATACATACAGTGACCAAAAAAAACTTAAACGGGGATCACTGTACATAAAATGATTTTGGAAAAAGGAAAATATATACATAGTTTTGTAATGTTTTTTTTTTCATATTTATTGTTATTAATAAGAAATAAATGTGACTTTCATTCTAAAAGAAAAAATGTAAGATCGAAGTATTTGAGAAAAAGCTTGGTAAGTACCTCGAGGCACTTAAGCGGTATGTATATGTACATAATAAGGTCGGGAACTTTTTATTATTAGTTTAAATAGATGCATCATTACATTCAAATGTAAAGAAAACTTCGATCAGAAATGTATAGTTTTTCTAAAACATAATTTCTTGGTCTCTCCCTCGAATAGGTTTAATGTACTCATTACCCTTTAATAAAAGTACGATATCTCGCCAGTACCATTGAATTTTGTTGTAAATATGGCTAACAGGAATTAGCCAGGAAATAGGAAATTAGACAGGAAATAGGATATAATATTTAATAAAATTAAAATCAACTTAATTAAGCAAATGCGGAAAGCACCAACAGCTATTTTTACATATGCTCTGACGCTCTCTTCTGTTAGTTTTTTTTTGTTAAGAAACTCTTTTCCTGCAGAAACTGGGCTAGTTACTAATAGTTAGCAGAGTGCTTACTTCCTGATGTGTGGTCAGCGTATTGGCGTATAATTGTTAATGAGCAGAAATTCATCATCTTACATTTTCATTAAGACCACAAATCTGGTCAATCATGCAATTAAAATGAGCAATATAGCGAACGAAGTAACTTTTCTTGGGATTCACCAGGACAGACGGCTGACGCGGAGAAAACATATAATGAGTAAAATACTTTGCATTAACATAAGAACAGCAAATTTAAGCAGCATTCTACTGTCCCCAGTAGAATGAAATACAGCGGAACTTCCATAACTCAAACTTCTATAACTCGAAGATCTCCATAACTGGAACACTTGAATTGGCAATAGCATTAAGAAGTCAAATTTCATACAAAGTTTCTTCCCTAACTAGAATTTCTATAACTCGAAGTTCTCCATAACTTGAACTCTTGAAGTGGCAATAGAAGGCAACTTTCATACAAATTTCCTTCCATAAATCCAACTTTTCGACCAGGGTATAATATAATACAAAATTTAAAATTTTATTATCGATGCAGAATTTTCAAAGAGTATGATATTACACTTATGGATTGCATAAATCATCTAACCCAAGGCATGGGATACAGACGTCAAGAGCCAAACCATAGCAAAGTGCAGCAAACAAAATTACAGAATACTCGTTTAATGTACTTTTTGCGAAGTAAATAACTAAAACTGTGGGTAAATCTATATTTTACATCATTGAGAAAATTTATATCGCTCATTTACTTGAATAGTGTCACAACTCAAAAAATACGAATTTTGAGTTGAGTATGCAGAAATGTGCGCAATTTCAGCGTCCATATTGTATAAGAATGTGCCGTTATTAAACTTGTTGTGTTGCATTATTTTTTAATCAAGATAACGACACTTCTCAGTTGTGCCAGAATTAGGCATGAATTTTTTTCTGAAAGAGAGACATATTTTGTGATACATAGATTGTCATAGAGTGAATTTGGTTTTCTTTTCAGAAAGAACGACATATTTTGTATATTTAATATATTCTACTGGAGATTTGTTAATAAACTTATGGAATTTTTCTATATATGCTAAATAAGAGACTATTAAAAAACTTTAAATCGCTCTCCTGAAAAGTCGACTTTTTTGAGTTGTGACACTATTCAAGTAAATGATATTATGTTTTAATGAAAATTCTATAACTCGAAGTCTCTCTAGCTCGAAGTTTTTTTTTTGTGGATTATGGTGATTCGAGTTAGAAAAGTTCCACTGTATATACATAAATTCGATGATTAATTACTAATCTGGGACTACCAAGAACTTTAACCCCATTGCATGAAAACCATTGTTTTGGCAATATGCTAGGGGTCATTGTCATATATATCTAAATTTGAGCTCTTGCTATTCGACTAATCGACTAACCGAATTAACCGGATAGGGCATTATTCGAATAATTATATTCGGTTTGCAGTAACGGCAGCGTAAGAACGGTTACAAACCGTATATTCGAATAATCGGTTTTAAGGTTATTTGAATAATTTTAAGAGCTATAATCTAAATATTCCACCAAATCGCATTGTTTGACAAAACATTATACATACATTAATTTCGAACACTAATATTCTTGTCGATTCACGTCCATATCCAGTCGTCAGACGGCTGACGCGGAGAATACATATAATGAGTAAAATAACGTTCATTAAGATAAGAACAGAGGGGTCAGTAGAATGAAATAAATACTTAAATTCGATGATTATCCAAACACTCTGGAAATTAAAATTTAATTTTTAAATAATATATTCCAATAAAACTAAGCGGGTAGGTTTATATTAGAAACGGCCATATTGTAGTAAATTTTATGAAAATATGATCCAGTTTTCAGTTCTTTTAACCATATCTAATTCGATTAGTTTTAAGTGTTACCGTTACCAGCAAACGGTTACGATCAGGTGAATTAAACTTAGTACAACATGCTCGAATGATAATATTAGCAAATTTAATTGGAGTTATTTATTAATTTGTATCCTATTCTTATTTTTCAGGTGGAAAGCCCATAACTCCAACTGAAGAGGATATTGTTAGAAACGGAGAACCAAAACATGAAGATGATCGCAGCAATACTGTAATAGAAGCCGTTTCTGATCAAATAAAGGTTTGTTAAAAAACATGTACATTTCGGTTAATTGAATAGATTTATCCACTGCTTTATTCGAATTGTATATAAAGTTACAAATGTCTCGTTCCAGAGTGTAAAAGACTCTTCGCTTAGCATTTAAAATAAAAATTTAGATTTTTCAATGAAACAATCTATGTATCACTATATAACGCGAAATTAAGTATGCAAAGTGATATATCCCATCGTACGAATCAGTTCTACAATAGAATTATGGCCGAATTTATTGATTTTGAAACTGCTCGATCGGCTCGACTCAAACTTATTTCACATAATTCTCACAACTCCTGGCTTATGTAGTGAACACATAAACGACAACAGGCGACAGGCAGCATCTGTCAAATATTAAAATACACTCGTTCTTAGGGGCACAAATATTTAGACAACATCACGACTTAACGGCAGCAGGCTTGCAGTAGTCGCTGTCGCCAAATTACAAATGTTTCTAATTTTGTCGACGACAATGGAAAGCTGTAGAGCTGCCACTAATATGGGAAATGTAATATTATTCAAAGATCTATGTAACAAGCATAACGATATTTTGCCAGCAGAAGCGTAAAATAGCTTTGATATATCATTTGTAATAACAATCGATTATTTAATACAAATAAATCGACTATTTATACATTTTTTGCGCAAAAAATTTCACGAGAATGTGATCCCGCCTCCTAATAAGTTGTTCAACGTCCACCATGAAAATGGTTGAAATCGGATAATAACCACGCCCACCCCAAAGGATATGTTGGGAATTACTACAAGTACTATACTAAACTCACTAACGCTAAACGCCTGCAGCACTAAATTCTACATGAAGATGGTACAGAAATGCGCGCTCACATTGGTATAAAACTGGACAATGGGCTTAGCACTACATACTTATAATTTAAAAACTATATCCCAGGAACAATTCGTAAAATTTTGGTACATAATGCTTATTCTTCTGAAATGTATCGTTTTAAAACAGTCTGAGCAAGCTTTATTGGGTTTAATTCTGGGGACTTCCAAGAACTTTAACTCCATTGCATGTAAACCATTGTTTTTGCAGTATGGTAGGGGTCATTGTCCTATATATCTAAATACTCCACCAAATCGCATTGTTTGACAAACATTATACAATAATTTCGAATACTAATATTCTTATAGATTCACGTACATATATTTCCATCTGACCCTATCCAGTCATCAACGGTAAAATTTTCCTTATTTTCAAGGAATTTTAAACAGGCGGGTTACTCAATATTTTATTTTTTATTACCGCTCGTCGTTTTTTTATGTTTTCTTCAAAGAGTATATTTATCAGACATCAATTGCATGAACCTCCTTAAAGAATTAATGGTCTTTACCATTACAATGCAACTAAAATTTTGAAATCAAAATGTAATATATCTTTCCTTCAAACAACTAAAGATATATTATTTACATATTTTCTCGCAAAAAACGCATTTCTTTTAATTAAGCACCGAAATGAGATAAGAGGTTTATTACTTGAGAAACGTTTATTGATAATATTAACACTCGCAATAGACAAATATTACCTGATTGAAGTCATATCCATGAAATATTATTGTATAACTTTTTTCATATATTCGTGAACAGTTTAGTCCACTTTAATGAAGATATCCTCATATTATAAAAATATGACCAATTCATATACACTTTCTTTTTCTATTTTTTAGGTTACTCAAAATCAGGCGGCACAAAATGGTACAAAATCAAGCAGTGTGCAAGCTGCTGTTGCTGTAAAACCTTCAATACCCACAGATAGCAATGGAACATCTTCGACTCAAGTCTCAAAAAAGGTAGTACCTGGTCCATCTTCGGCTAGTCATATCATAATTGACGAAAAGAAAAATACAAAGAAGGGATGCTGCTCAATACAATAAAAACTTGCTTTCGGTCTATACCAGTCAATCTTAATGACTTCTTTTAAATATTGCACTTGTTGATTAGATATTTAATGTATTTCAGGAAAGCTTAAATTCACGCCGTGAGAACCATGCTATAACGCATTCGAGTATATTTATTTATTTTTTTTTTGTTTTTGGTAATTACACATCACAAGTTGTACCAGTCTATCATTATAAAAGTATTTATGTATACACTTTTATAACAATGAACATTTAGTATAAACTAATCGTGTGTAATCGATTGTAGTAATATGATTGTCCGATATTATATTAAGGTATTTATTTAACACAATTAAATAATAAACGCCTAATTAATGCTTATAAAATATATGAAAGATGTTTTTACAACAAGTTAATTTATTCGAACTGTCAATAATAAGTGCCTTTTGCTTCTGTGGAAAAACCCGTTATAAAATTACATACATATATCATTAATTTTTAATAGATAATATATATGTATATCTATCATATCTTTAAATAACTTGAGCACAGCAATGTGTTATAATATTATGTAGTATTTTTTCCAAAGTGAGGAACCTGCAATTATTTCTTTGAACATTTGTCTACAGGGAATCCGAATATCATGACGATTGAAAGTTTCTTTCGAGCTGATGTATATAATATTCCGCCATATTCATTTCCGGGTCTCATATAATTACAGCTTTTCAATTCAATTACGTTGCAAATGAAATGGATTCAAACCTTATATTATTGCATTATCTTATATTACTTTTGTTGTTATTTTTATACAAAGAGAAAAATTGTGAACATGGTGATGGACCGCGTTATTCAGAGGCTTTTATATTAAGATGTTTGTTTTTCCTTTCTTGTATAAAATAAATGAAGAAAATGAAGGTAACTTTGTCGAAATTGTTTTCCATATATAGCATACGATTACAGCTTATCAAATTTTTGGCAACAAATGACAAAGTTTAGATTTTCGTAGTCCCCAAGGAACTTTTCTGAAGCTAAGCATAACAACCAACTAAATCAAAATTGCATTCCAAATATTTTTAAATCTATACTAATATAAAGCTGAAGAGTTTGTTTGCTTGTTTGAACGCGCTAATCTCCGAAACTACTGGTTCGAATTGAATAATTCTTTTTGTGTTGGATAGTCCATTTATCGAGGAAGGCTATAGGCTATATAGATAGGATGCGAGGAAACAGTGGTAAATGTGTAAAAAACGGGAAAATTATTTATCTTTGAGAAAATAAGCGAAAGCGGTTCAAGATACATAAAAGTTATGTATGAAAGAATTCATATGTTTGTAGTTGTTTTCTATATATTAGATATTTTTTTGTTTTAGTATATTGCTTTGTTTCTAATAGTTTCACAGTAATTAATACTTTTTTTGTTTTCATGTAGATTATTAATTAAATAATTAGTTTAGTTGAGTATAAATTTGAGAGTCGAATTGCAGGAAGACCAGTCTGGAGAAGTGTTTTCCAAACAACTGCTCGATATTGGTAATGGTATTATTGCTGTTGATACATCATCTGGATACATTACATTCCCTACCAATTTTTGTAAATTCTGTGAATCAAAGACCGAACTCATGGAGATGGTTTTCCCAAACATTGCTCAAAATTACGTAAATCACGTTTGGTTAAGCGAACGTGTTATATTGGCCGCAAAAAATGTTGATGTGAATGAAATGAATTTTCAGATTCAAGAGAAAATAGCTGGCGAATTGAAAAATTACATATTAGTTGATCCCATTACTAAAGAAGATGAAGTTGTCAATTATCCAACAGAATTTTTAAATTCGCTGGAATTGTCCGGCTTACCACCTCATAATCTACAATTAAAAATCGGATCAGTTATTATTATGCTACGGAACATAAACCAGCCACGTCTGTGTAATGGCACCCGGCTTGCGGAGAAGAAATTATTGAACAACGTCATCGAAGCCACAATTTTGAAAGGGAAGTACGAAGATGTTTTAATACCACGCATCCCTATAATACCGAACGATATGCCATTCAGTTTTAAACGTTTATAGTTTCCAGTGCGGCTTGCATTTGCAATGTCAATAAATAAATCGCAAGGGTAGTCGCTAAGTGTATGTGGCATCAACCTAGAAAATCAATATTTTTCATATTGCCAATTATATGTCGCCTGTTCCCGTGTCGGAAAACCATCAACATTATTTATATACGCTCCAGAACATAAAACTAAAAATTTAGTTGATCAAAAAGCGTTAGAATAGAGAGAAGCAGTGAATGGTATAAAGGCTATTGTTGCTTTCTAGAGCGCGCGTGATTTTGAGCTCAGTGTTTACTTCAAAATGCCCAGTTGTTCAATAGCGATTTGTAAAAAGATAAGTGAAATTATTGAACCCTATGGAATAAACACTATTATGAAAATATATATTTTGGTTTTTTGTTTAACAAAATTAGTAAAGTCCTTTTTAGGTATGACGAGACCAGGTAAATAGGTATTCATTTTTATATGGAGGATATATAGATTCCAGTGCAAATTGAATAGATACGCATATATGTATGTATAAGATAGCTCAGCTATACAAAATAAAGTAGTGCATCAAATTTACGCTAAGGCGCTACGAAGTTCGCCAGGTCAGCTAGTCTATTATAAAGGACCGATGTATGTGTATTATATTATATAATATTCTATTGTTCCGCGAGGGAGCAAAAGACTCCAGGGGATGTGAGATCGAAAAGTATATATTCGCACTCGATATAAGCCCCTGCCATCCGATTATCAACCTCATATACGCGCGGCACCCTCTGTGTGGTTAGCAAACGAGGTTCTGGCAACCGAGTAAAGGACGTATAACCTTATCATCTGTGTAACCTTATTATCTGTATCCATAATAATATGAGTTGGGGACAAGGACCTCTTTGCCTGCGAAAACGCGGCACTCAAGAATGATAGAAGACAAGATTACGACAGGCTGAAGCGTTCACGACCCACGAATGGGAAGAGGCAATAGAAGAATTGTCAAATGGAAAACGGAAATGTGAAACGTAGTGAACCAAATTGAATAATGTGCAGATAAAATATCACAATGAACGTAGTTCTTAAAATCTTCATTTATAAAATGATCCAATATAATCATGCATATTTATAATTAAATTTATATGTTTTCTTACAAAAAGTTCGCCATTTTGCCAACTTTTTTGTCGAGAAATTATTTCAGCTTTTATTTTATTTGGCAATGAACGTAACACAAACGAGAAAAGGAAAATTTTAGGGAATCACAGTAATTCGCGTTACACTCAAAAAAAGTCTGAAGGGGTATTTATTTTTATGTAAAAGTGACAATGTTTGACCACTTATTAAATATTATTTTAAATTATATAACCCTTTCATGCCCAATGTTGATGACGACCACTGCAAACGTTTTAAGCATAATGATTTAAGGGCATGCACTTGGAATGTCCGGACCCTTAATTGGGAAAGTGCCTCTGCCCAGCTGTTGATTCCGTCGCCGAATCATGGCATTCACCCCGGTGGATGAACGTCTTGCCACAATCCGCATCAAAGCGAGGTTCTTCAACATATCGCTGATTTGCGCCCACGCACGGTGGTTCCTCCCATACGACAAAAATTAAAAAGTCTATGTTTATATATTGGGCTTGTTGCTAAATAAATAGTTGCATATGCCATCAAATTTATGTATTTTGAGTTTGTTTTGATTATTTCTAACGGAACTTCTTGAGTGAAAGCAACATATGTACGGCCTTGCACAGAAGTAAATAGTTGACAAAAATAAAAGCGAAAGCAACGTGTACATTCAACTGCAAAAGTTTAATTTAAAAAAGTGTCTAAATAAAAATACTGAAAATGGAAATTAAAGTAGATGGTAATAGTATTATTTTTCAGTAATAACAAGTTTTTAAATTGTGCTGTTGTTTTTAAAATAACAAATTTTAATGAAGTGTCTTTTTGATTCAGTTTTGTTGTTCTTTGTTAAATGTATTTGGAGATTTAGTAACTTTGTCAATCGAATGCAGTGATCGGATTAGTGTGTAAATGTTGATATAAGTATATAGTTTAAAATAATATTAAGTTCATGTGCAGGGATTTGCAGGTTTCTAAATAAAGTTCATTAAACTAACCTAACTTTTTAGTTTCAAAGTGTATTTTGTACATCAAATGTGCGTGTTCATTGGTTTTTGCAAGTAATGTCAATAAACAAATGTAGAATTAGTTGTTGTTGTCTCACTCTCTCTCTCTGATAATTTTATTATTTACATTTCTTATCGTAGGAACGTCTCAACAATGCATATTTTCTATATTTTTGAAATTTGGTGCTCCAAAAATGGATCAAATACGACGAAAGGTCAGGAAGTTTTTGAAGATATAGTCAGAAAAACAGGTTTTGAAGGTGACGAACACCCGTTTGATGATATACTGAAATGTGTAAAATATTTATGCAGACGCATTGGGGTGATGTGGAAACAAAACCATCGCGTCAAGTCAGACGTGTTAAGAAACTACTCGGATTGGCTCTCTTACAAAGAGGTTGCTACCTTAAGTCTCGAAACTCTATCTTTGCCATCTGAAAAAGATGAAGCAAAAGCGAGTAAACGTGGTCGCCCAACTGCTGATTTCTCTGCATGCTCCAAACGGACTAAGCAACGTAGAATAGCAAAATTGGCAGAAATTGATAAGTCCGTAGCGGATACCTTACGTGAAGTACATTTGGAATCAAATCCACTTTTTCAGGAAGTAAATGTCACCGAAGTTCTTTCACTAATAATTGATACAAACTTAACAAAACATCAGTACTTAAAAATCAGTGATTTTATAAACTCTAAACTTTCGTACAAAGTTTTGCCCAGCTATAAAAGGTTTTAAGTGAAAAGAAAAAAAGTTATCCAGATGCAGAATCGGTTAGCGTGAGTGAATCACAGGCTGAAGTGGAGCTACAAAGTTTACTTGGCCATACAGCTTCACGTATATTAGATCCCCAAACCGAAGTGTTGAACGTCATACCCGATGTAAATATAAGCAATCTTGTTTTGATAGGCAAGTGGGGATTTGATGGTAGCTCCGAATACAGTGAATATAAATAACGTGTTTGTAACAATACTCTACAAGACAATAGTTTATTTGTAACATCCTATGTGCCCCTTAAATGAGTTACTAAATCTTCGACACTACAAGATACTAAAGTTATATGGAAAAATCCTCGACCGTCGTCCACTCGATACTGCAGACCAATACGATTTAGTTTTTGTTGGAAGACTAATTACGTAAAGGAATTTTTTATTGAGGTTTACAACGTCCTTATTTTTCTTCCAAATTAATAAAATTTGTATTTGAACCGTAAAAAATAAATTGTTTAATTTTATAAAATTAAATGGCACATCTGTTTTCCTTTCTATTTATTAATAATAAATCCGGGAATTGGAACAAAATTTATCACATGCTCAGGTATTTTAACGTTAGAATTATATATGTAGAATATGAAAAGTGGGCGTTATACAATTGCGATTTTTTTCGGAATATCGTACTTGCATGAACAGAAATATGCTGTGTATATTGCAGGTCAGTATCTGTATTCTAACTATTTTTGTCGCTATCCTCCATACAAATGGAACCACTGTGCCACGCCCCAACGGAAGAGAAGGACGATGTGACCAAAGATGCTTTCTATGAGCGCCTAGACACCTATGAACGCTGCCCTCGACACGATGTCAAAATCGTGCTTGGCTATTTTAACGCCAGGGTGGATAAAGAAGGTGTCTTTGGCGAAACATCGTCAAACGGACTGAGGCTGATTGACTTCGCTGGGGCCCGAAATATGGTTGTCTGTAGTATAAGATTCAAGCATAAGAAAATTCTTCAAGCAACGTGGCTGTCCCCTGATCGAAACACGCGCCATCAAATCGATCATGTTGTGATAGACGGAAGACATGTCGAAAAGCTGCAATTGTAACAGACAGCCAAGAAATACTCTATTCGACTTGCACTCCTGCTCTCTGAGAGCACTTTTCAGTATCTCGATATCGCATCTCAAACTAATTGCATACCGCTGCAGCCGAAACAATTGGTCTTCGGCAACGCCAAAAAACCAGTTGGTACGGTGAGAATTGTCGTTTCGCAGTGGAGAGAAAATAGACTGCCTACCTTGCAACGTTGCGATCGACTTCAACACGTTCGGGGTGGGATAGATATCGAGAACTGAAGAGGGAAGCGAGACGCATTTGCAGACGTAAAAAGAAAGAGGCCGAAATTCGTGAGTATGATAAGCTTGAAAAGATGGCCGACATGGGTAACGCTCGAAAATTTTATGAAAAGATGAGGCGATTTACAGAAGGTTTTAAGACGGAAGCATTATCATGTAGGGACCGAGGAGGTAATCTGGTAAAAAAGCAGCGGGGCCGAGGGTTTACCGGCCGATATATTCAAATACAGCGGCGAAGAACTGATAAGGTGCATGCATCAGCTTCTTTGTAGAATATATATTTTTTTATGCATATTTCTTTATTTATTGAATCTGCTTTGTTTAAAGCCTAACAATAAGTAATAAAATCTTAAATCTATTTACTACTTAAAAAGCATATTGATATCATCGGAAGCAACAACGGCGCCGTGTGTTCTGCTTTTTCCAGACTGGATAAGGAAGCGAAGCGTATGGGTCTGGTGGTGAATGAGGACAAGACGAGACATCTCCTGTCATCAAACAAACTTGAAAGTCGTAGATACCTTGGTCTACTTGGGAACCAGCGTTAACAACACCAACAATGTCAGCCTCGAAACCCAACGCAGAATCACTACTGCCAACAGGCGCAAATTTGGACTGAGTAGGCAATTGAAAAGTAAAGTCCTCTCTCGACGAAGCAAAATCAAACTCTATAAGTCGCTGATTATTCCCGTCCTGATGTATGGCGATGAAGCGTTGACGATGACAATATCCGATGAGACGACTCTTTGGGTTTTCGAGAGAGAGGTTAGTACCCGCTGAAGGAAGCCGCGGAAGAGGACGACCTCCACTCCAATGGATGGACCAAGTGGAAAGTGACCTGGCTTAACTTGGTGTTTCCAGTTGGCGCCAAAAAGGAAAAAGGAGGAACGAGTGGCGCGCACAGGTGGATTCGGCTATAATCGCTTAAAGCGGTTCCTACGCCAAATATATATATATATATATATTATTATATATATACATATATATAATAATTTCAAATGTCCTGTCGGAACTGAAAAAAAGGATGATGAAATAATATGTGTGAGGTGAAGTCGAGGTCGACCACACGCGACGAATGAACAAAGGTGAAAAACGCGATTGAACTAACGGTGCCACTTTCAATAGCGAAAACGGTAAATTAAATACGTTGCCAACGAGTTTTCGATGCTTTTGCTGAATAAAGGCTAAAGTCTCCAATGTAACATTAGGATATGTCACTTGAAAATGTACATATTTAAGTGTATATATATGTTGTTTAATTTTTATGTAAAAAGTTAGATATTTCCATGATCTAATCTGTATTCCCTATTTTGTGAACTTCTTAGAAATGTTCGATTTATTCCGTTGAATTCAGAGAAGAGAGTTGTCAAGCAAAGTGTAAACAAGTTATAAGTTAGAGTTGTAAAGTAGAGTATTGAGTAATAAAGTGTTAGGTTATAAGGATTTAGAAATAAAGATTAGTGAATAGCCATTAAAGTGTGACTTATTTGACAATCCAGTGATCAAACTCAGGGTAGAGTTTCAGCGTTAACGACAGATTTTGGAAATCCGTTACAATAGTTTACACGTCATTTTCAATGACAACGATAAGAAAAGCAGAAACTACATAGCTCGCGAATTCGAATGCGAACGTTTAATAGTTGAGTTGAATACACATATTCTTATGAGATCAGTTATATAGCTTTCATGTTTTTCGCAACCAATGGTCGGAAATTCGAACACCGATTCGAAGACGCATAGAAGTTGAAAATTTCCAACTTTCATGCGCTAACAAAGCAACCTCCACCTTCTTAAGAATAACAACCAACACTTGTTACTTACTATCTTGTGTGTTTTAATTATTTAAGCTCGTTTTCTTCGCTAGAATATAAGTATTTTGGGAAATATAATATTTATTAATTCATTAATAATATATTTATGAAGTATTTAAAGTAATTTTTAATGATAAGGGGTGATAAAGTTTTAATAAACAAGGTAGCATGGTAGCAAGTTTAAATTTTTTTTCCTTTGCTTAAATCGAGGTATTATATGTACACTGCTTATAAAAATCACTAAAAATTGAAAACCGCCGTCCGTGTTATTTAGTTCGTTTTTAAACTCGCAAATAAAAAGTGTATCACCTTGTACACAGCTGTCAACGCATTCAAAAGCGGATTTATGGAAGTGATCGAAATATACGCAGTCAAGCGAATATTTTCGCTTTAGCATACGCAAGCTAGTTTTAGCTAAACTGAACAACTTTGCCGCCTCGAAAGACCATGTAACGCAATGTTAGACAGAAAACGACGGCATAAATCATCACTTATGAACGTAGGGCTCGAAAATACTTGTCTGGATTTCTCTTGCAAAGAGAAGTACACATAAACATTTTCTCGAAACTCTACAGTCGAATTACAATTCAAAATCTCTCGTCAATTCTGCAAAAGAATCATCAGCAATCTAGCAGACTTTAACCCCAAAACGATGTATTGCACGGACACACAGGGTAACTTGAAGAAGTAGAAGAAACTACTTCGCACTTTCCAATATTCTACAGGAATGATTTTGCCCACACGTGAGCCAAATTGTGGGTGATGACCAAGCATGGTTTAAAACTGGAAGAGCCAATCAGATATTTATCCTAGGCCTTATATGGGAGATGGGGTCACGCAAGTGAGGAAAGTTTCTGATTGCCATTCACTTGGGAGTGCCCAGGAACGATTCTTTTACATATGACTCAAGCAGTTCACGACTTCAAGATATTCACCATGCGCCAAATCTTGGAAAAGACCGGAGACTCACCACCTTTTCATCGATTTTAAAGCTGCCTTCGATAGCACGAAAAGGAGCTACATTTATGCCGCGATGTCTGAATTTGGTATACCTGCCAAACTAATACGGCTATGTAAACTGACGTTGAGCAACACCAAAAGCTGCGTCAGGATCGGGAAGGACCTCTCCGAGCTGTTCGATACCAAACGAGGCGATATCGTGCGACTTCTTCAATCTATTACTGGAAAAAATAATACGAGCTGCAGAGCTAAATAGAAAAGGTACAATCTTCTACAAGAGTGTACAGCTGTTGGCGTATGCTGATGCTATTGATATCATCGGAAGCAACAACCGCGCCGTTTGTTCTGCTTTTCCCCGACTAAATAAAGAAGCGAAGCGTATGGGTCTGGTGGTGAATGAGGACAAGACGAAATATTTCCTGTCATCAAACAAACAGTCAGCGCACTCGCATCTTGGCTCCCACGTCACTGTTGACAGTCATACCTTTGAAGTAGTAGATAGTTTCGCCTACTTGGGAACCAGCGTTAACAACACCAACAATGTCAGCCTTGAAATCCAACGCAGAATCACTCTTGCCAACAGGTGTTACTTTGGACTGAGTAGGCAATTGCAAAGTAAAGTCCTCTCACGACAAACAAAAATCAAACTCTACAAGTCGCTCATTATTCCCGTCCTGATGTATGGCGCCGAAGCGTGGACGATGACAACATCCGATGAGACGACTCTTGGGGTTTTCGACAGAAAGGTTTTGCGTAAGATTTATGGTCCTCTGAACATTGGCAACGGCGAACACCGCAGACGATGGAACGATGAGCTGTACGATTTATACGACGACATTGACATAGTTCAGCGAATAAAAAGACAGCGGCTACGCTGGCTAGGTCATGTTGTACGAATGGATGAAAACACTCCAGCTCTGAAAGTGTTCGATGCAGTACCAGCTGGAGGAAGCCACGGAAGTGGAAAGACCAAGTGCGAAGTGACCTGGCTTCACTCGGTGTTTCCAGTTGGCGCCAAAAAGGAAAAAGGAGGAACGAGAGGCGCACACTGGTGTATTCGGCTATAATCGCTTAAAGAGGTTTATACGCCAAATATATTGTAACAACACAACTACTTGTAACGAATTAATTTGTAAAGTATTTTAAGTCTACTATTGTGAATTATCGCTTTTATGAATTATTGCTTCGCCTCGGTGTCCTCTGCTGTAAGACAGCGATCGCAATTCACTCGATTTCCAATCACCGAAGAGAATGGCTGAGACACTGCGGTAAGTTAGCTAAATTATATCTAAGCTTGTATTATAATTACTTCTTTATAGAAATAAATTATGATTTATCGTATCGCCAGCCAGGGAATCGAGACATATATCGAGATATATATATATATATATTATATGAGATTGGTAAGTATATAAATAAATCTCGTTTAAGCCACAATGGCGAATTTATTTCCAAAAACGACCTACAGCAATGGTATGGACTTTCATGCCTACTATTCAATCTTGCGCTTGAAAATGTGATAAGGGATTCTGGAGTAAATATCAAAGGCACAATATTTTTCAAGTCTACTCAAATGTTGGTCTACACTGAAGATATATAATATATGTATGTACATACATCATTTCGAGATATATAGGTGATTTAAAAATCACGTTTATGCGAAAGGCTGCCAAGATTATAGGTTTTACAAAAAATGAAGAGAAAACCAAATTAATGTCCTCAACGGCGAAATCAGTGCACAATAGTATCGGACAAAGCTTAAGCGTTGGTAAACATAACTTTGAAGTAATTGACGAATTTAAATACCTCGGAAGTAGATGCAGAAATAGCAAAAGCAGGGTGAGACTAAAACTTAGATGGATTGATGGTGTGGACCAGGACACTGCAGCGCTGGAACTACGATGCATGAGAACTTAAGCAGGAGATAGAAATTATTTGAGTATTATGATGATGATACGATATTAAGTCCACCGGAAATTTGGAAATTAGTATATGAGGCTATAGAAATATTGAAACACACCTCCTTTGAATTTCTATAGAATATCTGAGAGATTTACCGATATAATTCGGTTAAAATTTTAGACGGACATACTAGAAATACAGTATTTGTACAAAGATTTTTTCATATATCTTCACTGTTGTTTAATTTATATATTGTAAAGTGATAGACTCTTTGTGGTATAAGGAAAGTGAGCATGGTTGTGAAACTATTTCGCTCATTTTCAATATATTGGGATACCAAAGCAATGTTATGAACCGAATTTAGTTGAAAATATTCAAATAGTTCCTGAGATAGGGTTTTGATCTGTAAGTGGCGGCGCCACTCCCATTTAAAATGTTGTTTACTAAAGCAGCATTTACTGTGCCATCTTTACTATAAAACGTAGAGTTTCTGTTGTTTTTCCTTACTGAATTGAAGCGTTTTTAGTATCTTTCAACATAACTTTTATATGGGAAGTGAGCGTGGTTAGAATTCGATTTCATCCATTTTCATGCTACATATTGAAGTGAATAAAGGAAATGACTTCAGAAAGTTTAGAGTCTCCGCTCTACCATGGAGTCTCATGGTGTATGACCTCTTAGTGCTGTTAACGGAGAATGGAATCTGATCTCAAGGATATTCAGATGACATAGTGTTATTAAATTTGAAAATACCATTTGCGACATTATTCAAATAGGATTAAGTCCGGCGAACAGATGGTGACCTATAATGATATTGATTTTTCTAGAGAAGTGAAATAACTAGAGCTTGTACTGGATTCTTCCGATCGTTGAAATATGCATGTGAACGATGCGGTAGCGAAGGCTACCAAGGCACACATGGTGTCTGACTGGCAGGACAGGGGATGCATCCCACACATCGTTAGATGGATGTAAACCATGATAATGAGGCCTATAATCACATACGTAGTGGTGGTTTTGGCGGCTAAGACTTCCCTTGCCGTACCTCCCAATCCTGAACCTCGCCCTACTGCATATAGTGATTAAGCACCAAACCATTCTGCAAATTACTGCATGGAGATCAATTAGGAGCTTCTAAAACATGATGGAGATCAATTAGAAGCTCCCTATAGCTATCCTTCCTACCAATCATAAGACAAATTTTACCAGTAATTTCAAGGTCAATTTAGAAATTATCAAGATCCTAAAAGAGCTAAATCCGAAAAAGTCTTCAGGACACGATAATATTACTCCAAAAATGTTAATTGAGTTGCCAAATATTGCTATATCAGTGCTCTCTTTGCTCTTTAATGCAATTCTTGGTTTCGGGTACTATCCAATTTCCTGGAAAAGACTTAACACAACCGTCTTCCTACAGACCAATAAGTCTCTTACCCTGTATTTCCAAAATATTCGAAAAAGTTTTACTATCAAAAATGTCTCCTTTCCTCCACGAAAATAATATAATACCAACCCACCAATTCGGGTTTCGTGCTAAACATGGCACAGCAGAGCAAGTGAATAGAATTACAAACGAAATCAGGAAGGCATTTGAGCACAGAGAGTACTGTTCGGCTATTTTTCTCGATGTAGCTCAGGCGTTCGATAAGGTCTGGCATGAAGGCCTTTTATGGAAAATCAAAAACGTTTTACCTTACGAATTGCATAAAACATTGGAGTCATATTTAAGAAATAGGAAATTTACAGTTAAAGTAGAAGATTTTATATCAGAAGAACGAGCAATAAGGGCCGGTGTACCTCAGGGCAGTGTATTAGGCCCTACTCTGTACATAATATATACAGCAGACATTCCAATAGCAAATAACGTATTGACATCCACCTTTGCGGATGACACAGCCATAGTAAGCCGAAACAAATGCCCCATTAGAGCATCAAGAGTATTAGAGGAGCACTTAACTTGTGTCGAAGAATGGCTAGCCAACTGGCGTATAAAAATTAATGAGCAAAAATGCAAGCATGTTACATTTTCTCTAAGACCAGAAACATGTCGGACAGTTAAAATAAACAATGTATTAGTACCCCAAGCGAATGAAGTAACTTATCTTGGGATTCATCTGGATCGAAGGCTTACGTGGCGGAAACATATAGCTAGTAAAGTAACTTGCATGAAGCAACAAATTTAAATTGGCTTCTAAACAAAAATTCTAAACTTAGCCTAGACAACAAAGTCCTGTTATACAATGTAATCATAAAACCGATTTGGATGTATGGTATTCAACTGTGGGGTACGACCTGTGCAACCAACATTGATATAATTCAGAGATTCCAATCTAAAATGCTTAGAACAATAACGGGTTCACCATGGTGCATGCGTAATGAAAATATCCATAAGGATCTTGACATTCCTATGGTAAAGAAGGAAATAGAGGACAGCAGAAAGAAATATATTTCTAAACTTCGTGAACATCCAAACCCATTGGCAAATGCCTTGGTACATTCCAATCAAACTCGTTTAAAAAGAAGAGATCTACCTGCCTAGTAAAGAGCAACGTTCTGCCAAAAAGCCCAAACACATTCTTGAGCTTACTTAGTTGTAAATAGATTTAAGATTTTAATACTTATTGTTAGGCTTTAAACAAAGCAGATTCAATAAATAAAGAAACATTGAATAAAAAAAAAAATTTAGGGAATGCTGTGACACTAGAATGTGTAACACTTCACAGAAGCATTTTAAGGCACACTATCCCAAATGACGGGCACATCGACTCTCTTACTCCCAGCGATATTCTGGAATTCATCAGGATGTTGGGACTAATAGCAGTGACAGATGAGAAAACTAAATTCTAGGGTGACAGATGGCAAAGGAGATTCTCCAGATTAAGAAAATAAGACCTATTATTTTTTTAGATATTCGCGTTTAAAATTAAAAACTTGGTAAATTTAAAATTTAAAATACGTATTTTCTCGATATATATCGAATTTTGAATTTATATTTTCACTTCACTACATTTTTTCTGCGTTTTTATTTTCTATTAAGTATTTCAAAATTTGATTCAAATAAGCATTTTAATTTTTATTAAATTCTATCAATTCACACAATAACAAAAGGGTTGCATGCTGTCAAAAAAAAAAGAAACAAGAAAAGAGTGCGTGGAGTCCCAACGCGCGGAAGAAGTTATACTTCTTAGTGATATTCCAAGAAATGCATATCATTTTGTATGAAAGAAAACTAGCGAGTGACACTTTCTTAAATTCACATTTTATAAATTTATTATGCACATTTTATAAACCAAAGTCCAAATCAATTATCATTTCTGGGTTCTGACCAGAGAGCAGCTTCGGGTATGTTCGAGTGTGTTCAATCACACTAGCTTAAATTCGGTACGAGTGTGTCGTAACACTCTTCAAACACGTGTTCGACCGAGTTTAGAACCCGAAGCGAAAATAACGCAAACGAACAATCAAGACGGTCCTATCTTCGAGTGCAAGCAGCAAACTCGGATTTTATGTATATTATATTTTCGGGTGTGTCGTGCACGTGTTGATTGTGATCGACACACTCGAGTGGCACTCGAAGACCAAAAAATAATAGATAAACATACGTACAACCATATGTATGTATGTTGGCGTCGGGATGAAGCGTTCTGTCTTAGCTTTTTTGGTTTGGTTTTTTGAATATTAGACGTACATAGTACATATTATAAAAGAATAATTCAATTTAAGAATAGAATTCACTCAAAACTTATTTTATTTATTAATTCATAAATCATAAATAAAAAACATTTCATTGCACTTAAATATTTTAATTTTTTTTAAATCACAAATTTCAGGTGTAGACCAGATAAGTTGTTTGTGCCATTGGAAATGTTCTCACAACCCGAATTTTCTATCATTGTCATTATGAATTATAAAAAGTAAACAAAACAAACAAAACCAATAATCGTTGACAATCACTACGCAATAATAGCATGACTGCCAATTACATACATACATATTCTGAAATTTTGTGCACACTCGTGTGTGACTCGATCACATTCAATACGATCGGGTTAGAGTGCCAGCTCGTTCACACACGAGTGTCAACTCGGCACTCTGTTAAAACAAGCATATGTGATTTTTTAAGAGCTTGATAACTTTTTTAAAAAAAAAAACGCATAAAATTTGCAAAATCTCATCGGTTCTTTATTTGAAACGTTAGATTGGTTCATGACATTTACTTTTTGAAGATAATTTCATTTAAATGTTGACCGCGGCTGCGTCTTAGGTGGTCCATTCGGAAAGTCCAATTTTGGGCAACTTTTTCGAGCATTTCGGCCGGAATAGCCCGAATTTCTTCGGAAATGTTGTCTTCCAAAGCTGGAATAGTTGCTGGCTTATTTCTGTAGACTTTAGACTTGACGTAGCCCCACAAAAAATAGTCTAAAGGCGTTAAATCGCATGATCTTGGTGGCCAACTTACGGGTCCATTTCTTGAGATGAATTGTTCTCCGAAGTTTTCCCTCAAAATGGCCATAGAATCGCGAGCTGTGTGGCATGTAGCGCCATCTTGTTGAAACCACATGTCAACCAAGTTCAGTTCTTCCATTTTTGGCAACAAAAAGTTTGTTAGCATCGAACGATAGCGACCGCCATTCACCGTAACGTTGCGTCCAACAGCATCTTTGAAAAAATACGGTCCAATGATTCCACCAGCGTACAAACCACACCAAACAGTGCATTTTTCGGGATGCATGGGCAGTTCTTGAACGGCTTCTGGTTGCTCTTCACCCCAAATGCGGCAATTTTGCTTATTTACGTAGCCATTCAACCAGAAATGAGCCTCATCGCTGAACAAAATTTGTCGATAAACACATTTCGAACCGAACACTGATTTTGGTAATAAAATTCAATGATTTGCAAGCGTTGCTCGTTAGTAAGTCTATTCATGATGAAATGTCAAAGCATACTGAGCATCTTTCTCTTTGACACCATGTCTGAAATCCCACGTGATCTGTCAAATACTAATGCATGAAAATCCTAACCTCAAAAAAATCACCCGTTATATGCTTGTGTTTCGAGTGTCGCGAAAGGCTCGTTCGTTTTGAAGATGTCTCCAAGCGATCAATACGTGTATTCATAAAGAAAAGTTTGATCAAACAAAATCAGAGTGGACATTCGAGTGTGCACGAAAATGATATATCCGTTGAAGCTCTCTGGTTCTGACGGATTGATATCTATAATATTTACAATTGGATTATGATAACTAAAATATGATATGAAATGTCTTACATCTATTTTATCTATATTTCTCGCGAATACCGTATCAATAGTCGTACCTCCTTTGGTCGTAGGATCATTTCTTCCATTGATCATTTGAAATACAATCATACATATGCGTACACATTTTTCTGAAGTCGTATAAGAAGTATAACTTCAAAAAAATTTAATTTTATTGAAATAAAAAATAAAAAATTTACTGCCCCGAGTGAGGCTCAAACCCACAACCTTAAGATTAAGATTATTATGTAGTACATACACACAGACGTTTACAATTAGCTTTTTTGGGTTTTGAGTTCCTGTTGAGTGACAACTTTCACGACCCCGAACACGCGAGCAAAACAAAATTGTACGGTGGTACAAAACAATAAAACCAAAACAAAGAGCTGAATTCAAGGCTAGTGCTTAATTATTTTTTAAAATTCTGAGTGAAAAATGTATTAACTTGAAAAAGAAGTCCGCAATGGCGGAATTAAACAACAATAGTACAAAAAAGTCGTCTATAAAAATTTTTTTTCAATTTCCCAACCAACAAAAAAGTTGGCAAAATGGCGAACTTTTTGTAACAAAACATATAATTTTAATTATAAATATGCATGATTATATTGGATCATTTTATAAATGAAGATTTTAAGAATTACGTTCATTGTGATATTTTATCTGCACATTATTCAATTTGGTTCACTATGTTTCACATTTCCGTTTTCCATTTGACATTTCTTCTGTTGCCTATTCCCATTCGTGGGTCGTGAACGCTTCAGCCTGTCGTAATCTTGTCTTCTATCATTCTTGAATATCGCGTTTTCGCAGGCAAAGAGGTCCATGTCCCCAACTCATATTATTATGGATTGTTTTATGTCTTGATTCTTACTAAAATCAATTGTAGCACATTAATATTTGGCATCATATATTAGTAGAATATTTGAATACATTTAATTATTTATATTTGCTAATAGTAAGTCAATACTATCCAATACTTACACGCATTTACAAATGTAAGTTTGTGTGTTTGTTCAATGACATATAAACATGTACATATGTATGTTTATGCATACAGAGCAATGTGTTGCGCAACAATTATCGCAGCCTTTTCCGAACTCGTATAAGAAGTATAACTTCAAAAACAGAGTGATTAGTAAAAATCAACTAATTTTGCCGTACACATCATTCCGAGGATTTTGAGTCCTTGGTTCAAAATTTCTCACTCAATTCAACTCACTGAACAAAAGTCAGCGTTCAATAAAATGAGCATGAAACAATTTCTGTGCAGTTTGTTGTTGTAGCTTGTCTTGTTCTTCTTCACACATTTCATCTGTGCAGAAAAAGTGCCGCTTGCTGCGCGCATGAGTAAAATCATACGCGTTGAGTGGAGTGAAACAAAAAATCGCACTCACCCGAGTGAATTTAAAATCAATAACGAAAATGTGAGCGCATGCAAGTTTGATCGGCTGATCCGAACAGTGTGATTATTCGGCTGTTGAGCGCGTACGAATTCCCCATATAATATTCTTAATACGACAAGGTTGTACCCATATATGCACAGTAGCAAAATTCGTATTCATGGAAATACAAATTTTCAAACCAATTTTTAAATAAAAAACTAGATTTGGATGAAAAATGAAAAACTGAAAGTATAGTATTAACACACGCAAAATTCGTATTCGTACACCCCTATAATCAACAGCGTCAATTATAATTAGTATTTGGTGGAATACCCTTTTTATACTCTCGCAACAAAGTTGCTAAGAGAGTATAATAGTTTTGTTAATCTAACGGTTGTTTGTAACACCTAAAACAAATCGAGTTAGGTAACTTGAGTAAATATTGAGATATCTTGATGATACTTAGTACACATATTCCTTTGCACCATAAGAAGATTGCTTTAGCCACACAATGCCCACAAAATGACGAAAACCGAAAACCAATAAAGTGCCATAACTAAAGCTATAAAAGCATTTGGCACAAAGGATCGCACTAGGAAGGGGCGATGGATGTAAGTTTTTCGGGAAAGTGAGCGTGGCACCGCCTTCTATTAAGAATTTTGTATCTCATAAACTACTAAGGAAATTCTCTAGAATCGTTTCTTTCAGGTACTAAAAGAAAAACACCAGTAACCTTAAATTTCATTATATAGAAGGTACAGAAAAAGTTTTGCGGAAGATTTACGGTCCCTTAAACATTGGCAACGGCGAATACCGCAGAAGATGGAATGATGAGCTGTATGTGTTGTTCGACGACATAGACATAGTCCAGCGAATAAAAAGACAGCGGCTACGCTGGCTGGGTCATGTTGTTCGAATGGATGAAAGTGCCCCAGCTCTGAAAGTTTTCGATGGAAGGACCAGGTGGAGAAGGACCTGTCTTCACTTGGTATTACCAATTGGCGCCAAACCGCCAAAAGGAGAGATGCGTGGCGCACTGTTGTGGACTCGGCTATAACCGCGTAAGCGGTTTCTACGCCAGTCTCAAATCGGTACACAAAGTTTTAAATGGGTGTGGCTCCGCCCACTTACCCCTCATTTGCACTGATGGGTCCAGCCAGAACTTTTTTGAACTTTAAATCACTATTTTATATACTAGTACACACGTTGATGTTTCAATACTTCATGATATCCTAGATGATATATTTTAGTATGATTTTGTTCATATATATATTTATTAAAATTGATAAATAGTTTTTAAATTATAGTGTTCAACCGAAAAGTCATATTGAGTACTAATGGGTCTGGCACAAATTCTGGTATTGTAGCTGACAACTTTTTTCCACTTTAAAATTATGTAAGCGGCTAATAAGCTTGAGGCTGTCCTTCGTTGGAACCCTTCGAAGCAATAAAGCATGTATCCCACCTGAAATGAAGAAAAACAAGAATAGGGCAGTTCTTTCATCTGAGTTTGGATTTCATCAAGACAATGTAGTCATTTGTTGCTTTAAGTGCATAGAGGAAAATTAATTCTATTTTCAATCTTTTACTTGGTTTTCGTGAATACTTTATTTGAGTTTTTAAAATGTTATTTGAAATAAAAAAAATTAAAGTTTCTCCAAAATGATGTTAGGTTTGCAAAAAAATGGGTCCAGCCAGGCCCATTGGTACTCTATATGACAATCCAAGTATCCGTCAAAATTAGGGTTAAGGGTCAAAAACCATATCTCCGAAACTGCTCGACCAATTTCAATGAAATTCGGTTTGTAATATTTTCCTGACATTCCAATGACATGTTGTGAAAATAGGTCAAATCGGTTCACATCCACGCCTATTTCCTATATAGCAGAACTTTGTAGTCCATCTGAATCGTTTACTATAGAATGTATGCAGTAAGCACTAGTGAAGACCTTTTGAAGAAATTCAGATGGAATATTATTCTTCTAATAATATGTCTCCGTGCTAAATGAAATCGGGTCGAAACCTACCCTAATACCCATATACCTAATATTAGGGTTTCCAACTTTCAATGGACTTTATACCGCATATATGACGTATATATGGGTCAAATTTTGTGTTATATTAATAAAATTATATATTTCAATGGTTGAGGGGGAGATTGGCAGTTGCAAGGATGTAACATTTCGTTTTTTGTCAGTTGCTTTTTTTCTCAAATATAAATTTTTTCGTTTTTCAGTTTTTAAGTTTTTTAACATGATATATTTCTTTTTTTTTCAGTTGCTTTTTTTTATTCAATCGATGTTGTGACTGATACTTTTTTCGTTTTTCAATTTTGTTTTCATATTTATTAAAAGGAAGCCTACTCAGATGTTTTGAACAATAAATTTGTGTTTTATATGGAATGTCAATTGCGTTTTTTATTCCACAGTTTATTCACGTTCTCGTTACGAAAAATGTATAAAATGTATCCTATGTCCTGCCCCCGGTGCTAAGCTACCTCCAAACCAAATTTTGGGAAAGTGGTCGAGGCCACGCCCCCTACTAGGTATTTTGTACATATCCCGTAAACTACTGAAGCTATGTCAACGAAACTTTCAGGAACCGATTTTTTTCAAGCATTTCCTTATATAGTCTAAAAATCGGATTATAACCACGCCCACCTCCCTTACAATTGTTACGTTGGAAACTACTAAAAATGCTTTAATTCAGTAAGGAAAACAAACAGAAACCTTAAATTTCATTATAAAGAAGGTACAGAAGAGCTGTACTCAAAATGGTATACAAAATTTTAAATGGGCGTGGTTCCGCCCACTTATGGGTCAAAAACCAATTTCAATAAAATTCGGTTTGTAATATTTCCCTTGCATCCCAACTATTTATTGTGGAAATAGGCCAAATCGGTTCACAACCATGCCTACTTCCTATATGCCAGAACTTTGAAGACGATTTAAACCGTTTACTTTACAATATATAAAGTAAACACTAGTGAAGATACATTGAACATTGAACAAATACTATGTTAATAGTGTGGCAGCCCCATTCTAAAAATCGCCAAAATCGGACCATAGGTTTTTAAGGCCCCATATATCGAACACGAGGACCTCGGTGCTTCTAACCTAAAGTTAAATAAATAAATTGCGAGAATATAAAATGTTCGGTTACACCCGAACTTAGCCCTTCCTTACTTGTTATTCTTTTAATTTGTTTTCAAAATACAGTAGTTTTCCGAAATAACGAATATTCGTTTTAACGAAAACCGCTTATAACGAACAAGCAAATTTGTTACATTGAGTACCGTAATTAACGAATATCGAGAATTTGTAAGTACTCAGTTTAACGAACAACATGAAGAAGATATATGAAGAAAGAAGAAAAAATCAAATAACATCGAACCAGAATTAAAAATAAAACTGGAAAAAGTTCAAAATAAATTTGCAAATTGAAAAAATGTTGAATTTTATAAAAAAGCTTAAAATTATTGATCAGCACCAGCATTGATGAGTGTCAGAATTGGTCCATTTTGGAAGAATTTATTGGATTTGAATTGATTTGTTATTTTTCATCAATTAATAAAACAATTTATTAAACTGCAATTTACGGATATATAACCAATTTTTATTGATAAAAATACCTCTAAGTGAGTACATAATACTCTCGAAAAGTAATTTCTCAGAAAGTGAATATTCGCGGAAAAGTTAATCACCTTTAAGATTACACAGGCACCTCGAAAAAGTAAATTTTTTAATTTACTTTTCAGAGAGTGTGATAAAAAATTCGAAACGTAGCAAACAGCGTTTTTTACGATGTTGCAAAAACACTTACTCTCTTGATATCGCGTCTTTTTAGTGAATAAACTTTCCTACTTGATCCATTGGTTTAAATTGTCGTACATAGATGGTCAGAAAATATATTGCAAAAGAAAAAAACAAAAGAATATTCAAGATTTTTTCTCTTCATAGTAAAAATGAATGAATTTTTTAAGTTTAAAAATTCGTTTAATATTATAAAAACAGATAATTTATGTATATATTTGGAAAAGTAAATTATTCGAAAAAGTAAATTACCCAAAATACAAATCGATTTACTTTTCGAGAGTATACTGTACTCGAATTAACGAAAAATATTTATTAAATTGTTAATGTAAAATAAATATGTAGAAAGGCACGATTCCGATTACTTTGGCGGTCGGGGTTTGACAACTCCGAGAAGGAAGAGGAGGCTCTCCAGAGCAGGAATATATATAAATATTATTGATTGGACTTATAGTTTTTAAAATATTCATGTTTAAAAGTCCAATTTTTTCTATAATTAACACATGGAATTTCACACACTGTAACACTACTTTTTCACATTTTTCACTTCACATATTGAAAATTACACTATTAACATTCAATTTAATTCAAAATATAGATTTATTTAAGATTTTTTAAGCAAAAATTACTTATTTTAAAAATCACTTAGCACACTAATAGCTGAAAAGGTTTCTGTGTTTACAATTATGTGGAAAACGAGCGTTGCCACATGTTAGAAACCATAGATGATAGATTTTTGAATGACTGTGTTTTATTTATTAGCATATCATAGTTTTTTGTCATAGAACTCTCTTCTGCATCAAGGATGTATATAAAAAATCTTTCGAGGGATGTCCGAAGTTTTTTTTTCGTGTAGAACTCCTTTCTGCAGGAGCAATTTATGGATGAATTTATATATGGTATCTACAATGTGGCAACGCCTTTTCCGCATAATTGTAAACACATAAATTTGAGAGTGAAAAGTGATTTTTGAAACATATAATTCTGACTTTAAAATTATATAATAAAAGCAAAATGTACATTTAATGCAACGCCTACAGTTTTATTTAATATATTTGAGGTGAAAAAAGTGCGTAAAATGTATTAAATTGTGTGAAATAGCTAGTTGAAAATTTTGATTTTTTTATCTTTAAAGCGGGATATCTCGAAAACTAGGCGTCTGCGGTACCTATTACCCTATATATTTTTGAATCGGGAGGACGTCCTCTTTCCAACGGTGTAATCAGATCGCGGCGCCATTGTAATCGGAATTGTGCCTATAGAAACAATATAGGGAAGGGGTCGGTTTTAGTATACTATCCCAGGCTTTCGGTAATAAAATGGGTATCGTTGGAAAGAGGAGGTTCTCCAGATTAAGAATATATATATATATATATATAGCTGTAGCTGACTTATAGTTTTCGAGATATTCGCACTTAAAGATGAAAAAAGTACAACTTTTTTCTCGAATTTTCACAATATATACAGAATATTTTATTAATACTATGCACTTATTTTACACATACACTTCATCACATTGTTTCTGCATATTTATTTTATAAAAATTATGACGAAAATAGCTGTAAATAAATATTAAAATTTTAAACAAATCTTCGTCTAAAAAATTGTAAAATGGTTGCAGGTTGACAAGTAATGAGTGTTGGTATATCAAATATTTTGCAAAAATTAAAAGAATAAAAATAAACAGAAAAAAGAAGGATTATACACCAAATATATAAACCATAATGGTGTTATGACTAATGCAAAATCTCGGTATTACCTTTTCTTTGATAACCCCCGGTGATGGCCCGACCAGGGTTATTTTTTTGAAGCGCGGCCGAAGGCCGCCAATGCGGAAAGTAGTTCTTTGCGAAATAACTTTTCATTTCCCCCTCTTTGATAACTCCCGGTGTTGGCTCGACCAGGGTTGTTTTTTTGAAGCGCGGCCAAAGGCCGCCAATGCGGAAAGTATTTCAAACGAAAGACCTTTGCATTTCCCTTCCTTATAGTACATAGAGTGGATATCATAAACTTTCCTTATATTATCTTTATATAATCTTTTTATAGGGCATTTGTTTTCTGCATTTGGGGTATTTATTTAATTTTGTTCTTCTCATTCGTTTGCAAAATATCTGATATGGCAACACTTATTACTTGTCAAGCTGCAACCCTTTTTGTTATTGTTGAAATTAAGAGATTTGTGTAAAATGTTAAATAATTATTTACAACTATTTTCGTGATAAATTTTATAAAATAAATATGCAGAAACAATGTGGTGAAGTGTAAGTGTAAAATAAATGCATAATATTAATAAAATATTCAATATATATTGTGAAAATTCAAGATACAAGTAGAACTTTTTTCAAATTTAAGTGCGAATATCTCGAAAACTGTAAGTCAACTGCAGCTATATGTATATATATTCTTAATCTGGAGAACCTCCTCTTTCCAACGATACCTATTTTATTACCGAAAGCCTGGGATAGTATACTAAAGCTTCCCCTAGTGAAGTGTAAATGTGTAATAAGTGCAAAATATAAATTAAAAATACGATATATATCGAGAAAACAGGCGTAAAAATTCACCAATTTCTAAACATTAATCTCCTTCGGCTTTAATTATATATATTGTTAATCTGGCGGATCTCCTCTATCAACGAGGGTTTTTCTTCGGTTGGCTTGTTTTGCTCGCATGCTTCTGACGATAGTGACACTCACAGCACCAAAAAGCGAACAGTAAACCAATTTTCAATATCAATCCAATTATCCCGATAAATATTGAACGTGTAGCAGGCGCCATAGCCTATTCGTGTGTTCTTTCATTCTTAATACGTATATCCAAAGGCGAGTTATATAGCTTTAAGCGGCCCAGTCACGACAAATTTGTTTGACAAATCTGTTTGAAGACGGTTGAGCACTCACGACAAACCGATTTGACAAACTTTATTTCCATTGTGTGCTTGGCGGAGTGAACATGTCTGACTATAACGCGGATGATGTAATTGCGCTGCTAGTAATACACCAGTGAGAATGGATGAAAGAGTGGTTATGTGAGAGATATAACCAGATTCCAAAACGTATATGGATCTCCTTACTGCAGTCACTCCTGTAATAAAAAGGAAGACACCAAATGTTTGCAAACCACGCCACTCACGACAAACGAATCCACAAATCGGTTGTTTTTGAAATTTGTCGCAAACCTTCAATCCGTTTGACAACATGCCCACTTACGTCAAAAACCACCTCGAACTCAAACAGATTTGTCAACCAAATTTGTCGTTAGTGGGCCGTTTTAATGGTGCATAGCCTTAGCAGAAATGTGACGAAATGATATCGGGAGAAGGTTGAGATGAAGGAATAGTATCGATTGTATACACATATCGTTTTTTCTCTAGTGTAAACTTAAAGCGTACAAATATGTCTTGTTTACTGGTGTTGATATTTTTACCATGATTGAAATACTTTTATTTACCGGTTTGTGTTGCTGGAAATCTGCGCAAAACGTATAGGGTGTTGATAGTAGCGAAAACTGTTAATTTTTTTTTGCAGTGAAGCTGTAAGCTCTGTGTACTCCGGCGAAAAATTTAATATAAATGCATGTATGTATAATGTATTGATGTACAACAAAGATTTTTATTTAGGTATGAATATTAGTTTGTACCATTGATTAGTTTTCAGATGTCATTACTTTTTTTTAATATTTATCACAGTAATATTTAGTAGCTTTAATCTTTGATCTCAGAATCTACATTTAAACGTAATTTCAGACCAGAGTCCTGATTGGACAGTTTATATAAACTAATATGTCTATGAATATATGTACATGTATATATCTAAATTAACCGCATTTTATTTGGATTTAATTCGTACACAAAATTTGGTTGAGCTTAAGTATATTATTCAGCGATTTCGGGATCCGGGACGGCTTTAGTATAATATCCCCCGATTTCAGTGTTGAAATGGATACGGTTGGAAAGAGAAGGATCTCTAGACTACGTATATATATAGTTATTATAATGCGTTTATTATACACTAATTTATTGTTTCCACATATTTATTTTATATCAATTAGTTTAATATATTCTTTAAATAAGCATTTTAATTTTTACACAATTTAGTTTATATGTACAATAACCATGTTGACAGATATCAAGTGTTGCCAAATCTAATACATATTTTACTAACGAATGAAAGCAAATAGAAAAGTACATAAATTGTAATAATTTTATTCCTTTCTCTTGAAAAACCATGATATTGGGATATTTTTCAAAAGCGCGGCCGAAGATCATCCTCTTTCCAACCATACCTATTTCAACCCTGAAATCGGGGGATGTTATACTAAAGCCAAGTCAAAAGGTATTCATATTTATGTAAAAAGTTAGATATTTCCATGATCTAATCTGAATTGTCTATTTTGTGAACTTTTTGCAATATTTTAATTTTTTTTCCTTTAAAATCATAAATTTTGTCAAAAAGCTGTCAGCCCTAAAGCCCTGGTTTGTTGCTGATAGTTAAAGCGATAAAATTGGTTTCCATGACACCTAAAACCAATAAGATTTCCGATTCGAACATAAAACTAATAATATCAGAATTCATGACACGAACCCGACAACAATCCGATTCCACAACAGGAGTTGACGCGTGTAAAGGCGCACATACAGAGACAAGGAAGAACGAATGGCGCACTGTTGTTAACTCACCTGTAACAGCGTGTCTACGGCAGTAAAGAATAAGATGATCTGCAGTTGAATTGCCTTAAATTCAATTACACTGAGAACTGTTGTAAACCGTAATAGGGCATTAATCCTCTATCCAATCATACTCAGATAGCGGCGCCTAAGAAGTCTTATTTGCGCCTTATGTTACTTTAACTAACTATATTCTATATACAGTGGAACTTCTCTAACTCCATAATCCACAAATAAACTATTTTAATTATTTATTCGCATAAAGCAATTGCAATTCACTGCTCACTGAAGATAGGTATTGTTAACCGGATAAAATCCGGTCCGATTCCAATAAATGATTTCTCTGTGGCAATATTGCTTTAAAGTAGCCAATAATATGTAAAAAATAAAAACCTTTAAAAATTATTGGAAGTAGGAAGTATCTTTCATTTTATTACTGAATTCCAATGCAATGCAAAAATGCAAGAGAACAAATAGTTCCGCAGAGAAAGATTGTGGCACTATCGGACAAAATAAAGTGCAAACATGCTTATTTTATAGCTTGACATTTGGTTTTAAGTTTAAAGAAATGAACAGCAACACTGGTATGCTTATTTATATTATCTTAAAAGTGATTTTGTGAGATGAATCGAAATTGGACTTGAAGAATTCAAAAAGGCGTAAACGGGTGTGCCGAGTGCTTGGTTCTGCAACCAAAAATATTTCACACACAAATACATAAGTCTGGATTTAGGCCTATTATAGCCAAGGAGCTTCGCTAGATATAAAGTGAAATAATGAAAATAAAAATATTTTAACATCAAATTCATTTATTCAAACAATAAAAATATTCTATTATAATTGAAGACCCCGCGATCGATCTTACTAAACCATATACTAAATAGTTCAAACGAATCCTAAACATTTGGAATGAAAGGAGATCCCGTTCTTAAGTTGTAAAATTACAACGAAAAGTGGCATTAATTTTTATATACAGAGGTAGTCAAAATTATTTACACATCGGACGTTTTTTTTGCAAGTTTCACAGAAAAAGCTTTTGCTTGTTGTTGTTATTTCAGGGTAACAAAATGCTATGTTGTTATAAACCTTGATCTATTCCTGAGAGAATTAAGTCAGTTTGGCAAGAATAACTAGAAATATGGCGGAAAAGCAAATGAACTACAGACTCGCAGTAGTCAAAAGTATTTACACAAATTTTTTCTGCGTCAAAAGTATTTACACACAACTTGAAATGGATTATCCTGTTATTTTTAAATGATAATTTTTTTAATGTTTAATGTTTAATGTGTTTTATGTTTATCCTAAGTTAGTATTCTAAATTCAAAATTGGTTACATCGCCTTTGGCATCAATAACATCCTATTTTATGGTCCGAATTGATTCAACACAATTCTACATAACTGTTAATTTAGACCAAATCTCGGTTATTTCGGCTTTTTCGGTTATTATATCAATTATATATATCAATTGTCCTCTGATATTTAACGCAGAAATATTCAATAAAATTTAGATCGGGGCACTGCGCAGGACAACTTGCTTCACTTAAAAGTTTTGTAGGTAACGATCCTTTATGTAATGACAATAAATGTAGTCAATAGTTGGAAAAGGCCGACTAACCACTACAATGGCATGGATAATTTAGGGTCCCTAAATTAGTACCATATTTCCAAAACTTAAGTAAGGAAAACTTCCCCAAAAAATCGTGTCACCCCCGACTCTATTTAGCGCCTAAACTGTATTATCCTTCTTCTCACATGGTAAATGGATAAAGGGTTCACTAAAGAAGTTCTGGAACTAATACTAATAATTTATTTGCCCACTACAGGCATTAGGATGCAATTTAAGGCAAATGAGAGAAACATCGCTTTTTTGGTTTCGGAAATATTGACCACTTTATGCACAACGTAGGCATTTGTGTTAACTTTTTTTAAGGTCCTGAGGAGTGTAACATCATTGACTGTTCATGCAATATGCTGATTCGATGGTTCTGCAATATTAAGAGGACTAATTGTGGGGTTTTGTATGACAATTCCTACTAATCTTCTTCTACATTATCTTGGAGTTATCAGAGGTTTCTGCCAAGTTCTCTTTAAAGTATCCTGGCAATTGTTCGTCTCCTTCCTTTTAATAACATTATAAACAGTATTCCTTTAAATTCTATAAATTTTTACTAACTCCGAAGCCGAAACACCAGTTTTAAACTTATGCCGGTATTCTGCGAGCAGTCTCAAGTCTCTAATAGAGATGAATCTGTGGTGTAATCTCTATAGTGACTTTTCGGTATTCTGGCGAGTTTGTCTCATCTCTATTTGAGCAATATCAGTCTCTAATTTGTGATATGCTTTAAACCAGGTCACAAAAAAACAAGAGCACAATAATGGTTGATGCAATTGGCCTAATATATATTATAATGAAAAGAAAACGAGAAGAAGAGAGATAATGTATTAATATTTGTAATTTTGCAATAATGGATATCAAAGTACCTATGTTTAGCTACACTCGTAGGCGCAATCTGGCTATTTTGCGCAACAAGGAAGATCACTTTTTATATGAAGAAAATACGTTTAGAAAATTCTTTCGATTTCCAAAACACAAATATGTATGTATATATATATATCCAAAATCCAAAATATATAATAATCATAAAATAATGAATTTGTATTTTTTACAATTATTTACCTTCGATTGCCATTATGCTCAAATGTAAGGATGAGAACATGTGTTAGTCGATTGTTAGGTTGTTAACATTTTTCATATTTACTTAACAGCTGATTCAGATAAAATGCATATATTACGCATTTATTATAAACTATTTCAGTATTATTTTCAATAATAGTATTATCCAATTATTTACAAGAAATTTTTCTGCTGAAATTTGGTTAAAAAAAAACTAATTGCGTGCAATCATTTCATTATTGTGAACATGCACTCATCTCTAATCAACTAAAATGAACAGCTGATAGTTTGCTTTTCTTTTCACCACACTATTTGGTGAACTTTTTTGGGACTGTATCAGTCAAAATACCAAAATGATACTTCCTGACTAACAGGGTCGCCAGTTCGCAATTGTGACAAATAGTGAGACAAACGTGACAAGCTGAATACCGGCATTAGTAACAGTCTCCGATCTAGTTATAATCCATAATTCCTTTGGTTTCGGCTTTTTATTTACCAAGTTTTATGTTTTAATGTATTGATAGTTGGTTATGAATGCAATAGATGCCAATTACTACTCTTGCTTAAACCAAATCGCAATCAATCATCAACAACAACAAGCAAAAGCTTTTTCTGTGAAACTTGTAAAAAAACGTCCAATGTGTAAATAATTTTGACTACCTCTGTATATAAATTAATGGACAACATTTCGAAAAGAGCTGATATCTTCCCATGGGGATAACGATCCCAAGATCAGGATAGCACAGCTATTTTTTTAATGAAATAGCAATTAATTAATTAGACTGGCCCACTCATACTCCCAATTCAAATGTAATACCCCTGACAGACGGCGGCGTTATTTCGGAATAACTGCTTTAATCGGGGTTAATTCGAAAGTTATCTCAGTTAACTCCGTTTGCTAACTCCCATTTAATCCTCAAAATTTTAGAGAGTTAGTGGGAGTTCGTGGCATTTTCGTTGGCAACATTGTTAAACCCTGCCCCTTTTTATCTATTGTGAATGAAAACATGCAATACTGACAATTGTTTTTCAATTAAATGTAAACAAAAACATACGTATGCTAATTTTTTCTAAAATGGAAGTAATAATAATAACGTATTTACAAATATCTATTTTTTTAATAATTAGTGATTTTGTACTATTTGTACGGCTAACAACCGCAATAATTGCTTTCTATCCAATTTTATTTCACAAAAATGGAAATATTATTGCCAATCAGCTATTATGGGAGTTTATAACTCGCTTTGCTGCCGTCTGTCACCCACAAAATTGGACCCTTCCTCGACACCCTTCCTCGATAAATGGACTATCCAACACAAAAAGAATTATTCAATTCGAACCAGTAGTTTCGGAGATTAGCGCGTTCAAACAAACAAACAAACAAACTCTTCAGCTTTATAATATTAGTATAGATTTTCATGTTCACAAGCACATAAATTTAGTGTTTACACTTTGCATTTTATTTTAGTATATAGTGAAATCAAGAAGAATTTCTATATTTTGCACTTTATTTTGTCCAATGTAAGAAGTAAGGACGGCCAATTATTAAATTCCTGTGTACAGTTTAAGACATTTTTAATTGCCATTATTATTTATTTTAAATTCTTTCGTAATGAAGTAAAAGCGCATAACTCGAGAACACCTGGACCGATTTCACTAATTCTTTTTTTAGAATATTCCTTGAAGTACAAGAATGGTTCTTACGAATTAAAGAAATTGCCTGAAAAAGTCTAAAACTACACTTTTCTAATCTCCCATACAAACAATTTGTAATCAATAGATATAAAAATGAATTGCTGTTCGCTAGTCTTGCAAAAAGTCGAGAACTGCCAAACCGATCTGGCTAATTTTTTTCTTCTTCTAGACTGGCGTGACAACGCTTACGCGGTTATAGCCGAGTCCACAACAGCGCGCCATGCATCTCTCCTTTTGGCAGTTTTACCGCCAATTGGTAACACCAAGTGAAGACAGGTCCTTCTCCACCTGGTCCTTCCATCGGAGTGGCTCCACCAGCGGGTACTGCATCGAAAACTTTCAGAGCTGGGGCACTTTCGTCCATTCGAACAACATGACCTAGCCAGCGTAGCTGCTGTTTTTTTATTCGCTGTACTATGTCTGTGTCTTCGAATAACACATACAGCTCATCATTCCATCGTTTGCGGTATTCGCCGTTGCCAATATTTAAGGGACCATAAATCTTCCGCAAAACCTTTCTCTTGAAAACTCCTAGTGCAGTCTCATCGGATGTTGGCACCGTCCACGCTTCTGCACCATAAAGTAGGACGGGAATGATGAGGGACTTTATTTTTTATTCGTCGAAAGAGGACTTAACTTTTCAATTGCCTACTCAGTCCATAGTAGCACCTGTTGGTAAGAGTGATTCTGCGTTGGATTTCAAGGCTGCCATTATTATCGGTATTGATGCTGGTGCTTAGGTATACGAAATTATCGACAACTTCAAAGTTATGACTGTCAACAGTGACGTGGGAGTCAAGACGCGAATGCGCTGGCTGTTTGTTTGATGACAGGAGATATTTCGTCTTGTCCTCGTTCACCACCAGACCTATTCGCTTCGCTCCCTTATCCAGGCGGGAAAAGGCAGAACTAACGGCGCGAGTGTTGTTTCCAATGATATCGATATCATCGGCGTACGCCAGTAGCTGTACACTCTTATAAAAAATTGTACCTTCTCTGTTTATCTCTGCGGTTCGAACTATTTTTTCCAGCATCAGGTTAAAGAAGTCACACGATAGCGAGTAAACCTTGTCTGAAACCTCGATTGGTATCGAACGGCTCGGAGAGGTCCTTCCCGATCCTGACGGAGCTTTTGGTGTTGCTCAACGTCAGCTTACAGAGCCGTATTAGTTTTGCGGGGATACCAAATTCAGACATTGGGGCATAAAGGCAGCACCTCTTCGTGCTGTCGAAAGCAGCTTTAAAGTCGACAAATATATGGTGTGTGTCGATCCTCTTTTCACGAGTCTTCTCCAAGATTTGGCGCATGGTGAATATCTGGTCAGTTGTTGATTTTCCAGATCTAAAGCCACACTGATAAGATCCAATCAGTTTGTAGACGGTGGGCTTTAGTCTTTCACACAGTACGCTCGATAGAACCTTATAAGCGATGTTAAGAAAGCTTATCCCACGGTAGTTGGCGCAGATTGTGGGGTCCTCTTTTTATGGATTGGGCAGAGTACACTGAGATTCCAATCGTCGAGTAATGCTTTCTTTCGACCATATTCCGCAAAGAAGCTGATGCATGCACCTTATCAGCTCTTCGCCGCCATATTTGAATAGCTCGGTCGGCAATCCATAGGCCCCAGAAGGCCAGGAAAGGATTAGAAGTAAGTAAGTAAATATGGCATAATTGCCAGGAAGATAATAATAATAGAATTTTATTTAAGTTGACAACAAAAATATAAAAAAAGAAAACCAAAAATAATAATATTTTGAAGGTTGTCATTGTTGTTGTGTTAAAATATTTTTGTCATTGTTCAATTGTATAAGATTTTGTCGATAGCTCAAAACAATTTGTAACAAGTAAGGAAAAAATAAGTTCGGTTGCAACCGAACATATTATACTATCGCAATTTATTGATGTAATTTTATCAAGATTACACAGAATTTGACCCATATATTTGGCATAAAGTCCACTAGAATAAGGAAATCGTAGTATATGAGGGCAAAGCACACGAACTAATCGCATGCCTAAAATCATCTAATTTGTGGCGACACATAAAGAATCGATGATTGTATTACCTATTTTTGTGGTAAAAAATAAAGATGTCAATGATCTCAATGTGACAATGTAGAATTTCATTCCAAGAGAGTTGACACAGCTACAAACCAGGATGCCGCAGTTCATTATCCCATGGACTATTTAAATAAAGGTAATCAATATCGTCACCGGAACGAAAATTGAGCCAACTATGAAATTTGCTCATTTGTTACATACTTCAATATGCGATTAAAACAATTCAAAGCTATTGTATAATGTTTTCGTCTTTATGCGTAGGTTTTTCTACTATATTGAAAAATTTACTAATTTAATGTATACCTAATACCCCTGACAGACGGTGGCGTTAATTCGGATTAACTGCTCTAATCGGAGCTAATTCGAGAGTTATCTCAGTTAACTCCGTTTATTAAATCCCATTTAATCCTCAAAATTTTAGAATGTTTTTGTTTGTTGAAAAAGTGGAAAACAATTATTTCACAGAATAATCTTTTATTGTATGTTTAGTGGTTGCAAAATTTTTATTTGATAAACAACAATTTTTTCAAATCTAAATAATGTTAAATGCTCTTCCTTATATTGACCGTCACCTAATCATCGCTTAAAAGCTAAGAATTAGCGCTTATTATTAATATTTCCCTAATAGATTAAGCTGATTCTAATGCTAGTAGTTGATTATCATTAACGTAAAAGACATTTTTAGCATAATGTCGTCGATGTTAGTTGTTAAAAAAATTACACAATTTTTATTTTTTGTATTCAAAATTGAGCAAATTTATATCGGTATGTTTACGTACTTTTTAGTGACAAAAGATGTTGGAAATGGATACCGTAATTAGAGATGAGGATTCGAATTACAATATGGCAACATCAGCATCCAATAACAGTTCAGCGGTGTCCACAATTTTACAGATGTGTCAATCAACCTGCACTGATTACGTAGGGGTTCTGCCCCCACCTCACATCGACATGGTAAGCGTGAATAGTGTTGAACTAAATGCTCAAACATCGTTAAGTGATGACTCTGGCGTTCCACTTACGACCAACAGTTCAATATCAAGTGGAGATTCATATCGAATGGGATTATGTAAACATGAAATTGATGTACGTTATATTTGAAAAGAATTATTTCTGTGTACTTATATATTATAATTATTATTTTTGTACGTTAATTATTTCAGATTGTGGAAAGTGATGGCGAAGTCTCACAGTTTGATTCTCTAGATAATTGTTCAGAGGCGGGCATGAGCGCGGAAAATTTTAATACATTAAAAAAAGGACCTTTAGCACCAATAGATCCTCCACTAGAGTTTCAGGACTCACCAAATATAACGATTGGCCGATGTATTATGCAAAAACTACGACGTTTATCTTCTTCACACTCTTCTTTGGAACATTCAAAAGACTCTGAACATAATGAAAATAGTATTAATGGGGACAGAATTTTTTGTAAGGACTCGGATGAAGATGTCTCGTCCCAATATTTAGCTAAATCACATAAAGAAGTTTACCTCATAAAGAAACCCATATACTCAAGTGATTCCATTCTAAGTAATAAAGCAGAAAATGTGTACGACGAGCCTAGTAACCTGATATGTAATTACGCTTTTAATAATGCTGAAACATTTGAGTCAAATACGTCTTCAAATGTTCTATTATTACCACAAGCTTCACATCCCCCAGATAAAGTAAAGAGAGATATGTGTCCATATTATCAAGAGCACTCTATGTATTTCAAGGCAATACCGTCAGATCAAGACAGTGTCATAAGTGCTGTAAAGAAGTTCAATACATTTGGACTTTCTGAAATTCATGATTATGATCTCTATTATGGAATAAAGCGAAACACTTTTCAAGGTGAAAACAGTTTACAAAAAAAGGTCCTATACAGTCCTCGTAAAGTAACAAATTATTGCCATAGTCATCATATATATACAGGTAAGTAAACAAAAACTTTAAAGATACATATCATGTGCTTAGTCTTGCCAAAATTTTCTTTTACAAAGTTTACAATCTATACAGTGAATAAATTCGAAGAAAAATTAATCGTTATTATACTCTCGGAACATATTCACATAACGATTGTTTGTGATAGCTAAAACTAAACTAGTTATATATAGGGCTGTATACCAAAGTGTTAAGAGTGATGAATAGATTTGAAATCTGCATTTTTGTCTGTCTGACGTGCAAGTTATAACTTTAGTAAGAATGAAACTTAGATCCATAATAAGGTTGGTATTGTAGAAGATCTAAGCCTTAAATTAAGTTATAAAAGAAAAGTTTGATATAGAAGATAACACTAGGGTACATTTGGATAAGAATTTTGTGGGTAAATGGGCGTGGCCCGTCCCCTAATAAATAAATTAATTTTGTGGAGTCGTTTTCCTAATTCGCCTCATTACGTAGCATGAAAAATCGGTTTATAACCTCACTCACCTCCCATACAAATATTATGCTGAAAATTACTAAAAGTGCGGACAATCGACTTGTGACAATGCTTGTGCAAATCCGGAAATTTAGGTAAATCTCTTAGATACGAAAGAAACTCAGATTAGGTTTTAATTATTATAGTGTGCCTTTTTGCCAAAATACTATACTTCCTCTGATATAATCATGTTCAAACATCCGGTGGACTTTATACAGAACTTAGCCCTTCCTTGTAATTTATCATTGAAGCCACAGCGAATTCGATTTCGATACAGATTTTCGATCGAAAATGTTCATGCAATCATTGATTTCGTTGATAAACTGCTTTACCACAAAGTGAGAACGTAAAACTGTTTTATTGACCTTTATTGACAAATGCGAAAAATTTGATAAAGTGTCTGTGCTTTTGCTTTGTTCAAAACAATTAAATATGATCTTTAACTATTGTGAAATTTCGAGAGGTCAACTTTATATCGCTTTTAAACATCTTTAATTTATTTTTATACTATCGCAACAAAGTTGCTAAAGAGAGTATTAAGTTTTGCTCACATAACGGTTGTTTGTGTCACCAAGAAATAAAATAGTTAGATATGGGGTTATATAAATGATCAGCATGACGAGTGGAGTTGAAATCTCGATGTCTGTCCGTCCATCTGTCCGTGCAAGAGATAACTTGAGTAAAAATTGAGATATCTTAATGAATCTTGGAACACATATTCCTTAGCACTCTGTGGAGGTTGGTATTGAAAATGGGCGAAATCGCCCATAAAATGGCGATAACTGAAAACATATAAAGTGCCATAACCAAGTCATAAATAAAGTTATAAAAGTAAAATTTCGTGCAAAGGTTCGCTATATCAACCAAACTCCCTTCAGTCGTTTCTTTTAGGTAGTAGTACCTATAAAGTCCAAAAATGGAAGAAATCGGATTATAATCACGGCCACCTCCCATACCAAAATTATGTTGAAAACCACTGAAAATGTTTTAATTCAACAGGGAAAAACACCAGAAAACTTAAATTTCATCATAAAGAAGGTACAGAAGGGCTGCATTCATTCGATCTGAATCATTTACTTCACAATATATAAAGTAAGCACTAGTGAATATATCGGAACAGACCTTTGTATAAATACTGCATATTTAGTGTGGCACTTCCTTTCTAAAAATCACCGAAATCGGACCATAAGTTTTCAAGGCCACATATATATCGAAACTGAAGACCTCAGTGCTTCAAATCTTTTTTTTTACCGGAAATATAGGTCAGGACTCAGATATTTTGAAGAAATTCAGAGGGAAAATTTTCCTCAAATAATATGTCTCCGTGCCAAAAATGGGTGAAATCGGGCCATAACTTCATCTAAATATATAACGAATATGTGGGTCAAATTGTGTATTATATTAATAAAATTAAATAAATAAATTGCGAGAGTATAAAATGTTCGGTCACAACCGAACTTAGCTCTTCCTTACTTGTTGTTAGTCTGTTTTTGTCTATTGGCTCTAAAATACCCATTTAAAACATAATTTAGTCCGTCATCAGTAATTATTTACATAAAAGCTTCAAAATGGTTTATTTCTTTTACATTTCCGCAACTCATTCACCAACGGATAGATTCCGACCAAAATTTTCGATTTTGCGGATTCAATGGTTTTGTAATTAGCCGCTATTAGCCGTGGAATGAATTTTTTCGAGTCGATAAGTGAGTTCAATGTGATCGTAAATTTTATTTTCGATATGGTATCAATCATTCCGACGTAAAATTTTTCGATCGAATCGAACCATTTCTCGATCGAAACAGATTCAATAATTAGGCCCATTATAATTTGTCTGCTGCCCAAATTGCTGGGTAATTTATTTATAACATTTCTTTTTTTAAACATAAGTATAATTACACTTGAAAAGTGTATTTTATCCAGATTTTATAACAACGTCTTATATTTTAGCTATTATTTTAAATCAGTTCTACGAAAAAATGAATCAGCAAAAGTCTCCGTGGAATGTAAGATAGTCCAATTACCATTATATTGTTTTGGCATTGATCTTGTCCACAATGTCTAAATCAAAATTATCTAGAGAAATTTGTGGTGTAGTTGGAAGAGCCCACTACACTATCCAAAAAGTAATAAGAATTACAATTCAACGGGCAGTATCTTGCCAAAGGCTTGAGCTCGCCGCACGTCGATGCTAACAGATCGCGAACAGAAGACAATTATTAAGCCAAACCAGGTTAATCCTGTGGTTTATGAATTAAGGGAAAAGTTGGTATGGAGGATAATCGAAGAAGCATTTAAAAAGGAAAATCTAGTTGGCACGATAAAACATGAAGGAAGCGCCATAATGGTGTGGGGGTGTATGGCAGAAAATGGCTTAGGAAAACTCATGTTTCTAAAGATAAGAGTAGAACCATTAAAATTAAAAAAAAATAGCTTATAGTGCAGAGACATTGGGGCTTAATGATGCATTTTGGTCCAGCATGACAATGATCTAAACTACAGTGAATCAATTAAGTTTAGGTACAAAGAAATTTTCCCTAATAAATATCTCATTTATTCATTTAAATTTATAAAAAAACACTTTTTTTTTTGGGAATGCAAGAAGCTCACTTTTTTTTATATATTTATTTAAAGAAACAGTAGTTTTTTTTATAAACACTACAAAAAATAATAACAAAAACATCAAATCCATTGATTTCACATCAAAAAAGTTTTGGTACAAAAACGAAAGCGAATTAAAAATAATTTGATACAGATAATATATCATAATTTTAATACTTTGTGGGTCCACCTTTAGCTTTAGTTATTGCTTGCAAACGTCGATGCATACTTTTTACTAGCACATTAGTGTCAATCTTTGTAATTTTGGCCCATTCAATCTCTATAGCCGCTTTTAAAGTGCCCTTGGACGAAATATCATGTTTTCGAATCCTTTTTTTTAACAAATCCCATATGTGCACTATGGGATTAATGTCCGGTGATTGTGGTGGCGTTTGAAGTTGCTTGCAGTTATATAGAAGCCATTCGCGGATTAGATACGACGTGTGTTTTGGGTCGTTATCTTGTTGAAAAAGAAATCGGCTGCTGTCGAGACCCAGTTTTTGTACGCTTGCACGCAGATTTTTCTTCAGAATGTTCAGATACATATATTTGTCCATTTTATCTGTAATAAACTCCAAATTACCCACACCAGATGCAGCCATACACCCCCAAACCATGATATTTCCACCACCATGTTTAACTGTAGGTGTTAAGTTATTTTCTTGCATCTCTGCATTGGCACGTCTCCACACTTTTATTACTCCGTCTGAACCAAAAATGTTAAATTTTGATTCGTCGATGAATACAACATTCGTTTTGGAATCCGGTTTATTTAAATATTCTTTAGCAAATTTTAATCTTTTTTTCTTATTTGCTATTGAAATGAATGGTTTACGTCGCGCAGTTCGTCCGTAATAACCAGCTTTGTCCAGCACATTTCTCACAGTTTGGGGATTTATATTTTTTTTGAATTCTTCATTTATATTATTCGTTATCTTTACAGCCGAAATACGCGGGTTACGCTTGACGGCACCTATGGCATTGCGTTCTTCGTAGGGAGTCAAAGCTTTAGGTCTGCCCGACCTGTGTTTTATATTTAGATCACCATTATTTGTATAAGATTTTATAATGTTATAAACACTAGAATGACGTTTCCCTACCTCCTTGCCAATTTCCCGCAAAGTTTTATTTTCCAAATATAATTTTAATATTAATTTTCTTATTTCGAGCGAAATTTGTACACCACGGCCCATTTTTTAAATTTATTTAAACAACTAATTACACTAAACTCTTGCTTTTCCGCTTGATTATGTAGTTCTCTGTTCGGCATAACGAAATAACTAAAAAAAATTTGATCAAACGCAACAAAAACCAAAATTACACGACACACTGAATGAAGTGTACTTAAAGTTGACGACTTTTTGGCTGCTTTCTGAATTCTCAACCACAAGAAAAATAACGGCACAGCAATCACTGAATAACGATGAGCATAATGCTGTTCTTAAAATATGCATAACGGATTTTTTTAAATTTCTATTGAAATTTGTTGTTTGAACGATTTTTTGCGTAAATTTTTACTGTACCTAAACTTAATTGATTCACTGTATGTTAAGAATCAGCTACGAATGCTTCCGCAGAGTCCTGATCTTAACTCTAAAGAGCACATTTGAGATCTCTTCGATCGAAAAATAAGAATATACACCATTACAACAAAAAAGGCTCAATGATGTAATTGTGGAAGAGTGGGGCAAGATTACAATGAAAGAAACAAAAAAAACGGTTGATTTCATGCCAACGCCTTACTTAAATTTTTATACTCTCGCAATATGTTTAACTAAAATTAAATAGCTAGGTCTTGAGTTATATCCAGTGGAACTTCCATAACTTGAAGGTCTCCGTAAGTTGAGAATTGGCTAAATAAGTCAAACTTCATACAAATTTCCTTCCATAAATCGAACTTTTCGACCAGGGCAAAATTTAAAATTTTACTGTCGAGGCAGAATTTTAAATGTTAAAATGGATATGGGCGGATAGAGGAGGATCTGCAGATTACGAATATATATAATTATAGCAAACTTAAAGTTTCTGAGATATTTTTAATTAAAGATTTAAAATTAACAATATTTAACATTTTATTTCTCACTGCATATTGAATTTTTTACATAAATTTTGCATTTTAAATATATTTACACTTCACTAATTTGTTTCTACATATTTATTTTTAACAAATTATATTAAAATTTTCTTTAAATAAATATTTAACTTTTTGCACAATTCTGTTTATTTGTACAATAACTAAAGCGTTGCAAGATGACAGAACATAAGTGTTGCCACATGCAATCTAATAAAAAGAATCATAATGAATAAAATTCCCAAAATGAAGAAAACATAAAAAGTTATTAAGTAAACATCCTAACTACAAAATAAGACCACGGTATCAACCTTTAAAAGTATATTTTATCGTTTGCAGCAACTTTACAAAAGGATGCTCATGATGTTAGCAATACTTTTCTCCATGTATATTCCATAATAAAGTCCGAAAAGTTTTCTCGGTTCTTATAATTATCCCTAACAAAAAAATCGCTTGACAACGCGCCACTGGGATTCTATCCTCTGAGTGTGGGTTCCATCCCTTGCCACAAAGGATTGACCGGGTCAGCATTGTTAACGCGTCGGTGCTCATACCCGTGACCAGATAGGCAGTCGTACGCCTTCCAACAATCTGTGTATATGATTGTACCCTGGGCAACATGTTTCTGTATTAACGGTATGAGCACCTCCGCGTATCTCACATTGTCGGAACAAACTTCCAAATGGAGATCACTTCCGTTTTCCACCATACCCAACACACAGTGACCTACTCTCCTACCTAAAATGAAGGGAAAATATAATAGGTATTAATATAAATATATATATATATATATATCAAGAATGATAGAAGACAAGATTACGACAGGCTGAAGCGTTCACGACCCACGAATGGGAATAGGCAACAGAAGAATTGTCAAATGAAAAACGGAAATGTGAAACATAGTGAACCAAATTGAATAATGTGCAGATAAAATATCACAATGAACGTAATTCTTAAAATCTTCATTTATAAACTTATCCAATATAATAATGCATATTTATAATTAAAATTATATGTTTTGTTACAAAAAGTTCGCCATTTTGCCAACTTTTTTGTTGGTTGGAAAAGTGAAAAAAAAATCTTTATAGACGACTTAATAGTACAAAATTGTTGTTTAATTCCGCCATTGCGGATTTCTTTTTCAAGTAAATACATTTTTCACTTAGAATTTTAAATAATAATTAAGCACTAGCCTTGACTTCAGCTCTTTGTTTTGGTTTTATAGTTTTGTACCACCGTGCAATTTTGTTTTGCTCGCGTGTTCGGGGTCGTGAAAGTTGTCACTCAATAGGAACTCAAAACCCAAAAAAGCTAACTGTAAACGCCTGTCGTATTCTTGTCTTCTATCATTCTTGTATATATATATATATTGTAATTACCAAATACAAAATTAATAGCAAAACGGAAAAAAAGGAAACGGTGTTTTTTTCAAAGTAACTGTAACCATTATCCGTTAAAGAAAAAGAATTAATGAAGAGAGAGACAATATTATGACAATATTACTTTCTTGGTTAAAACTCATTTCTGCATTGGCGGCCTTTGGCCGCGCTTCTAAAAAATAACCTTGATCGAGCCAACACCGGGGAAACAGAGGTGGAAATGACAACTTCTTCCGCGTAGAACTACTTTCTGCATTGGGGGCCTTCGGCCGCGCTTCAAAAAAATAACCCTGGTCGAACCAACACCGAATATTATATGAGAAATAATAAAATCGTTTACATTACACGATTATGTATTGTATTTGGGGTATAATCTTTCTTTTTCATTATTGTGATTCTTATAATTCGTTTACAAAATATGTGATATGGTAACACTTATTTTGTGACGGAATGCAACCCTTTTTTATTGTACAAAAAAAGAGAATTGTGCAAAAAGTTAAATGTTTCTTTACAGCAAATTTTAATATAATTTGTTAAAAATAAATATGTAGAAACAAATTAGTGAAGTGTAAATATATTTAAAGTGCAAATATATGTGAAAAATTCAATATACAGAGAGAAATAACGTATTAAAAATTGTTAATTTTAAATCTTTAATTACAAATATCTCATAAAATAAAATATAAGTTTTCGGCGGCTATCCCGCCCGTATCTATTTTAACACCGAAGTCGTGGGACGGTATACTAAAGCAGACCTGAGTCCATCTCTATCATATGGTAATCGGAATATTGTCATGTTCCCAAAATGCCGCTTGGTGAAAAACTATAAATAGCAATAACTAACACCCCAATGGCTACTAGAGAATAGTCGCAATTTGTCTCAGTATCCTAGAATACGCAGATAACAACCCTGATACGTGAATAAAATAATTTAGGGTCGGCCAAATCTATATATTTTACAAACGAATAAAAGTGAATAAAAAAGTAGATGAATTATAATAATTTTATTATTATACTCTCGCAACAAATGTTACTAAAGAGAGTATTATAGTTTTGTTCACATAACGGTTGTTTGTAACACCCAAAACTAAACGAGTTAGATATAGGGTTATATATACCAAAGTGATCAGGATGAAGAGTGGAGTTCAAATCCGAATGCCTGTCTGTCCGTCCGTCTGTGCAAGCTGTAACTTGAGTAAAAATTAAGATATCTTGATGAAACTTGGCACACTTATTTCTTGGCACCATAGGAAGGTTGCTTTCGAAAATGAGCAAAATCGAAAACACATAAAGTGCCATAAATAAAGCTATGGAAATAAAATTTGGTATGAAGGATCTCACTATGAAGGGGCATATTTGGATGTAATTTTTTTGGGGAAGTGGGCGTGGCCCCGCCCCCTACTATGTTTTTTGTACATATCTCGCAAACCAATAGAGCTATATAAACCAAACTTTCCGCAGTCGTTTTTTTAGCCACTTCCTAATACATTCCAAAAATGAAAGAAATCGGATCATAACCACGCCCACCTCCCATCCAAAAGTTAGGTTGAAAATTACTTATTACTCACTAACGAAAAACGTCAGAAACACTAAATTTCACATAAGAAATGGCAGATGGAAGCTGCACTCAGATTTTTTTACGAAATGGAAAATGGGCGTGGCGTCGCCCACTTATGGGTCAAAAACCATATCTCAGGAACTACTCGACCGATTTCAATGAAACTTGGTTTGTAATAGTTTCCTTACATCCCAATGATATGTTGTGAAACATCACCGTCTACCTCCTATATACCAGAACTTTGAAGACGATCTGAATCGTTTACTTTACAATATATAAAGTAAGCACTAGTTAAGATATCGGTGCAGAACTTTGCACAAATACTATGTTTATAGTGTATAAGGAAGCCTACTCAGATGTTTTGAACAATAAATTTGTGTTTTATATGGAATGTCAATTGCGTTTTTTATTCCACAGTTTATTCACGTTCTCGTTACGAAAAATGTATAAAATGTATCCTATGTCCTGCCCCCGGTGCTAAGCTACCTCCAAACCAAATTTTGGGAAAGTGGTCGAGGCCACGCCCCCTACTAGGTATTTTGTACATATCCCGTAAACTACTGAAGCTATGTCAACGAAACTTTCAGGAACCGATTTTTTTCAAGCATTTCCTTATATAGTCTAAAAATCGGATTATAACCACGCCCACCTCCCTTACAATTGTTACGTTGGAAACTACTAAAAATGCTTTAATTCAGTAAGGAAAACAAACAGAAACCTTAAATTTCATTATAAAGAAGGTACAGAAGAGCTGTACTCAAAATGGTATACAAAATTTAAAATGGGCGTGGTTCCGCCCACTTATGGGTCAAAAACCATATCTCCGAAACTACTCTACCAATTTCAATAAAATTCGGTTTGTAATAGTTTCCTTACATCCCAATGATATGTTGTGAAAATAGGCTAAATCGCTTCACAACCACGCTTACTTCACATATACCAGAACTTTGAAGACAATCTGAATCGTTTACTTTACGATATATAAAGTAAGCACTAGTGAAGATATCGGTGCAGAACTTTGCGCAAATACTATGTTAATATTGTGGCAGCCCCATTCTAAAAATCGCCAAAATCGGACCATAGGTTTTTAAGGCTCCATATATCGAACACGAGTACCTCGGTGCTTCTATCCTAATATTATGGTTTCCATCTTTCAATGGACTTTTTATAATATATGTGACGAATATGTGGGTCAAATTGTGTATTATATAATATAAATAAAATTAAATAAATAAATTGCGAGAGTATAAAATGTTCGGTTACACCCGAACTTAACCCTTCCTTACTTGTTTCAAATAAATTTGAAAGATTTTTAATAAATTTTGCGCAGCGCTACTTTTCTTTGCTGAAGGTAGCTATCAGAAAAGCCAAGGTCATGACATTCCATTGTACCACCAAGGTTGCTAACTTTGTCCGAATGTCTGAGATTCTCGTGAAATTTCAGAATGGTTTTGCCTTACATGGGTTTTGTGGGGTAAAAAAACCTATTCTCAATATTTTTTTCTATGTAAAAAATTATTTATTTAATTCAAACTTTTTTCTGTCTTATAGATACATTTTTAAATAATAATTTCTGACATTTTCAAAAAAATAAAATAAAACTCCTCCATTGTGACGTCATTTCCGGTGACCCCTCGGAAAAAGGTGCGTCCGCATTGTCAGCATATCTTCTGACGGGCTCATCTAAAATGAAAAAACTAAAATAAGTATTTTTTGTTAAGACCATAAACTTGTGCTTGAACGAAGGAAAGACAAAAAAAGTAAAAATTGGAATTTTTGCAGAAATTTTTCCAAAAAAATAAGAATTTCGGTAAAATTTGCTTGACATTTTGATTTTTTTTAAATATGTACTAGTTGTAATTGAAAAAAAGAATCCTTCGTTCACCTTTGCAAAATTCCATCAAGATCGGTTTAGTTGTTTTCGAGAACATTTGACAACCGGCTTTTAAAACACGGTTCCGAGAAAAACGCGTTTAAAGTTTAGAGTAACAATAATAATTGACGTACACACCTTCCAAAGGCTGTATCTCTAAAATTATTATTCGGATCGGCTTGAAAATTTAGGATAATATTCCTGAGATGTTGTAGAAATTAATAAGCCAAAATAATTTTTAACCCACGTAACCCCTTAAATACAACAACGTAAATTCATTTTTTATTTGTACCTTCTATTTTTCTGTGTTCTCAATATATGTACTGCTTTACTCAAAACCACAAAGTATAATGAAAAAACTGGTTTTGAACAGTAGCCTGATTTTTGCATTTTGGGATACTATACTGAATGATGATAGTAATAGATAATATGCAAAAAAAAGGGTAAATGGCGATCAGTAGAATGTCATATTCACCAGTAACCTTTCTTAAAGTATTTTTTGGTCTACGGTAGTCTGGAGGTGACTATAATCAGGCTATTATAGATGCACAATATGGGTGCAAGCCTCAATTTAAACTATAAAAGACAAATCGCTACAAAGGAAGGGCATCTATGGATAGCAGATAGTACTCGGAGAAGAGCTTTATCTACTCCCATACACCTATTATAAAAAAAATTCACCATTTTATCGTTTGCCCCTATGATTTTTGAGGAGGATATTTTACTTTGATTAAGTGAGGATATCTCATTTGAGCCTTGCAAATTGTGAGAGTATAAAAAGATAGAATATAAGTTTTCATTCACACGAAAGTCATGATATGAATTTTTCTTCCATATGAAAGTAAAATCACATGGGAATGATTTATTGACATGAAGTCTCCAATAAGGTAATCTAGTGTTAATATGTCAATAAAAAAACTGTTTTACATTTAAAATAATTAGTTTAAAATTTCTATTTAAGGTCCAAATGGATGTACCAATCGACCGAATTCTCGTAATTCTTTGAACAGTCGTCTTTCTAGTTCACATAATTCATTAAGCACTTCATCTGCAAATAAACCGGACGATTCGATATTCATTACTCAAGCAATGTCCCACGATGCATTACTTACTCGTGAAATATCTGATTTTTATAACGTGCCTATAGATTCAGATATATACGCTCTACCAATAGATATGATAAAAACAGATAAAAGTAGCTTAGTTGAGTACAAAGACGATAAGCTTACGGATTATAGGAAAATAAATCATTTAATTTTAACCGAGGAAAACTATTGTAAACATTCTAAATTAAGTCGTAAAAATAATAGAAATAAACGAAAAAAACGCAACAGTGACACTTACGAAAATGATATAAAATATGATAATTACAAGTTCACTTCAAATGCATTCAAATTGAAAAATAAGAAGACAACTATTTTGAACGAAACCGAGGATTATGGCTCTCACATAACTTCTAATACTCAATTAGATTTGAATGAACCTCAAGAACGACTCCACATGACTTTGAGTGAAGTAAAAAAATATTATCAAACAATTTATACTAAAACAAAAAACCGAACGAATATAAATAATGAATCTGATAAAACGGCTTTCAAAAAACAATCTGAATACACGAAAGGTAATGATTCATCACCACGTTCCCGAACTAATCTTTGCTCTATCGGAGAAAACGTTTCTACAGAATGTAAAGTAACCACCAGAACTTTCAAAAGCTATAACGAAAATAATGACAAAATAAACAACAATAACATAAATAACATCGTGCTAGCCAATAATTATAGTATTACCGAAAACCAAATGATAAAAGTTGATGATGCGGATTTATCTCCTCAAGTCATAAGAAGCGAGAAGAAAACACAATTTTCACTAAATTTGAAACAAAAGTTTTGTAATATATTTCGTATTCGACGGACACAACCACAATGTCAAACAAACCTGCCCGGCACAGAACAAAATAACAGTAATCGGGAACGTAAGAGCACTGTAGAGAAGCACAAAAAAGTTCAATCAAGAGCATTGCCTCCATTACCCAAGAAGAGTGAGTATATATTATATTTTGTAATATCACCTTTAAAAAATTATCATGTTCTTTTTATAAAAAAGCTATTTCTTATTAAATAAATGTCTTTGGACATTCTCAAATTGTCATTATGCTAATTTTAATACCAAGCTCTTTGATATTATAAAGTAAATAGTTTATATACAACAAGATCAGAAACTAGTTTTTCATATTGTGTGAGTTATATATCATTATCTCATTATCTGGGAAGTTTTCGGTGTATTTTTCTGGCGCCATATATATAGAATGATGAGAAGAGAATGCCATGCGTGTAAGTTCATTTTATTATTCATTTGGCCAAAGATCTCCCTTGGAATATTTCAAAATTGAAATTAAAATTTTAATTTTAGTCATGGTTTCAGTGATCTGAGAGATCCTTTTGATAAATGTGCCATACTACCTACCTGATATTGGTTCTTTCAGACTTTCAAAATAATACATAGGAAAAGTGTAACGATATACGTGAATCCATATAAAACAGAAAGGTTAGGTTCACAGGCTGACCTTTTGACAAGTGTAATAAAGCATCCCACTTGGGCAGCTAAAGAAGCCGGTCTATTGTGATGCCTAAACGGCTCCTAAGTATACATCACAAAGATGATCCTTATATACTTCAGAAGCGCTTTGGCCTATCACAAAACTCATTTTTTTTTTACAAATTGAACATGGAAAAGGTCGTTATGGATAGAGACAAAAAATTAGTGCGGATACGTTTATTTCTTCACAACTATTTCCCAACTATCATTATCTAATAGCACATGTATTTTATTTTGCGGCTACAATTTTTCTCACTCATAATAAGCACGGCATTGATTTCACCCTTTATTTTGAGTTAATCAGCTCTGGAGTTCTCAGTGGTTTCGTTGTGGCTCTACCCAAACAAGTCTGACATTTCAATTCAACGCTATCGATAATGATCTAAGGCACTCTAAATAGCTTTGATACCACACATTCAGTGAACACAGGCCATAATTGACGCAGTACTATCGGAGTGGATAGACTTCGAAACAGTTCATTTCGTGCTTGAATGACACTACAGTGGTCTGATAATCTGAAATTAAGTTTGATGAAAAGCTTCTTACAGAAACTTAGCCAGAGTCTCATGCCTTGTCTCCTTCCAAACTTTTCCCAGCAGGGACACTGCAGTCTTATATAGGAATGCCATCCGTTCGTCGTCACATTTAACCAATATATAAAAGCTATTGTGATAACCTAAGCTCCCGTATCTTGGGTAGAAAATAAAACAAAATCTTCACAGTGTTTTTACGTCGAAAGAATGTTTGCCATATGGCAAAATCGACTTTTTCTGGACCAAATATTTTTTTTTCGAGAGATTAAATCCTAAGCAGAAAAAGTATATTTTGTGTTTTTCAAAGTTAGCCTCCAAAATTTAAATATTCACCTTCTTATTTCGAAATTTAGCTTACCGAAAACGCCATTATTAATTAATAGACCACTCCGGTTTCGCACGGGTTTAAACAAACATTTCAAAAGTTAAAAAAATTATACACACTCTCCCATACATATGTATGTACTTTGCCGTTTCTTGCGTGGGGTCATTTAAAAAAAAAAAAGTAAAATGAGGAAAATTAGCTAAGACTTGATTACGACCTCTATTCTTTTGTGTCCGTTGCCTTTCTCTCTGATTATGAAGGCGTTGGGAACGCTCAGAGTTCGACGGCCTAGTGCGAGCTTGTATATTTCTAATATTTTGTTCTTCAAGCCGTTGCATACGCTCCGTACTCGACTCTCAAGCGCGTACTTGGCAGGTTTTGAAATTTTGTTCAGCAAGCAGCTGCGAGCGTTCGTTACTCGACTCTCTAGCACGCGATAGCGATGCGAAGAGAATGACTTGCAAGACGATTTTCAATTTCAGATTATGATTCTCCATCACGAAGTCTTTTTGATACCCTCACCTGGTATGGTATTATCAATAAAATATTTATTTGTTAGTCGGGGTGAAATAATTTTTGAAATCGGCACAGTAGTTTTCGAGTTTATTCATTACAAACATACATACAAATCTTTCCTCTTTATAATAGTAGTATAGATAGTATATAAGTTGCTGTATTCTAACCCAAGTACTATGGAAAATATTTGATATTAACCAAGCATGCTTGGGGGGCGCTATCCTGATGACGGGCAGTGAATGTATATTTCTTATCATTCAAAAATAAATATTTTTATTTAAGTGTGAAATTATATATACACGCATACGAGAAGAATAGTAGCTTAACCATTTTTAAAAATTGGTCCAATATTTTAGGACGAACATTGACTCCATTCTTTATTAACAGCATTCTCTAACTAAAAAATAATACATTTCAATAAGTCTATTCTCGAAATTCGAGTGGAAAAAACTTCGAAAAAGGAATATACTTTATTTTCATATGATTCTATCTACCGGATTAGTTGGTCCAATACCCAACTGAGTATTGTACAGTGAGAGGGTTTGAACTGTATATAATTCAAAACATCTAAAAAACCGGATTTTTTAAGAACGTACGATATTAACATTTACTATTTTTTCCCACGATCTCTATCTATACTACTATTATAAAGAGGAAAGATCTGTATGTATCTTTGTAATGAATAAACACAAAAACAACTCAAAAATTGACGATTTTAAAAATCCTTTCACCATTGCAAAGCTACATTCAGCCTGACTATATTTAGTGCTAGATTCTCAACTTACTGGAAATAGTTCCCAGGTGAAGGTATCAAAAAGACTCCGTGATGGAGAATCTTAATCTGGAACTGAAAATCGATATCACGTACTGCTTGCTGAACAAAATTGGCAAGTACGCGCTTGAAAGTCGAGTACGGACGGAAAAAACGCAAAAAAAATGTGTGTAAATACTTTTAACTACTGCGAGACTTCAGTTCATTTGCTTATTTCTCCGCCATATTTCTAGCTATTCTTGTCAAACCGACTTCATTCGCCGAGGAAAAGATCAATGTTTACAACAACAAACCATTTTGTGGCACTGCCACAACAACAACAACAAGCAAAAACTTTTTCTGTAAAATTTGTAAAAAACGTTCGATGTGTATATAATTTTGTCTACCTCTGTATATGTTATCAGTACTAGTAAGAACTTGCAATGATTTTTAATTATTTGCGGAAATGTCCGTTTTACTAAGACTTGTATATTTCTGTTTTTTTCTTTTTATTACATTTTATAGCTGAGTCTTATATAGAGCAATGCAAAGGAAATTCTACAAAGAAGGAGGAAGCAAGGTCTCTTCAATTTACTTCTAGCATTGAAAAAGTTAAGGATGTAAGATGTAAACATATTTTATAGTTTTTGAGTACATATATTATTTTCGTTATTTTTTACCAAAAGTATGGATGGTATTGGGGTCCATTGTCAAGTGAGGCAGCTGAGAAAGTCCTCTCAACTGAATCAGATGGAAGTTTCATTGTACGCGACAGTTCTGACGATCACTACATCTTTTCTCTTAGTTTTAAACTAAATAATAGTGTTCGTCATGTTCGAATAGAACAGGATCAAGGTAATTTATTTCACTTTCGCCAATATTAGTTTTCCTTTTTGATACATTTTACTTATGTAGGTGTGAAAATATCGAATGTTGAATTAAGTCCACTACTGAAATAACCAAATTCTTTAAAGAAATTGTGTATAGTTATTGTTTCGAGCCTTAAATTCTATTATTTACTTATATAAATTACGGCGCTGAAAAATTACCCAATTCATAAGTGTTTTTTCTCCATGGAGATGAGTATTAAACATATTTTTTAAACTTCTTTCTAATAATTTTTACTATAATTATTATTTTTCAAAAAAAATTTATCTAAATTTATGCGAAAAAATTTTGATTCGTGGTGTATATCATACACCAATTTTTCAACTAATTTCAATGTAATACTTCGTTTCTACCATATTTTTTCAGGGACGTTTTCATTTGGTTCATATGCAAAATTCAAATCGCAGACGATCACAGAATTCATCGAAAAAGCAGTTGATCATTCAAGAAGTGGAAGGTTGGAAGACTTATTTATCAAAAGGAAAATAATGCTAATAATTTAACAAATATTCTGTGCTAGGTATCTATTTTTCCTTCATAGACGACCAGAGCATGGCCCAATGAGAGTGCAGCTAACAAACCCAGTTTCAAGATTTAAGCACGTCCAAAGTTTACAGCATATGTGCAGGTAAACTACTTAATTTGTAATTACATTCTTAAGAAAAATCATTTTCTTATTTAATTTTAAATTCCAGATTTGTGATCTTAAAAACAGTTATACGTAAAGACTTGATACAAACGCTGCCGTTACCGCGAAGGCTTTTAGACTATCTTAATTATAGGCATTGCTTCTCTGAACAAATTGAACTGGATAGTTCACACGCTCAGGTAAATATTTAGTCACAGGCACTGAAGATCCAAATGGCTCGAACCCTAGCAGGAATATTAGGAAGACCGCGAAACAAGTAATGAAAACTCTTCAAACAAACTTCGACAGAGTTTATTGATATTTTTGAAAAGAAAAAATAAGTAAAATAAAATAAAAAAAATAATAATATTTTAAACGTCAGCTACCTTTTGTTAAATTGCTTTGGTCAAGTATAGGCTCAACAAATTAAAATAAGATAGTTATACAAAGGCATAAACGTAAATATTTTGTTATTTTTAATAAAATATTATTTAAATTTTTAACAGATACATGGATGATCGAAAATGGAATAGACCTATCACAAATACAAAAATAAAAAGCATTAACAATTTTATGCACCAGAAAAAGAGTAAAACGTTAAAAGAAGTTCGTCGTTATATATATTTTATTTATTGTTTGTTGTTGTGTAAGGGTATATTTTATATTAAATTTGCTAATATGGGTTAGTTCACACGCTCAGGTAAATATTTAGTCGCAGGCACTGAAGATCCAAATGGCTCAAACCCTAGCAGGAATATTAGGAAGACCGCGAAACAAGTAATGAAAACTCTTCAAACAAACTTCGACAGAGTTTATTGATATTTTTGAAAAGAAAAAATAAGTAAAATAAAATAAAAAAAAATAATAATATTTTAAACATCAGCTACATTTTGTTAAATTGCTTTGGTCAAGTATAGGCTCAACAAATTAAAATAAGATAGTTATACAAAGGCATAAACGTAAATATTTTGTTATTTTTAATAAAATATTATTTAAATTTTTAACAGATACATGGATGATCGAAAATGGAATAGACCTATCACAAATACAAAAATAAAAAGCATTAACAATTTTATGCACCAGAAAAAGAGTAAAAAGTTAAAAGAAGTTCGTCGTTATATATATTTTATTTATTGTTTGTTGTTGTGTAAGGGTATATTTTATATTAAATTTGTTAATATGGGTTAACGAATCTTAGTCTGTATCTGAAGTAATTTGTTTCTCTTGAATTTCGATATGTATCTGTATACACTTATTTATTGCAGAAGACTTGAAATACAATATAAAAACAATTTTTGTTAATTATTTTTAATAAGGTGTTATACAATAATTGGTTAATTACTGTCCATTATTCACCCTTGTAAAATAATATTTTTGGAGTCCGACCGATTAATCGCACTTGGCATCGGCATCGGTCATATCTGGTCGATTCTTTCTACTTCTTTTGAATTACAATTACATGATTTTTTTTTCTTAAAAGCCTAAAATATTATATCTTCTGTTCACCTTATAAAACACAGTTTGATTCATATTTGCCTAAATGAGGATGATTATATTAAGTCTAGTATAAAGAACTTCATTATTTTTGTTTTAAATTTATTATTACATTGTTGAGATTTTGAAGATAATTGCATAATGTCACTCGCTATAGACAGGTAATAATCATTTGGTGCTGGTCTGGACTATGAGGTGATGTATAAGATCCTCCAAAAAAATTTGTTTCTGTCCTTAAAGGAAATAAATATTGTCTAAAAACTAAAAAGCATGATTTTAAACCACATTTGATCACTAAAACGAAAAATAATTCTTAATATATGCTGACAAAATAATTATGGAAACATATTAGTATTTTATGTTAAAAATCGTGAGTTGCTCAATATGAGAAAAATATAATACAAAGCATGGCTCTCATACGAATTTATATAAAACATCATCGACCGAATTTCCATCTGCGAATCGCAACAAAACCAATCATACAGAGAATAATTAATTTTGAGCTACCCCGGCCAACCTTAAATCGAACCGATAATGTCAACAATGGGACCGTCTGAATGAAGAAATTTCCCAGCAGCGGTCAGCCAATAGGATAAGAGTTGTTCCATCATGACAACGACATGCCTGAGGACATTAGGAAATTCTTCAACTTTTGATTTTTAACATCATCGTAAGAAATAATTGGTGAGCGGCTCAAATATGCGAGGAACGCATGGAGATAGGATGGATTTTCAATGTAAAATTGAAATTTTGTCATCCTCCCAAGAAAATTCGCTATATCATCATACTGGCGCGCAGAAAAAAGAGTGCGACGCTGAATTGCGAATATACGCATTTGCCGTCAGTAGTCGGTTGTATAGGAAATATTTGGATTTCAAACCAGTAGAAACGTTCACGCGTATATTCATATACGTAAGGTATACATTTAATTATATTAAAAAAGTGTTAGTTTACTCATCCGCGAGAGTAATGCTATGAATCACCGGCAAAGTCTGTCGGAAATCACCATGGAGTAACAAAACCGCACCACCGAAAATTCAAAACTTACACAATTCGATAAATTTCCTACACTATAATTATTACACTTTTTTATATGATATGCAAAATCTGAGTGTAGCTCTTTTATGCCATTTCAAATTTAATGTTTCTGAAGTAACCTTTGTATGGGGGTGGATGTTGTTATAATCCAATCTCACCCATTTTCATGCTGCATAATGAAGATGTCGCAAGTATATGAAAATTGTGTCATGACGACAAGTAACTCTCTGAAGAAGAACGAGAAAACGCGGAAGGAATCTTTCTGAATATAATTTGATAGCTCCTTATCGAATGATAATCTGGGTCCGTTTGGATTCCGCTTATCAAATACGTTACCCTTAAAGCAATTTTAATATTCCTGATGAAATTCTCATTCGATTTTTTCCGATAATTTGTTTTAAAAATGAGGATTAACAAAACGTAAGACCAATCCTTATGTGATTGTGATTTTCATTTACAATATATTAATCGGGCACCAATAACCAAGATATTGTAAACAACTTTGTAGAAACAGTGTTGCAGGCGGTCCACCGCTCATCTGAAAATATTGAAATCGACTACAACATTTCTAGGCCTCAGATACAGAACATAAGGACCTCAGACCACCTGCATTACATTAGCTTCAATAAAGCTAACTGGGCCGGCTACACAGAATTCACTCAATGCCTTTACCGCACGCACCATTCCTACGGACATAATCGTTGGCGAGTGTAAATTTAGCAAGGTGATCACCGCAGCTACCTCTTTGTGAATATTCCAATTTCCAGGACGAATTTGCAGTTTTTATGTATGCAATAGCGAACTTTTTTCTTGGTAGATGCATGTCTCTTAGCAAACACTAGAACCCTAAATTGTGATCCGTATTTTCTTCCAAATAATGGGACGAAGTTAACAAAAAATGAATTAAGATTAAATATTTAAATGTTTACTATATACAATCGCTTTATTCAGTTTATACATAGTGGATTCAACATATTATTGTTTATTATTATTGCTGATATTCGCAAAGTAGATAGATAAAAAACTGGATCATCACGCTTACGTTGTTTATGTAAAAGAAGTATGTAGCAACGCCAACAATGCATCTTTTCAGTTCATACTGCCAGGTAAACTTCCAAAACCACCACAGTAGCCGAATTTGTTAACCCGAACACGACTGCATTGAGATTATATTCTTTCATTAAGTGGACCAAGGTCCTCAAATAGCAGAATACATCGTCTCGTATTATCTTTTTTTTTGTGGTTTCCGCAATCTACTAAAGAATCTTCTTCATCGGATCGGTTACATATGATGTACATTGACAAAATTGTATTTATGTATTCGAATAGTTACACACAATATTTATATCCTTAATTCCTTAATAAATTTCTCTGTAGAATGTAACATCAACTCTATGAATAAGTAGAAACCATATATTTAATAGAAAAATTAATAGCTTGTCGGTATTGCATCCACTATAAGTAAAATTGCATTTTTCTGTTCCGAACTCAGTTCTGAAGAAGACTTTAATAAATCATTTAGATGTGTCGAACAAGATAGTAAAGGTGCAGCTTTTCCCGGAATCAAGCGTCTTAACACTCTTATCCAAGTATTTTTTAAGACTTCTAATTTTTCCAATAGTATACGCGAAAGTATTGTAATGTCTTGTAAAGTTGCTAGTTTTATAACGTGACAAATTAAGAAGCACATCTGCTCTTGCAATTGATCTCTATGATTATATTCGTAAAAATTTATTAAATTATTAGATTGTTCAATAGCATCTAAAACAGCGCTCCAAATATTTGAATAGTGCTCTCCAAAATGTTCTCGTTTCCTAATATGTATTAAAGCAGTTGTTGCATTTATTTTTACTTTATAATTTGGGTGATTATAAATGACATGACAAAGGGCGGAAAAAAGCGGTGCATGCCAAGTCAAGTCTTTGTGTCTACTCGAATACAGAAATATCCGCTCGTTTTGCAACACATTTCCGACAGCATAGCATGAATTCCATTTGACTTTTGCTGTCCCAGAAGAACGAATTCCGTCAATTAGTTTAGTAATAGCACTTTTTATCACAGTTCTTTCGGAAATATGTTGAAAATGCTTCTCCGTTAATAAACGAAGTAAATTACCCAAAGTTCGAACTGCATTACATCGAACCTTATCACAGTCATTGCAGGCTTGATTTGAGTATTGAATTAATTTCCATAATATTTCGTCCGAAATTCTTTCATTTGCGTTATCGGTGATATTTTCTAACAAAGCATCACTAACATTTCCCATAGACCAAATTACTTTGATACGGACAATCATATTTCCTTCTCCTGCTAATCGTAAAATCAATTCTGCAGTGTTCTCAATAAAAACGAGATTTACGCGCATTGACGGAAAAGTTACGAAAACAGACAAAGCTCGAACTACTGTTGCTCGAACTAAAACATCCTCCGTAGAATCACAACTTAACCCTGATAAAAAACTTAATATAGTAATTCGAATAGACTCTGGCAAATTTTCAAATATAACAGGGCCAATATTTGATATTGCGTCGCATAAGGCAATCTTTACTGCAGTGGATTCCTTTTCTCTACTCATTTGATTTGTAATGATCGATAATATGCGAATCCAGAAGCACTTAAAAGAGCATATATTATCGTTGTTACAATTATTTTGTAAAAACAAATTCATTTGATAAACACAAGCGTCCAAAAATTTTGATCCACATAAACGAACTTCTACCTGTCCATCATGTATAGTATCCTCCATGACAGCCGTTATTTTTTCCAAATTATCTTTTAAAAATAACTCGAAATGAATAGCCATTGCTGTCAGTATATGAAGGCTTTTAATTCGTAAAGAGCAAGGGGTTTTTATTTTTCTACATAGCGAACTGTCTTGAATAGGGTTATTTTCTAAATTGGAAATAATTTTTAAAATTAACCATGATGATTCAAAATTATATTTGTAAGATACATTTTTTGCTCTGTTAAATAAAAATTCCATATTGAATTTTTTAGCGGAACCAATATTGACAATGTTTTCATTTGTTGCTGATCTTTTGATACATTCATTAGATGTACCCAAGGCTTCAGCAATTTCAGAAGGCATTTCCGTATCCATTAACAAAACTTCCAACACTGATATTGCAGAAATTTGAATTGTGAAATCGCTGTGGTTAACGAGGTTTTTAACAGTATTAAGGAATTTGAACACTATATCACTTTCAAGTTTAGCGAAGGGTGTTACCTCTGCTAACGCTGCTAAGCATTTTAAAGCTTGTATTAGAACAGGTAATGACTTTTCGTTGTCTATAATTTCTAATAACGATTTATATGTTGTTATAATTGATAAACCGAGCATATGCGAAAAAGGTAAGAATGCTGCCGACCTATCTTTAAACTCCGCTTGGCTATATAGAGACTTCAGTTTCAAAAGAACATCAGAACAAACATTTAGAATTGCACTACGACACTTAGAACTGTCATCGTTTTGGCAAACAAAGAGAATATCTCCACGAATATATACATTGTCTACACCGTCATATGGAAATATTGATTGCCAATATGTATAAAGGATACACCTTTTAACAGATAGTGTTATTTCGCCAAAAAGTGTTATAGAGGCTAAACGAATTTTTGAACTAATTTCATTTTTAAATGCCTCGTATTGTGTTTTTTCCATATTGTTTATATTTGTCATTTCCAAATCAAGTTCTCCGAGCTTATTGTTCGTAGTCTCAAATACCGTATTAACAATATCCTTGGTTTTTAGTCCTCGATGTCGTTTTTGTTTTGCTAGTTTGCCTCCAACTTTTTGATGAATGTTAGGCTCATCAGTTTCATGTTCATCTGACAAGTTATTAACGTAATAGGACGGCGTAATTAATTTTGGACAAACGACCGATATATCTTTTGTATTGAGACCAAATTGCATGAATCCTAAAGATATTCCCATTAGTTCGGATATATGATTTTCTATATCCTTTTTACATGTTGATATATATTTATTCAGCAAAATTAAAGAATAAAGTATTATTTTTGGGTTTTCCAGCGAATTTAAATTTGATGAATACTGCATACGAATTAAAAGAGTGAATACAGATCTAATAGACTGTTTTTGTTCATCAGTCATAGCGTCCATCTTTAAATCATCAAATATAAGATCTATGCACTCTAATATAGATAGCAGATATACATCAGTTTTATCTTCTAGAATCCGTTCATAAATAGGAGATTGTGAGCAAAATACATTATCCAAAGTCCAAATATAATATTTGGAATTGTATTTGATAAGCTTTGAAATTACTCTGATGGC